>NW_026262679.1:82006142-82643975 GCF_021869535.1 Mytilus californianus
AAGACAACCGTTGTAATTGACATAGACAACCGTTGTAATTGACAAAGACAACCGTTGTAATTGACATAGACAACCGTTGTAATTGACATAGACAACCGTTGTAATTGACATAGACAACCGTTATAATTGACAAAGACAACCGTTGTAATTGACATAGACAACTGTTGTAATTGACATAGACAACCGTTGTAATTGACATAGACAACCGTTGTAATTGACAAAGACAACCGTTGTAATTGACAAAGACAACCGTTGTAATTGACATAGACAACCGTTGTAATTGACAAAGACAAAGTTGTTTACATCCTTGTTGTATTGTTGGTGGTTGTCTCATTGACAGAGGAGACCAAACAGGGAGACTGCCATCAGGTAGAAATTTAGGATCACAAGAATGCGTTTCACATGATAAAGGAGAAAGTCCGGTAAGGGCTAGTTTTGGCCTAAAATTTGAAGAAAAATCTGATGAAAGATTTTTGACATTTTTTAAACACTCAAGTGTCTACATCAGTCGATTCAATTAGTTTCTGTAAAAGATCTGAACTGATTTGGTCATTAAAGATGCTCAAATTCAAGCTTGAATGTGAAAAATCTATCAAATATGCCATAAAACGTCACTTTTCCTCTGGTTTGTGTCTTAAATGGAAGTGGCCACATTTGTGTTCAGTCTCAACCTTTATGTATGTGATGTATTATCATCAAAAACAACACATATTTGAATATTAAGACTGAACACAAATGTGGCCACTTCCATTTTAGTCGAAGACCGTTTTATAATAAACACGAATGCTACAATTGTGAAGATTTCAGTATCAGCCATTGTATTGTCAAAAACAGTCCATATTTATGGAACAAAAGTATTCTTCTTTCCGATAGATAGCTGAAAGTTTACATTTCCAAAAATTTGTAAGAATGCTATATTTTGGGGCCAAAAAGGGGTCTTACAGGGCCTACTCCTTTGAGAATGAAATAAAATTGAGAATGGAAATGGGGAATGTGTCAAAGAGACAACAACCCGACCATAGAGCAGACAACAGCCGAAGGCCACCAATGGGTCTTCAATGCAGCAAGAAACTCCCACACCCAGAGGCGTCCTTCAGCTGGCCCCTAAACAAATATTTATACTAGTTCAGTGATAACGGATGTCATAAGTCTGTATACCTATTATTTTCACGATATTTTCAAAGTCCAAAGCCCATAATTTTGGCAAAGATCAGCAGAGCAGGAGCAAACATGAACTTGATACGAAACTCACCATAGTAGACTCACATACTAAAATTCAGCACAATATGTGAAGGCATTAAGAAAAAAATCTGTATAACTGTTATTTTCACAAAATTTTCATGGTTCAAAGCCCATAATTTTGGCAACAATCAGCAGAGTGGAACTAAACGTGAACTTGATCTGTAACTCATCATATTAGACTCACATACTAAAAATCAGCTCAAAATGTGAAGGTGTTTAGAAAAAAAGTCTGTATAATTGTTCGTTGTGGAATGACGGATTAGGGTAATACTATATGGCTCCGACCACTTTGTGGCAGGGCCATAATAAATAACAATGTGTAAAATTGTTATTATGCTTCATCAAATTAAACCAGTTATAGTCAGACATGAATTAAAAAAATTAATGCACAAAGTTCCATAACTCTGTAATGGCAACAGTCAAAATTGAAAATAAACTCAAGGTAGTTTGTCTTTAAGGAACTAATCTTTTTTAAATATAACAACTGGTTAAGAAACCTTTGGATAACATGTGCATCTCTAGAATAAAGATAAACAGACGGATGAACATTAATATACCGTAAATTGGGAAATTTTGGCGTCGGGATATTTTGGCAGTTTTCACTCGAAAGGCATGTGTTTTATTTTGGTGTGTGTAATTTTGGTGCTTCGTCCAATTGATGTGTTTAATTTTGTGTGAGCTTATTCATATTTGCCCTTATTTACTCGTTTACATCTATTGACAAAATATCAATGACCTACACAAACTAGAAACTAGAAACAGGACAAAGTTAACTAAATGAAGGAATCGGATACGAATGCAATTGCAAATTATTCCGTATCTCGAGTTGAAAGCTAAAAGAAAGTGATTTTAAATAGATTATTTATTTTTTACAAAAATCAAATGAAATAAATTTTAATCATTATCTCTATTGCAGTACATGTTAATGATTGAAGATCAAGGATTTAAATTTTAATCCTTATGCCTCTGGCAGTACATATTAATTAATAGAAGATAAATTAATACAAGGAGTTTTGATATTCTAATTACCAATAACGGCATCTAATCAGCAATAGCCTGGCATATTAATGACATGTGTGAATACAAATTCATATTGTGTTTTCTTCACAATTTCAGAAAAAAAACCATATATAGTGTTGTCAAATTATACCCCGTATTTATTTGCAGATTTGGCTATGTATAGAATTATAGGAAATATACGAAAGATATAATAGCATAAGATATTTTCCCCAACAATTAACATTACAATATCGTCGTACCGGTTCGCGATTTTGGCGTTTCAATTTTGAGTGTTTGCTTTATTTTCGTGTGTTTAATTTTGGCACTTTCATTGGAGGCACCAAATAAATCAAAATAAAACTACAACCAAAATAACCCAATTTACGGTACCATAATATTTGCAGTCAATGACAGGATATAAAAGCATTTGATGCAATAGAATTTGGAGGAAAACAAATAATTTTCATCTTTTTTTGTCATTTCTTGTATCAATGTTAAATAAACTGTTAACACAGAGATATGTATCGTCTATTTGTTATTTTGATAATGCAAATGTTGAAATTAAAATGGCAATACTTTAACATGTAAGTTATGCAAATATTCAAAGTCAATGAACCATGACTGAAGGTACAGGGGTAAACAATCTCCATGGAAATGAGATGTGCCAATGCTAATACAACTGCATATCAAATACCAAAGACTTTTCATAAGTCGTTCCCTTTAAACAAACCTAAACACAAACATTAACTTGTAAACTTTGTAAAAGTTTCAAAGTCAATGAACCATAATGAGGGGTGGGGTTATATAATCTCCATGGAAATAAAACTTGCAAATCAAATATCATTAACTTAACATTAGTGGTTCATCTTAAACTGACCTAATCACAAACTAATACATGAAAATTAAGCAAAAGTTTCAAAGTAAATAGACCATGACTGAGGGCTAAGGACCAAATATTCTCCATGGAAATGAGATGTGATAATGCTTATACAACTGCATACCAATTATCACTGACCTACCACTAATGGTTCCCCATAAACTGACCTAATCACAAACTAATACATGTAAACTAAGCAAAGTTTCAAGGTCAATAGACCATGACTGAGGGGCAGGGCCAAATAATCTCCATGGTAATGAGATGTGCCAATGCTAATACAACTGCATACCAAATATCATTGACCTACCTCTAGTGGTTCACCATAAACTAGACCTAATCACAAACAAATACATTGTGGCCCTTTATAGCTTGCTGTTCGGTGTGAGCCAAGGCTCCGTGTTGATGACCGTACTTTGACCTATAATAGTTTACTTCTACAAATTATGACTTGGATGGAGAGTTGTCTCATTGGCACTCATACCACATCTTCTTATATCTAATTGATGCTGACAACAGCATACCTATGTATCGCTTTCTGACTCCATCAAGGCAAGACAAAAAGGCAATAAATGACACATTATATATAACTAATTTTAATATTTCATTGAGATTTTGCAGATATTGCAAAATATCTGTCTCGTTCAATCATGGAGGTTCATATCCAGGTGGCAGTCCAATAGATTCCAAACACTCATGGCGTAACTTCCATTCTTCTAGTTGCATAATTTTTATGTTGATATGATGGTATTCTTTGAGAAGTTCCAAGTACGGATCTAAAGTCAAGTTTTCAACTGTCACTCCTGCATTCTCCTCAGACTCCTCGGAAGAACCCAGCTTCAGCTCTGAAAATTCGTCAGAGTGTTCTGATTCAGAGGAATTATCCCTTTCTTCTACAGGACTGGAATAGAAAAAAAAAAAAAACTTTAATGCCTGCTTATTTCATACTAGAACCTGGTATTATTTTCCAAAATATAATTTTAAAATAAAAATTTTGGCAAGGTTTTAATTGAAATTGGTGTTTATGATCATTTCATCCTGAATTCCTCTGACAGTTGAAAGTTTCAAAAGATGATCAAATCATATTTTTCTTACTAAGTTAAATAAAAGTTATATTCATTCATGCCTTTTAGTACATGCTGTTATAGACATGCAGATCAACATTCCTCTGATACATTCAAGGTTTCCTTTCATTAACACAAGTTGTTTTACCAAACATTTTCTCCTTATAAATCCATGATACATGAATTCTTTTAGTTTTCACTTTATCCATCCATCTTTTTCGTCAGTCTATCTATTCATCTACAACTGTTGTGAGCTCAAATTTTCCTACACTGTATTTTGCAATGGACTTAACTTTTCAGATATAAACAATATTATGCAGAAAGCCGTATCAAATGTTCATGTAAAAAGGAAATAGACTTTGATGCCAAGCTTTAAGAATGAAAGTATGCTTTTTGGCTGCAAATCTCCAACAGTAAAATGATACTGAACACACTTTGAGGGTTGAAGAAAAATCGAATTTCATTTATATTTGATTTCATGGATTTGCAAAAATGTCTGAAAACTTAAATTTATACAAAAAAATCTAAAATTATGGGAATTAGTTTTAGAGAGTTCATTCTCTTACAATATTCCTTTGAAAAAGATTATATTAATTTTACACAATTATTAAGCATCATATTTTCCTGCACAAAATTTTTTTTAACAAAAAGAAAATAATGGTTATAAGATAAAGCAAGTTTGAGTTATTCGGAAGTCAAATAATGGGTCTACCCACTAATCATGTTTTACCAAGATGGGGTCATCCTGACATGCAAGTTTTACTTTTATAGTTGAATTTCAATCATCCTCTTATATTCCTATCATAAGTATATCTTATTCCCGTTTGAATGGTTTTACACTAGTAATTTTTTTGAGGCCCTTTATAGCTTACTGTTCAGTGTGAGCCAAGGCTCCGTGTTGAAGACTGTACTGTGACCTATAATGGTTTACTTTTATAAATTTTGACTTGGATGGAGAGTTGTCTCATTGGCACTCATACCACATCTTCTTATATCTACTTGTTCCTTTTTGGAAGCCTCAAGTACAAGTTTGAACTCAAAAAGAAGTATTCAACAATCTCTCTAGGTGTAGGCTAATGGTTACTTTTTTTCTGTTTTTAAAAAAAATATTAACATTTCAACATATCTATAATCAATCATGCATTCACTAAAACACATATCTAACATAGCTTACCTTGTTCATCTGTTCCTTCTTCAATACAAAACCGTTCACGAAGACATCATGCGTGGATAAATATGACATTACTCTCTGTGCTGAGATTTGAGTATAGAGTGAACATAAATATTTCATGTAGGATAGACTTATTGTTAGTAGATACCAATACATTGTAGTATTATTCACAATACTGTACATTTTAAGCTTATTTTTAAAAATATTTTCACACTTCTTTTTAATAACTTAAATTAATGCTAATCCACAATTATTTAAAACTAAATATGTAAAAGTTCCTCAATATTTCCTGACAGATAATTTCATTAAGTTTAAGCAAGATCCTGAACATTTTTTTAAAAGAAATTTTGCAATTCCAAAATCTGTATTTTCCTCAATTTTACAAATTGCTATTTTATAACTTTTTCAGCTAAAGTGGTATAATTCCGTAATGTAGTGAGTTTACCATTTGTGTTGGCATTCTGTACAGAGATTGTCACTGATACACTCCACACATCCAGCAGGACATTTCTGACAATGATTGTTGGAATCTTTATATTCTCCTGTTAAATAATAATGAAAATATATTTATTTCTAAGAAATTTCAAAATAATGAACCACTTACACCACCTTTTAAGTCATGTTTTATACATAATTATTGCAGGGTTTCCCCTGGGTCAATTTTTTCTCTCTCGCCACCTCACTCCCCAATACAATATATTTTTCGCCAACTTATATTAACATATTTTTCGTTAAAAATTTCTTTCTTTTTAACAGAAAAAAAAAAAAGTTTATCATATACTTCCTGTCTCATTGAAGGATCAAGACTTAAATCAAAGATTTTTCTTACTTTTGAATATATTTCTTCATAACTACAGTTTTCTTTTCTGGACCATTGTTAAAAAGAAAAGTCGAGATGTAAAAATATGCTTCAAACACGTGCGTCATTTCTATCAAATTTGTAAATAAATCCTTTAGTTGGCATACATGTGACGCCAATTAACCACACTATTTCATTAAACAATACAATCAACCTCTTTATTAATTAATCCATTGTTGCCGATAGCTATAAAATACAATCAGCTGATTATTGATTTTCTATCAAAATCGTAATGAGCTCAAGGTGAATTCCCAGTATTGTCTGATCAGGGAAAAAGTCAGAAAAACCCCAAAAAAGTAAACAAGATAGACAAAGTCGAACTGTTATATTTCTTTTGCCAATAATAAATTTTTAATCGCCAGCAGAAACCCTGATAATTGTCCTTTTCCTTAAACAGTAAATTTTTAACTTATTTTATAAACTTTCTCTTTGCAGCTTACTGAATTATTTGCAACAAAGAGTGAGCTTGGTTTCTTTTTAAGTTATAAGCTAAAGCTAATGTTATATTATGACAATATCAACTAACCTGAATTACAAATAACTTTTGGCATTTTACATGTGTTGTTATTTAGTATCATTCCTACAGGACATCTGGTGCACATTTCATCATTTACAATACATGTGGCACATGTACTGCTACATTTCTTACATACAGCAACAGATGGATTGTCTAAAATCATAACATGGAGCAAATTAAATAAAGAATTCAATTGCATAACTTAAAATTCTGCAATATAATCAGAAATTATAGGCTCTATATTAAAATACACAAATTGAGTACAAAGAAATCAATGTAATAGTGTAATAGTGCACTTTTATAACAAAGGGTTGCCACTCTTTTTCAGACATTTTCCAAATTCCAGGGTTTTCTAGGGTTTTTCCAGGATTATCAGTAGTTTTTAAGGATAAATACAATTGAGAAATTGTGTTTACTGAACTATTATAAATACAGCAAGTTATTCCCTCTACTGACACTTACTCTACAGGTGCACCTAGTTCATACTCTAGTTTTCAGTGGAGTCCAAATTGCTCATTTGCTTTTGGTTTCCTGTGTGTACATGTTTTTTGGTTGTTCTTGTCTCTTATTCCATGATTTGTCTTTGTTGTTGGACTTTCAAATTATGAAAATTTTATAAGCAGGTTACCATTTAATTCTTGAGAAATTATATTTTTTTAAATTAAATAAAATTGTGTGTGTTATAGTGCCTTTGACATCAGTTTTGCTGTACAGTACCTCCAGATAGAATTACATAGATGAATCATGTGAATGTATTGATAACCTTTTCTATTGTGTTATAGGTAAAATGTCTGTTTTTCTAAACATTTCAGAATTAAACAAAAACTTTATCTTAATAATCTTTTATTATACAACACTGTAAAATTAATTGATACATCCCGTATAATAAACTGTAAAAATAAATACACAACGAAAACAAAAAAACAACAAAATACTAACAAATATCACAAAATCAAAGACTAGATTATCACAAAATAAAATAAAACATTGTGAACATTAACATGTTAATCAAAAATCAAAAGTTGAATCAAGGATTAACATTAATAATTACACATTTTCCAAAGTGGGATACCTTTATAAGTTTGAAAGGAGGTGTGATTGAGTATCATTAAACTTTTTTACTTCTGCAAGTTCAGCTTCTTTATCTCTATTCTTTTTGCAAAGAGAATTTGACGGAGTAATATGGACAACAGATTGCATTGCTCTGCCTTGTCTGCAGCCTTTTCAGCATTTGAATTTAGCAAACAAGATTCCTCAAGACATTTAGCTTTTTTTCTAAGATTCTTCAACTTCCTTTCTTTTTTCACCTTTTCTTTGTCGCTCTTTCTCAACCTTTTACTGATCCAAGTGATCAAAGAACCTTTGTCTTGCTGTTACTGCAGTTACTCTTTTATAACATTCATAAATTGTAAGCCACTATACTCTTCACACTGTCCTTACTGCATTGTTTAGCAATAAGAGACTCTTTTGTCAAATTAGGTCACTCACCTCTTTATTCACTGAAAACCCTCTCTCGACACTGGCTTGCCCATGAGAAAGAAACAAAAGGGTGTGTACAATACACCAAACATTCTTATATCCACTCACATCATGCATCTCGTCATAGAACAAAACATCTACTCTGTCAGTACTTTTACTGAATTCTTTAAACTTCAAACTATCAAGCTCCAAAAAAACTTTCTAAACTTTGTTAATTTCAGCATTGTATAAGCCTATTCCATAACTGATGTCTTTATAAATCTATCCATACAATGTCTTACTAGTTCAGACAAACTTAGCAAGAAAAGGTATTATAGGTTTATCACATTGATATGCAACTAAAAATCTCTCTACCTGGTTTGCTACAGACATAATAAATGATAATTTAGGTCTAATGAAGGAATCTTTTAACATAAGCTTGACTGAATCATATGATTTTGTGCTAGGGTTTTTCACTTTTTTCCTATCAACACCTATAACATATTTCTCTACATTTGGAAGAACCTTTCAATTACTTTTACATTTTCACCTGTACAAACCAAATCAACTGCAAATGCATGCCCTAATAAAATGCTTCGCTGAGCGCAGCCTGATACGACCGCAGAGGATATAACCCTGAACAGTTGGGGCAAATTTGGACACAATATTCAAGCTTGATACTGTCTGAAAAGATCTTATAAATCCATTGCGCAATACTGTGCAAATGAAAATTTCTTCTTGAAACTTTTCAAAAATTCGAAATTTTAAAAATTTGGAAAAAAAATATGTGGATCTCTAAAAAAAATTGGGAAAAAATCACCTCCCCCCCCCCCCCAACTTTTTGAAACCCCCCTTGGAGCAATAACAACAAAACTTAATCCCAGCCTTTCCTTTGTAGTATGGAACCTTGTAGTACAATTTCAGAGAGATCCTTAACCCCAAACTCAATCCCAAGCTTCCCTTTGTTATATGGAACCTTGTGGTACAATGTCAGAGAGATCCTAACACTTACACACAAGTTATTTGTCTGGAAACTACAAAAATTCTTGTTTTTGGCCCCTTTTTGGCCCTCAATTCCTAAACTGTTGGCCCCAATAACCCCTAAAATGAATTCCAACCTTCTACTTGTGGTATTAAACATTGTGGTACAATTTCAGAGCAATCGAAATACTTATTCACAAGTCATTATCCTGAAACTAGAAAAATGCTTGTTTTGGGCCCCTTTTTTACCTAAACGGTTGGGACCATTATCCCCAAAATCAATCCCAACCTTCCTTTTGTGGTATTGAACCTTCGTAAAAAATTTCATAGAGATCCATTTACTTAAACTAAAGTTATTGTCCGGAAACCAATGTGTCTTCGGACGACATCATACCCTTATACGATCCCAAAAAATTTTTTGTGGTCGTAAAAGAGTCTGATGTATAATATCAACTGATAATTTTGTTGTCTTCCCATTGCCTCACCAAAATGTCTAGTTGCTTTTTTTTGCCATTCCTGATTCAAAGATTCATCAAAGAGCAAAACATATGGATCACCCTGAATTTTTCTTTCTAACAACAGTTTAAAATCAGGGGTAACACCAAATACACATTCATACATAGTTTTGGTTTAACCACAGGTAAAATCCTTTGCAATGTCAGTCAACGAGCATTTTTTTAAAAACAAAGCTAATATTTTCATTTGAATTAAATGAGTGATTTGAAACAAATTGTGTTTAAACACCTCCATACTTCTGCTGTTAACATGGCCCTATGGGCAGCTTCTGTAGATGTATCTTTGGTTAAAGTTTGATTAGAATTAGCTGTTATCAAGGAATTTAATGTCCCGTGTGATTGAAAACCTTTTAGTCTGTTGTTGTGCTTTTGTCCTGTGGAATGGAACTTCAAGGCTGAATGACCATAGAAGTTAAGTGAAGAGTTGTGTTACACAATTTACAAAATACTAGATTAGGCTTTCCCTGGACTCTTTGTAGCCAATCTTTGTATTTGGAATCCCACTCATCATGGAAAGTACAAGCCATCTGAAAAAGAAAAGTTTAAAAGGAAAACAAGTTATAAACTCTAGATGCTGTCACTTTGGTGAAAACAATTTTTAACTGATTTCCAAATATTTTTTTTTTGTATTTAATCAATCTGAGTTCAATTTACAATATGTCAATTAAAAAGCCTTAGTAAGCACCCTCACATACCCTATGTGCCAACATATTTGTCACTTACAAGTTACAACAAAATGTTTCTTTAGTATAAATTTCCAAGTTGAAAGGGGCATTACTCCTTCAAAAATTTCCTGTGGATATGGATATCCTCATTTCATCTGCTAAATGTCTGCCAAATGTCATGAAATTCCGATGAGTAGTTTCAGAGGTGTTGCGATGTCAAGAACAGGACTGACTGATAGAGGGACGGAAGGTCAAAAACCCATCGCAACTTTCTTGTGTGGTATAACAATTCATACAGACAGTGTCGCACCTGGTGTTAATTGGTGTTGCTAAATACTCTATAGGATGTACGAATGTACATGCTACATTGTATTAAAGTCAAAAAGATACTTAATAATGGTTTACAAGGGGGAGGGTGGTGCCACACCATATCATATGAGTTAACCCATCATTTCAATTTAAATGCCTGTCCAAAGTCAGAGCCATTGTGGCCAAATCTCTTGCTGTGTCACAACTTACAGAAATTTACACATATTCTGAGCAGTTTAGGAATTACTGATTTTGATCTAAGACTAACCGACCAAGTAAATAATACTTACATTTAAACCCTTATTCAATTACATGTAGTACTAATTCAAGTCTGAATATACATCTGGTAATTCACTGGATTCATCTTCTGATGTTTCCGAATAAACAATTGTTGAACAGTCACTGTCTAACAGATCCATTGTTGCCCATTCAGGGGCATAGTTGTACATATTGTTATAACGTGTAGAGCTAAATCCATGGACAGCATGCTGAATAAAGTGAAGTAGATCATCTCCAAATTCAATTTTAGAATAGTATTCTTCAAAAATGTCAATCCATCAACAGGGGTTACATGTCCATCTCTGTCAGGTTTGGATCATCTATTATGATATTTAAAGCCTGTTGTCGACTTAAATAAAATGTCCTTTCAATTGTTCAAATTTCCAGGATTTTTGCATTTGCAAACTGGTAACAACATTCATTTGATATTAACTCTGTAAATTGTTTCGTCTTAGTTAATGTTCTCTATTAAAAAACAATGCCAACAACATTCTTTGATGAAAGGCATTGAAAATTTATAAAATGTTATTTTCCTTAAATATATTGGAATTAAGAGTAATCCTGTTTGTGGCAAAAGTCTTTAAACCGGTTTGGATCAGCCAAAATTGCATCAGGTGATGACCACCAATCCACCATGCTTTTTTTAAAATTTCCATGCAGTTCTTGCATTGTGGTTGAAATTGAACTTGATAAATAACATTACAAAACATTTCAAGACTGTTTGCATCAAATGTAATCGAGATCAGGATTCACCTCTATCAAGTCGTCCCATTCCTATTGTCCCACGAAATGCGCTCATGAGGATACCAATTTTCGAGGGACAAATCAACGAGCACAAGGGAAGTAATTCAATTTGTTTTTAAACTACGGTATTTAATTTTCAAGGATTTTCTCTGGGTTTTTTCGTGTTTTCCCAGCCTTTTCCCAGCCAGGAGCACCTCAAAATAAAATTCCTAGCTTTTTCACGTTTTTCTTGGTTTGTGGCAACCCTGATTACAAAACTGCACCCAATGTTGTGGTAAGCCCACTTGTAATTCAAAGTATCAGAAAACAATCCTAGTGTGGGGTATAATGAAAAGTGCATTCATTCAATAATGCTGTTCTATTCAAGAAAGTGCTGTTTAGAAAACAGATCGAAATCTTTTTCACCTGATTGTGGCCATTAGTTGAGAACTAAATGGTTGGGGTCATATTTATAACTGTCAAATTCATAAAAAAAACTGTATCTATGTTTCTTTTTCATGCTTAATTACTATTTTAACACTGTAATTAGATCTTTGATTATTGTTTTTATTGGTATAAATATTGATTTTGCTATCAGTAAATTAATTCATACTAAATAGTTTTGTTATACACATATGCACTTTTATTTTGGCATTGCACAAGGTCATTTTTTTCTCTGACTGTTAATGATGTCTTTACACTAAATCCATTGGAAGTTGGATGTTTACTGATTGTTATTTTAGTCTTAGATACATGATTTTTTTTAATTAGTTTTTTAGGCCTTTTATAGCCGACTATACGGTATGGGTTTTTCTCATTGTTGACGGCCGTATGATTGCCTATAACTGCTTACACCACTTTATTTGAACTTAGGTGGATAGTTGTCTCATTGGCAATCATACCTCATCTCCTTATTTTTTTATTAATCCCAAATACCATTTTGGTAATTGACCTTTCAGAATTAGACTTGTCTGGCTAATATGACCTTATCAATGTTTTTTTCTTAACCTTATTCACAAATGTCATTTCGTTAATTGACCTATCAGAATTGGACTTGTCTGGTGAATATTTTCCAGACCCTTGGTTTAGACTGTTAATAAATCATCTGTGTCTTATTTAAATATGTCTCCACAATACATTATGTGTTAAAATATATACCTCTGAAGTAACCCTCAGGACAAGATGTGAGACAGCGGTTTTCTCCCTCAATCATTAAGTAGCCATCTTTACACTTCTCACACAATTCTTTATTAAATACAGTGGAACAAGATTCACAATTAGCATCACATTGTAAACACACTGATTGGAATTCTCTGGTTCCTGTTGGACAGGTCTGTAGACAAGTCCTATCAAAAGAAAATTATTAAATTAAGCAATAAAGAACACAACATTCAAAAATACCACTGTTACTTATAAAGCAAATGTGGGGTATACATCTATGAGACAGCAACCCAAAAACAAAGTTAAAGAAATGCATTATAATCTACAATAATGAGGAATAACTACTTGTATTTTGATTTAAAGCTCCATTTAGTTTGCACTAAATATGAAATATATATTTTTTTATTTTTTTCAATTTTTTGTTCTTTAAACATAATTTGTACTCAAAGAAAAAAAACAATGAACTTAATGCCTTTAGATCAAAATTGTATATATATTTCCAGAAAATGATTTGAAAAGCCAAAAAATTGAAAAACCCTGTTTGTCTAAGAAGCCTTCCACATAAGGCAGATTATATCAAGATTTTGCATTTACTGTCATTCATCTACACCTGACTTCATTTGTTTTAAACTCTCAAAAGAATTTCAGTGCCCTATATATAGATATTGTCCTCAGTCATCAGTCATGCTCTGTTCACATGCATATAAAAGTAAATCCTGAAAACAAAGTAGAGTGTATCATTCATAGATAGATGGATGAGGGAACTGACTAATCCACCAATGGTAGGATGGCCTTAAAGACTCCATACCCCTCTGACAAATAACCAAACAACTGTTTGTATGTGGATTTCTAATGCCAATTTCAGCAACCTTAGCGGTCAACTTTTATGATTTTTGGAAGAAGCTGCATTGCCTGGAGGGAATGACCAACTTTTGGCAAGACTTGTCAATTAAGATTGGAGTTGTATACACTTCACCATGAGCTGGGTTCAAAATCACAACATCAGAGTTAACAGGTTAGTGATCACTACTTAGACCACACAGACATCTTCAAACATCAATACATATGAATACACATACCCACTACTCTCTAACGTGACATGTTTACAGGCTAGTGATCACTACTTAAGACCACACAGCCATCTTCAAACATCAATACATATGAATACACATACCCACTACTCTCTAACGTGACATGTTTACAGGCTAGTGATCACTACTTAAGACCACACAGACATCTTTAAACATCAATACATATGAATACACATACCCACTACTCTCTAACTTGATATGTTTACAGGCTAGTGATCACTACTTAGACCACACAGACATCTTTAAACATCAATACATATGAATACACATACCCACTACTCTCTAACTTGACATGTTTACAGGCTAGTGATCACTACTTAAGACCACACAGACATCTTTAAACATCAATACATATGAATACACATACCCACTACTCTCTAACTTGACATGTTTACAGGCTAGTGATCACTACTTAAGACCACACAGACATCTTTAAACATCAATACATATGAATACACATACCCACTACTCTCTAACTAGATATGTTTACAGGCTAGTGATCACTACTTAAGACCACACAGACATCTTCAAACATCAATACATATGAATACACATACCCACTACTCTCTAACTAGATATGTTTACAGGCTAGTGATCACTACTTAAGACCACACAGACATCTTTAAACATCAATACATATGAATACACATACCCACTACTCTCTAACTAGATATGTTTACAGGCTAGTGATCACTACTTAAGACCACACAGACATCTTCAAACATCAATACATATGAATACACATACCCACTACTCTCTAACTTGACATGTTTACAGGCTAGGCAATCTTCTGGTCCAGTTCCTGTGCAAGACCCACGGCACTCTTCATGACAGTTCTATTGAAAATATTTGAAAATAATTACTATTAACTTTTTGTTTTTAAAACACTCGAAATTTTTTCAAATTATATGTTGTAAAAAATTTATGGTGCAATGCTATGTTTTCTTAATTGATTCTAACAAAGAAATGCGATGTTTTATTTCACATTTAAATTGAAGCTTGATAAAGGTATCTTAAATCTAAGATAATAATGGAGAATTTTCATTCATACATGAAATAATATAAAATTTCATTTATCAACTCTTATTGCTATTAATCTTTATGTAACATCAATATTATATTTCTCAAAATGTTCAAGTTACTGGTATGCTACTGCCAAATTATTTATAATGAAAAATATGTAAGATAGATCTGTAGAGTTACTGATGGTAGTCAAAGTACAATCCGATGATATTAATAATTATAGTATAACTAACTGCCATAATTGAGTATATAATATAAGACAATGTGTGACTGAAAGAGCACAAGTTTAATCCAAGACGACATTCGGCCACAAGTGAGTGGTCTTATTTTTTATATTCAAATATGGTGAATAGTTATACTTTTAATTATATATAAACAGAATATAAAAACTCTTTTCTATGTTACTGGCGTTAATTGGATTATCTTATGTATTGTTGATTTCACTGTACTTTTTGGCGTATGAATATATCAGTATTGCACACAGTTGTCAAAATGGCAGATCGTCACTTCAAGCAGATTGATGTGGATTTTGCAAATTGACATTACTGGTGTGTACTTACTTGTGGAGGTATAGTTGACATGACTGGTGTGGTAGGAGGGGTTGATCTGCCTACATCTGACTTCAAATTAATAGGATTAGACTTGGTGCCATGTAAAACCAAAGACCAGGATGTTAATGTTCCTGAAAAATAATTGAACATTAGCTGAGCTCAATATTGCTGAATACAGCTTTGCATTTATACAGTTATCTAATTTTACATGCAAAATAATCTCCCTTTTTTATTTCATAAGTTCAAAACTATTCAATGGCAATATGTATATTGTGTTTCATTATTTCCATTGTAAAGGCACAGTCACTACATAATTCAATATACGACTATTCAAACAATTCACCTTTAGATGGAAGAAGGAAAGTGGTTTTTTTTTTAATCTCTGCATTGAATAAAATTTGACTTCAATATAATTTGTATTTTTTTATCTTGAAATACCGTCTGTCAGCCTTTGATCATTGAGTTGCAGTGTAGGACAGTAAATACTTGCATGAATACCACTCAATTAAAGTTTTATCTTATACTCAAGTTCCCTTTTTAAGTTATAATTATTTAGGATTAGCCTTATGTAAAACCTTTTTACATACCTTTTAGTAGTGGAGAATTAGCTTCCCAGGCAGAATTTGAACGATGATCATCAATTTCTAATTTCCAAGTTCCTGATGGATTTTCCTCCCAGAACTGAACAGATAAGAATGCCCAGTCTCGGAATCCTCCCTTCATAATATCATTAGGTCTCTGAGGTAGAATTGTTGATTTAGTTCCACTAGGAGATGTTATATGAATGACTGCATTTCCACGGCGATGATAGTTCAAGGTTATCTTAACCTGAACATGTTCAAGGTAGTTAACCTCATTACTAGATCCCTTACATCCATCAGTAGTTATTGAATCTTCATAGTGTGCATTTGTTATTTGTCTGAAAAATTACAATGAAATCCATCTTTTTTTTTCATCATGAAAATATAATTTTTTTGTAGTATTATGTTCATTTTTTTTACCTGCTCTGCCATGGTAGCTAAAACCTAGACAAGTAAATCTAAACTTGATTTTACATTTTTCAAAGATTATTCCATACAGTAGACCTAACTAAATATAGATTAAATTAAATTCTTTTTTGTCTTCTTTATCATAAGATGTTTTTAGTCAAAGACATATTATTTATGGTAAATGGCATGAAACTGTACACTTCAGAAACTTCCGCAAAGGAAATATATTGATTTCCCCTAACATTGAACAATAAATCAATATCTCCTTAATATAATCACCACATACATCATCACATACATCATCACATACTTAAAAGCAAGAACGAGGTTTTAATAGTAATATTTTTCCTATAATTATTTACAACAAAAACAAAGTAATCAAATGCCAGAATTTTAAGATGATTGTTTATTTTTAGTAATTGCTGCTTAATTCAAATATGTTGCTGCATTTTTAAATTTTCAAAATTGACTATTCCCATAACATGAAAATCCACTTTTACTCTTTAAAAGGAAAAACAGTGTTATCAATGGACAAATATGAACTTACACATTTATTTTTGGAGAATTCATGGTACAGATATGTTTCTCTGGTACATTTGTCCATCGTAAGGCATAATCTACCATACCAGTGGCATTCATCAATCCATAACCATATTTCAAACTGACTGAAAGTATAAATCAAAAGTAAAGCATCCATAGGTATGGCACCTTGTTCATCCAATAAAAACAGTATAACCAATAGTGCTGAAATTGGCATTAAACACCAACAATCAATCAATCAATAAAAAATTAAATCACTTATTTTGGAAGAATTTTTATATGTGAATATGCATGTACAAGATTACAGGTTAAAAAAGGAACAGACTCCCTTAAAAATTATGGAATAAGGTACTACTTGGACCTAAGTGCAAATCTTATAATGAGCTGGCCAAGTGTAAAACGTTATCATGATTATCCAAATGTTCAAGAACTGTATAATAATATAAGAATGTATATGTAATCCAAATGTTGAAGAATGGTATAATAATATAAGAATGTATATGTAATCCAAATGTTGGAGAACTGTATAATAATATAAGAATCTATGTATGTGACATCTCATAATTTAATATTCATAATCATGGACATTGAGATACTTAGCATTCAACTTGTATCAAATCAAACAAACTTATTTACCTTTTCTATTTTTAGCATTAGTAAGCCATTCTCCATCTTGGAATGGTTCTGTGATTGAGGTTAGCAAGGTTATATACTGTACATCCCTCCACGTCAGACCAGGACTGAAATATTCATTATTCATAATTGTTAACAATATGAGTGGATTTATTTATGTTATTATTCTGAAATGAGGTCTATAATTTTTTTAACGGAAATAACTTTCCATATTTCTTTCAATAAAAATTCTTTTCCTTGTCAGTTTTATAGATTTATAGATTTTTCTTCTCTTTTTCAAAAAACATCTTCAATCAATTTCTAATCATTTATTATTTATATAATGCAATTCAGTGTCTTCTATAAAGTAACATAAAACTACAATTAAGTAGCAGTTTAAGCTAACTTCATGGCACCTATATAAATATTTTTACAGCTGATAATTTTAAAAAGAAAATACATGCAGTAAAAGCACCATGGTTAACACTAATCTATCCAATTATTTCACTTACTTTGCTTCTAACATTAAAGCGACAAGTCCTGCTGCAAGGGGTGCTGAAGCTGAAGTCCCAGTATGTGTACTAGTGCATCTCTTCCTTAAATCTGTAGTGACCTTCAATACAAATATATTCTTAGATTTCTATTTCTAATTGAGATTCCTTAAAGTATTTTAGATTCTTTCTATTAAACCAGAATTGCAAAAAAAAAATATGTTTTCTTACATTTCTAATTGATCAAATAAAAAATTCATTTGAAATATTTTTAAATTCAATAAAACGATTTTTTGTACTTTGGATTTTAAAAATAATTCAGATGAAACTTTAAGAAATATTTTGAAGCAACACTGACTTAAATATCTAATATTTTAACAATTTATCATTTAGGTGCTAAAATATTCCAATAATATTTTCCAATCTCTTTACACTTCTGTAGTAATTTTTAAGTCTCATTTTACCATATATCACATTATCTTAGTATTTAAAGTAAAATATTTAAATTATTTTATTTCCATTTAACTAAAACATGATTAAATGTTTTTATATACTTTCTAACATAAATTAGTTAATGAAAAGTGAAAAAAATCTGCCAATATTCTGCATAATTATCAAAAGAATTTCATGCGTTACACAACCACTAGTATGTTTATTATTTGCCCTTACTGATAGATCCTTCTATTGTAAGCCATACTCCATAGTTACGGCTTTTCCAGAATTAAACACATTGGGGGTATGAGAGATCCTTTTCAAGACCCAGACCCCCATTATAATTAAATTTATTTATTTTACTTCAATTTCTTACAAAATTCTAAGAAAATTATTAATTGGGACAACCGATATTTAACTAATTTGAATGCCTCTGATCCCCTCATCTGATATATTCAGGAACAACCCTTTTCATCAATTCCAATCTCTGCAGTTAAAACCAATTACACTTTGTTCTGCCCACTGATCAAGTTTAGATGTACTTACAATTTGTCTTTCATGATATGCTCCACTGCTGTAAGTTGTAGCTAAGGTAGAAGCACACTCCTCGAGGTACCAAGGGCGTGTTCCATGTTCGGAGGTACTGCTTATTGACAAGGTAAATATACTGTTTGTATACCCGTCACAATTACAGCTGTCCATAGCACTGCCCCCATTTCCTGATGCCCATACAAATATAGACCCTTTACCACCACGTCCCTGAAAAATAGATCGGGTTGTGATTACAATTATTATTTGAAGCCCACACAAATATAGGCCCTTTACCACCACGTCCCTGAAAAATAGATCGGGTTGTGATTACAATTATTACTTGAAGCCCACACAAATATAGGCCCTTTACCACCTTAAAAAAAGATCTTGAGTATGATTACAATTCATCATATCAGAATCTAAAGAGCTATAGGTAATTTCATTGTTTGCACACCAAAATGAAAATAACCCCACCTTATTTGTTGAATTTCCATTGTTTAGGACATCTAAAACCACTCACAATGTTTTGGTGAAAACTTTTGAAGATTATTATCCAGATTCATTAGATTCTGAAAGGATGAATTATTACAGACAACTCCATAATGTGGTGGGAGAGAGGTCTTTAATTCAAGGTCATGTCTTTTTTTAAATCTTACATCACAACATCCCAATTAAAATATTGATCCTTGGGATCACAAATACTCCTTTAACTCTAGTATTTTCAATGATCACATTTTAACAGCTCAATTTCCTGTTACAGACTTTAAATGAGAACAACAACTTTCACCTTATCTCATTAATACTAAATGAAGAAACTAAGTATAGGATCAACAATTAACGTTATAAAAGAAACTATCAGAACAGGTTAAAAAGGCTGTTTTTAGTCTACTTAATAAAATACATGACGATTACTGTAAATTCAGAAATTATTGCGTGCATTTATTATTGCGATTTTGTCATTTTAGACTAAAATGCGATTTAAATTTTTGCGATATTGAGAAAAATCCTGTTAAATTCATATAAAAAATTTCAAAATGCGAGTTTAAATTATTGCATTATAACCCTGTCGCATTTTTCGCAATAATAAAAACATCGCAATAATTTCTGAATTTACAGTACTATAATCATGAAACTTTATTGTCACTATTTGATACTTATGTAGAAAGCATATTGAATTATTGCTCGGAAGTATGGCACCAAATATAGAAAAAGTTCATTTGTATTATTTAAAACATATTCTTAAAGTCAAAATGAGTTGTAACTAATATGATTTATTGTGAATTAGGTAGATTGCTTATGTCTATTGAAAGACAATATAGAATGGTCAAATATTGGTCAAAAATTGTGAGTACAGAAAATTGTATATAAAAGAACTGCTATGATGAGATTTTTGAAAGAAGTTGTATTAAAAAGAATGATAAACAAAACTGGTGTTGTAAGATTAGAGATATTTTGTTTAGATATGGATTTAATTATGTTTGGTTAAGCCAAAGCATAGTTTTTAAGTTATTTTTCTATTACAATTGAAAGAAAGAATGCTTGGTGCATTCATTAGTGAAGTAACTGCATTTTTTTTTGAGAATTCAAGTAAATGTCATTTTTATAGATATATGTATTAGTACACATGCTTTGCAATTTTTTTTTAGACAGACCTGTAAAACTATATATACAAACCATACATTTGTAAATATTGTATATCAGCTCATAATTTAAGCATAGAAACAGGCAGATATTATAATGTTGATAAAAATAATAGACTTTGTACAAATTGTAACTCTAGCTCTATTGAAGATGAAAACAATTTTATACTTGAATGTCAAAAATATAGTCAAATCCGAGAAAAGTATATCAAAAAGTATTATTGGAGAAATCCATCTGTATACAAACTTATCCTGTTGTTATCTGTCAGAAATATTAAAAAATTAAATAACTTAGGTATATTTTTAAAATCAGCAGAAAAACTTAGAATTTAATTGCATGTATATAGTATATTTGTTCTCACATATTGTGTTTATTAAAGTATATCATTCTACCCTCGTCTTTCATATTTTGTAATATGCATTATATTTTATTTCATGTACACCTTTATATTTATATATTGTGTAACTCAAGAATATTTTGTAAAAATTCTTATCATTGGTGCATATAAAATATTATCATTATGTGTATGTATCCTATAAGATGTATTGCTTTTGGAATAAAGTATTATAGTGTAGAAATGAAGTCTTTGTTTCCACCTGCATTGTTAATATATATATACATATTAGGGTGTATATACAGACACAAGTCTTTTAAACTGTAGAAGTGAGTAAAATAGATTACCGATAAATAATCACTCATTTTAACTACATGTACTACATATATCTCATTTTTAGGAACCATAAAATAATTGAAATAATACAGAATGCAGAGTTAAGAATAGACTGAAAATTTTCTGATGTCCTACAGCCTTTTTTTTCAACTGGTTGGTGGGTAGGGTCATGGGACTTTAGATCTCAGCCCATATAGAAAATATGGGATTGCTAACCAAGACTTGTCTTGTCAAGTTTCTGTCTTGAAATTGTAATAATTCAATTATCGAGCAGATAAAACTGTTAAAGATACATCTGTCCATTCCTTTTTCACTTTTTTTTTATAATTATCTATCTTTTATTCCCCTCATCTCTCCACATTTGGCTTCATATTTTCACTTAAAACAAATTGTCATATAACAGAATTATTTCATTGCATATGCATATAATTTATTCACTGACCGAGATAACAATATATCAACAAGTTTTGCCTTGACATCCATGTTTTCTGTCATATGCATTGTTTTGGAAAAAAATACTGTAAATTCAGAAATTATTGCATGCATTTTTTATTGCAAATGTTGAACAATCTACACAAATGCAAGCTTAATTACTGTGATTTCAGAAGATGCCTAATATAAATAATGCTATAAAATTTTAAAATGTGAGTTTTTATTTTAGTGACACCTATCTCATTGCAGTTTAAGCAATAACAAAAACATTAGCAAAAATTTCTGAATTTATTTTTAGAAATAAATCTTATTGCAGCAACCAAATTGAAATACCTTCATACTCATCTTTTATACTGTAAAATTTATTTGTTGCAGTTGGGACAAAAACTATGTGTAAAAGTGACAAATTTGTTCGGTCTGAAATTCTGAATAAACATCAGACAAGTTTATTGCCCTTACATCTTTGATTCCATCTTCAAAAGCTTTCCAGGCAAGACGTCCTGGTCCATCTACCACCTTGCCATCATCATCTGGTCCCCAGCTAGCTGAGTAGATGTCTATATGAGTCTTATTAAAACTTAATGATGTGGCCTCAACTGCATCAAATACCTCACCATCCAACATACGCACTCCTGTAAAGATTACTCTGATTAAAACACTTGATAAGCCAAAAATTATTTTATGCAATTTGAAATCATTACTAAAGAGTTGGCTAAATTCAGGGACCACCTGCAGTTGCACGATTTTCACTTTTTAGAGGCATAACCTTTGCGTTAACAAATGATTTTACGTTTGCTCAAAATTACCTGTAGTGTACCTCTGTTTTAATCTTGAGAATAACTTGACAGCGCTTCGGACGCATGAAATTAATAACGTGGTTTTCATTTTTGACAGAATTTTGTTATCATTGTAAATTAACTATATGATTAGAGAAGTCTTTATTCATTTATATAAACATTATAAAATGCTATAAAAGAAAGGAGATGTGGTATGATTGCCTATGACACAACTATCCACCAATGTTCAAATGAAATGGATATAAGCCTTATAGGTCACTATACTACCTTCAATAATTAGAGTAACCCATACCCTATAGTCAGCTATAAAAGTATAAAGATGCGTTTTCCTGGAGGGTTAATTTTATGTTGTTTAATATTAGGATGATATCATTGAATGACATCATCTTAAAGAAAACTTTAAATTATACACAATGTGTAAAAGTGTATGATGGAATATGAAAGATCTTTAAAAAAAAAAACTAATGGAAAAATGGAAATAAATCAAAATAAAAAAAATTTTAAAAATTGTACCTGTAATATTTCTCTTAATTTAAAATAAACACTGTCGATATCCAGCCTTAACAGGAGATAATCTTAATTAAGATTTTTAAATACATATATATATTACCTCCAATCCCTGAGTTAAATGCTACTCCTACCACACAATTTGAGTTATTAGCAGACGCAGACACTTCACCAGCACATCTTGTTCCATGTCTACAGAGAAATAAATTAGTTGGTTAAATAGTTATCAAACAGATTTCAATGTCCAAGCAAATAAAGCTGGGACTAAAGCTGTCACTAATATAAAGAGTTGAGAAATATTACTTAATATAGTCAGCTATAAAAGGCCTAAACATGACAAATTGTGAATCAATTCAAATAAGAAACCCAACAGCATGATTCATATCAAAACAACACAAGAAATACAAATATGATAGACAACAACCAACAACAACTAAATTACAGACTCCAGAGTTAGGACAGACACAAAAAAATGTGGCGAGTCAAACATGTAAGTGAGCACTCAAACCTCCACTAACCTGGGACATGGTTGTAACAGTCTAACATAAGAACAAATTGTAAAAATCAATTGGAAATAGCCAAACATTAAAGTATTGTGAAGTAAACAATCTGAGAAAACATGACCTTGTGCTTAACTGTGTAGGCTTTAAAAGGTCTTGGACAAATTTCCTTGCTTATCAAACTATCTGTGAATCTGTTTTTCACTCAAAATAACTTTAAACCAGCTATAATTTTTATTTAGAAATAATTTAAAATGAATATGAACAAAGAAATTTTATAAAACTTTGTCAAATTGCTGACTGTGATTGAAAATGTCATCAGAAAATAAAATAAGCATGATAATAAAGTGCTGCTGAATTAGTTAAACATCACGATATGTAAATATTTCCCAACAAGAATACATGTAAACATAAGTAAATAATTTATCATACTGCATATATGTATAAAGGTTGTAATGTTCATCATTTTTACTGCAGATGAAATATTGTCTAACACTTTTAATGTTAATTTTAGCACTTTAATGTTAAATTTAGAGTGGTAAAAGTGTTATTTCATAAGTTGACAATATGAATTATTTGGAAAAACTTTTACATTTTCACTTAAATGGAAATTACATTCAACTTAATCTATAATTAAAAGGAAAAGTAATTGTTGTCTACTGACTTGGTTTACATAGATTTTGCAGTGTCAACATTTCTCAAATATTCGTAAGATTGTGTAGAAATACATTTTCCGATAATAATCATTTTTTAAGAGAAATTAATCTCTTCCGTTCGATGAGGACATAAACGTGGGTTTACAACCTTAGATATGTTTTATTTGCTTTTTACAGATATCACCAATGTAATTTCCTTGTTAATTTGTTAATTTATTGTCATTTGTTTATGTTATGACATCAATAAACACCTGTTCTTGGCTTATTACCTGTTCTCGTTAGTGGGGTCATATCTTGGCATAGGATCATTATCTTTGTTGTTTACGTCATAACTGGCATATGGATCCTGCAATATAACAAAATCACACTTCGATTACTGAATAATTTAAATTATGTCTAGGTATGTTCTTATCTGTAAATCTATATATTCTGCACTTGATGATGACAGCAATGGTTAAAAACACAAGCAAAGAGTTCCATTTGGCTCCCCACAGAATAAACTGTAATATGTTATTTTTTCCCCTTTATTATAGTGGGGGTGCCATATGGAACTCTTGCCAAATGCTGTTATTATAAAAAGTATATAATATATTGGACTTAAGTTCAGTTGTGATTCCTGTCCATACAAATCAAAGTTATAAACAAGACTAGGTCAGCATATTGTGGGGCTAAAATGGACACACTCTCACCAATTTAATTCAGTTCTCAAAAAACTCAAAACTAATTAATGAACAAAACAACAGGACATGAAACCAAAAAATGAAAACCCAAATAGTATGGCCATCAAACTTCTATTCCTATAAATGGTGGAAAATTCAATAAAAAACTCTCAGGCTAATTAATAAGATGCTGTATATACACAACTGTGGGATTCTCTATAACATTTTTCCAATAACCCTGTTGTTATTGCTAAATACAAATGAATACCATTACAGAAATGACTTTTAATACAATCTGCTTCTCATTTTTTTTATTTTCTCAGCTTTCTGTTTAAAAATGACCCATAATACCGATACCGAACTTGTAAATATTAATCACAAAATGAATGATGTCTTCTTAAAAGCTTACGAACAAACAAAAATTAAGAACACTACATGACTATAAAAAAATCCCCTACAGTATTAAGTATATCAATAAGTCATAAATATAATGTTAGACTGTCATAAATATAGGACAAATCGTCTTACTAAAATTTAGAACAACTTAACAGGACGTGTTAGGTTTCTTTGTATTACAAAATCTTGCCATTTTAAAGATCAAATTTCAGACAAGGATAATATTTCAGATTTATATAAGTGCATACTTCTTTTTAATTTGAAACCACAGGAAATGTTGACCAACAAACCTGAAAATTGCTGACAAGGTTCAATTCATCATAATAAAGGCTCAGACCAAATCTAAAATCATTCCTGTACAAAAAAGCTGATATGCATGTTGAAAAAAAAACAGTGCTCAGCAGAATGAGATTTTATGACTGGTTCATGAGAAGTTAAGATGCCAAATTGGCCAATTCTACTTCAATTAATAATTAATAAGAAATTCAAAAGCTAATTAGTCACAAGCATTCTGAGAGTATTGCATGGCAATACATAGTCCCCTACCGGTTAAGAATTCATTGTACTGGATTTATGTACATGCATGACGAAAAAAAGTGCAGAAAACTGATTATTTGAGTGAATGTTCTAAGTCCAAGGACCATAACTCTGCACAAAACCATCAGACCAGAACGAAATTCGAACTTGATCTGTAACTTGTCATGATAAAACTATATACCAATCATTAAATCAATATCTTCAAGCATAAAAAAAAAGTGTGGAAAACTGGTTATTTGAGTGAATTTTCTTAGTCCAAGGACCATAACTCTACACAAAATCATCAGACAGGAAGAAAATTCAAATTTGATTTGTAACTTGTCATGATAAAACTATATACAAATTATCAAATCAATATCTGCATGCATGGCGAAAAAAAGTGCAGAAAACTGATTATTTGAGTGAATTTTCTAAGCCCAAGGACCATAACTCTGGACAAAATCATCAGACCGGAACAAAATTTGAACTTGATCTGTAACTTGTCATGATAAAACTATATTCCAAATATCAAATCAACATCTTCAAGCAAGAAGAAAAAAAGTGTGGAAAACTGATTTGCCGGACTGACGGATGGATAGACAGATGGAGTGCAAACCTAAAGTCCCAATTCGACTTCGTCGGTAGGGGACTAAAAAAGGAACTAAAAACAAGTAGAAGAGTACTTATAAATCAATATCATTTCTCTGAAAGAAAACAATATTCTGACCACAAAACATGTACAATTTCCTTTCCACGACATAAACTTTTGTACATTCCTCGAAAAGCTTGACAAACTCTGAATGTAAGGAAATCATGAATTTCCAAGAAAATCCTCTTAAAGGATTACATTAATAGTTACTCAAAAACCTATTCTAATTGAAACAAACTCTTGCAATACGTCTTAATACAAAAACTGTCATTGATTTCTGTTGGAACAGAAATTTTACATTTATAACAAGAGCGATGTCAGATGTAAAATGATTAACCTAATGTTCTTTTGCTGTAAACAATTAGGTTACATAATAGAATCAATTTCTTTCAATTTGATGACACATTTTTCAGTCAAAATCAAGCATGAAAATGACAGATAACTCGTAAAGATTTCAATTTGTTAGATTTAATACTTTTCCAACTATGAATTTAATCCTCATCCAAATATATCAATGTTTCAGGACTTTTCAAATCAAATTATTACTGGAAAAGTGTCTATCAGTTATCCTTGGGATTAGAATTTTGGGTAGTAAAATTCATTAAGCACAGGTAGAATCAAAAACAATGATTGACACAACAGAAAAAAACATTAAATTTTGGGTTTCCATTACTTTTCAAGACACCCTGTTTCAACCTTTCAAAATTTTATCTTAACTCTTACTCATGGTCCGCTTGGTGGAAAAACAAAAAAATTCAATTAAAATGTCTCTGGTTTGACCCAGTGAGGACCTACATGCATTGCTAACTTCTAGATTATAATTAGTTTGGAGGCTCATTCTTAATTTCACTTTCTTGGAAATGTATTCATAGACAACAAGAAATTTCCAAGAAATAAACACTTTTGGACTATTTTTCAACCACTTATCAAAAGGATTAGCCGTTTGTTTTCATGGAAAATAAAACCTTGAGATTAAGCTTTTAATCTACACCTACTCAATAACAAGAGAGCAATTTCATTGTAAATCTTTTTTCTATTTTAACAGACTCTTTTATCAAATGGATTGCAATATATATGTGCAGGGAATACAGACAATAAAATCTTCTATCCATTGTCATTATTGAAAAAAACTGTTATGTAACTGCTGTTTTTGGCATTGATTCAACAATCAAACTGATTCCTGTTGTCTCCTGAGTGTAATTACCAAATCATGGAATCTTAGCATTGGTAACAAAGTCTGAAACTTATGAAAACCAGGATCGCCTTATGAACTTTAGCTGAGGCAATGGATGAATGAGGGGATTATAGGATAACAATTTTAAATAAAATCTGTCATTCCTTTTATAAATCATTTAATGGACAAGAGAATGAATCTTATTTTAGAAAGGGAGGTATAGCAGAATCTGGCGAAGCATTTAAGCTCCCATGTCACTGCTGAGTTAACTGGAAATTCAGCAGATTTTAAAGTAACTTTTCAGGGAATTACATCTAGGTTCTGGTACATATGGCAAAGGTCCTTGATAAGGTTTAGTAGAATTAAGGTTTTCGTTTTAAATATCGTTAAAAATTGGAATTGGTTAGTATTTAGAGTGACGACTTGAACATTTAAATAGTATATGACCCTATATGATGAACAAATATTCAAATATTGTAAGCCATTTTTCTCTGACTTTGTATAATAGACAAAACACATATACATTGAATGAAATCAGCATACAAATACAAAATACATACTATGGACTCATTATATGCAAGCCTTTACAAAATAAATAATTTTTTTAAATTGCCTATAGATGCATTTAATATGAATGTGTGATTCGATTTATTACTTTACAAATTTGTTTTGCCAATTACAAAAACCTTTCAGTCCATGAAGTTTCAAAATCCTCGATCGACCTTATAGAACGATCAATTAACCAATTATCAAATGTTTATCTGTAAAAAACATGCGACACATATGCAAACAAGTTAATTAACAAAAGTATAAGTTTTGAATAATGTGTACCATTATAGCTATATAATCGATCAACCCACCAAGATGGGATTACAAAAGTTACTTCATGACTATATTCATCTTCTGCCCAATCTGTCATAACTTCTTACGCAAGCTCGAATTAAAGTTACTGGGAGTAAAGCTCAGAAAATGATACTGAAGCAAATTTCATTATGAAATTCATAGATCTTTAAAACACTGGTTTTTGCTGTCTGTAAAAGACAGAGAAAAATCCACCAAGAAGACTACATATTTTAACTTATGAACTAATGGAATGACGGATGAACAGACAAAGGAACATCAAAATACCTTTGTTAATAGGACAACAATTTATTCTGCAATCCTTCATAATCAATTCTGCCATTCAAAACACATGTATCTTAAGTTAAACAGCAAAATATGCTGTCTGATTGATTATCTTTATACTTTTTCCCAAAATTATAATTTTTAAATACATATATCTTAATTTAACAACCTGCATGTTTTCTGTCAAAGGGACAATACTGTGTTAGTCATTGGCAGTCAATCAACACAAATCAAGATTACGGTATGCATGTTGCAATACAAATTGCTCCTCAATGTCGAATATGAAAATTCTATATAAAACCTGACCCTAGATGCAAAATTTGAATTATTTTGTCTATCATAAGATCCAGTTATAACTGGTAATGGAATTACATAAAAACAGATCATACACTGTTATTAATCAGATAGACACCATTAACAAATTATTAAAAAAAATTACCACAAAGATGTGTATCATTTCCTGCGTTATTTTAAATTTGAAAGGTTTAACTTGTTAGGTCAAATAAAATGATTTTTTCACATCTGCTTACTATGCATAATTAAACGAACAATTAAAAAAGGAAAGAAAAAAATTTGATATAGTTAATAACAGACAAGTTTTGGGTAATTTTTTTTAATCAAAGTGCAGATGTACTTTAACTATTTTCAGTATGAGAAATACTAGTACAGCTAAGATAATAAATGAAAATAACACAAAAAATTTGGTGTGTCCAAAAACACTTTTCTGGATTTACCTACATCAAGACTGCTCAAACTCAAATCTTTGAAAGCCAAGGATGTTAAAATACCCTACACACATTAAGAGCTATATGAGCAAATTCCTCACAAGTCAACTTTGGAGTTGAAGCCTTAAATTTTTTATATTTTTTTTTAAAAATAAGTACAATTCTCCATATTTCATCAGAACTAGTCCTACTTTTGAAATGCCAATCATACTGAAAGAGATTTTTTATATGGTAATCTGAAAAAGGCTGTGATAGGAAATTAATTTTCCAAAGGATCTACTTTTCTCGAGTTGTATCCTTACCTCCACCATAGATTATATTGGACTTTGTTGATAGGCAGCAAGTTATTTCAAGTTTGTTTGTGTTTTAAACGCCACTTTCAGCTTTATCAAGACAGCCAATTATATTTAGTTTTCGCAGCTGTGTTAGTTGGCAAACACTATTTTAGAACAGAACTTTTAAAACTAGATGCCCTTAGGATGATTGAAGCCAAGTAACGTTCCAATTGGCCCAGTAGTTTTAGAAAGAAGATTTTTGTAAAAGTTAACATACAAACGATGAAGACAGACGCCAAGTGATTAGTAAACTCATTCCAGTCCTTTAGACCAGGTGAGCTAACTTTGCTGAAGTGTAAAATAGTTTATAATAAAATGCTTCGCTGAGCGCAGCCTGATACAACCGCAGAGGTCGAACCCTGAACAGTTGGTACAAATTTGGACACAATATTCAAGCTTGATACTGTCTGAATTTGGATTGTAATCAAATTTTTGACATAATATAGATTTCTGACACAAAATAAATGTGGTCAAAGATCATACAAATCTATTGCGCAATACTGTGCAATTGAAGATTTCTTCTTGAAACTTTTCAAAAATTCAAAATTTGAAAAATTTTGAAAAAAAAATATGAATCCTCTTAAAAAATTGGAAAAAAAAATCCCCCCCCCAACTTTTTGAAACCCCCCTTGGAGCAATAACCCCAAAACTCGATCCCAGCCTTTCCTTTGTAGTATGGAACCTTGTAGTACAATTTCAGAGAGATCCATACACTTAAACACAAGTTATTGTCTGGAAACTAGAAAAATGCTTGTTTTTGGCCCGTAATTCCTACATATTTGGGCAATTAACCTCAAACTCAATCCTAGCCTTCCCTTTGTGATATGGAACCTTGTGGAACAATGTCAGAGAGATCCATACACTTACACACAAGTTATTGTCTAGAAACTAGAAAAATGCTTGTTTTTGGCCCCATTTTGGCCCTTAATTCCTAAACTGTTGGCCCCAGAACCCCTTAAATAAATCCCAACCTTCTACTTGTGTATTAAACATTGTTGTACAATTTCAGAGCAATCAAGATACTTATACACAAGTTATTATCCTGAAACTAGAAAAATGCTTGTTTTGGGCCCCTTTTGGGCCCCTAATTCCTAAACAGTTGGGACCATCATCCCTAAAATCAATCCCAACCTTCCTTTTGTGGTATTGAATCTTCTTAAAATATTTCATAGAGATCCATTCACTTAAACTAAAGTTATTGTCCGGAAACCAATGTGTCTTTGGACGACGACAACATACCATTATACAATCCCAAAATTTTTTTTGCAGTCGTATAAAAAGGGTTAAATCTGCATAAAATATGTGTACAAAAACTTAGAAGCTGTATTTCATTAGTTTACAGAAAACACTTATATTTCCAAATACAGGGTCAAGAAGTGGTAATCATGAAGGCTTGTTCATTCATAGTTATTGGAGAAAAAAGTTTTAAACATAAACGGAAATGTGTATGAAAACAAACATTCTTATGCATAACTACTTGATAATTCAGCCTGAAGTCTAACAAGTCTGTGATGTATCAAGTTTAAATCTCCCAGCAAAAAATCAATGATCTAATACCACTGATAAATATGTGGTCTTAATATACATAATGGTTTATCTTGGTCCCAAAGGCCCTTTTAACAACTTTTATATCTGATACTGTATATAAACCTAGGTACAATTAATTATATTCAAATTATACAGAATATTTTCCCTACTGTGATTCATTTAATGTATATTTATTTACTTAAGTTTTATAAGTCCATTTATGTACATGTATATAACAAATGTATAATAAAATACAAATTAAGTTTTTTTTTCAACACCAATAAAAAATTATAGAAGAACCAGCTACAAAAGCAATTTTAATGTTGAGTATACAATTTCTGTGAATTAATTCGATTAACATTACCACATATTATGCGCAAGTAGCATAAAGCCACTTAATAGATAAATTTATTTATTTTTGTGGATTAAATCCAAGCTCCAAAATATTTTCAGCTTATCAAATATTTCTGTAGCTATTGTGGAGATATTTTTTCTGTGATACACAAAATAGTCAAACATGTAAGAGACTCGATGAATGAGAAGCATATGCATGTACCCTTCATGAGAGGGTGTCTATTTATATAGAGGTTCATTTCACAAGCTTTGTCCATGTTAGGATGTTTTTACGCAAGTACAAGTCTAAAATTAGTTAAGTATGTAGTAGAAGGAAAATTCTACTTCAGACTGACAAGGAAGTCACGTATATGAGTATTGACCGAAGTGGATTAATAAGAAAACTTAAATAACTTAAATATATATAGTATGCTACTAAAATCAAGCTTCCCTTCAAATGTATGTGCATAGCTCATCCCAAAAAAATATGTGCATAGCTCATGTTAAATGTGAAGGAAACGAACAACCCTTTTTTTAAAAGCTTTTTTATATAATTTTATCAAAACAACACATATTTAGTACTTGTTAGTATTCCTCAATGAATGATTAAGAATTTCCTTTTAAAAACTTATATAGCTTTCAGTAACTGCTAGTACTCTCAGATCTGCACTTTGTGTCTTTTGTGTTTTTGTTAGGGGTTTTTTTGTGCTTTGTATCGATCTGATGAGTTAAATCCTTTTCAACTGATTTTTATAGTTTGTTCTAATGTTGTACTGTTACACCACTGTCCTAAGTAAGAGGGAGGGTTTGGGCCAGCAATCATATTTAACAACCACATTCTGTATTTGTCTGTCCCAAGTCTGGTGTCTGTAATTCAGTGGTTATTGTTTGTTGCTGTTAATTATATTTGTTTTTCATTTACTTTTTTGTACATAAATCAGGCCGTTAATTTTTTCATTTGAATTGTTTTATATTTGTGATTTCTGGGCCTATCATAGCTTACTATGTGGTATGGGTTTGCTCATTGTTGAAGGCCTTATGGTGACCTATAGTTGTTAACTTCATCGTCATTTGTTCTCTTGTGGAGATTTGTCTCATTGGCAATCATATCACATCTTCTCAATTTTACATACATTGATCAAGCTGGTAATATGTATGGATTTCTAATAAATATGAATAAAGTAGATGTGGGGTATACATCAATGAGACAGTAACCGAACAACACCATATACACAAAAGACATCTAGAGGTCATCATATAGTCTTCGAAAATAAACAATATGTTTTAACCCCCTCCTCCAGTCTAAAAAAAGGTAGTGAATAAATTATACAGTAACTATCATATCAACTACCATCAATTACAAATTCTCCAATTAACAGAACACATTCAGATATAACATAAAACAACCACTGGCAAGGTTCCTGATTTAGGACTGCATATGTGGGGAAGTTTAACTAGTTTTTAAGATCTCAATAGATATAGTTACATTTGAAATTTTTAACTTCCAAAATATTAAATTTACATGCACAACACTTGTTCAGTATCGGAGACTGCTTTCAAAACAATACTTCATTATCTTTTTCAGAGTAAGACAATCAGAAATCCTGTCTAATGAGTATAACAATTACTGTGGATTCATTATTATTTGTGTTTTTCATGGGTACAACTGAATCACATATCTAAATGTTCAACAACGTACAAATTTTCTATAGGCTTATAAGTATGCAGACTTTTGTAAAACCATGAAATTAAATAACGAAAGAAATACAGTTTTTCCTTAATCCACCAAAAATTCGTATCCACGAAAATAAAAAAATCTACAGTATATAATATGTAATGAACAATCAGACAATCATACAATCTGAAGAAAAAATGAAAACAACATGTTATAAATTTCATGTGTCCGAAGCGCTTTTCGTGATTTTCCATCACCAGGAACTCAAAGCCGAATATTTTAAAGCCAGGATGTATAAGAAGCAGAAACAGTTGAAGAACTTACATAATTTTTTATCAGATCAGGATGGTCCCTCTCTATACCGTCATCTAATATAGTAACTACAACTCCTTTACCAGTATATCCCATCTCCCATGCTCTTTTAACATTCATGTCATACCCCACAGTGCCTGCTGTACCTCTTTTGCCTCCCGCATGCTGAAAAAACACAAAAAAACTTCTTAACCCTTCGTTTTAATAAGTATTTTTAAAAGTAGTAAAATGTATGATTTACATAACAATTTGTAACATAGATTGAAACATACCAAATGAACACTGTTTTGTCATAAATCAGACAGTTTGTTTAATGTTTTCCTGTTTTAATATTTTTTGACATGTCTGTCAATCCATGTCCGGGCATTTTAAAACTTTCTATATAGTATGAGTGTTGATCATTCTTGAAGGCCTTTAGTTGCTTGAATCCATATCCTTTGGAATCTAGTGAAAACTTGTCTTATTGGCAATCATCTCTCCTTATCTGTATATAGACTGTTAATACATATTAGAATCTAGCTATATATAGGCCTTCAAGAAATCAGAAATAACTTTTCTGCTTCCTCATCGTATTAGATTGGTTTACAATAAATGCAAAAAGACTGTTTAAATGTTGTAAATAATTACAGTGAAGTTCTGAAGACAATACATATTCCTTCTTGGAAAGTCATTTCTGGTAGCAGGAATTGGACTTTAAATTTATAATTCTTAAATTCAATAAGAGCCATTCCCTTCCTAACAATGCTGCACTGGTTCACTCCAATGAATAGAAAATGTGAGAAGTAAATATATATATAATTGTTTTATTACTTTGATATATGATTATATTACCATTAAAATAAAAATAAAAATAACTATCCATTAAAGACCAATTATAGGTCAAGGTCAGGTCAAAGTTTGGTTGGAAAGATGTTGTTAGTAAAGAGAACAAACATGTAGGTACATTTATAGTAGTAATAAAAATTTCCATTTCTTTTTACCAAATGTTAAGAATTAAAATGAAATATTTACTTCTTATGTAACCAATGCGACTCATTTCACCAAATGAGAACATGTATATATACTTCCTAACAAGGAGAGTAACTTGGTATCAAATTATAAATAGAGGGTAAAAGTCTGGAAATCTCATAAACAAAATTGTATTTAAAAAAATTTTGTCAAAGAGAATTAATTTATTTCTGTCAACAATGAAAAATTGATCCAATTAGGGGCCAAGAAATAATAAAAAAATCTTTATATAAAGTGTGATTAACTGTTGTTTGCTTAATGTCCAGTGGAAAATATTTCATGTAAATTAAGGACAAGAGCAAAGTAACAATAAAATCAAACAGGTGAATTCTCTAAACAGAATGAAGAACAGGAAGTTTTGATTGCCAATGGAAAGTGGTAACATGTTGTAATAAGGACAGAAATTTTGCACAAAGCCAAATTGTGTCCAATCAGCGTGGGTTTTACAGCCTGACAGATATTTCCGTACCTCAGTGTATCAATGAATACATCTTGTACATGTACACTTGTCACAATATAACCTACTTAGGCTTTGAAGCAGTAAACTATCTATTTTTGTCAAAACATAATGCATAATCATAACAAATACAGAATGGAGAGGTCTTACATTATCTTAAATTAATATTATACTTTACTACTTACAAGATACCATTGATTTTTGTACTCTGGGTCATTAAATGTGAGATCTCTTTTTGTTCTTTTGTTAACATACTGTTGCTCAACCCAGTGAACCTGCAAAATATCAAATTACTTACAGTAGCAGTCTTTCATTAATGACTTCATTTACAGACTCAATGCATGTAGAATATTTGTACATGTATAAAAGACTGATAGAATATATAGTGTCCTCCCTCACATATATTAGGTTACAATAGTGCAATTATTTTTCATTTTACCCAAAAATGGTACCGAGAAAAAAAATTTGTGTGGTTGGATGATACAGGATTGGAATTACTTTTAATTGAAAGCTTATCCATTCTCTAGAAAATTAAATTCATATTTATCAAGTGTAGAAAATGCATTGAATGTTTTTTACTTAGGATCTCAGCCACTAAATTTTGCCTTTCCCATAAAGTGCAGAAATAATACGCTTATTCAACTGCACTTTAAGTCAACTTTTGCCAAATTACCATATACGTTTTTTGGCTTAAATACAACCCTCATATTTCTAGTAACAGAAACTGCTACCAATTTTTTCTAGTTTGTTTGTTCTTCAAAAATTAAAATATGGAACACCATTAGTACCCTATGGAAAATACATTACAAATAATTGTGCTTGTAACCTATAGCATCTGTGTACCTGTTCTGATGCTGTAATTGTTTTACCTTGATCTTATCAGAAAAAATGTCAATAAGGTATTATCATAATATTTTGTTATCCAGATGCTATGGTGGCAAGTACTATTTAAAAAATTTTCTCTATACAAGGAGCCTATATGAAATTTCTGATAAGAAAAATGTGATACATCATACATCTATGTTATTCAATAATGATTACCAATATCTAATCAAAATTAAGAAACTTCTATATCACTTTATTTTATTGAAAGTTATTAGGTTTAATTATGAATTGTTGAGGTTATTGTCATGTCAAATGTTTATTCCCTTCAGGGCCCTTAATTGGTATAAAATATTCTTATTCTTCTGTACAGTTGTGATCTTTAAATCAAAGACATAATAAAGAGGCCGGCTCTTCTCTGTAATAACAGCTCAGGCAACAGCTGAACTACAAAAACACTACTTCTAAAAGCCTATACTGTAGCTCAAAGCTTTGGAACAAAGATCCCTGAATGTCTCGGGGAAAACAATTGTCATACAGAAATGTCATATAACTTTCCTCAACAGGAAGATTCCTTTTCAATGGAAACACCATATGATTGATTATTCCTACGCAATCAAACATCAAATAACTTCTATTGTGCCGAATTACACAAAAATCAATCATGCTTTTCTTAATTACTTGCACAGCTTAACATGATTAAACCTTAAATGTTATTGCCAAGTCAATCATAGGTTGACAAAAATTTCAATGTTGTTATATCAAAATAACAAAAATTAAACTCAATCATCTTTAAAAGTTTGTTTTTTAAATCATTTGTGTATGAAATATCGAGACTCTGACTTTACAGTATTTAAATAAAACCTTTTACCATCGGTTCTTAAAAGCAGAGGAAATTCGTGAGAGTTTGAAAAGACCTAGTCATATCATTTGCTTACTTTGAAAGGCCTTATAGCATATATACAGGCAGCAATTCAATTTTGTCATATAACTTTGGTTTGAAACCATTTTTTTCCTATGGTAATTGTAACCCCTTCTATCCTGATCATCAGATGTCAATTTCAATGAAATGTGGAGTACCATAATTGGATCAAGCCTAGCAAATCTTTTCTGCATCAAACATTTCCATGTACTTAAGTCAGGAATCTTGTTATGGTTCCCAGCGCTGCGGGAGGTCAAAGGGTATCTGTTGTAATCGTGTTATTCTGATACTGTTAAATCAGATGTAATCTTTAACTTTGCTAAATCAAACTTAATTAACCAGAACTTCAAATGCTCAAGAATGCATTGATATTCAAGTTAACTAATATAGTTAATTAACCTAAAACTTTCATCAGTTATTCTAGAAATTTGTGTATCAAGGATTTTAAACAAGTGTTAGTTGTTAGAATCATCTTTTATTTGATGTTAAACTAAAGATAGGCATGTTTTATGTGCCAAGGAATCTGCTTCTTACAAAGTACATTGTATGCTGTCAGTACTGCATATATAATTAACCTTCCTCAAGAAAATTTTCCCAAATTCATACAGGGACATTTTCTGGTGACATAATTATCTCCCTTTAACACTGATATTCACTGTCTATCTAATAATGCTATTGACACTTCACTGACTTGAAAACTTCAACATAATTGAATAGCACTGTTTTAACATATCATATAATCAACTTCTAAATACATTTGTAAATATGGACAGGAGGATCAGCTAAAGAATAATTTCATCATGTTGCTATGCAAACTCCATGTGCAAATTCCATTCAATTTTCTTTTCAACAGTCTTTATACATTTCTTTAATGTACAGTATGAGTAACTAAGCAGTATGGAGTGAAAAAAAACAAGTTCCTAACAATCTTTAGTCTTTCTCCATAAAGTTTTCAGGTGACCTTGACCTATGACCCCATATAAAATTAGTTCCCTGTCCTATGCTAAAATGGTGAAGATAGGATGTATTTTGAAGTATTTTGAAACCTCCACAGTGCCTACTAATAATGGATAAACATTCAAACTCCTTTGCCCTACAATTGAGCTTTTGATATGGTATGAGATGATATGGAATGAACTTCAGTTGAATGTTTGTTTACACACTATATTTATCTGGGAATTTAGCCTTTTTGTGCAGATGTGACATGAAGCAATCGCCATTTAATCAAACTATGCAAATAAGTATAAATGTAACTTGGCTGCAATAGCAAACATAACCACATCTAAAAACAGACAGATTTGGTGGTAAACAGGACTGAAATTGTAAATATTACAATCCGAACACTTTAATTATACGATCATAAAATAAAATATTGACAGGTTCTTGTGACTAATAAAGTAGAAATCATATTATTATTTGGTTTGTTTGAAATTGTTCTTTACATTCCTCTAATTTACAACAGGTCATTTCTTTTTTAAACAAAATCCATTACTATCAAAGGATTTGAGATAAAGACAATAGACATTGTTCAAACATACAATATTCTAAAACCAATTATGACAGTATGTCTTCACTTTCTCTTAAAATTACTTGTTTATAAATAGACGAAATCTGTCAAATCGACATGAGATTTTTCTTCATTTTTTGCCAGTTTTAACCAGTTCTGATTGATATTTTTTAACTTGAAAGGACGTCAATATTACTAAATGAATACTAATGAACTTTACTTTCATAACTTTACACAATATTAATAACATGATAAGTTTCTTATCAATTTTCACTTTTTTTATTCCGTTACTAGTGAATGGGAAAGTGGGTGTCAGCAATCCTTAATAGAACAATTAATACATCATGTTTACTTTGACATGTCAAAGCTACTGTACAAATATTTTTTAATGTTGACAATATATAGATGCTGATCATTGAAGACATTGATGAGGACCTTGAACTATTTGTACATGGTCATGAATATTCCCACACATAATGCGATCAAAGAAATTTCTGCTTTTATCTTTTATTTTACAAATGTAAACAAAGACACATATTATTTATAAATCTTGTCAAATATATATATTGTCTCTTGGGTCCCAATTTACCTACAGCCATGCATATAATTTGTAGTCTTCCAAAAAATTTCAACATTTTTATTAAATACATAAACTATATATATATGAACTACTTTTAGTCTATACATCATTACAAATATTTTCTTAGTCAATTTGACCTTGGAACCCAAAAAACAAAAACACAAACAAGAACCATAAATATTATAAAGACATTTGTAGAAGGTCAAATTTTAAACTACAGGGAACATATCTTTAGATGAATTACACATCTTGTAATTTCTTGTCAATCTGGTTTCACAAAAGTACTTAACTGAACTAAAGAAAGGACTGTGATTACCATACAGAATAAATGTAATAAAAGTTATAAACTGCATCTATAAAGATTATAGCAATTTCAGTCTACATAACCTTTATATCAGAAAACATCCAGTGACTTAAGAGTGATAACACATTACCATATAATATCTAGCAGATGACTAGGAGTGATAGCACCTATCCATATAACATTTAGCTGGTGACTTTGGAGTGATTACACCTAGCCATAGAACATCTAGCTGGTGACTTTGGAGTGATTACACCTAGCCATAGAACATCTAGCTGGTGACTTTGGAGTGATTACACCTAGCCATAGAACATTTTGCTGGTGACTTTGGAGTGATTACACCTAGCCATAGAACATCTAGCTGGTGACTTTGGAGTGATTACACCTAGCCATAGAACATCTAGCTGGTGACTTTGGAGTGATTACACCTAGCCATAGAACATTTTGTTGGAAACTTAGGAGTGATTACATCAGTCATTTAACATCTAGCTGGTGACTTTGGAGTGATTACACCTAGCCATAGAACCTCGTGCTGGTGACTTGGGCGTGATTACACCTAGCCATAGAACATTTTGCTGGTAACTTAGGAGTGATTACATCAGTCATTTAACATCTAGCTGGTGACTTGGGCGTGATTACATCAGTCATATAACATCTAGCTGGTGACTTGGGCATGATTACACCTATCCATATAATATCTAGCTGGTGACTTGGAGTGATTACACACTTTGCCATATATCTAGCTGGTGACTTGGGAGTGATTACACCTAATTATATAACCATATAAAATCTAGCTGGTGACTTGGAGTGATTACACTTTGCCTTACACTATCTAGCTGGTGACTTGAAAGTAATAACACCTAGCCATTTAACATCTAGCTGGTGACTTGGGAGTGATTGCATCAGTCATATAACATCTTGCTGTTGACTTGGGAGTGATTGCACCTATCCAAATAACATCTAGTTGGTGACTTGGGAGTGATTACACTTTGCCATATATCTAGCTGGTGACTTGGGAGTGATTACACCTATTCATATAACATCTAGTTGGTGACCTGGGAGTGATTACACACTTTGCCATATATCTAGCTGGTGACTTGGGAGTAATAACACCTAGCCATATAATATCTAACTGGTGACTTAGAGTGATTACACCCTGTCATTTAATATTTATTAAGCAACTTCAGAGCGAATAATCCACAATCCACTGTAAATCACCAACCAAAAAATGTATCAAGATGGCACTATTTTGGATCTATAGGTTTCAAGAGCGCAATTATTCGTAATGCATTTTCCATAGGGTACCAGTGGTGTTCCGTATTTTATTTCTCGAAGACTACACAAACTAGGAAAAAAACGGGTACCAGTTCCTGTTACTAGAAATGCCAGTGTTGCATAACAACCAAAAAAAAATATATGGTCATGCGGCAAAAACTGACTTAAAATGCAGTTGAAAAACATCGTCTATTTTTTTCGCTTAATGAAAAAGGCATATTTTTAATGGCTCTGACGTACAGAAATGGAAGATATTTTCTATACTTTGTAAAATGTGAATTTGAATTTCTGGATTTTTCAAACCTAATTGGATAAGCTTTCGATTAAAAGTAATTCCAATCCTGTATCATCCAATCAGAAGCAGTGCAAGATTCTATTCTGAGTACCATCTTGGGGTAAAAAACTTGCCGGTAAAATGTAAACAAATAATTGCGCTCTTGTATAAACCATAAGATTACACCCACAAACTTTATGAGACGGGAATGAATTAACATACTCGTAGTAGAAATATACAAAAAATGTTACCCTGTGTTGTTTATCAATCTTATTATATCTATCAACCAAAGTTTAAAATTCATAGGACAGACATGCATGAAATTTTGAAGACTGACCCAGTTTCTGTGAATAAAACTTTTCTCTTTGCATTTATATAACTACTAACTAGTGAAAACAGATATATTTACAAAATTCAATACTCTTTTCCAGATCAACAATTAGAAAACAAAAATAGAAAAGTGCTAGACAAAGGAAATAAAAAAATAATAAATAGATAATGCCAAACTGTTTAAAGTGTTGATGGTAAATGCTTGCAAATTACATGATCATAACCAAAGTATAAAGTTTACAATGAGTGTTGCTATTCATCAGTTCCTGATTAAATAATTCAACAATGACACAAGATATTTTAAATATTTTGACTAGTTTTTAAACTACCACGAATAATGAGTGAGCAGCCAAAATAGATTATTAATATTTTGTCAATTACAAATGAACAAATTCCTGTAGGTAACATATTTTCAAAGAAAAAAGACAAAAAAATCAGTTCTAACATACTTCCTAAAATAAAGTCATAAGATCAAGGCAAAATAAAGCGTCAAATCAGACAAATTATATTGGCAATTATAATAATAAAAAGATTAACTTTAAATTTAGAAATTAATGTGTGCATTTATTATTGCAAATCACTCATTAATGGTATTAAAATATGCCAGATATCCATCTAATTAATGTGATTCAAACATTCTGTGAAGGAAAATCACTACACACTGAAATTATGAATGCAAGTTTTTATTATTGTGAATCCGATACTGTTGCATTTTTAGCATTAGTAAAAGCATTGCAATAATTTCTTAATGTACAGTATGCTCAAAATCATAGCATTACAGTAGTATTAATAGAATTCACTGAAAGAAAATCACATTTTGTTCTAAACATATCAAATTATTCTACTGTTCCTGTGACAGGTTGGGATTTTGGAAAGCTAAATATGTGTCAACATGGTTAAGAAATCAAGTGCAATGTACATTTGTACATGTAGATTTGTATATGTAGAAGTAGAATTAAAATTTTCCGACATTTAAACAATGTCACTATGCCATGATGTATGCCTAAAATGCAAGTTAATTTAAGATTAAAGTCCTTAAAATACAGCTGATACAAGTATTTTTCAGTATCTCCCAGTACAGTAGGAGATCCAAGTACAAAAATGTAGGTATTGTTTTCATTTTTATGAAGTGTAATTACAGTAAATAATTTTCAACACAAACGATAAAGCTAGGCAATACACACATGGATGCACTCCTACATTTGTAATATAATGCAGTTACTTCCCTTTTTATTCATTTGAGTGATTAAGAAATAATAGCATATCAGGGGCGGACCCAGCCATTTTTAAAAGGGGAGTTCCAACCCAGGATAAAGGAGGTATTTCAACCATTATGTCCCCATTCAAAAGCATTGATCGTCAAAAAAAGGGGGTTCCAACACCCCCTGCCCCCACCCTGTATCCGCCACTGCATATAAACTTACCTCAGGATGTTCAGACAGAAGTGAATGATGATGTGAACTTGGATCTGCCGATCTTTTTCTTACGTCATGGTGTTCAAATAAATAATGTTCTTTTAAACTACCAATCTGAAACAGAAAATAAAGAGGACTGTAAGATGGTTAATATCATTACTTTATAAAGATGTTGGTATGTCCTGTTGAGATCATCATGACATGTTTTGATTATATGATATATATATATGTATAATGCAATTTGTGATAAAACATGACATACATGCACTGGCAGACCTATTTGGAAAATCACCGCGATTTTTGTAAAAACTCCGGTGTTTTTTGGCTAATCTCCGCGAAACGGATAAAAATTAGAGGTTCATCGTAAATTTGCTGTATTACAGGATATTTTGCATGTTATCCGGAGATTTTCCGTGTCGGCGGGAATTAGCCGTTTGTCCGATAAAACTGGTGTGTATTGAGTCATTGATAGAATCACTGATGCGTGAGCGACGGTTATTAATAGGTCGTTGTATAATCCGTTATGCGTGAGCGACGGTTATTAATAGATCCTTGTAGTGTGGTACAAATTATGATATATAGATGTTTACAGAATTAAAAACAAAGTAACTATAATCATTTGAGATATAAGGAATTTTCAAAAATATATCATATAATGTTTCTGTAAATTTAGAGAGAAACAGATTATATATATCTGGGGATTAGATGGTTACTTTTTTTAATTATATGTCAGAGGCCGCAGATCATTTAATTGCTTCTAGAACCGTTTATTGAAACAAAAATTAAATGAACGGCCAGGGGAAAGTCTTTAGTAACCTTAGTTGGTATCAGGGGTCAACTGGGTTGAGTTCAATATCGTAGCAGCTACGTAGCGGCTATGTAGTTGCTATCAATAACTATGTAGCAGCTTATCTATAGCTACACGTTCAATAGTAAAAATCTACATAGCACTACGTAGCCGCTACGATATTGAACGCAACCCTGGTAATACATAGAGTCAGACCGTCGTTGCATAATATGTATATGTATTTACACACAATGCAGTGCATTCAAACTCGATTTCGCAAACTCGTGGGTTGTCTTTTTAGACAAAAAAGTTCAATTTAAAAGATATGAAAGCTACGTACATGTATACAAGCATAGATATAATAGCCATTATATCTATGATACAAGGAATTGTATATTTAACGTCAATGCCTGTCTTGTAAACTAATCTGTTACACTTTGAAATGTAAATAAGTTCTTTTTAAAAGATTGGACGGTTATTTCACATGAATAAAAGTTCTTCTGATCATTTTTGTTTTACAATGATTTTTGAAAGTGCGATCTTAAAACTAAGTTTGTCCGGACTTGCATGGAATATTTGCCACTGGAAGTTAAGCAACCAACAATCAATCATCTTAAAATAAAATAAATATGCCTGAGCGATAATATTCTTAAATTTTTTAATGTGAAACACAGTTTCTTCATTTATTAGAAATCACTTTCAGGTCTAATGGTAAAGTGAATATACATTCCGGGATGAGATTAATTTACTATAATTGCCAAAGAAAAAGAATTGATATTACGTTTCTTTTAATTAAATTTTAGACTGCAACAAATGTAGATCGAACATTTTTAATAATGAAATAATGCACGTCAAAAATTTCGCTCACAATAGAGATGTTAAAAATAGATTTTATCAATTGTGTCACTGCACGAGATCTTCCAACGGCGGGAAACATCATGTAGCTATAAAAACAGGTGATGTTACTGACCGATTGTGGAATGTCAATTTAGGGTTAAATTTGATGTGTAATGATTGACATTATTGTGCGCGTTAGGTTGAGGCTCTAGAAGGTTCATTTCAATTGATAACCAAAATTATAAAATCAAGTTTTTTTTTCAAATCAACGTTTAAGTGTAAAATTTTGTGGGAGGGACACTTTATTTTGTTTGTTTTTTAGGGGCACAGGGAGTTACCATAAAAATCTATAGGAACATTGAATAAAACAATTTCGAAGGTCACAACTTGTAAACTAATGAAAACAATGATAAACACTGCTGACAAGCGTAAACAGTTGTACATTACTTAGAAAATAGAGAGAGTGAAAAAAAAAGGACGTTGATGATGGTTACTGTTCATGTTAATTTTGAAAGATCGTGGTAACTGATTTCTCGGATGGTGGTACTTGCCAAAAGGTTGTATAAAAGGACAAACTAAGTACAATTTTAGCCGTGATATATGGGGGCCCCTCACGCTTGAATTAATTTACGTTACGTATTTCGTCCGTTATTATGACCTACAGTTGATCATAGTTGAGTACTACGTATCGGTCAGGGGCGGATCCAGACACTGAAAAAAGGAAGGGTGTGCTAGCCAGGGTTTCTCAGAAAAAAGGGGGTGCTAGTACAGTTGGCCTAATGTATTTGAAGGCCAGGATTGGAAGATTATCAGACATTCTGTGGCTCAATTTTAATTTTATTTTCTAACTGTGAAGTGCTACCTAAGCCGTGGCCTGGAGAACCATACCCATTTTTTTAAAAGGGTGTTCCAAAGGCATATTAAAATACTTCCAGCATTATACAGGTCCTGAGGTACAATTTCTTGGGGAGGAGATTTCAATTGCTGTTATGTGGGTTAATTTTTTGTTACTAGGAATTTTCGTTTTTTTTTTTTCATCAGATTTGCCCCAATTGTCTATTCTGTTAAGGTTTCACAAAAGTCAAAATATATAACACTTCATAAACATCTGAACTTTGCCTGTATTTTTCAACCTATAATGAATAAAGTCCTAAACTATATGCAAATATCTTCATTTAAACATACTTAAACATATGCACACCGTGTAAATTGTAAATAAAATTGAAATTGTTATGTTGTGGCCAACCCGGTTCTTGGGGTGAACACCAAATTTTCCAAAAGAAATCTGGAGGCCTATTCTGATCATATTCTGATCCCCAATTTGATGAGAGAAAAAAATATTGTGGTCTGGCAGTTGACAAAAAAAATCGGAATTCCAGAATTCCCCATACCGTTTATTTCAAGAAAAAAATGTTTGGTGCATGGCAGTGGGGAATAACGTTGTGTTCCGAATTATTTCCGACTCAGAACAAACCCCTAACCCTTTGAATTTAAATTTTGCTCCTATATACCTTACTATCGTGAATTTTCAATGTTTCATGTATATTTCAGGTCAGATCCCAGGGCATACTATGTGTTCAAAATTATAAAAACGTAGAAAATTCATGATTCATGTACGTGTAATATGTCTCAAGAAAATGGATTGAAGGCATATTAATTATCAAATTATTTATTTGTACAAAAAAACACATAGGCAATGAAAACCGTGTGTGCGCCAAGAAAGGTCAATACGTATGACTCTGTCTCAACTCGGAGGCTGATTTAGGGGCAGGCTGTCCAGATCCCTCCTTATGGAACTACATATGGTTAATTTTGACTTTTATTTACTTGTTTCACTTACCCGAATAATTCAGTCGTTATATTCCGCTGATCTACGATTATTTCATTAACAAGTATATAGAAGAGATCGATTACGGAGAGAGACTGAATTTTTCGGGGTTAGTTCCACTCCGACCTTTTTTTAGTTTATACAATAAAGCAAGTCTATTTAATCCATTTCTCCGCTGTTTTCGTTATATATAGCACTTTCGTCATACTAAGGTTAGGTTTCAAAGAGTGGATCATTAATATGAACATGTCGGGGTCTTTTATAGCTGACAATGCGGTATGGGCTTTGCTCATTGTTGAAGGCCGTACGGCGACCTATAGTTGTTAATTTCTGTGTCATTTTTGGTCTCTTGTGGAGAGTTGTCTCATTGCCAATCATACCACATCTTCTTTTTTTATATATAATAACAATATCATAATTACAAATACTAATTCTCCTTACGTCATCCGAGAATACACGTGTCTTTTCTTTGGGCTAAAGCGCGAGTAGATAGTCAGATATATATATGGAATTTTGAAAGGACCTTGACTGGCTACACAGCCCTTGCACGATCTGATCGATGGTCAGAAATATGACCGTCAAGTTCTAAGTGCACACAAATGGTCACATGTCATGAATATCCATGAACGTACAACGAACTAAATTTTATATATACGAATCCTTGCTGTACCACAGGTGTCCTTGTGTAATGAAATTTTAGGGTATTGGTGCATAGTCAAGTGATTAGATAAACTTGGATAATCAATGAGAGAGAATGAATGACCATTTTAAGTTAATCCAGGGACTTTCTATTGATTGTTGTTTGCTTTACGCTGCATTAGCACAAAAATGCTATATCGCGGCGAGAGCTTATTCCAATATTTTTACAATTTAAGGTATATTTTTAAAATCAGACAATAAGGTCCTTCAATAAACTAAAAATCTAGACTAAAGGGACTTTCTATACTAACGGGATAAGATAAGATAAAACTTTTTTTTATTAAATAATGAAAGCTTTTTCAGATAAAGGGAGTGTCGGACATAGTTTTAACTCTAAATGAAACTGTTCTTTAATTCATAAATAATAAAACATAAAATTAAAGGCATTTTAGACCCTTCCTACAAACGGAAAAGATGAGCATGAAAAATAAGTGAAAGGGGGGGTGGGCATAAGTGACTGGTTACGAATTAATTTTAATAGTAGTTCACCGTGCAAGAAGTTTTAAAGTACTAATGGAATAGTGTGACAGAAGCGGATTTAGAGGGGGCCAGGTACCCCTTTTCTTGAAAAAAAATGTGGTTGATTATACATGTATTGGGAATCACTGAAGCATGACTGAAGCGACCCCCTCTTAGGCAGTCAGTGCATATGAAAATTTCTGGATCCGCCACTGGTGTGCTAGCTTATAAATGATATATTTTTTACTTCCTTTATTTTTTTTAATCCTTACTCCGTCTTTGTAAAATAATCGAGACTTCATCAGGTATACACGCGGAGAAATAAAATATTGAAGTGATTTGAGTACCGATATATGAAATGTCTCCTTGGTAGCTGGTATCCCTTGTGGGATTAATAAATTGAACTCATGTGTGCCGGAATAGGTAATTAATATATTTAATTTTTATTATTTGTCAACTTATGGTACGGTAATAACTTTTTTTATTTTCCTTTTGTTTCAATTTCAATTTGCCCTTCGTTCTGTGAACAAAATAACACGGCTACACATTTTAAGACAAAACACACTAATAGTTTAACACGCTGACTTATTGTACTCACTTAGTATCAGATAAACGAGATGCATGCTCCTTAAAATCATTTCAGATATTCTATGGAATTTTTAATTCACCAGAAAATCAGAAATATCCATCTTAAACATTTCTTTTTTCATTGGATGTTATATCATTTTAAATATCTAACAAGGCACATAAAAAATTCTAGTTTTTTTGCGATGTCCAATATTACGTGCGATGATGCGTAGCTGCATGGAAGTTACTACATGAATTACATCATTTTGATTATCTTTGAAATCACTCACACGTGGCGGTGTACACATTACACTCAATATACGACTTAAAATACCTGGGGCAATTTATACTTCCGTTTATTGTCCCTTTACTAGCCAGTGTACCTGTGTAAGGTTATAGATGTATCTCTGACTCCAAAACAGTAGAGTGCGAATCCCGGATTTTGACAAAGAATGTTGGAGGACGAAAAGACAACATTCGAAATGAGATTTATGTATAAAGTTTATATTATGCATATATACCATTGAAGCAGCCTCTGATAAATTGTCATCTAAGACGGTATAAATTAAAATTCTGTTGACATGGCACGAAGAGGAGTTGAGAAATATGCGACACATTTTATTCAATGTCCTCACAAAGGTAGTTTATTTTACATGTTCTCGGACATTAAATATATTTCTTGTGTGACAGTTTGCTGACTGTTAACACCATGTTTAATTTATCTTAATTGACAAACATTTTGATAAGGTTCCATCATTTGAAAATAAGTTATTAAAATCTCAGTAGGTTCAAAACTACTAAATTTTATCACACAGAAGGCAACAAATAAAGGTTACAGAAATGGGCTCTACCACTTCACACTTTGGCAATTGAAAATAAAATCTAATCAGTCAAATTCTCAGTATCACAACTTCATTTAACTGCAGTAGATATTGTCTTTCAAGATAACTGAATAAAATAAATATTCTTTAAAACAAGAGTGTAGGGAGTCTATTTCCTACCGACTCGCATGAACAATTTTCATTTTTTTTATATACTGCCTGAATGACATGACTCGAGAAATATTTGTCACTGGACATCAATTTAAAAATTAAAAAGAAAACAAAGAACTCGAAATTAAGGATCTGTATGACACCGTACGGCCCTTCTCAGACAGTGAGCAAAACTCATACCATATAGAATTTATAAAATGCCCCGACATGACATAATTTGGAAAAATTAAAAAGACAACACCTTTAAAAATTACAAGCTCCTGACTTGCCAGGACAGTCATAGAATGAGGAGGGTTTAAACCTATTTGAGATAGCTCAACCCTCATGCGGTCACCAATCCTGGAATGTAAGACTGAGAAAATCTATATCCTTTGCTTTATAGGATAGGACTGGGCCTCTCCCAACCTGGACAGTGAGGTAATAACATGCACAAATTGTGAAAATTAAAGTTAAAATCAATAAGAATCATTGGATCTAGTGTAACGCAGTTATAAACAGTCAGAGAAAAATCATGAACTTGTGTGATACCAAAATATACGTACATAAAATCGAGAGAAAAAGGCACGACCATAAGTATGCATTAAAGCAATCTATATATGTAGCAGGGAATTTATGTTTTTTTTTGTTCACATCTCATCCTTTTTTTTTCCATTCATTTCCAATGTTTGTCGACTTGATATATAGCCTGGTTAAGGATGTACTTATGTGATGTTTATGAATTTGTGTATAGCTTGTTATGTTTCTTTACAAAAGCTTCTCCGACTTATAGTATCTATCTATCTATCTATACTACTTAAACGAGAAGACCTCATTTTGTTAGTCGCTTCTCTTCCTTCCATAATAAATTAATCATCATGACTCTGTGTTCTATAGGTTCCATGCATAGTTGCATTTGTCATCTATTCTTATGATTCTACTGTTTGGGTTATTTTAGGAGAAATCAATTTAGCAGTGATCGCCGTGTAGAAGAAACTTGGAATTGATAGTTTATATCAAATATACTTTATTGATAATAAATGTATGTTCATAGTATACAGAAACGCCAAAATAATGGTATTTAACAGAAAACAAAAAAAATAATGCACTTTGGAGAAAAGGGAGAGGGCTTGAAAAAAATTGTCCTGTCTCCAGGAGTCCCTATGAATTTTGATACCTTTTCTGAAATTATCCAGATTTATAAAAAGAGATGGACCATTTTGTACATATACCAAGGGGAAACTTCGTGCAAAGCATTATTATTTATAGTTTAATTGAATTTAGTAGAAAAAGAAAATTTGGTGAAAATAAAACCAAGATTTTTTTAGAAAATCCACAGATTTTAAGACCGAGATTTTTATACGTTTCCAATTTTTTTTTTGGGGGGGGATCGTATAATGGTATGATGTGGTTGTTGTCGTCTACGTCGTCCGAAGACACATTTGTAGTTTCTGGACTATTATTTGTGTGTAAGTGTATGGATCTCTCTGACATTGTACCACAAAGTTCCATATCACAAAAGGAATGCTGGGATTGAGTTTGGGGGTAATTGCCCCATTCATGAAGGAATTCGGGGCCATAAAAGGGCCAAAAAACATTTTTTTAGTTATTCTAGTTTTTCAGACAATAACTTGTGTTTAAGTCACTGTATGGATCTTTCTGAAATTGTACTACAAGTTTCCATACTACAAAGGAAAACTGGGATCAAGTGTTGAGGTTATTGCTCCAAAGGGCGGGGGGGGGGGGGGGGGGGGGGTTGTGAGTTCAAAAAGTTTGCAGGTTTCCAAATTTTTAAAAGGGATTTAATTTTTTTTTCAAAATTTTTCAAATTTTAAAATATTTCAAAAGTTTCAAGAAGAAATCTTTAATTGCACAGTATTGCCCAATAGATTTGAAAGACCTTTACACATGTTTTGTGTCAGAAACCTATATTATGTCAAAATTTTGATCACAATCAGGGGTTAAAAAATCCGGGACTAGACTTTTACACTTCGGGCAATTAAAACTTGTAACCGAATATGCCCGACGGACTAGTAACAAACAATTCTTGGCATTTCCAAAATAGTTAGTGGAAAATCCCCTCATCGCTATTCTATCTTAGCCAATCAGATTCAATTACGTACGTCATCCGGGATTCCAAGAATTTGAACCGATTTTGTACATGTCTTAAAAATAGAACAACTAACTCTGGGTGGACCGGTATCATGTATTGATCGCAATTCACGTACTTTCAATATCAATTTCTCAGTACAGGGGGTATTGTACATTGCTTATGCCGAGATTTTCAATTAATGGTACTTGGGTGTATGATGTAATGATCGATATTGACCTGTCTTGTCGGACAGCTGTTAATTTGAGCTTGAAACCATGCACAAATTATTTCTAAACATTTTAGTACGGCCACCACAGGAACTTTGTCAGTTTTAAAACGAAAGACGGTAGATGAAGGGGGTAATGAGGCTGAAAATTTATCCCAAAAATGCCAAATACGACCAGGAAAAGCGGAAAAAAACATTTATAGTGTCATTGACAGAAAGATTCCCCATGGGCAAGGTCGACTGTTACTGATGATAAACAAGAGATGATGTTTTGTGAATATTGCCGTTATTTTCCCGATCTCGCTGATAAAAAGTCTGCTTTGTATGTTTGAACAACAAATATACGAACTGAACCACTGGTTTAACATGACAATATCAATGAACATGTTTTCTGTGCCCGAAAATATTTAACAACCCATAGTACAAGGGATATCCAAAAAGATGTCTAGAGACCCCTGTTATAATTAATAAAACAAAAATTCATTTGATTTATTTAATCAAATACCGTGTATAATGCCGGATTCAAAACAAGGGACATCCACTCTAAATTTGAAAGGTATACTCGGGCTAGCAGGTCAGTTTTGATGGGCTAGCAGCTCTTTCAACAGGGCTAGTAAAATCCTGCTACCAATAAGTCCTGGGCTAGTGAGCTGTAACACATTTTTTTAACCCCTGACAATCCTAATTCAGACAGTAATAAGCTTGAATATTGTGTCAAAATTTGCCCCAACTGTTCATGGTTCAACTTCTGCGGTCATATCAGGCTGCGCTCAGCGCCGAAGCATTTTATTTTTGTTATAATATTTTAAACATATATAACTCAATTAAAAAAATCATTGCTAGCACTGAATGCAATAATCCTTCATCAATAAAGCATCGAATCGCCAAATATGACAGTACAAGGGAAAAGCTGTGGATTTTCTAAAAAAAAATCCATATGTTTAGCATTTAATCAACACAAGGGTACATAATCCTTTAAAGCCTTTGAGAACGTAACTTTTTAGCAAGGAACTATAACGTATGCAGATTTTCTTTGAACACATACGAAGGTCTTGAATATTGGGGGGGGGGGGGGGGGTCTTTCAATCCTAATTGTCTTTTAATTTGTTAGTCATCTGTTTTTCTCTATTCTTCATATTTTTTTCTCATTATTCTATATTCTTTATTTTCTTGGCAGCTATTTTTTTTACTTTTCTGGTCCTATGTTGTGCACTTTTTGTCCATTTGTGTTCTCTATTCTTCTATAAATCCTATCCAGACCCTCACAAACATACATAATCAATAAGTTCCGCTCCTATTACCTAACCCCACTTGACATGGATATAGATAATTGTCATCCATGGGGTTTTCTCATCCGTTTTGAATATAACATTGCTATTAAAACGGGTACGTTATAAAAAAAGAAGACGTGGTATGATTGCCAATAAGACAACTCTCCACAAGAGAAATGACACAGAACTTAACAACTATAGGTCACTGTACAGCCTTCAACAATGAGTACAGCCAATGTTGTATAGCCAACTTTAAAAGGACAACATACTAGGAGTCCATTACAGATATAACATATAGAGATGTATAAATACGCAGTCACGTATACGTCCGATGCTAAATTGTTGACTTTGTTGGAAGGCAAAATGATTAGCCCTATACTGACTGGAACTAGTATATATATAACTGAAACTAGATGAAAATCAAGGAATCTACACATGCTGTAATAGCAAATCTGAACGGAACCAAAACGCATGTTTGTAAAAAAATAAATAATATACAACTTACATTTCAGCAACTGTTATATTAGTAATTATTAATGATGTAGTTCGTGAATAAATTGTCCTACACAGTGGAACAAATGGACAGTCTAAGTACGTTAATGTCTGGATTAATATTTCTGCAAAGACGTTGTCATTTTATTGTTTCCATTAACCGACTTAAATAAAAATCAAATTATAACTTTGTAATTATTATAAATGTTTACCTTTTGAAATAAATTTTGGTTTATTGAATATATTTACGGGAAAAACGAACTCAAATGTTTTATTTCCATGTATTTTATGACATATTAAAAAACCTCTTTGTGTAAAAGAAAAATCGAATCACATCAAATTTTGATCGGCCGTAAAATAAACTTCACATCACTTTATTTATATCACAAATCAATTTACAAAAACTTCTCAACGATGTCATAATAGAAAGCACGAGTGATCTATCTGGCGGACCAACTTGTGGCTAATGATTGACAGGTATGATTAGATCTTGAGGCTCCTATGGGGAACGTGGTGTCGAAAGGAAAATAGAAGATTATTCAATTATAATTTTTAGGACTCGTACGAAATGTGATCTGATATGGAAAATTTTGAGTTCTTTTAATAGCACAAAGAAATAAGACGTTAGAAGGGTTACAAATGTGTAACTATAAGGCCGCAATTAAAAATATCTTTGTTTCCCCTTACCCTACCCACCATTTTGGAAGTGGGTAGGTAGGTAGGCTTTTTTTTTTTTTTTTTTTAGAGAAAATCCCTGAAATATATCTAACACACAGGAAAACAACAAATTGAACTTTATTGATACTAAAACAACATACTGTATAACGTATTATGCATGACTAGAAGACCTTACAATTTCAGACTAGAAAATGTTTGTAAATATATAAGTCTTTGTGACTTAGAGTAGACCACATATAAATTGAGACACGGTTCTATATTTTTCTTATATTTTTATTAATTCAATTGAAAATATAAAACCCCAATGAGACTGCTACCTAGTAACATTCGATGCAAAAAATATGTACACTTGTTTTTCATTTAAGGAAATACTAGAAGCCACAAACCGTGATCCAAGCGAGTATGGCTATGCCTATTAAGGCTTATTCTAGAAAACTATGAATTTATTTTTAACAATAAACTTTACCATGAAACCTTGGGCGTGCCTATGTGCGGATCAGCATTCGCTGAGTTAGCAGACCTTACAATGTTTGTTAATTCTTGAACACATTTTACAATGCTTTCAACACAGAGACACAAAATGATAATGATAGTTGAAGTTCGCCTACGTATTTTCCTGTAATGAAACAATATTCTTAGACACTGTCATAATTATACAAAGGAGAAAGATTCTTTAACGAAGGCATAGTATGATACAAGACATTAAAACCAATATCAAACCAACTGAAACATATCAATATCTGCACAGACACAGCTCACACCCAAAAAGTGTTTTCATTGAAAGGATTTATCAAGGGTGAAGTATTGAGGTATCCCAGAAACACAAGCAGCAAAACTGATCTTAAAAAAAACAGTAAGAAGCTCAAACGAGGATATCAAATATCTGAAATCAACGATTTTTTTTTATCAAACACAAAATACAGAAAGGGAAAACTTGCTAACACATCGCCCAGCGAAACGGGAGCAACCGCTAGTAATGTTAACAAAATTCAACCCATCTATACAGAAACTAAAAATATAATAATAAAACACTGGCATCTTATTTCACAAAACCCTGAATGTGTGACCATATTTAATCATCAGCCCATTATAGCTTATAAACGACATAAAAACTTACAAGAACTGTTATCAAAGAATTAGCTGGTATAGTCATCTCGACTTTTCACAACACAATATGATACTGAGCTCGAAAAAAATCAACTACTATTTTATCCAAAGACAACTGGTGTATGGTCCAATATAACATACGAAATGAAACAAAATAGCATAAATAGCACGCCAATATACAACTTATTGAGTCGACCACTGATGAAGGCGAACTCAGGGATTTACCACAAACACGGCAGAAACACCGGGCCTAACATTTAAGCTCAAGGGTGAGCTCGGATGCGCAATCGTAACTACTCGGCCATTCTCGCTACGTATTTTGTTATTGGAGGCGTAGCTAGAATGGCAGAGTAGTTACGATTGCTCGGATGCATTTATTTAAAACATTATTCCATTCCAATTTCAGTATCCTTGCATACGTTGTTTACCCTTTGCTGCAAACACACGGGCGACAATGATTTCGCGGAATGTTGAAAATACGGACCATTCAAGGAAACGAAATTAAAAAACGAACTTTTCAGCGAAACCAAAAAAAAAAAAAAAACAACAACGTGATTTTCGAAAAAATTATTTCAGTCGGCGGATTTTTAGTGGGTCGGTCGGGTAAGGGGAAACAAACTTAATTTTAATTTTGGCCTAAACCAATGACTCGTATGTAATTTACGGGAAAGATTTTATCAAAAGTTTGTTGAAAACTTTCAATTTCAAACCTTCTTGGTTGGAATGAATATGTTCGATTTATATGCAAATAGGTCTTTATTATATAATATATTTAAATTATCTTCATTAATTACAATACAATATATAACATGTATCTATGATATCCTCCGTAACGACTAAATATATGTACAGGTAAAATTAAATTCTGATCAATCGGGTACAGATTGATTTACGACCTTCCACTGGTATTGCACAAGCAATATCACAGCAGGTGTTAAATACACTAGGACAAGTGTCAGATCAGTTTGACATCCTGCCCGATTACGGTATCTTCCGGAGACTCTATAAGTACAAGGACTGATTTTTTTTCTAAACATGACAATTGTGAAGAATTTTTTAAAGTGAGAACAAAGTTTCTGACCCAAACTATCGATTCACATTATGAATCTATCATGAATAGTAGATTAGTTTACGTTTTTTAACGTAAATACGATTTCCATTCATATATTAAAAAAATTGTAGTTGTCTTTTGCAAAGATAACACATGTATTCATCTTGTTCATTGGTCACATTAAAATAGATTTTTCTTTAATGAACAATGACAACATTTGATATTTATATCGTAAGTAACTTTATTATCAAAAACACCGTTTTATCTCGACCGAAAAGGGAAGTAAGATAGTTTTTTTAATCTGACTGTAAACATTGTATATATCACAACGATCTATTAATAACCGTCGCTCACGCATAACGGATTCTATAATCATCTATGTACAACGATCTATTAATAACCGTCGCTCACGCATCACTGGTTCTATCACTGACTCAATACACACCCGTTTTATCGGACAAACGGCTAATTCCCGCCGACACGGAAAATCTCCGGATAACATGCATAATATTCTGTAATACAGCAAATTTACGATGAACCTCTAATTATTATCCGTTTCGCGGAGATTAGCCAAAAATCGCGGGCATTTTCCAAATAGGTCTACCAGTGATGTATTATCTCAATAAAAGAATGAACTATTCATGTTAGGTATAATAAATAAACACATGTATTATTTGAACTCTGGTGGATAGTTTGTTTCATTTTGCTACATGTACAAACGTAAAAAACAAAAAAAAACTAAAATGTTCATCAATTTGAAGTCACAATAGTATATTTGCCAATCTGTAATTGACCCTGTAACTTAAAATCCATTCCTACAATAATCTGTGGACAATGTGTGTAATCTTTAACTTTTCCAAATCTTTTAATCAAATTTGATGTTTTGTCAAGCTAAAACTTTTGATATCAACATGATCAATAGTTATTTTCATTAAAATTGAGATAAAAAGCCTTCATTTCACATACAACTTATCCTGCTTTGCTTGGGCACCAGCCCATTTAGTACAATATAGAACCAGGCTTCAATTGACAAAGGGAAACAACTTGTGTTAAAAGTGTGTAATAACAGAATCAAATTGGTAATTGACAAATACAAAAAGATGAACATGTAGACTATTGAGACCTCATGATCAATATTATTCTCACATGAAATTTCCCCTGAAATGTTGAAATGGTAAATGCAAAGCTTAAGGTAATAAACATGATAAATTTTATACAATAACTTTATATGTATAACAATCCTCTTACTAAAAAATTGTATGTTTAGACTTTTTTTAATGGTGAGCATCATGGTAACCAATGTTTATACAATGTACATGTACAGGTCATTTCGTGACATCATCAGTATTGATTCCTACACAAGCAAAACAGTTGTTCTGATGAAATTTTGTATAAATGCATCTTGAAATAATTTTTACAGCTTTTACATTGAATTCAAATTAGAAGATTAATATTACCGAGTTCTGGTGTGATAATTAAGTCTCTTACTAAAAAATTAAACATAAAGTCCTACCGACTTACATTGTAATTCATTTTGTGAGCTTGTCTGCAGAGTTTAGAGACAATAAACTCATTCAAAATATCCTTTAATATTTGGAATATATCCCTTTGGCATTTTTTGCCTCTCTTTTATTACTACAGATTACAAATTAATATGATTTGTTAAAAGTTCATTTTCTTTTAATTTTATTGTTGCAGCCAAACATGTACAATGTTAATTTAAAATTAAACTCAGAATGTAAATTACTGTTGTCATCTGAGGTATCAGATTTGAAAGTTGAATCAATAAGGTTCATCAAAAGAAATCAACAATTGTGGTCATGTTTACAAGACAAGATTTAATTAGATTACATACATGTACAAATAAACCTGTGCACATGACAAGCATGTACATGTAGTTTTCAGGCATGGCAGGAACTGGATAAAAAATCTTTAAAAAAGACATGCTTGCTGGGTTGCTCTCTCATATTTATTCCCTGTTATGGCTGTAGTTTAATGAATTTTTAATTAAATAGTATTAGTTATTTTTACAAAAAGTCTGAAATTCTTATTTCTTAAAATGTCAGTAAAAATTGAAAATACTACTGGAAAGTGGAAACCTGTACATTTTGTACATGTAGATTTGTACAAAATCTTATTCTTCATGCTTTCAATACACTGATCTAGGGTTATTTTTTTTTAATGAGTTAAACCTTTGACCAGAGCTCAATCAGTGTAAACAACTAAACAACGTCATTGAACAATCAGTTCTTACAGAGACGTAATAACATAAGCATGGGGACATAGGAAATTTTATGGGAAACTCGGAAAGTGCACGATTTCGAAAGTCGTTTATTACATGTATAATTTTTTTTTGTATATCAAAACTGTAACACTAAGATACAAAATGTAGGTATGCTAACTGAGAGATGTCTGTAGGTATTTTTTCTTTGTTGGTTGCTGTTTCATTGATGTATGGTCCACTGTATACAATTATACTTTATGACATAGCTAAATGTATTTGTTTATGTTTTTAAAAAGTTAATCTACTGTACATTGTATACCACTCAATATGCAAACATCAGCACAACTTTTTATATAGTAGAAGCTTACTACTTCAATCCATCATCTGCTCAAAGAAATCAAAAATACTGACCTGTCCATGATTTATAAATCCAAATTCCTTTGCAAGATTATTCGCTTTTGTGACGCTCCCCCCTTTGATATGGACGGCAAACTGATTCACATAATACGCTGAGCATATGTGACTAGATAAAAATAATAAAGTTAAAAAATAATAAATAAACGTCCGGTAATTGCTGATATTTCCAGAAATAAAGGTTTTTCTTTGGAAAGAAAGACATGTGAATGGATTTGACTTCATAATGAAAAAACTGTTGCAAGTCCTCCTCTAAAACCGGAGACAACTGTATAAGAAGATCGAATTGTTGGAACTCTATATCATTTCTATGACAATATGTCGAAATCTTTTGTGTATTTCGTTTAAAACATCTTTCACACCAAAACACGTCACGTTTCTGAAGTTTACATCCTACTTCCGTGAACTTCAATGATCCCTTCAGGCGCCCCCTGGTGGTGGATAGAAAAGATTGCATACTGTTACAAGTTTAGCTTTTCAAAAAGCTTGTTGTTTATTCAAATCGGTAGCATTGTATTTACGGTAGACACCTGGGACCAATATATAAATATTCATGTATTTTTGCAAAGTAAACACATATTCTTTATTAATTGAAAACATTTTCACTATTGTTTTGCAAAAAAAGAAAATATTGTGATGGATTTTTAGGAAATATTTGTTTTCAAAACCACATGCGCTTAAGTTGAGTACAGGATTTGGGTATTGTTTTGTTTTCATTGTTTGCACAGACATATAATACCATTATATTTCTTTGTTTGCACTGAATATTTAATTTTCGAACTTAACACGACATTAGAAAACAACAAGGCAGCTAAATTTTCACTTATGTGCCCGGAAGTTTTATCAAAAATGCACTGGATGCATGCTAACATTTTTCCCGAACTGTTACCTCAGGAAAATAATTTTGTAAGCGATTTTTTCGAGCACATTAAAAAATAAATTATGGGGAACAAAAATTTTTGGTGTACATTAAACATACACTATCTACGTACTGTGTATAATAACCAGAATCATGATAAACATGACGCAAATTTCAACGACAATCGTCAAAACTCTACGATAATACTTATTTCATAAAGGCGTAGACAAAAAAAAAATCTGAACAAAAACAGTTTTGACATATAAATGTTCTAAAATGGTGGAAAAAGTAATATCAAAATATGAGCTTGCAAGATAATGCAAACGATTTTTTTTATTTAGGGAGAGCAAAAATCGATAAAATACCACCATTCCACTGAACGAGAAAACATGTCATTTGTTATTCGGTGATGTAATTTATATCATAAATATAAGAAGCATGTACATCCATCTTCTAAAATATGTGATGCATTATTAGATTTTTTTACCTTACTTTTGAGATATACGTATGAAACATCGAAAACTGGAATTTTTACAGTTAACAGAGAATAGGTGAACTATGGTATTTCATATATCTGATACAAATACAGTCCTTATCTTTCATTGCTAAAACAAGAACCAGAATAAATTTTTTTTATTTTTTCGTCAAATTTTGCTTTGAAGAATCGTATTCGTAGGTGTTTTCCCTAAGAGTACAAGGATATAGCTGTTTATTTGCCAATCCTGCGGTGCCCTCAAGGTTTAATTATGTTATTGACCGTTACATTACAATTACAAAATGGATTTGTAATTAGAATAAAAGTAAGCATTGTATGCAGCAAAACAGTTTTAGTATCTAATTGATCCGGTCGTACACCAGGCCGTTTCAGACAGAAAACAACTTAACAGTTTCAAAAGAATTCTGGAATTTTCACAATTTACGAACGAACACAACTTTTCGATAACTCACGAATATGCACCGTAATATATTAATAAATTATTCAAAACCAAAATAACAATAAAAAAGAGTTTAAATTGAACTTTTATACAAAATTGGTTCAAAGTTAAGCATTACATGAACAAATCATCACACGCTACCAGCCAGAACGTAAGAAATTAAGCTAATTGGATTTTTTTGGGAGGCGGGATTACACTGGTTTCACAATCGTGTAAAGTGATGGTCCTACGCATCATAGTGAATAATACAGTCATAATAAAAAGATCACAATCTGTCATTTACTTCACTCTTGATCAGGGGCGGGTCCAGGTAAGGGCCTATGATTGCGTTGGATAAAAACTGCATTTTTTATACGTGTGCATGCAAAACAAATTTCTTGGTAAAGGGGTCTAAATACAGCACAAACAACATTTTCCAAAAGACCAAAACAGTGAAAAGGTATATTTTAACAAAACGGGTATATATATATATATATATATATAGAAGTCTATAAAAAGGACCAACCAGCAAATTTACTATGTACCGGATCGTCTAGAATAGACGATACTGTGCAGATAAGGAAAAAATTATATAAGTCTAGAGATTTGCACAACGATACTAATATAAGATGGTATTATACGAAGATGTTGTTAATAAATCGTGTTGACAAATATTTCGGCTTAACAAATAGCCTTCTTCGGTGTCAATTATTTTAACAATACTGATAATATGTATAAAATTGCTCAATAATACAGGTAAGTTTTGGTCTATTGATTTAATCCAAAATCCTGAACATCATAATATAAAACAAAACTCAATACTCAAATATACGTGACTGTGTATATTTACAACCCAAAATGAGTGAAAAATAAAACTTAGTATTTTTTATTGATGCCGTTTGGATGATGTACATTTAGTTCCTTTATCCAAAAGCTTTCCCGAACCTGTCGCTGGGCATCACTCCAGTGAATGTTCTGTTCAATCACTAGGATCTTCATGCGGTTAAAGTCATCAAGTGTGTGACCAGACTGTCTGAAATGCTGAGAAACTGGGAGAAGTGGCTTCTTAGAGATATCACTCCTATGGCCATTGAGGCGTTTGTGGAAAGGCTGCTTTGACTCAACAACATATTGGAGGCCACAAACCGAACATTCTAGAATGTAAATAACATTCATACTTTTGCAGTTAACATTGCAAAATATCTTATAGTTATTTTCGGTTGCCTTACTGTGAAAAGTTGATGAGTGATGCATCTGTAGGCAGCATTTGCAGCGTTTTTCATCACACGAACGACATTCTCCAGAAGTACTTCTATTATCAGACACTTCAGCCCGCACCAGCAGGTTACGCAGACTATTGGGTTGCCTAAAAGCTATCATGGGAGGCTCGGGAAAAATCTTGGATAGTTTGGAATTCTTTTCAACTGTTTTCCAATGCTCACGAATGACACCGAAGCTGTTTTTGAGAGATGGGTGGTAAGTAAGAACACATGGAGTCCTTTTATTTTTCTTTTTATATTTGTATTCTAACAGTTTACTCCTTGGAATAGTTTCCGCTTTCTGAAAGCCTTTTTGGATAGTTTTGTGTTTGTAGCCCCTTCTCTTCAAGCGGGTTTCGAGTTGACGTAGTTGTTTTTTAGTTGTTTCTGAGTTGGAACATATTCGCTTGACTCTGAGTGCCTGACTGTACGGGATGCTCTTAGTACAATGAGCAGGATGGCAACTTTTAGGGGACAGATATTGGTGAGTGTCAGTAGGCTTAGAATATAGATCAGTGGATATGATGCCATCTGTGAGCGAGCTGGAGGTATCGAGGAAGGTGATTTTGGATTTAGATTTCTCATGAGTAAATTTGATACTTGGATGTATGTTGTTAGCATGAGTGATGAATGTATCTAAATCCTCGTCACTTTTATTCCATTTCATATCCACATCATCTATAAATCTAAACCAGGAAAGCGGTTTTTCGATGGAAGATTCAAGGAGTTGTTTTTCTAATTTGCCCATAAATATGTTGGCATATGATGGAGCCATTTTGGTGCCCATAGCAGTTCCATTAACTTGCAGATAATGGTCTCCATCAAAAGTGAAGTTGTTGTTTTTGAGTACCAGCGTGAGCATTTTGACCAGGCATTCAGTAGGTGGATATTTCACTGGTCGGGAATTCCAAACTTCTTTACATGCTACAAACACAAAACTATCCAAAAAGGCTTTCAGAAAGCGGAAACTATTCCAAGGAGTAAACTGTTAGAATACAAATATAAAAAGAAAAATAAAAGGACTCCATGTGTTCTTACTTACCACCCATCTCTCAAAAACAGCTTCGGTGTCATTCGTGAGCATTGGAAAACAGTTGAAAAGAATTCCAAACTATCCAAGATTTTTCCCGAGCCTCCCATGATAGCTTTTAGGCAACCCAATAGTCTGCGTAACCTGCTGGTGCGGGCTGAAGTGTCTGATAATAGAAGTACTTCTGGAGAATGTCGTTCGTGTGATGAAAAACGCTGCAAATGCTGCCTACAGATGCATCACTCATCAACTTTTCACAGTAAGGCAACCGAAAATAACTATAAGATATTTTGCAATGTTAACTGCAAAAGTATGAATGTTATTTACATTCTAGAATGTTCGGTTTGTGGCCTCCAATATGTTGGTGAGTCAAAGCAGCCTTTCCACAAACGCCTCAATGGCCATAGGAGTGATATCTCTAAGAAGCCACTTCTCCCAGTTTCTCAACATTTCAGACAGTCTGGTCACACACTTGATGACTTTAACCGCATGAAGATCCTAGTGATTGAACAGAACATTCACTGGAGTGATGCCCAGCGACAGGTTCGGGAAAGCTTTTGGATAAAGGAACTAAATGTACATCATCCAAACGGCATCAATAAAAAATACTAAGTTTTATTTTTCACTCATTTTGGGTTGTAAATATACACAGTCACGTATATTTGAGTATTGAGTTTTGTTTTATATTATGATGTTCAGGATTTTGGATTAAATCAATAGACCAAAACTTACCTGTATTATTGAGCTATTTTTATACATATTATCAGTATTGTTAAAATAATTGACACCGAAGAAGGCTATTTGTTAAGCCGAAATATTTGTCAACACGATTTATTAACAACATCTTCGTATAATACCATCTTATATTAGTATCGTTGTGCAAATCTCTAGACTTATATATATATATATATATATATATATATATATATATATAAATGTCTAAGAATATAACTTAAACACGCTAATTAATACATAAAAAAAGTTCTATTAGATTTTAAATAGAAATACGCAATATTTCGCTAAACAAATTAGCTTCATCAGGCGTGTGCATCTCTCAAGGTGAAATCGGATGCACGACAAAACATATTTTTGTAGCTTGAACTACACAAAATTTGAGTAAATGTTTAACATATTTATTGATGTTCTATAAAAAATATATATGTTTGTAGCTACAACTACATAAAGTTGGAGTAAAAGTTTAACATATTTCTTGATGTTCAATAAATTGTATGAATTTCTATAAATTAATTTGTATGATAGTAACTGTATCAGTTTTTTTTCACAAACTGATCCACGCCTAAATAGAATATATATATATATCAAAAGTTCAGAAAAAGCTATCGTTAAAGATTTATTTTTCATTTTTCATGTCCATTTCATATTACCTTTTAACTGAATTTACAACTTCTTCCAAAGATTTGATATCTACATGTTAATCAATACATAATTTGAATGATCCGAAGGCAGACTATTTTCACCAATTTGTCTATCATGGAGTCTGTTATAATACTTCATAATTTGATGCTAAATTGTTGAAATCCAGGAGCTTCTGACCTTCCCCATGGACCCTATACCAGGGCAACCGGAATTACGCCTCCCGTTCATAAAATCCTGGCCTAGGACTATTGAAATGTAAAGTAACGCCCTATACCCTAGAATTTGGAATTTCTCGTTATTGGTCTACTGCTGTTAAGATCCATCCAATCATTTTAATATACCATAGACAATTAATGGAGAGAATTCGGCATAACAAATATCAAACCCTGACACATTAACTATAAAATATACATGCTCCAAGTCAGGAACCGTTACATTAGTGCATTTCACAATTATTTTATGTTTTTTAGCCAAAAAATGGTCCAAAAAAAATTTCGCATCGCTCCGCTCGGCGAAAAATTGTATTATACGCCCCTCTTTCAAATATCTTGGAAACGCCTCTGTTGATCGATTAGGGAGAATTTTTTTTTTATCTACTGACTGATCAAGGATTTGGATCACTTTCTGTTTTCTGATATGTCTTCGTCATACTTTGTTAACCAAAATTTTGTATAGTCCTTGGACTGATGAATATATTTTGAAAAAAATATATGGAACGCCACAGCTGTCTTACTGGTACTCTGATATTACGTTATGTTGTTTTATTATTACTTGATGATATTTTGTCTTTACATAATATGGTTTTGACATTACGTATAACTCAATATGGAATAGTCATTACTTAATGATATTTCGATATTACATGATATGGTTTCGTATGGACTTGATATGGTTTTTTCATTACTTAATATGGTTTTGTCATAACTCGATGTGATTACATCATTATTTAATGTGGTTGTGTCATTAGGCAGTGGTTTTAACATTACTTGATGTGTATGTGGCCTAACGTAATGTATTTGTTTCATTACATGATGTGGTTTTGTTACTTTCGTAATGATGATTTGCCAATTCCTTAAATGGCTTTAAAATTATATAATGATGTTTCAAATTTTGACGATTTTACACTACATGATGGGTTCGTTCCAGTATTTGATGTGGTCCTGTCATTCTTTGATGTGGTGAAAGCATTTTTGAGTTATTGTCCGAAAACTGGAAAATCCCCCTTTTTTTTTTATGAATAAACCCCATAACTCGGAAACGTAAAATCTAAAATTTATAAACACATATATGTCTCTGGCTGGAGGGTGCAAAAAGAAAATAACGATCTTCACCCAGCAAATAGCTATTTTTATGGAACGCCACAGCTGTCTTATGTGGTACTCTGATATTATGGTTTTGACATTACGTAATGATGTTTTGATATTACTCAATATGGAATAGTCATTACTTAATGATATTTCGATATTACATTATATGGTTTCGTATGGACTTGATATAGTTTTGTCATTACTTAATATGGTTTTGTCATTACTCGATGTGGTTTCATCATTATTTAATGTGGTTGTGTTATTAGGCAATGGGGTTTTAACATTACTTGATGTGTGTGTGGCTTAACGTAATGTAGTTGTTTCATTACATGATGTGGTTTTAATGTGGTTGTGTTATTAGGCAATGTGGTTTTAACATTACTTGATGTGTGTGTGGCTTAACGTAATGTATTTGTTTCATTACGTGATATATGTCTCTGCTCTAGCTGAGAATCATTCTAGAGATTTTTCTGTTCAATCTCTAGCTGAGAATCATTCTAGAGATTTTTCTGTTCAATCTCAATAAATTTCTTGCGAAAGGGACACGGGAAAGACCTTGGATAATTTGGTATTCTTTTTACAATTGATTTTGAATGTTCCCAGATGACATTTCAGTTATTCTTTACAGATATGTGGCACGTTGAATGCTTTTATTTTAATTTCTATTATTTTATTTTTACAGCTTACTCCTTGGGATACTCCCCTCCTTCCGAAAACCGATAACACGGTGTGTATAACCTTTCTTTTCAAGTGGCGTTCGAGCTGACTCAGTCAGGATTTTTTTCTGTGTTGGAACATTTTCGCTTGACTCTGCGTTCTTATCTATACAACAGGCTTGAAGTACAATGGGTGGGATGATATTTTGGGTGAATGTTAGTAGGTTTAAATTTATAGTATACTATGAGTCTGACTGACGTGTCATACCATACCTCCTGTTGGAATACTGGAGGCATCAAGAAGGACTATTTTGATTGAGGGGAGAGGGAGGTGACAGTTTGTTTCTTAAGGTATAGTAAAGCTTTAATAATTAACGAGAGACGAAATATAACAAAGGGATATTCAAACTCATACACAGTGCAAGTCAAAAACAAACTGACAATGCCATAATACATTTTATGGAACATCAACCCCTTTTTAAAAAAAACCCGATACTTGACTAAAACTGAAGATACATGAAATTATAGAATATGAAATAAAATGAAATGAAATATGAATCCATTGTTCAATGGCTGAAATTCTGTTGTCTGTTGTGCTTTTTTTTTTTGTTTTTTTTTTATCGTATCAGAGATTTGCAAAAAGAGAGGCAGAAGATACCAAGGGAAACATCAAAATCATAAGTCGACGACAAACAGACAAAACAGACAATACAGACAATACAGACAATACAATATAGACAATACAGACAATACAATACAGACAATACAGACAATACAGACAAACAGACAATACAGACAAACAGACAATACAGACAAACAGACAATACAGACAATTAAGACAATACAGACAATACAGACAAACAGACAAAACAGACAATACAGACAATACAGACAATACCACATCTCCTTATCTTTATAATACAATGTCCATTAAAGAAAAACGACGAAAAGATAAGCAGTAATCCACAAAACAAAACACAAAAAAAAACAGAAGACCGAGAAACATGAACCCCTCGAAACTGACGGGGGTGATATCAGACGCTTCGGAAGGACAGGCAGTTCCCGATCCACTAGTGGCACTATTGAGTTATGCATGGCAAGCAAAACTACGATAATAACTCGGAAAAAAATATGGGATTGTAGCTACGACAATTGGAAGATAGCCATTGTCATCTGTGACACAAGTATTCCATAAGCACCAACTAAATATGGTAGCGTCTGTAAAACTTTCGACCAGATACTTCAACTGTACTAATAATACCCCTTGATTTAATACCTTCGTTGTATGCAGCGACATTTTGTCAAGGAAATCATGATATGAAACGCAAGCTCTTGAATATCGTATCAACTGGGAGATATATACTCCATATGCAGACTGAAATAATTATGAAAATAAGGAAATTGGATATGATTTACAATGAGAAAACTATCCACTAAAGAGACCAAAGGACGATGACGTAACCAACTACAGGGCGAACCGAACCACTTTCAATAAGCAAAACCGTATAGTAAACCATAAAATGCCTGGAAAAAAACGAGAATAAATTAAAAAACGAAAAACAAATTCTTGTTTTGCAGACAACTACCGATGAATTACAGACCTATGACTTGGGACAGGGACATAAAGAATGCGGCGGTGTTTGTAAGCGTTCAACCCTCTCCCTAACCTGGGACAGTCGTTACTGCAATCGTGTAGCATCACAACATAAGAACAAACTGTAAAAATCAGGCGGAAAGAGGTTGACTCATAACAAGATGCACAAAACAACTAAGAAAGGAGGGAGTGAACAGCTTTTGAGGGAGGTGGGAGATGGGGGGGGGGGGTGTGGGGTGGGGGAGGCAGGTGGGAGTAAAAAAAGATCCTAAAAGTGGGAGGTGGGAGATAGGGGCGGGATGTTGGAGAGAAGGGTACCCCCTGTCCACCCCTCAGAAAGACACAAAGTACCGATCTAAAACTACTCTCAATCATACTGAAAGCTTGTTCAATATATATATATATATTTAAAGGAAAAGTGGTATGATTGTCAAATTGACAACTATTAACCAGAGTCCAAATGACATGGATGTAAGCAACTATAGGTCGCCCTGTTCGGCGAACAAAATCCATACCGTGTAGGCATCTATTAAAGGCACCGACATGTCAAAATGTAAAACAATTTTAAAAAACCGACAATTTCAATTAATAAAAAACCCCATGTTATCCCAGACTGGAATATCAATCACTACACATCCAACGGGGTAAGTGTAAAGTCGACATATTTACCGTCTCAGAAAGGCATGTCATTTCGCAATGTCAAAATAGAAATATCGACAAGATGTAGGACCAAAAGTGTTCATAACTGTCATGCATTTGCATATTAAGTTATGTTCTTTTTTATCTTAAAAACAATCATCGGCTAGTACCGACAGAGACAATATTCAAAGATCTTACTATCGTGTCAAATTGATACCTTTTAAGAATAAGTGTATTCAAGGGATCAATAATTTTACATGGATTGTATATAAATTGACGGGCTCAATAAACAACATCACCGAAAAAATTAGGATTTGATATCCTTTTTGCAGTAAGGTTTCTACATGTACAGCTAACTAACTCAGTTAATTTTATTTCTAGACGAACATGAAAACCTCTAAAGAATTTAATCGATATAAGAAGATGTGGTATGAGTGCCAAATGAGACAACTCTCCATCCAAGTCACAATTTGTAAAAGTAAACCATAATAGGTAAAAGTACGGCTTTCAACACGAAGCCTTGGCTCACACCGAACAGCAAGCTATAAAGGGCCCCAAAAATTACTTGTGTAAAACCATTCAAACAGGCAAACCAACGGTCTTATCTATATAAAAACGAGAAACAATAAACACGTATGAACCACATCAACAAACGACAACCACTGAACATCAGGTTCCTGACTTGGGATACTTCTATTTGTAATTTTATTGGGAGTGTTTTTAAAGCATTGAACGAAACACAATGTGTTAAGCTGCTTAAATTGTGCGCACGATCAACGCTTTTATAATTTCACTGACTACAAAAAAACTGTGACAAGCTTTCAATTCTTATAATTACATTGTAATGCTATAATCAGGAAATTACGAATGAAATAAAAGTTTTTCGTATGTTTTGTTTTAATTCCCATCTACTGATCATGATAAGGTTATCATTATTAGTCATGGAAGTTGCTTTTTATCGTGACTTAAAATAGTAATTTACAACTCCACGTGATTTTTGTTTGCCAATCAAAATGATTTGATTTGATTTGATTTTTGGTGTTTTAACGCCACTTTTAAGCACCGCTTTTGGGCTATTTCGTGGCGGCCAGTTTTTATTGGTGGAGGAAGCCGGAGTGCCCGGAGAAAACCACCGACCTTCGATAGGAAAACTGGCAATCCTAGTCAATTAAGATTGGAGTCGAGTGCACCCGCACGAGCGGGGTTCGAACTCACAACCTCACACTGTAAAAACAGTGTTTAGATCCTAAACACAAATCTAAACACTTTTTCTGTGTACGTTTTGAAACACGTTTAGCATCTAAACATGTTTAGATTTTAACAAGTGTTTAGATTTCAACAAGTGTTTAGATGTCAGATGTTTAGAAATGTATGCTGTTTAGACCTTAGAACTGTTAGGCTACTAGTACTATGATTTTACAGGAACTACTAGTGGTACAGCACTACAGATTGGATACTAATAGTGCATTGTATAATATTGTAGAAATGTGTAAATTTCCAACAAATCTATGGCTTTCATGAATTATTTCGATTCTAATAGGACAAATACGGTCATTAAAAAACTGAAGCGAGGGTGGGTATGCCATGTTAAAACGTTCTAATAAATCTGTAGCTTGCATGAATTATTTCGTAAACAACCGCTAGAAAAAATATGCTTAATTCTTTTAATTCTCAAACCCAACATTTGCCATTTTTAATTTACATGTTTTTCTCGTAAGCTACCGGCAAATCCAAAGTTGACATTTCGTAACTAAGGAACCGCCATGTTGACTTGCTGAAATCAGTAAATATGCGAATAATGCAATTAAATAGAAAATAAAACAACACCTACCTCAGAAATCCATTTTAATGTAATATTATACGAATTTCGATGGTTCACATAACGGAAAAACCTTCAGCTTTAGCGTTTTCATTTGTATGACGTTATGTTTTGAAGTGACTTAAATGCGCCAAAAGCATTAATGGACTTTCGCGGAATTTTATTTTATTTTGATTTTGTAGATTTCTCCGAGCTCTTGTGCATTAATTCTTTTTGTTATGCATCCGAATAAGAATAAAAGCTCTGTAGTCTTTTTTCAATTGCAATTTTTAAAACAATAAAATCGGCATAGCATTTGCAAATAGGTTCCAATACATGTGGATTTACGAGGGAGGTATATTGTAACATCCATTATTATGTATATCTCTGAGTCTGCGCTAAGTATAGATATATCGAGAATTTTATCACGGTGTTGTTTACAAAGCGAAAGAAGCACGTCATATTAGAATATACAATTCTTGTGTACATTTCTGCTTAAATGTCCTTGCATTGATTTTTACCATCATTTGTCCTCGTCAATACAGAATACTAAAGCTGGAAAACTGCAGTAATGATGATAATAATAATAATAGGGTTACACATTTTATTCTTCCTGGAGGCCAAAGAAAAGTCTGTAAACCATAAGACCAAGTTTAACCCACCATTATTTTTAAAGGAAAATGCCTGTACCAAGTAAGGAATATAACAGGGTTTTTTTTTTCATTTGTTCTGTTGGTTTATGTACCAGTAGTCAAGCATTTGATTTTGTCAGATTTTATGGACCTTTCACTTTTTAAATACAAATTGGAGTTTGGTTCTTATATTTTGTTTTTTTTTATTCCAGACTTGAGGATAACATACAATCTATTCAAATTATTTCAATATTTTATTTAAAAGTCTCACTTAAAGCAAACAAAAAATACAATTATAAATTTTGATATAATCTTTACAGATTTATGAGAGACAATAACAACTTAACAATATTTTCCCTTTTTAAATTTTAACATTTTCATCACCAATTTCATAAGTGTTAAAAGATTTAATAAAAAGAATTTGCCATAGATAGTCATAAACAGGAAAATGTAAAATCACATGATTTTTATCCTCAACAAAACAGAAATTGTCAGTCCATCTCCTATCATACAGGAATTGTTCATTACGGAACAATAATCTTTTGAATGATAAAGGCTCTTGGTGGGCAGTTCTTTTAGGTTGTCAGGTGAACTTTTGTAAACTGAAATGAAAAAATTAAACCTTCAAGTACATGTATATTTGTCGTGCAACAGTCACTTATTCTTATATTAAAATACATTAAACAAGCTTCTCAAAAAAGATTCTTGCAAAAGAAAAATACAAATTGTAGTTAAAAAGACAATACTTTAAACCATGTACACATCAATAGACAAATAAATCAAAGGGAACAATATAGCATGTAAGTTTATATTTTTAAAACAAAATCCTCGATTTCTGAGAGCTACAGCCTTTTCTCTTATTTATAAATATATTTTTTTATAATGACCAATTTTGCTTTTTTCAACAGGATAAATACTAGACTTTATAGCTTGCTGTTCGGTGTGAGCCAATGCTCCGTGTTGAAGGCCGTACCTTGACCTACATGTATAATGGTTTACTTTTATAAATTGTAACTTGGATGGATAGTTGTCTCATTGGCACTCATACCACATCTTCCTATATCTATATATACATGTAGAGAATGAATTAACCTTCATTTTTCAATTATATTATAGTTCTATTGGCTACTTAATAATATACTTATATATTTGTACTTACACCTGCTTTTGAAATTAAGTCATCCTTTTCTTTCTTCGTTGTTTTTTTATCTGATCTTTTCTTCAATTTGATCTATATTCTAGGGATTTCATTCCCACTACGTACAGTGTCACAGTCCTATAAATACATACAAACAAATTATTAAAGGTTTAAATAAAATATAACAACTTGTCAGTTTATTTTCAACTTATGAGTTTGAATGTTCTTTTGGTATTCTTAGTTTCTCTTTGACAAATGTAGTGTTACTATAATTTCAGTGTTTATATATGTGTAAAAGATGTTGTACTATGGGCCATTGGGATCTTATTTCTTGCAAAGTTAAAATACATGAAACAATGATTTTATGTACAGGGACGAATACTTTTACCTATACTGTATGTTAATAAAATCTCAATGATGTTTCACTAACAAAATCAAAGATTCATACATTAAAATGTGTGCATAGACATGATAGACTGACTGTTTCTTCTGAAAATTCAGTGAACTACAACGGTGGTCCAAATAATTATGACGTCTTGAAAGGCTATTATATGTTTTTGTTTTGACGCCTTACAGCGACGTCACAATGCATTCTTAATAGCATGAAAACCCATGAGACGAGGATACAAGACCACCCCCCCCCCCCCCGAATTAAATGTTCGCTCCTATCAACAATATCAGATTCGAAACAATGAGGGGAAGAGGGGAAGCAGTCCGGACCCCTTTAGGAGATACATATAGGTTAACAGTTTAATGCACATATTCCTAACTAAGCCTGTGTTGTGCCCCACCCCCCTTTTTACGAAATCTGGATCTGCTTACCTTCCGCTGCTGTAATAATTGTAAAGCTGGCTTTTGGTTCCGTCAATATTCTAATAAGATGTTCTGTATCTGTTGCATCGTCCATAGATATATTTGCTTGGTCGATGGGATCCATTGTTTTAAATTTTGTATGTCTTTGGCGGGTCTGAAGGCGTCTGTATCAAATTACCACGAAAGATAACTCTGTTCGTTAATAAATATCAGATCATAGTCGGACAACGACTCCGGAAATTAGAGAAAATATTCACTCATATCTTCCCGTTATAAATACTATAAAGATTCAGTAAAAAAAGTAATTGCTTAACATATACAAATTTTAATTGAAAGTAAATCTATAATCTTACAACACAAAAAAGGGCCTCGAACTCAGTTGGGGAAGATGATATGAATTGTTCTCATAAGTAGCTCATACTTTGGACTGATTTGTAAATAATTATCTCTTTCCATAATTTTCATTTCAAGACAACAGAGATAGTTTCACAGAATACGTTGGAATATGTAGGAACATCGAGTAAAAAGGTGAAATCAGTAATGAAGTGGTATAATGTGTTTAGGTGTTTAAGAAAGTGTTTCAGAAGTGTTTAGATGCCATTTAATGTTTAGCCTACTGATAACATTCACAGATAATAAACCTGCAACACGTTTAAATTCTAAACATGTTTAGGTTTCAATGTGTTTACGTAAATATCCGTTTAGATCCTAAACGCTTTTCTAAACACGTTTAGATCTAAACATGTTGTAGATGCGTTTCAATTCTAAACGCCGTTTTTACAGTGCAGTGTTGACTGGCTAGTGATTACAGTAGTAACTACTTAGACCACTCGGCCACCGAGGCCCCCCCAATCAAAATGATGAAATCCGTATAAAAAAATCTGTAATATGATTATTTGTAGTTGAGTTCAATTAGTTCATTGTATTAATGAAAAATTATCCATGTATACCACTTTATAGTACATGGGAAACCTTGCACACATTAAAAAAAAAGAAGTATACGTATTGATTTTCCACGGGACGAGAAAGTTTGAGCATGCAGGATAGAAAACATATTATATATTTATGAGTTTGTATTGTATATTCGTTACAACATCAATGAACTCTACAAGGAAGTATACAATCAACATAGGAAAAACGATAAGAAACGAATTATTGTATGACTATTGTTTTTTTTATTAATATAATCAAATTATAATCAAATAAATTTAATCAAATTTGAAAGAAAGTTATAGGAACTTGAACTTTCAGTATTGTTAACATTTTTTTATGCATAAAATAGTGATATGTTTGGTTTTTAGATAAAGTATACCACCTTTGGTTGGTATTCCGATGGGGACTAACTGTGCCCCCTTTTGTGAAGAAATACTCTTTTACTGCTATGAAAAGCAGTTTATGACAAGACTTAAACGAACCACCACTTGATAGAGATTTTTAACAGTACCTGCAGATATTTAGACGATATATTTAACTGAACTATGTATAAACAATTCAAAACAAAATTAAACGCTATTAATCAACGGAACAAATTTTTAAAAAATACACATTATGCACCTCAAATCTTCTGTCTAAATCAAGCACCAAAAGTGACATATATTAAGACTTGCTCATGTTAAACGAGAAGAATTTTCTTTTCTGTCGTTAAGTTTCCTTATCTTGTTGTTTATGTTCCGATAGTCCTTTCTTCGGTGGCAAAGCTGATGACCGAGAACAATTAAAGACAATTCACTCTTCTTATGATAAAGTCGAGAAAATCAATAGTAAAAGAATGCCGGTGACGATACTGATCAAAAGTTATTTCTAAACAACAATCGTGCAGGTCACCAATTTCTGGTGTATTCTGCTTAGTCTTGAGCATGCTACAATTTCCCAAAATATACTATCTTCACATCTTACATTTTCGAGTACATCGATCTGTTCTTGTCACGTAAACTTTCAATATAAAAATGGTGTCTATTCGTGAATATAACAGTTAAAAAGTCGTGTCTGTGCAGTTTAAAAAATGAAAATTATTTTGTCTTAACAATTATTTGAAGCTTCATTGACGAATCCAATGCAAAAAGGGGGGGGGGGGGGGTCCGGTTTGGAATCCTCCGTTTTTCGAGTTTTTTTTTTAATTATGTGAACGTTTCAATCCATCATTTTCTACATTTGAAAATGCCTGTATCAAGTCAGGTATATGACAGTTGTTGTCCATTCGTTTGATGTGTTTTATCATTTGATTTTGCCATTTGATTAGGGACTTTCCGTTTTGAATTTTCCTCGGAGTTCAGTATTTTTGTGATTTTACTTTTTTCATTGTGTTCCTAGGGTTGGAACCCCCTTTCAAAAATGGATGGGTCATAATGATGTTAATGGAATTATGGCACAAGGTTACCTTTTCCATGCTTAGTGTAAATTATCCTCTGTTTAGTTGTGTATCCCAAAACACTCTTAAAAGGTTTTTCAAGGGCGGACTATTAAACAAATAGGGAGCTAAAATTGAGAATGGAAATGGGGAATAAATCAAAGAGACAACAACCCGACCAAAGAGCAGACAACAGCCGAAGGCCACCAATGGGTCTTCAACTGGCTTTTTTGTGGTTCTAAAAAATCTCGAAATGAGCATGTGAAAATAAATTTTCATGTGGAAATTATACACTAGTGTAACTTATACTGGTGCATGAAAAAAGTAACTTAATAGCACAGTTATTCTTCAATAAGAGAGTGACGGACACCAAGTGATGGCAAGAAAGTTTCATAGAACATGTAAAATTTAACTTAGTGCAGTTATTCTTTAGGGAAATAAGATCTGTGATACTCAAAATAAACAAAATTTACATGTGTGTTTGTTCTCTTTCGCACTATTTACGGAAAAACAACACTAGTGTAACTTTAGTCATAGGAAAATTACACGCCGCACTAAACTACGCTTACACATACATGCCTTCATCAAAAAAAGTTATGTATACAACCTGAACAGGTTAAACAAGTCTTTGAAAAATATTTTCTGGTTCTCTGTAAAGCATGCATCATATAGGAGTAATATTGATTGATTGGTCTTTACTGTTGTGCTATTATATCGTGGCGGTCAATTTGATTGACGGAGGAAGCCGGAGTGTTCGAACAGACCTTCGGTAGGAAAACTGACCATCCTAGTCAATTAAGATTGAAGTCGAGCGCACCTGCCACGTGCAGTGTACAAACTCACAACCTTGCTGACAGGCTAGTTAGACCACGCGGCCACCGATGCCCTATAGGAGAATAAGGACACTGGTTGGAGTAAGTACATGTTTTTAGCAGCAAGTTACTTTATGAATTTGAACATTAAATATCAAACCCTGCCCTTTTACTACAAAGCAGGATGTACTCATTTACATGTAATTGTCTGAAATATGCGCATTATATTTTGCACTGGATGTTTTGTATCCATTCATCATTTATCATTATCATCTTCATATTTTTTTTTAAAACCTTGTATATAGATAAAAAATTTAAAAGGAGATGTAGGTCATATGTCATTCATCATGAAACAGCAATCCAACTACAAAAAAATGTGATTTATTCTTTGACATGGCTTACATATTGAAGGGGCATTAGCTACGAGATATAAAAAAATAAATATGATTTTTTATTGTTCAATCATTAGGAAACTACCGTTTGATTTTAATGGGGGGGGGGGGGGGGTGAATTTTATTTAGTTTTAATCTCTGTCCTGCCTTTTTTTTATTAGTTTATCCTGACTTTTTTACATAAATTGTCATCCTGCTTTTTTTTTTGCCAAGTTGCTCATCCTGTCTTTTTTTTACTCAAAACTCCTGTCCTGCCTTTTTTCAAATGTCATCCAACCCCCACCCCATAAAAATCAAATGGTAGCTCCCTTAATGAAAGTGAAATAGTGAAATGATAACTCGCGTTTAGCAGCCAATTTGGTTCAATTTTGATAAGAAACATTGTTGATGAATTATTCACTTGCAAGTGAATAATTCTATCTCATTGAATCCGTATTCATGTGACCTTCAATTTAACCCCCAAACTGGAGATGGGTTACGCATGTATTCAGCTATTAAAAGGATAAGAATGTCAACATTCAAAGTGAAACAAGGATGAACCATTTGGTTGACTGATTCGATCCACAAAAAATCATTCTTATAAGGTATAAACGATGATAAACATTCTTTTTAACCTACAATATGAAATTGAACTGACTAAAAAAAATTTAATTGCAAGTGGGTGCTATCTATTTATATTTATATTTATGTTTATATCGGGTTGAATGACCATCAGCAGTTGGAAATCATCTTGATGGTTAATTAGATGACGTCTTTACAAAATACTCACGAAATGCTGATACATATCAAGTCTATGCATTTTTAATTGTTTATTTTTGACTTTTTGCAATTTGGATATACGTTTTAATATGTTGTATATCAAATATGAGAATTTTAGTTGAATTTGTGAACATGAATTTGACAGCTAATGCCCCTTTAAAATCAAATATAAATTTTTGTTAATCTGTAAAAGACCAAATGAAAGACAATAAACAGGTGGCTCCAACATGGTCAAATTAAACCTGCAACCTTGGAGGGTTTGGTGGGCAACACCTCATTTAAAGGGACATGTGATCCTTACCAATGTTAAAAACTGCTTTATTTATAATTAATGTTCTATTTGCTTAAAAGTGACCCAGTGACCTGAGGCAATTTTTAGACATGACATAAGGAGGGTACCCTACTTGAGCGCTAACCAACTTCTTAAGTGGATATTTTAAAGAGGTAGTCTGCCATGGTTTTGGGATAGCATCGTACACTTCCAAAGGAGCTGAATTCAATGTTTTTAGATCTTAAAAAGATGGAGATCACACTTTTAAGACTCTATTATTATAACAGTTTGCAAATTCTACTACATGTACAATATTTATAATACTAAGCAAGCTTTATTGTTTTATTTGTATTTTTTTGGGGTGTGGGGGAGTGAATCACATCTTTTCTAGTATAATTTGTATAACGTGAGAGTACACAAATTGTACCTGTTTTGACTGTTTTTTCCCGTATGTTTATTTAAGATCCAAAAAAAAGTTTCCATTCTGTGTATATTTTGTAGATGTATCCTTAATTACAATATAGTTCCACAAAATTAAATTTGAATCCATACTGAATCACAGAAAAATAGATTTAGACCAAACTCAAAGCGAGTACCTAAATTGCATCCATGCTTATATTCACATCCGTAAAAATCAAATAACTGATGTTTTTTTTATTTCTCCACATTTTTAGAATAATTTGACATTTGTCTATGCTTACTAAGTATTAATTTTGTAAGAAATAGATGCCTCTGACTATGGCAAGCAGTTTTATTATTTATTTGAACTTCAAGATATCTCATATAATATATAAGATATCTTATAAAATCTAATTTTTATAAGATATCTTATAAACTTTACAAGATATCTCATGTACTTTATAAGATATCTTATATACTTTATCATACATAGTTTACAAGAGTAATGCAGGTTCTTGGGGCCTCATGTTTTAAAGTTTACTGTTCTTAGATTAAAACTTTACCCTTTAGGGGAATTCTTTATTATCTGAACAAAATTGAGTTACATAATTTGGTGAAATACTTTTGTCAGGTTAAATTATTTTTCTACACAGCCTGGGTTACTCAAGTGTGAAGTGAGTAAATGTGAGTGAAAAGATTTTATTACCTGTATGATCATGTGATTAAAAGGTTAGAATTTGGCTCCAAATTAGTTTGATCTTTACTTGGACCAAAACTTTTTTCTTAGAAGTTCTTGCGGACATGACATATGTTTAAAGGTTTTTAAGGAGTTTAAGGTATTTAATTTAGTAATAATTATTTACTTTAATGTGATTTGTTTTGGATTTTAAACTTGTAATTCTGAAAATTACACAATCACATCTAAGTAATCTCTATAACATATTGAGGAAAGGAGGTCACATTCATGTATCTGTCTAAGGGACAATAACAGTTTCACAAATTGAATTTGATTCAGTTTTTGAACTAGTTCAGCACAACCTCCCAAATGGGTTTATGTTGAAAACTTTGTATTCTAGGGATATTTGACTTAGTACCGGTAAATGAATATCAGAATGTATTGAGGTGAGTTTGACATCTCTCGTCAGCAAGTAGATTATTCTAGCCCATATAACATTTTTCATTGACTTGCATTAAAAGTAAATGTTTCTTTTCAGTTCTTGGAGTACTATGAACTTACAGTCATCTAAATTGGTATTCAGATGCATTTCCTAGACAATATTACAATGCCATTATATTGATCTTCCCAGTGATAGACCCATTGTTTGCAGGTATAGTAAATAGCTTATTTAAAAAAAACTTATTTTTAAACCTTCTGGATAGCTAACAAATTAATCAGATAATGATACATTATTCCAAGAGCAAGTACAGCTTATAGGAAACATATATGTCAGGTGTCGATTCAAACGGATGCTCACCCAGTGAATGCCCCCTAAAAAAGAAATAAAATGTAATTAGGGTAAGGTTACAGCCACTTCTGTGTCAAAATAAGGTCCTCTAAATTCGTTTTTCTAAGGAGTGCCCTCCTAACATCTGACAAATATTGGATCAGTGCTTGAATATAATGATAAAAATGTTGTAGCCACAAATAGTAATAACTTTTACAAAATATATAAATATAAAAGTATACATGAAAATTCAAATACATTCTAAATCATAATACAATATGATATAATATATAATATGATGTGAGCAGAAAATATTGTATAGTTTAATAGAACATAATTTATGGAAATATTATCAAATATTATCAAATAATGCCTGCCTCGGAATGCGGCATTTTCTAGCTATGTTGAAGACCCATTGGTGGCCTTCGGCTGTTTTCTGCTCGTTGGTTGGGTTGTTGTCTCTTTGATAAATTCCCCTTTTCCATTATCAATGTTAGAGACTAACAAAGAACTTATATGAACACCAAATTCATTTATTCTGACAGGCACATGAGCATGTGGCAGGGGTAAACAATTTTTTGTTTATATCTCAAAGCTCACCATTAGTAATAAATTCTTGCATTTATTGAAAGCAAGCTCAATGTTCTAAACTGTTGATATGAAATATTATGCAATGCCTAAACCAAACTACAAAATTTCATGCAGAAAACTTTTTTTTGAATGGATTAGCTAATTTATGTTCTTAAAAACTATCTCATTTGCCTTAAGATTACTTCTTTTTCAATTTGTATGGCACTTTTTCAAGTTTTTACAAGTGAGTGGAAGTTGTTTTGATGAAGTTTACCTTTAATCAATGGGAGATAACTTTGACCACATGTTTAGAAATTTTGAAAATTCAGTGGTTACCTACAGTGATAAACATTTAAGATTATCATTTCATTCCAAAAAGTAAACTTTTATTTCCATTTGTTTTTGACATAGAAAATAGAACTTTTCTTACAGTAATTCAATTATTGCCTTCTTTATAAATGTTTAGACTTCTAATTTTACTAAGTTGTGTCAAATATGTCGATTCTGAAATATTCTCCACCATTTAAACATATATTGTAAGTGATTGATATTCATTATTGATAACTAAGATAAAGAAATACAGAAATTGGATATATAACCTAACCCTTTGCTATGCCCACATCAACAAAAGACATTTTTTCATTTTCCACAAAAAAAGGTTATGATGTGGGATGCAATTATTCTAACAAAACATCACTGCATGGATACCCACTTCAGCACACTAACATGTCAAATGTGTATCCCACATCAGAAAACAAATACGTTTATGTAAATGTACAAATACAAGAAAAACTTTCATTAAAAGATTTTTACTCTGTCGAAACTATATCACTAACACTGCACTTTGACTATACAGAAAGACTTCTGACAAACAAAATATTTATTGAAGTTGAATGGCACTTGTCACAACTGGGTTGAGGCCTGTTGTCATTGTTGGTAGTTTAATGGGCATTGAACTCTCAAGTAAGGTCTCACAAAAAAAAACATATGTTCGCTAGATGCATTGAAATGTTCAGTGCTATAACTGCTAAACATCTAATCGACTTTTGACAGAAGACTTATTTTTAGTTTCTGCAGAGTATAAATAAGTTGGATCAAAACACAGCTTAACCTATTCTGTGTTAAAACGATTTGGTTTCAATATTTAATAAAGTTTTCACCATTTTTTACTATTGAAAGCAAGGCTTATAGGGTTTATGCACTAGATTATACTTTTTTCCACAAAGGAGATTGCCACTGTTCCTCAACAAACAATTTGGAATCCAACAAATTTGTAAAGCTAAGCTTGAGGTTGATATGTTAGACACACAGGAGAGATACATTTTTTCTTTAAGCTTGAAATTGTTACAAAAAGTTATAATGTGTATTTTATCCAGCTTCCACTTGTATTATAAAAGTTTGAAAAAAAAACCATTTAGAATATTTATCACTTAAAGGGGCATACACTATGATTAAGAGAAAAAATTACAGCATTTTTTTATCTAAACATAATTAAGTGGAATAATGAAGTAATAATTTTCTATTAGCAACCAGTTTGGTTAAATTTTGTAAATATGAGCTCAAAAAGATTACTGATATTATGATTTTTTCCAAGACAATAATTCAACCTCATTTTGGTCTGTATGCATGCAATATTTGACCCATAGTAGTAAATGGTTGCACATATGCTCAGCATGGTCAGATATTAAAAAGAAAGAAATGTCAAATTAAAAAAACAGATTTGGCCTACAAAAATTATTCTTTCACAGGTAAAACTCAAATTTTTATGCTTCCACTTTTGACTTACTTGAGAGAAATTTTCTTCAAAAAATATAAATCTTATATTGTATTTTGACAGCAGTCATATCGCCTGAAAGTTTTATGGAAAAGTGAAGTAAAAAACTGTAATCATTTTTTATTATAAATATATTTAGATTTTATAAAGGTTTAAAAGTTACTTCAAAGAATTGAAAATAAGGTTGGTTGATCCATTTTCTTTTATATAATTTTATGTGCAATATTGTATATATATTTATATTTCATTTCAGATTTCACCCACAAATGTTTGATTTATAATTTTTGATTTTTCTAGATCCAGCTTAGAGGATGTTTCTATCATAGACCTTGAATATGGCTCCGTTGTAGTAGACCCGAATGAGTGGCTTAATCTACTCTTAGCTTATTAGACCCTGTTCACACTAGGACATTTAGATAGATTTAAACTAGATCTGTTCACATTAGATCGATTTAAGGGCTAATGTGAACGCTTTGAATCGGTCTAAACTAAAACACCAAAAGAGGTAGTTTAGTTTGAATCGATCTAAAGTGAACCGATCTAACTTTAAATGTGAACGCAAAGATTGGTTTAAACTAGTACAATTGAAAAGAAAATAATTTATGCATAAAATTGAGAATGGAAATGGGGCATATGTTTAGCGGCAAAACTACACGTATAATAATATTACATCCCTGTATATAACAGTGGTTCGTTGTTTAATCCATATTTCTCGGTTAACAGAACTTTGTGTAAACAAACGAGAAAAAAAGTTGTCTTCGCCGTTGCATAATTTTGCGAAATCTGTGTCTTCTTTTCTTCTGTTGGTTTTTCTTTTACGAAAACGCAGCATTCATCATGTAACTTCTTCGCTACAGATTTTTGTTTCAAAATTAATGAAAACTGCAAGAACACCAATATGAAAATTTGAGTTTGTGATTCAAGTGAAACAAAAAGTTTGTCCGTGTGGGTTTCAGTGTATCAACACATATATTTGATTAATTATTTCTATTTATATCACAATGTTTACAGTTTTATGGGTAATTGGGTCAGATCGATTGCATTTTTATTTGTAGTGTGAACGCAGTGGGTTCAGATTAGACCGATAGAGAAAGATAATGTGAACGCTGACTGGTTTTATTTAGGTCGATTCACATTAGATCAATTAAAAAAATGCTAGTGTGAACAGGGTCTTGGAGAGGCTGAAATGACAAACAATTTTCTCCAACAAATCACTAATCTTTATTATGTGTTTCCATTTCAGAGTTCTTACAAAGATGTATAGGTAGACAGTATTTATTATTTGTGATGTTATATGTCCTATGTGTGTAATTTGTATGTCTTAAAGAAATTAAATGTGGTATTAATGTCATTGGATAAAACATACAGAAGAAATCAACTTAAATACCTTTATAACACCATTCTAATCATTTTATAAGTTCTACAAAGACTAATGGTATGATGTCATTACAGCATTAAATGTATATATGCCAATTTAATTCTGATCAGGATAATTAAAAAAATAACTACATTGGACAGTGTAAATTTTCATGTTCAGTAGCTGATATGCAGTTTGAGAACAGATATTTTCTGAGTGAGAAATTGTTGATTTCTGATGTTAATGGTGTAATATGAGACTTAACTCCCTGGAACACGAAAATATATCCCACCTCACAAAATTTAAGTCATGAAATATCTTGATTTTCCCCCCTTTTTTCACAAAACACGGCACAAAATTTCAAGTAGAAGGTATCGTATGACCTAGAAAATCTGAAATTGTTTTTTCAATCATAAATCTGGAATTGGCTTATCTGCACGTGTACTAGAATTTCCACAGTTATCGGTAAGTTTCAAACAGTCAACAGCATAATGATCATCGGTGATAAACAAAACAGGAAGATACCAAGCAGGCAATCTAAAGCCATGTGGTCACTGAAAACTTGTACAACACCCCATGTGGTCACTGAAAACTTGTACAACACCTCATGGGGTCACTGAAAACTCGGTACAACACCAACACAACCAAAGACCAGGAATGAACTCAGGCGCTGCAGAAGGGTAAGTATTTGATATGTTAACAAATTTACATTCATTTGCTTAGTTTCTGCTATTCTAAATGTTAATGCCTTGTGACAAGATGAAGATGGCACATAATATTCAAATATATTTTTCCACTTGAAGGTTATTCTTCGTCTGTTAATTTGTATTATTATGATGTTTAACAAAATTTAACTTCCATGAATAAAATCAAAATAATGAAATGTTATTTCTCTTGAATTTACCGTAATCCACTAATATAAAAATGATAAAATCCAAAAGAAATTAGCAACTTTTTTCATACATTAGTTATTTGAATTATTGTATGTGTTAAATTATAAATTGCAATATTTTTTAAAGTATTTTACGCTATGCTTTGAGTATTTACATTTGAACTGTTCCAAAATTTAATTGATGCACTTTTTTATACAGAAAATATTGGTTATTTATTATGACAGTCGTGAGTCATGTTAGGCAATGACTCATGTTGACTCGGTCTTACTGCATGAAAACACTGATATCTTGCATGATGGTAGAGAGAAAAAAATAAACGAACTAAGGGGAGGTAACTCATATGGAATGATAATTCAACTAATTGATCCAATTGAGCTATGTATACATGTGTAAAGTAAGACACAGGGACCATGCCCAGATAAGTAGTTCATGTATATTTTACCTTAGGGAAGATGAGGCAATACAATGTTCTTCCAAGGGTCTTTTAGCATCATGGTAATCACTGATGCTATCTGAAATAAAATCAGTTGCCATGGGGAAATAACTTTTATATTAGGGTCAATATTCCAATTTCTAATTTACATTCTTATGAAACATATTTCAATAATTTTGCATGTCCAACAATATTTTATGTGATTTGATATAAAGCTTGCACACAATTATTTCTTAATTACAGCAAGTAGACTCCATTCTTGATTAATGGTGAAAGATTTAAAATGATCCAATGGCAAATATTCCCAAAACATGTCGCCAATATTTAATCTTAATGGTAAAAGAAATTAAAAATACTGCTTGTAAATTTAGATATTTTTGTGAAGTATTTAGTAGTTAAAAAATATGACTGGGTTCAGATTATTTGAATTTCATATTTTTATTCTAAATATATATTTAGATAAAAATTTTAATCCAGTAATTTTGAAATGTCTTAACTTTTGATGATTTGAAAAATGCACATTAATTTCTGAATTAGTTATTATTATATGAAAAAGTCTTCATTTATGATTTTAATTAATATTTAACATCAACATTTTGAATAATATTTCTGAAAGATTATGATGAGCAATTTTTAATTGTAAAAGTTTTTCATTTTATTAATTATAACACTAGCCAAATGATTATTTGATTCATGATAGCCAAGGACATAACACCTACTTTTTTTAATATTCTAAACATGTTATTATAAAATACTCTTCTATAGAAGTATAAGGTAGTTAGTATTTAGACAGTAGAAATATATCATGCATTAAATAGTGGAATTATAGTCATTTCGTACCCTAACCATTTCGTACCCCCCCATTTCGTACCCTGGCAATAACCATTTCGTACCCTGACCATTTCGTACCTTGACCATTTCGTACCTCATGGAATATTAACATGTATACCATTTTGTACCTCATGGAATATTAACATGTATACCATTTTGTACCTCATGGATTATTAACATGTATACCATTTTGTACCTCATGGAAAATTTATATGTATACCATTTCGTACCTAATGAAAGTTTATATGTATGCCATTTCGTACTTCGTGGAAGATTTATATGTAAGTCATTTCATACCTCATGGAAGATTTAAATGTATGCCATTTTGTACCTCATGGAAGATTATATGTACTTGATTTCTTGGTAAAAACTGTCTCATTGATGTGCACCATTTCGTATCTTATGGAAGATTTATATGTATACCATTTCGTACCTCGTGGAAGATTTGTATGTATGCCATTTCGTACCTCATGGAAGATTTGTGTGTATACCATTTCGTACCTCATTGAAGATTTGTATGTATACCATTTAGTACCTCATTGAAGATTTGTATGTATACCATTTAGTACCTCATTGAAGGTTTGTACGTCTACCATTTCGTACTTCGTGGAAGATTTGTATGTATGCACTTTTGAACCTCGTGGAAGATTTATATGAGTTTCATTTATTGGTTAAAATAGTCTCATTGACCTTTTGCTGTAAGGCGGTAGAGGTCACGAGAAATGCATAAAATTTGAAATTAAAGCACCTATGAGATATTATATAGGAATAAAGTCAATAAACACATTTTTTTTAAATCTAGAACTTTTTTATTTATGATATTTATTTCAAGTATTACATTTCTTAGCTAGTGCTTTAACAGTACACATTTCTGCCGATAACATTGATTTTGCATTCTAACTAATTGGATTAAAAATGTTTATTGAATACACGTGCCATTTGAAATTGCGACGTGTGCCTAAATATTGGGATAATCAATTTATTATCATACGGTGTAGTTGAACCTAAATGTATATATCATATTTTTTTAATTTCTCGAATTGAAAAAGCCACAGCAAGTTCTTTGATTGGTAACATAAGGTGCAAATTCTTATTCAAACATTTTTATTCATGGCCGCCTTCTTGTGTGAATATCAGCTTGTGCCTCTTTTTACTGCATTTCCTGACAAAAACAACCGTCAATAACTATAAAAACAGTTGCAAATAGTTATTCCTTTTTTGGTTAATTAACCTCATATTTTAAGAGTTGAAAAATTGATTAAGGATCAGTGCTGCAAACAAACAAAGTGTAATTAAAACTATTAAAGTTTGCAAGTGTTTAATCAAACCTATCATCAGTCATTATAAAATGTCTACGGCTGGATGCAATTTATTTATGTTATATTAAAAAAAAAATCATATCAAAATGTTTTATATCTTAAAAAATAATTAGAACTTCTACAAATATATGATATGAAATGGTAAACATGTATATAGTCCATGAGGTACGAAATGGTAGATGAATTTGGCCCATAGGATATGAAATGGTTTTTATCGTGGGTACGAAGTGCTGAATGTTGGGTACAAAATGGTAATTTTGGGTACGAAATGGCTAAGGTACGAAATGACTTTCTACCGGTCAATGTATAGATTAAAATTATTTTGTTTTTAAAAATGGAAATTTAATAAATTAAAAATCAGGAAGAAGATTGATTTAATTTGATTTCAACATACAAAAAGTATTCCCCATAAATTTACAATAGAACTAAATTTTTCTGGAATGCAGTAAAAAGATTTGTCCATACTTTTCAATAGTTGAATTAGGCATCTGTTAATGTCCAACACCATGGGAAGCAAAATAGAGGTTGGAGATTAACCCAGGGTATAACGCCTACTTTATATTTAAGTTATAAATTCATTATCAAAAGTGATCAATGCAGAGATTGTGATAGTTGCAATGATTTAAGATGAGGTTTTATCAAGTTGTAATTCATATCTCTATATTTACTCCACTACAGACTGTCATTTGATCAAACGATGGACAGAATTTTGTTTAGCATTGTCTTGTAGGTCTATCAGTGCTTTTTTTCATTAAAATTCTGTTTTGTTTGTTGTACTAGAGGAAGATAAAAGTAATTAAAATTAAAATTTCAGATTTATAATGAAAAAAATTTTCCTAAAATTTTCTATTTTCAATACAATGTGGTCAGATTGTAGAATAAAAGTACTTGAAATTCATTTACCCTCATGGTCTAGTGCATTCAAAGTTTCATAGCAAAACATACTTTATCTTCAGTGTTTTGGTGAAGACTAAACAAATATCAAGTTATCATTTCAGAAATACATTATGCTTGAAGCGCTGCGTCTTTACTAACATATAACAGTTGCTTATTGGTGTATAAGCTTGCAGTAGGTTTGGTTATATCTTCTGTTTGTTTCAATTGTTCTTTGGATGGTTCTTTGGTTTTTAGGTATTCAGGGTATGGTGTTTATCTTTCAAAGGATTCCATATATGTAATTCTGAAATGAAAAATATTTGATATTTTTACAGTCATAAAGATAAAAAAAAATCCAATGTTAGAGCATAAAGCTGCTTTGAACTTTGAATCTGTACAATAGACACACTTTTTTTTAATTTCTTAGTATCAAAATTTTGAAAAGCAAATATCTTAAATCAAAATTTAAATTGTATTTGACATATTATGATGCATTGGAAATGGAAAATTAGAAAACATATTTTTGTACATCAAGTTGTATTGAGGTGTAGTGAAAAATGATCCAAAAAGTTGAATTTACTTCAGCTTTTTCAAAATTGTTTTTGGGTATCTACTTCTTCAAAGCACTGATTGGTATCAAGGTAATCATGAAGTAAAAGTACATTTTTATTACATGACGAAGTTTCTGTCAAACAAAAAGTATTTTGATGTTTATTCATTATTTTTTAAAGAGGAACCAACTTCTTTCATGACTGAAAGCTTGTAAAAGTATTTAATTTTTGGTGAACAGTAATAAATCATCACTTAATGTTTTGACTAAAAAAAAAAATTAAAATAATTTTAATAACTTCCAATACCTAAACAAACTTCATTCTGAGTTATTTGAAACTATCATCATCTCCAAGAGTTATTTCGAGTTATCAATCCTGATACAGTAGTTATCTCTATTTGCTTCAAAAATCTCAACAGTGGGTTAATTTTCAACTCTTACCTCGGGACACTAGGCTTTCAATCAGACATTGATTGATTACTTTAATTAACTATGGTTTTGACAAATTCTCCATACAAGCTTAACAATTTTTTTTTTGTCAAAGACTTAAAGGGGCACTAGCTGTCAACTTCATGTTCACCGATTTGACTCAAATTCTCATATTTGATTTATAACAATGTAAAACATTTATCCAAACTATTAAAAGTCTAAAATAAACAGTTAACAGGACATGGGCATGATAACACGTAGCTTCGTTTCGTGTGTATTTTAGTCTAGATGCCATCTAATTAACTATCGAGTTGACCTCAAAAGTCATCCGATGACCATATAAGCCATGTAAACATAAATAAAGATATAAATAGATTAAGCAAACTCATGCTATTGGATTTTTCTAGGTCTGTTTAATTTCATATTATAGATTAAAAATATATGTTTATCATCGCTTTTATCTGTATAAGAATGATTTTTTGTGGATCAGATCAGTCAATCAAATGATTTACCTTTGTTTCACTTTCAATGTTGACATTCTTTTCCTTTAAATAACTTTACACATACAATTCACATGTTATCCATCTCTAGCTGAGGGGTTAAATTGAAGTTCACATGAATACGGATTCAATGAGGTCGAATTATTCACTTGCAAGTGAATAATTCATCATCAATGTTTCTTAGCTTATTTTGACAAAATTGAACCATACTGGCGGCTAAAAGCGAATAATTATTTCACTATTTCACTTTCATTAATGATTGAACAAAAAAAAATCATATATATATATATATAAGATTTTTTATATATCTCGTAGCTGGTGCCCCTTTAAATTTATTGTTTACCTGAATCCACAAAAAATGAGTAACACGTGAATAATAATGAATCCACAGTATTCTATTTTTGCTTACAACATGCTCATAATCGAGTTCCATCATAAAGCTAGAAATGTTCTATGGTGATAACTCTGCTTCAAATTGTGATTTCAAGATTCTAAAAATTAGTTTTGGAAACAGGCAATTTTCTTTGTCTTCTGTGCCCGTTTGGCGGCAGATTTGACTAAAATCATAAGTAACTATTTTGCATATTATTATCAAAGCCTAATTGACAATTTGTATTAATGTATTAATTTTATTTGTTAATATCCATTTAAAAATTGCTCATCATGATTTGTAGAAAAGTTTTGTAAAATTTAAGCTTTTCTTTTTAAAATTTTCCTGTTTAATAAAATATTTCTCTTTTTAACTCCCCAAGCCATTCTGTGATCAATAAATTAAATGATATCAAACCATATATATTTTTTTTTGTCTATCTAATAAAATTCTTGAAACAATGTAATCAAAAGTAATGAGAGTCAGCAAGATCATTTCAAGATCACAAAAAAAGAAGCTGAATACTGGTCCATTTATATCTTTTCATCTTGTGTACATGATTGTACCACACAAAAATTTTCAAATGAATGTGCATTTACTATTTGAATTGTCATTAGTTTGTTGAAATATGAAGTTCATTTTATACAATTCAGATCTTTTATTGAAATAGGTATTAGATTGATCTTAACTGTATCCTATTTTATGAATTGCAACAGAATCAAACTATTTTATCTTTTTCAAATAACATTGCAAAATATTTTGCAATGATGGGTATTTGGTAATTATAATATAGGTAAAGCACTTGCCATCATGAAATACTATATAGAAAAATGAGTAAAACATAATTTTTAATACTTAACTGCAGTTATTTTTAGTTTAATCCATTTTGAAACTCATGGCCAGTCCAAGAGGAATCTGCAAGATTTACTCTTAGCAGGGATCCCACATTTGCCTCATTAGTTTTCTAAAATTGCCTGTTTATAAATTTTGAAATTATAAAGAAACTAAGGTTTCAACTCCCTCAGGCAAAGTTGACCTTAGATGGATTTGGCTATTTGTTTTAAGTATTTTTGTCATATAGCTCTTCAACTGTTTCGGTACTTATACATCCCAAGGATTTCAAATGTTTGGCTTTGAGCGTTCCTGATGAAGGTAAATCCAGAAAAGCACTTCGGACGCATGAAATTATTAAACGTGTTGTTTTCAATTTTTTTCAAAGAATTTCCCATAGTCCATAGTTATGCATATTAATGGAACTGCTTCCATTATAATTGAGATCCTTTTAAAGATTCCCAACATTTTTTTAAGAATTGCATGCAATCAGTTCTATTAATCAAGCAGTTTTAAGATTTAAATTGGACCCTGTTCCAGACTTCGGGGATTTCACTTAATGAAGTTTATTTCAGATTTAACTGGGAATATTCTTTTTTTTTCCCAATAGCAAGAATGAGCTTTGTCTTGTAAGTATATATATTGACTGCAGCTGGTTCTGTTTTGACTGTTATCCTTTAAAGGAACCAGTGGTTCCCTAGAGTTACATCGTGTCAGTCTCTATCAATGTCAAGATATCAGTGATTTTCCTTCTTTTCCAACAGAAGTCATTGGAACAAGTCTTGTGAAAGATGAATTTTGATATCACCATCAATATGCTATCAAACATAATTTGGGAACAAAATCATCACTTTTTGAATTGTAAATTTTGGTACATTGTATTATATTTTTCAAGTATTATAGTTTATAAAACAAAATTTATTAAAAGTATCACGTGCAATTTGAATTTTGAAAATTATTTTTATTATATAAAGAATCAGTATTTTTATCATTTCTTACAGTTTGCAATTTTTCTTACTAGATTTTTAAATTCATAGATTTCTTACTTCATAGAACCATTTTGCAGCATATTTGTATATTTTTATGTCAGTGTTTCTTCAAAATGTACCACCGAAACTTAACAGAAAGATCGCACAAAAGTTGCGAATCTGCTATTATGGTATTATTATTATTATGGATTTGCTTGAGGAATTTTTCCCCATTTTTCTAAAAATTCTAAAATTTGTGAACTTTGGTGAATAGTTGTCTCATTGCCAAGCAATCATACCACACCCTAAAAATTCTAAAATTTGTGAACTTTGGTGAATAGTTGTCTCATTGCCAAGCAATCATACCACATCTCCTTATTTTTATATTAATAATTTTTTTATCAAAATTTACTAAGACAGTACCAATAGTGTGTAATTAACTCCTGCAGTTTTCAATCTTTGTCTTTGAAACTTCACACAATGATCACACAAATATTTAAGTTGTACACTCGGCACTATGGATTTGTTTGGTTATTTTTTTCCTATTTTTCCCCGACTTGGAAATTTAGTAATTTTTCATCTAAAAATTAAAAAAAAAAATGGTAGTTTTTTTACCCATATCTTTGGAACTTCAGAGAGTTTGCAAATCTATTGAGGTTGATTGTCATCCCCTGTTTTTACACTTTTCATTTCAATAATTTTAAATTTCAGTATAGACCATTCTCCATTTTATAAGAACTGCACACAACTCAGCCATTTGAGGCTTTATCAATTTTTGGAATATACATGGCTACTTTACCATGAGAATTGAGCACACATTCACACATATGTACACGAGAAGTAAACCTTAAAGGAAGAGGTATTCTTTTAAACTATGCTTCAAAATATTAAAAAATGTTGGTGATTAATAGATGTTAGAGCCTCCTCATGGGGTTTTTGATTATGTGATTACTTGGCTGTTTTTATAGTGATTATTTGATTACCAGACCAAATATTTCATGATTATTTGATTATTTGATTATCTAGGACTGTATTTTTGATTATTTGATTATCTTGTTTAAAAAAAATAATTCATGATTATGTCATTATATTGGCAAAAAAATGTGATTATGTGATCACTTGGACACCCCCATGAGGGGCCTCATGTTAGGCTATACCGTCTTTTTTTATTACATTTTATAAGTATTTACATATCAAATGTCTTTTAACTGATATATAAGCTATTTAGAGCTCTAAAAAAAATGTAAACATAAATCTAAATAAAACTTTTAATGGGTGGAAGAAATTGTGGGGGTACTGAAAACATTCTGTAAATTTTTAAAGTACAGGTTACCTGTTTAAAAGCACATCTGGTAGTTTACAAAATTTTATGACTGAATTTAATAAATTGTTTGTATTTAACATCGAGAATGATTGGAAAACAAAAATATTGAGATGCCTTGGAACATTCTAGTGACAAATGTATATTTCATTGAAAACTATGGATACAAAGGACATTTTATTAATTGGATAACATGGATTCAGTGAACTGATTAGCATGAAAAACTATGATAAAAATCATATAACAGCAGCCTGGAGAGCAGCTCCAAGGAAGATGGTTGATTAAATCTTCCAACCAAGTCTGAGGCTTTAACAAGAAAATAAAAAGGCAAGATTATTAAGGCCAAGCAATTTCTATACATTCTCAGAAAAATTGATAAAAAAGAGCACATTAAGTCGAGTAGCACCCTCATTTTCTGCATTCAAAACACCATCGACTAATTAACTGACCAGTTTATTATTTTAAGATACCAGCAATAGTAAATTTAACTTCAAGGGAGACAAGTACAATTAACAGCAAAATTTTATTATTCAATGGTAACTTTATGTTAAATATGCAAATGATTTTTGTGCTGTTGAAATTCAAATCGTACACTTTTAAAACCAATTTTTATTACTTTTTAGGTTCTTTCTGTGACATGTTTTCATGGTGTGGGAATAAGACTTGGTGGTCTAAAACAGCTAATATGTAGGTAGGCACCAGTATGTTATTCCATGTTAAAAAAATAACCAATGTATTATAAAAGATATCGTGCTCTTCTAGACTTGAAAGTTTATACAAGTTTGGTCAGAAATCTTCTCTTTTGGTTCACCAGTAATATTATATGAGTAGATTTAAAGATTCAAATTGATTATGTAAAAGTTGGTTGTGTTGATGGATTGCTGTCTTATCCATATGTTTTCAATATCTATTACACATTTATAGACTATTTTTTATTCAATATTCATACAGTATACCAACATTGATCCTTTTAAACAATTTTGAATGACTAAGCATTTTATATTTCAGGTTAGCATCACAGCTTGTCTTAGGATTGAGGCTGGGAATGGTCATTGGAGCTGAAATTTATGGTAAGAACCAATACGTAGACTTATGAGCTATTCATCCAAGAAAATGTAAATGCTCAAGATTTTTATTATGCACAAATGTAGATCTTGAATTAAAATGTTTTATTTAGTTATAATTGAATATATAATCTGGAAGGAGGTATTTAGATAAATAAGGGAAGTCAAAACTTATAATTTAGGAAATCTTATTTCTGGTTTTTGTTATCTCCATATATAAAAATAAAGAGATGTGGTGGGATTTCAATGAGTCAACTACTAACCAGAGACCAAATGATATGGATGTAAGCAGCTAAAGGTCACTGTATGGTATTCAACAATGAGCAAAACCTATACTGTACAGTTGGCTATAAAAGTCACAAACATAACAAAATGTGAAACAATTGAAACGTCAAAAGCAACAGCCTGATTTATGATAAAACAATGAAGGAAAAAAAAAATATGTCAGACATTAACCAACAACTTGTTTTTTATCTTTTTTTCCTGATAAAGAATGGTAGTTTAAAATTCAGGTCAACAAAATATCTTTAAAAAGAAAAGTAAAAGAAATATTATATGCATCATAATTGTAATGTCCAGTTAATTATTCTTTTGCTTTAAATATTGTTTCAATTTTCATATAGTTTTGACAGATATGTTTACGAATGTATATTTCTTTTTCAGGTAACTTTTACTGTGGCTGCATAAAATGATTGTGTGGTATAACTATAAAAAAAAAATGTAATTCAGACAATTTTTGTGTATGTTTAAGAAAATGTGTATATTTTTTTGCCAAAAAAAAAAAAAAAAAAAAAAATATGTAAAGGTTCTCCATTTTTAACAGGATTGGGAGTTGTAGATTAAATTGTATTTGAAATTTTGTACTTTGAAAAATGTAGTGAAACTGACCCATTTTACTGTAAGATCTACTTTAGATACCAGTATATTAATAATGGTTCATATCTAGTCAAAACACTTTCAGTAGGTTAAGAATGGAGATTCTAAAAAGAAAAAGAGAAAAAAAGAAAAAGAAAAAAATGAAAACAAAAAATGTTATTTATTGCAATGTATTTTTTTGATTTTCACGAATTTATAGATACAGGCTAGTGATACAGTAGTTGAACTACTTGGACCACTCTGCCACAGAGGTGAGATTTTAGTACAAAAATGTACTTATTATATTATTGAAATGTGTTGGATTTTTGTTATTGAATTATTTTTTAATGTTTATTAATCTTTTTTTGGTAATTTTGTTCAATGTAGCAAGGATGTGGAGTCTTAACAGGGTGAAAGTTATGTCAAAGGGAGGTAATTTATTATACCCCTGTTAACCTCCCTCAGTGCTAGCTTTTATTTTACTTGGATATTTATGTTTGTATAACTTTTTTTTTAAATATCAGATGTATACTAGCTAATATTGACTATTATTTAGAGCTCTGTAATTAAAAAAAAAATTGTAAGCAGAGCTCTATATAATAGATATGTAGGGTGGGAGAAATCATGGGTAACTAAAAATGATTTGGTGTTATTTTTCAAAAAGGTTCTTAGTTGAAAGTGCATCTGATATTTTTTATATACATACTTTTATTTCGAAAAACAAATGGACAAAAATAGATTGACAAGAAGATGAGTACACCCACCTTTGCAGCCAGCAGAGTAGCTCCATGGAAGATGGTTAAATAAATCTTCAAACAAGTCTGAGGCTCTAATTAGAAAATAATGAGGCAAGTTTATTTGAGCCAAACAATTTCTATACATTCTCTAGATATATTTGATAAAAAGAGGATATTTAGACAAAAAGCATTCTTATTTTCTGCATGAAAAAACACCATTGACTAATTCATTTACAATTTTATTATTTCAAAATACCAAGTACATGAACAAGGGTTTCTATTAAAATAGCAATAGTAAATTAACTTCAAGGGGAGACTATTACAATTAACAGCAAGATTTTCTTAACCAATGGGAGACAATTCATTGTTAAATATGCACTCGATTTTTGTGTAGTTGAAATTCAAATCATTAAATTGACCGTTTTTCCATCTTTTATATTAATTTTATAAAATGGTGTTGATGTTATATTATTGTGTACATGTAAGAAATCAGAACAATATTTAGTTAATTTTATGTTGACAGAAAAATGGATTTGTAAAATTATATAATGTGTCAAATTTTTATTTCTTTTTAGGGTTCTTTCTGTGACATGTTTCCATGGTGTGGGAATAAGGCTTGGTGGTCTAATACAGCTAATATGTAGGTAGGTACCAGTATGTTATTCCATGTTAAAAAATAACCAATGTATTATAAAAGATATTGTGCTCTTCTAGGCTTGAAAGTTTATACGCATTTGGTCCGAAATCATCTCTTTTGGTTCACCAGTAATATTATATGAGTAGATTTAAAGATATAAATTGATTATGTAAAAGTTGGTTGTGTTGATGGATTGCTGTCTTATCCATATGTTTTCAATATCTATTACACATTTATAGACTATTTCTATTCAATATTCATACAGTATACCAACATTGATCCTTTTAAACAATTTTGAATGACTAAGCATTTTATATTTTAGGTTAGCATCACAGCTTGTCTTAGGATTGAGGCTGGGAATGGTCATTGGAGCTGAAATTTATGGTAAGAACCAATATGTAGACTTATGACCTATTCATCCAAGAGAATGTAAATACTCAAGATTTTTATTATGCACAAATGTAGATCTTGAATTTAAATGTTTTATTTAGTTATAATTGAATATATAATCTTGAAGGAGGTATTTAGATAAATAAGGGAAGTCAAAACTTTTAATTTAGGAAATCTTATTTCTGTTTTTTTGTCTAGCCTTGAAGGAGTCAAAAAGCGAGACATAGGTATGCTGTTTCCGGCGGCGGTGGCGGCATCAACAATGTATTAGTTTGTGATTAGGTCTAGTTCATGGTGACCTACTATTGGTAGGTCAATGATATTTGGTATGCAGTTGTATTATTATTGGCACATCTCATTACCATGGAGATTATTTGGCCCCGCCCCCTCAGTCAAGGTCTATTGACTTTGAAACTTTGCTTAGTTTACATGTATTAGTTTGTGATTAGGTCAGTTTATGGGGAACCACAAGTGGTAGTTCAATGATATTTGGTATGCAGTTGTATTAACATTGGCACATCTCATTACCATGGAAATTATTTAGCCCGGCCCCCTCAGTCAAGGTCTATTGACTTTGAAGCTTTGCTTAGTTTACATGTATTAGTTTGTGATTAGGTCAGTTTAAGGGTAACTGTTAGTGGTAGGTCAGTGATAATTGGTATGCAGTTTTATAAGCATTAGCACATCTCATTTCCATGGAGAATATTTGGTCCTTACCCCTCAGTCATGGTCTATTGACTTTGAAACTTTTGCTTAGTTTACATGTATTGGTTTGTTATTAGGTCAGTTCAAGATGAACTGCTAATGTTAAGTCAATGATATTCGGTTTGCAAATGTATTGGCATTTGCAAGTTTCATTTCCATGGAGATTATATAACCCCACCCCCTAATTATGGTTCATTGACTTTGAAACTTTTACATAGTTTACAAGTTAATGTTTGTGTTTAGGTTTTGTTTAAAGGGAATGACTTATGAAAAGTCAATGGTATTTGGTTTGCAGTTGTATTAGCATTGGCACATCTCATTTCCATGGAGATTGTTTAGCCCTGTACCTTCAGTCATGGTTCATTGTCTTTGAATATTTGCATAACTTACATGTTAAAGTATTGCTATTTTAATTTCAACATTTGCATTATCAAAATAACAAATAGGCAAGACATATCTCTGTGTTAACATTTTATGTTATCTCCATATATAAAAATAAAGAGATGTGGTGTGATTGCAATGAGACAACTACCAACCAGAGACCAAATGATATGGATGTAACCAGCTAAAGGTCACTGTGTGGTATTCAACAATGAGAAAAACCTATACTGTACAGTTAGCTATAAAAGTCACAAACATTACAAAATGTGAAACAATTCAAATATCAAAAGCAACAGCCTGATTTATGATAAAACAATGAAGGAAAAAAAAATAAGTCGGCCATTAACCAACAACTTCTTTTTCATCCTTCTTTCCTGATAAAGAATGGTAGTTTAAAATTCAGGTCAACAAATATCTTTAAAAAAAAGTAAAAGAAATATTATATGTGTCATAATTGTAATGTCCAGTTAATTATTCTTTTGCATTAAATATTGTTTCAATTTTCATATAGTTTTGACAGATATGTTTAAGAATGTATATTTCTTTTTCAGGTAACTTTTACTGTGGCTGCATAAAATGCTTGTGTGGTATAACTACAAAAAAAATGTAATTCAGACAATTTTTGTGTATGTTTGAGAAAATGTTTATAATTTTTTGCCAAAAGAAAAAAAAAAAAAAAAAAAAAAATATTGTAAAGGTTCTCCATTTTTAACAGGATTGGGAGTTGTAGGTTAAATTGTATTTGAAATTTTGTACTTTGAAAATGTAGTGAAATTGACCCATTTTACTGTAAGATCTACTTTAGATACCAGTATATTAATAATGGTTCATATCTAGTCAAAACACTTTCAGTAGGTTAAGAATGGAGATTCTAAAAAGAAAAAAGAAAAAAAATGAAAACAAAAGAAAACAAAAAAGAATGTTATTTATTGCAATGTATTTTTTTGAGTTTCCCGAATTTAGAGATACAGGCTAGTGATACAGTAGTTGAACTACTTGGACCACTCTGCCACAGAGGTTAGATTTTAGTACATGTACAAAATGTACTTATTATATTATTGAAATGTGTTGGATTTTTGTTATTAAATTATTTTTTAATGTTGATTATTCTTTTTTTGGTATTTTTGTTCATTGTAGCAAGGATGTGGAGTCTTAACAGGGTGAAAGTTATGTCAAAGGGAGGTAATTTATTATACCCCTGTTAACCTCCCTCAGTGCTAGTTTTTATTTAACTTGGATATTTACGTTTGTATAACTTTTTTTTTTTAAATATCAGATGTATACTAGCTAATATTGACTATTATTTAGAGCTCTGTAATTAAAAAAAAAAATGTAAGCAGAGCTCTAGATAATAGATATGTAGGGTGGGAGAAATCATGGGTAACTAAAAATGATTTGGTGATATTTTCAAGAAGGATCTTAGTTGAAAGTGCATCTGATATTTTTTATATACATAATTTTATTTCGAAAAAACAAATGGACAAAAATAGATTGACAAGAAGATGAGGACAGCCACCTTGGCAGCCAGCAGAGTAGCTCCATGGAAGATGGTTAAATAAATCTTCAACCAAGTCTGAGGCTCTAATTAGAAAATAATAAGGCAAGTTTATTTGAGCCAAACAATTTCTATACATTCTCTAGATATATTTGATAAAAAGAGGATATTTAGACAAAAAGCATTCTTATTTTTTGCATGAAAAACACCATTGACTTATTTATTTACAATTTTATTATTTCAAAATACCAAAGTACATGTACAAGAGCTTCTATTAAAATAGCAATAGTAAATTAACTTCAAGGGGAGACTATTACAATTAACAGCAAGATTTTCTTAACCAATGGGAGACAACTCATTGTTAAATATGCACTTGATTTTTGTGTAGTTGAAATTCAAATCATTAAATTGACTGTTTTTCCATCTTTTATACTAATTTTATAAAATGGTGTTGGTGTTATATTATTCTGTACATGTAAGAAATCAGAACAATATTTAGTTAATTTTAGGTTGACAGAAAAATGGATTTGTAAAAATTATATGTGTCAATTTTTATTTCTTTTCAGGGTTCTTTCTGTGACATGTTTTCATGGTGTGGGAATAAGACTTGGTGGTCTAAAACAGCTAATATGTAGGTAGGTACCAGTATGTTATTCCATGTTAAAAAATAACCAATGTATTATAAAAGATATGGTGCTCTTCTAGGCTTGAAAGTTTATACGCATTTGGTCAGAAATCTCTTTTGGTTCACCAGTAATATTATATGAGTAGATTTAAAGATTCAAATTGATTATGTAAAAGTTGGTTGTGTTGATGGATTGCTGTCTTATCCATATGTTTTCAATATCTATTACACATTTATAGACTATTTCTATTCAATATTCATACAGTATACCAACATTGATCCTTTTAAACAATTTTGAATGACTAAGCATTTTATATTTCAGGTTAGCATCACAGCTTGTCTTAGGATTGAGGCTGGGAATGGTCATTGGAGCTGACTTTTATGGTAAGAACCAATACGTAGACTTATGACCTATTCATCCAAGAAAATGTAAATACTCAAGATTTTTATTATGCACAGATGTAGATCTTGAATTTTAATGTTTTCTTTTAGTTATAATTGAATATATAATCTGGAAGCAGGTATTACGATAAATAAGGGAAGTCAAAAATTTTAATGTAGGAAATCTTATTTCTAGTTTTTGTTATCTCCATATATAAAAATAAAGAGATGTGGTGTGAATGCAATGAGACAACTACCAACCAGAGACCAAATGATATGGATGTAAGCAGCTAAAGGTCACTGTGTAGTATTCAACAATGAGCAAAACCTATACTGTACAGTTAGCTATAAAAGTCACAAACATTACTAAATGTGAAACAATTCAAACGTCAAAAGCAACAGCCTGATTTATGATAAAACAAAGAAGGGAAAAAAAAAAAAATAAGTCAGACATTAACCAGCAACTTGTTTTTCATCTTTTTTTCCTGATAAGGAATGGTAGTTTAAAATTCAGGTCAACAAATATCTTTAAAAAAAAAGTAAAAGAAATATTATATGCATCATAATTGTAATGTCCAGTTAATTATTCTTTTGCATTAAATATTGTTTCAATTTTCATATAGTTTTGACAGATATGTTTACGAATGTATATTTCTTTTTCAGGTAACTTTCACTGTGGCTGCATAAAATAATTGTGTGGTATAACTATTAAAAAAAAAATGTAAAACAGACAATTTTTGTGTATGTTTGAGAAAATGTTTATAATTTTTCGCCAAAAAAAAAAAAAAAAAAAAAAAAATATTGTAAAGGTCCTCCATTTTTAACAGGATTGAAAGTTGTAGGTTAAATTGTATTTGAAATTTTGTACTTTGAAAATGTAGTGAAACTGACCCATTTTACTGTAAGATTTACTTTAGATACCAGTATATTAATAATGGTTCATATCTAGTCAAAACACTTTCAAAAGGTTAAGAATGGAGATTCTAAAAAGAAAAAGAGAAAAAAAGAAAAAGAAAAAAATTGAAAACAAAAGAAAACAAAAAAGAATGTTATTTATTGCAATGTATTTTTTTGAGTTTCATGAATTTATAGATACAGGCTAGTGATACAGTAGTTGAACTACTTGGACCACTCTGCCACAGAGGTGAGATTCTAGTACAAAATGTACTTATTATATTATTGAAATGTGTTGGATTTTTGTTATTAAATTATTTTTTAATGTTTATTGATCTTTTTTTGGTATTTTTGTTCAATGTAGCAAGGATGTGGAGTCTTAACAGGGTGAAAGTTATGTCAAAGGGAGGTAATTTATTATACCCCTGTTAACCTCCCTCAGTGCTAGCTTTTATTTTACTTGGATATTTATGTTTGTATAACTTTTTTTTTAAATATCAGATGTATACTAGCTAATATTGACTATTATTTAGAGCTCTGTAATTGAAAAAATAATTGTAAGCAGAGCTCTAGATAATAGATATGTAGGGTGGGAGAAATCATGGGTAACTAAAAATGATTTGGTGAAATTTTTCAAAAAGGTTCTTAGTTGAAAGTGCATCTGATATTTTGTATATACATAATTTTATTTTTGAAAAACAAATGGACAAAAATAGATTGACAAGAAGATGAGTACAGCCACCTTGGCAGCCAGCAGAGAAGCTCCATGGAAGATGGTTAAATAAATCTTCAAACAAGTCTGAGGCTCTAATTAGAAAATAATGAGGCAAGTTTATTTGAGCCAAACAATTTCTATACATTCTCTAGATATATTTGATAAAAAGAGGATATTTAGACAAAAAGCATTCTTATTTTCTGCATGAAAAACACCTTTGACTAATTTATTTACAATTTTATTATTTCAAAATACCAAGTACATGAACAAGGGTTTCTATTATCATAGCAATAGTAAATTAACTTCAAGGGGAGACTATTACAATTAACAGCAAGATTTTCTTAACCATTGGGAGACAACTCCTTGTTAAATATGCACTTGATTTTTGTGTAGTTGAAATTCAAATGTTATATTATTGTGTACATGTAAGAAATCAGAACAATATTTAGTTAATTTTAGGTTGACAGAAAAATGGATTTGTAAAATTGTTATATAATGTGTCAATTTTTATTTCTATTTAGGTTCTTTCTGTCACATGTTTCAATGGTTTGGGAATAAGACTTGGTGGTCTAAAACAGCTAATATGTAGGTAGGTACCAGTATGTTATTCTATGTTAAGAAAGTAACAAATTGATATAAAAAATATTATGTGCTATAACCTTGATGGTTTATACGAGTTTGGTAAGAAATCTACTCTTTTCTTTTATCAGTTTTATGAGTAGATTTAAGGATCTGAATTGATTATATAGAAGGTTGTTGGATTGCTGTCTTATTGATATGTTCTTTACATGTACTACATATACAGTATATATAACCCATTTCTATATAATAAAGATACAGTATACCAACACAGTATGACAACAGTGATCCTTTTAAACAATTTTGAATAACTTGGAATTTTTTATTTCAGGTTAGCATCACAGCTTGTCCTTAAGGATTGAGGCTGGGAATGGTCATTGGAGCTGACTTTTATGGTAAGAACCACACCTTACATTTTAATGTTTTTCTTAAGTTATAATTGTATATATGATCTGGAAGGAGCTAAATAAAGAATTGGAAAACTTTAATTTAGGAAAAATCTGTTTTTTGTTATCTTAAATAGTCCCTATATATAAAAATAAAGAGATATGGTATGATTGCCAAAGAGACATTTGACTCGGACTTCTTTTAAACTGAGTTTTACCTAGTGTATTGCTATGTGTTTCTTTATTCTACATTGGCTAGAGGTATAGGGGGAGGGTTGAGATCTCACAAAACATGTTTAACCCCGCCACATTTTTGCGCCTGTCCCAAGTCAGGAGCCTCTGGCCTTTGTTAGTCTAGTATGTTTTTAAATTTTAGTTGATTTATGTTTTGGAGTTTAGTGTGACGTCCATTTTCACTTAACTAGCACACAATTTTATTTAGGGGCCAGCTGAGGACCACCTCCGGGTGCGGGATTTTCTTGCTGCATTGAAGACCCATTGGTGGACTTCGGCTGTTGTCTGCTCTTTGGTCGGGTTGTTGTCTCTTTGACATATTCCCCATTTCCACTCTCAATTTTATTTATCAACCAGAGACCAAATGACATGGATGTAGGCAGCTTTCAAAAATGAGCAAAATCTATACTGTATAATAAGATATAAAAGGCCCCAACATGACAAATTGTGAAACAATTCAAATGAGAAAACGAACAGATATATGATAAAACAATAAACAAAAAACAAATATATGGGACATCAACCAACGACTTGTTTTTCATCCTTTTTATGCCCTTGACGTAGCGCAGGCGGCATTAAGTTTACCATAGTACATCAGTACATCCGTAAGTCCCGAAATTGGTTTCCCTTCTCTAACTTTAGTTTGCCTCAACCTAATGTTATGACACTTATACACTATGCTTATTACCACAAAACACAGATGAAGTATGAATTATGGTGGTGTCACTTTTACCGTTCTAGAGTTATGCCCCTTTTAAAATGGAAAAATTGCTGAATTTTTAGTTTCTGTTCTCTAACTTAAGTTTGCCTCAACCAAATGTTATGAAACTTATACACAATGCTTATTACCACAAAGCTCAGATGTAGTACGAATTTTGGTAGCGTCTTTTTTACCGTTCTTGAGTTATGTCCCTTTATAATATTATATGCAAGCTGGTGCATCACCTGTGTCCCATGGACACATTCCCCATTTATTTTCCTAATAAAGACTAGTAGTTTAAAATTTATGGCAACAAATTACTTTGAAACAAATAAAAGAAATGTTATATGCATCATTATTGTAATGCCTTTTTATTATTTCTTTTGCATTAAATATTGGTTATATTTTGATATAGTTTTGACAAATATGTTTAAGAATTTCTATTTCTGTTTCAGGTAACTTTTTCTGTGGCTGCATCAAATAATTGTGACGTATAACTGTACCAATAAAGAATGTAATTCAGACAATTTTTGTGTATGTTTGAGAAAATGTTAATATTTTTTTACATAGAAAAAAAAAAAAAGAAAAAAGAATTGTGCAAAGATTCTCCATTTTCAACAAGATTGGAAGTTATAGGTTAACTTGTATTTGAAATTCAAAATTTCATTATTTTTTTTTCCATTAAAGCCCCATGGCAATATTTTGGTAGCTCTACTCATGTCCATTAGTGTCTTCACATATTTTTGTCATTCTTATGGATAAGGAACTGGTTTTTGGTATGAAGTACTTCGCACTTTGAAAATGACGTGAAACGGACTTATTTTACTTGAAGACCTACTTTAGAAATATCAATATTTGTCCTTATCTAGTTAAAACACTTCCAATAGGCTAAGAATGGAGTATCTAAAAAAAAGAATGAAAAAAAACCTTGTTATTTTATTGAAATGTATTGTTAGATTTATATTTTTTCTAATTTTTTTGTTATTTTTAGCTGAATTTGTAACCAAGCATAATAAATTTTAAAGAATATTTTACAATAGTTGAAGAACATCTTGGTGAAATGTGTTGGATTTTTGTTATTGAATTATTTTTTAATTTTGATTATACTATTTTTTGTACTTTTGTTAAATATAGCAAGGATGTGGAGTCCTAACAGGGTGAAATTTAGGTCAAAGGGAGGTAATTTATTATACCCCTGTTAAACTCCACATACTTGATATTCCCTCAGTGATAGTTTTTTTTTTAATATCAGATGTATACTACCTAATATCAAATATTATAAATATTTAGAGCTCTGTTATTGAAAAAAAGTAAGCAGAGCTCTAGATAATAGATATGTTGGGTGGGAGAAATCATGGGTCACTAAAAATGATTTGGTGAAATTTTTCAAAAAGGTTATTAGTTGAAAGTGCATCTGATATTTTTTATATGTATAACTTTATGTCTAAAACAAATGGACACAAAATAGATTGATAATAAAATGAGGACAGCCACCTTGGGAGCCAGGAGAGCAGCTCCATGGAAGATGGTTAAATAAATCTTCAACAAAGTCTGAGGCTATACTAAGAAAATAATATGGCAAGTTTATTAAAGCCACACAATTTGTTTACATTCTCTAGAACGTTTGATAAAAAGTGCATGTTTTAAAAGACCACAAACAGCATACTTCTCATTTTCTGCATGCAAATATTCTAAGATACCAGGTTACAAAAACAAGATGTTCTATTAAAATAGCAATAGTAAATCTCGAGAAAGGAATAAAACTTCAAGGGAGACTAGTATAATTAACAGCAAGATTTTTTTTAATTTTCAATGGGAGACAACTCTGTAAAATATGGAGATTTTTGTTTAGTTGAAATTCAAATCATAAATCTGACTTATTTTTTTGTTTTTTCATCTCATATTAACAAACTGGTGTTGATAGCAAATTTTAGGTTGACAGAGAAATGAATTTGTCAATAATATATAATGTGTCAATTTTAATTTCTTTTCAGGTTCTTTCTGCAACATATGTTTTCATGGTGTGGGAATAAGACTTGATGGTCTAATACAGCTAATATGTAGGTGGGTACCAGTATGCTATTCCTGTCTTGAAGAAAAAAATTACAAATGTATTATCAAAAATATTTGTAAAAAGCATGTCCTCTAGGCTTGAAGGTTTATGATAGTTTGGTCAGAAGTCTACTCTTTTCTTTTATCAGTACCATTATATAAGTAATAATAAGGATCTGAATTGATTACGTTAAAATTTGTTGGTTTGTTGGAATGCTGTCTAATCTTTGAATGACTAAGCATTTTATACTTCAGGTTAGCAGCACAGCTTGTCTGTAAGGATTGAGGCTGTGAATGGTCATTGAAGCTGACTTTTTATGGTAAGAACCAATACAAAGATTTATGAACTATTCATCTAAGAGCATATAAATGCCCCTAAATTTTATTTATGCACAAATGTTGATCTAATACTTTATTGTTTCTCCAAGTTATAATTGTATATATAATCTGGAAGGTGGTAGCAAGATAAATAAGGAAAGTAAAAAATTATAATTTCTGAAATCTTATTTTCTCTATATTTTTTTTATTTATAGATGTCCCTAAAAAATAAAAATAAGGAGATGTGGTATGATTGCCAATGAGTCAACTATCAACCAGAGACCAAACAATGTGGATAGGTCACTGTACATCCTTCCAACAATGAACAAAACCTGTACTGTATAGTAAGCTATAAAAGGCCCCAACAGGACAAAATGTGAAACAATTCAAACGAGAAAACCTTTTGCTTGATAGGATGAAACATTGAATCCAAAACAAATATGACCGACAGCATCCAATAACTTGTATTTTCATCTTTATTTGCCAATAAAATCTGGGATTTTAAAAATATACTTCAACAAATCACTTTGATAATTCTTTTGTATTAAATATTGTTTTTATTCTTGTATACTTTTGACATCTATGTTTAAGAATGTACATTTCTTTTTCAGGTAAATTTTACTGTGGCAGCATTAAATGATTGTGTGATATGACTGTAACATTAAAGAATGTTATTCAGACGATTTTTGTGTATGTTTGAGAAATTTTTATTAACTTTTGCCAAAAAAAAAGGTGTAAAGATTCTCCATTTTCAACAAGATTGGAAGTAATAAGTTAACTTGTAGCTGAAATTTTATTTTTTATGCCCCATTTATGGGCATTATGTTTTTCGGTCTGTACATCCATTCTTTCGTTCGTCTGTCCATCCGCCTGTCCCGCTTCAGGTTAAAGTTTTTGGGCAAGGTAGTTTTTGATGAAGTTGAAGTCCAATCAACTTGAAACTTAGTACACATGTTCCCTATGATATGATCTTTCTCATTTTAATGCTAAAATTAGAGTTTTGACCCTAATTTCACGGTCCACTGAACATAGAAAATGATAGTGCGAGTGGGGCATCCGTGTACTATGGACACATTCTTGTTTTTAATCTTTTTTCCATCTAAGCCCCATGGCAATACTCTAATAGCTCTACTGGTGTCCATTATTGTCTTGACATTTCTTTTGTCTTGCAGAGCTTCTTTGACCAAATACTTTTATAAATATTTTTATGGTCACATTCTAGTAGTACATACTGATAACAAAGGGTCATTTACTTTAATTAAAGACCAGCATGCATGTACTTTAAATTGCTCAATTGTACCCCAAGGGTGACTGGGGAATAGAAATGTGCTCACCTGGTCATCTGACCAGCAGGACAACCCTTGCCAATCTTTTTTCCATCTAAGTACCATTGCAATACTCATAGCTCTACTCATGTCCATTATTGTCTTGCAGAGCTTCTTTGACCAAATACTGTTATAAATATTGTTATGGTTACTTTCTAGTAGTACACACTGATAACAAAGGGTCATTTACTTAAATTAAAGACCAGCATACATCTACTTTAAATTGCTCAATTGTACCCCAAGGGTGACTGGGGAATAAAAATATGGTCACCTGGTCATCTGACCAGCAGTAAAACCCTATTCTCAGGCTGGCCTGTGCAGGATGTACAAGTATGCAGCCAAGTCCGATCAGAATGGGGACATTAAATCTGATGCCTCCTGTTAATATATTTGAAAATCAGGACATTATGGAAGTATTGGCATATCTAGTTTACAAGCAGAAAATCAGCACTGTGAAATTTTGGTTTCTGAACTTTGTTTTGGTTGAGTGCATATGAATATTTATAGAAACTGAATTGTGTCAATCCTAGAGAATCAGATAATCCCTTCAGGGATTTTGGGACCAGAGAGATTTTTCCGTTTGGCCGCCAACACAATCAGAAAAATCTGCCTGGGTTTCTGAATCCCCAAAGAGATAATCTGGTTTTCTAGGGTTGACAAAATTCAGCTTCTATAAGCGTTCATATGCACTTATAGAAAATTGGGTACCTGTTAATCATAACGCCAGATATCGTTCAACAGAATTAGTGTTCTAACTAATCTTTTTTTTTGGAAGAATGTGAAAATGATCAGCAGGCTGAGGCTTATATTTAACAAAATTTTCAGAAAATTGGTCTACCCAAATTGGAGTAATTGTCCAGAAATGTAAATCATTCGAAAATTTGAGGTTTTAGTTATCTTGAATACTTTCACAGTGGAGTTTTAAACAGTAAAAATGAACTAAACAATAAGATCTACAAAAAGTCAACTTGGCAGAAATTGTCAAACGACCCTTTGTAGGAGTTGTTGATTTTAAATGATGATTTTTACCCTTTTTGCATTTTTATTTAGGAAATAGTCAATGGAGAGAACATTTCAATAGTAAAGATGTTCAACTAAATATGACCTACGAATAAGTCAATAAATATGGATGAATCGTCAATTAACCCCTAATAGGAATCATTGCCCTTGAAGAACTATTTTTTCTTTTTTGATTTTGTTTGAAGAAGATAGAGAGAAAATGTTAAAGCAAAAGTGTACAGCTAAATAAGATCTAAAAATGAGTCAATTTGAGTGAAATTGTTAATCGATTGCATGTCTATACTTTCATCATAGATACCAGGGTTAAAAATTTAAGTTTACAATTTAATTTGAAGATCCACTTTATATATATTAGTAGTGGTATGTGTCTAGTCAGTACACTTCCAGTAGGTTAAGAATGGAGAATCTTAAAAAAAAAAAAAAAAAGAAAGAAAGAAAATTAGGAAAAATAAGAGATAAACAAATGTTGTTTTACTGAAATTATTTTTTTGGGGAAACATATCTCTTTTCCAACTTTTATGTCTTTTATGTTGAGTTTGTAACGAGGAATAAAAATTTGTAAGAATATTTTACAAGATGCATATTTGAAGAATATCTTGGTGAAAATAGATTGATTGAGTATTGGTGTTTAACACCACTTTAAGCGCGATTGGCCACCATGGTCAGAAGAAAATTTTCTCATTTTCATGAAATCTTGAGTACTATTTATGGTATTGAAATGTATTGAATTTTGTTATCAAATTATTTTTTAATTTTAATTATGCTATATTTTGTATAAATATCAGATGTATACTAACTTAAATTAACTATTATTTGGAGCTCTGTAAATAAAAAATGTAAACAGAAGTCTTGATAATAGATCTGTAGGGTGGGAGAAATCATGGGTCACTAAGGGGATTTGGTAAAAAAGCTATTATTGAAAAGTGCATCTGATATTTTTTTAATGTATAACTGTATTTAGAAAAACAAATGGACAAAAAAATAAATTGTCAATAAGATGAGGACGGCCACCTTGGCAGCCAGGAGAACAACTCAAAGGAAGATGGTCAATTAAATCTTAACCAAGTCTGAGGCTTTACCAAGAAAAATATGTGGTAAGTTCAAATATTTCACAAAATTTATGGTAATAATATGATTATAAACATTTCAAATATTTTCTTTAAGTGTTTTTTCTATCTGTGTTTGATTCTGAGAATATTGTTTTTTCGATCCGTGTTTTGATTTTGAGAATATCTACATTACCTAACATATTTTTGTTTTGAAACATAATCATGATCATTTGTATTAAGGTAGATAGGGTGTCTTCCTCCATCTTGGATTTTGAAATACAAGAAAATCGGTCTAGATCTTTAATAAAAGGTGCAAATTTTGAGAGTATTAGGTAATTCATGTGTAAGAATTTTCATTTTAATTGAGAAAATGACATATTTTATAATATTTATGGTTGTATTTTACAGAAAAACAGAATACTTTTGTTTGATTCTATTTTTTCCAACTTTGCCACATAAGGGGAGGCAACTCAAATGTAAGGGCAGATAATTCAGATAAAGTTACTTTTACAATAGAATGTGTTAGGAATTTACCTATTTTATTATGTAGCAAGAAAACGGGTCCCGTGACCCCATTTTTTCTTTTTCTTATCTGAAAGCATACTATTAGAGCTATCTTCTCATATTTTATCTCAAAATTCTATGGTATAGTTTTCGTTTTATGGCAGAAAATTGGGTTTTCCATGCATAATCTATACAAAATCTGTCAATTTTGCACAACCTGTAGCGTGAAAATAAGGCCCGTAACCCATTCTTTTTATTATTTTTTTTTAAAAAGCATGATATAAACTACATTTTGGCAAATTATTAAAAAATTCTATGGATTATAATTTAGATACCCCATCTACCTTAAGGTACTTGTATTTATTTGTTTTCTACCTTTGGTATCAAGTTTACATATTGAAGATGATAATGCTGGGGATTTATTTGTTTTCATGGATACCAATTTTCGTGGATTGCAGAAAAATTGTATTTTCATGGATATTTGATTTCATGATTTTGTCTGATTCTGCATACAAGCCTGTAGAAATTTTGTACTTTGTTGAACATTTGAATTCTTGGTTCACCTTAACAGCCGAAAAGAACGAAAAATTGTATCCCACAAATAATGAATCCACAGTAGACAACAATTTTGTAAAAAACACAGCAAAACAAGTATAATTTCTTACTTATTTTTATTTTAGGTTGTTGCAATGACAATATTTTCATGGTGTTGGGAGTAAGATTTGGATATCGGATACTGTTAACATGTTGGTAGGTATTGAAGCTTTTTATTATGCCCCGGCTGATAGGCGAAGGGATCATTAAGTGTTACCCTTGACTGTCCGTCCCATTTTCATTTCTGCACTCTTAATTTTGTCTCATCTTGATTTAATGAAACTCGTACACAATGCTAAGAACCAAAACTCGCTGAATGATTTCGAATTTGGGCAGTGAGTCACCGTTCTAAAGTTAAGCCTATTTATAACTTGAAAATTGCATATTTTTTCCTGTCCGCATGAGCAGTGACATCAAATGCTCTTGAAAAGTATTTCATGTATTATAAGTTGGCTTGAATTCGTGTTCACTTATTTTATTTTGGATTAATTTTGTAGTATTTGACATCAAAAAATTTCTTAAAATATTTGACATTATAAAAGTTCAAAAGTACCAAAAAATTAATTATACAATACATGTATGATGAAATACAAGTTGATTTTTTTATTGCAAATTTTAAATCAGAGTTTATGATTTAGAATCCCAAATATTATTTTTAGGACATTTTTTTGTTATCCAAATTCTATTTTAAATTTATTACGATGATATAGAGATTTTTTTGGAAAAATTTAGAATAACTGACTAACTTTGTTTTTTTCCAGGTTAGCATCACAAGTTTCTGTAGGGTTACTTGCTGGGATAGTAATTAGAGATGTTTTAAGGTGAGAATTAATTCATCAACATATGCAACTTAAATTTGTTTATGTTATGTTTTGCCCCTTAATATTTATATAAAATTGAGAATGGAAATGGGGAATGAGTCAAAGAGACAACAACCCGACCATAGAGCAGACAACAGCCGAAGGCCACCAATGGGTCTTCAATGCAGCGAGAAACTCCCGCACCCGGAGGCGTCCTTCAGCTTGCCCCTAAACAAATACGTATACTAGTTCAGTGATAATGGATGTCATACTAAACTCCAAATTATACACAGGAAACTAAAATTAAAAATGATACAAGACTAACAAAGGCCAGAGGCTCCTGAATTGGGACAGGCGCAAAAATGAATAGATTCCATATAAAATGTTTTACCTTACTTTAGAAGTGAATCTGTATTCAATGATATTGTCTTGCTTGTCATTTCCTATAATCAGGTCCTGAATAAGAGAAATGAAGGGGAGATAATCTTACATTTTAATGTTAGGATAAAACCAGTGCTGTCATAAAAAAGATGTATGATAACTTCCTTTTATTCAGTCTTGAATTTTTTCCTTATTCCAATATTTATTGCGAAAAAAAATATTAGAGCAAGAGTCAATTAAACAACAATCAAACAAAATTATAGATGTATGAAGATTATAGAATAACTAATCAAAGAATTCAAATAGAGAAAAATATTCAACGAGTGACCGAACAACACATTAATTCACGAATGCGCATAGCGCATGAGTTAATTATCAGTGTTGTTCGGTCACGAGTTGAATATTTTTCGATATTTGAATTCTTTGATTAGTTATTCTTTTTATTACATTGGCACAGGGCTTTTTTTAATGAAATTAATGTAGAAAATGTAAGGAACTATATCTTTTTTCTACGCATTCACAATTTGTCTTGGTCCGACGTTATCGACATCTTGACAACGCATATTGTTGTATGACGTCAGAGAGTGAAATAACTACGTTTATTTCACATGTGAAATTATCGGTTTTTATTTGACTGGGAAATCAATGTAATTCATTGCTACCAATGTAATAAGGTAGTTCATTTTGTTTGCAGCTTCACATTTGTTCTATATTTCAAATGATTGTTCAGGTATTTTGAATTGGTCATAGTAGAGTCCAGAAAATTTAAATTAAGATTTTTAATTTTTATTCTAGCTGTACATTATCAGTACTGTGGATTCATTATTATTATTCATTGGATACCAATTTTTGTGGATTTGGTTAAATTTTAACCATGATTTTAAATATTCAACGAAAGTACAGATTTTATATAAGTTGGTATGCAGACTTGTACAAAACCATGAAATCAAATTGCAATATAATCTTCCTTCAATCGACCAATATTGGTACCCACGAAAATAATTGAATCGACAGTATCATATATTTTGGAGTAATCAATAAATTTACTTATCTGTTTATTTAATTGAAAATTGCCACTCAAATTTTTATTATACACTTTTAATATTATTTTAATATTAAGAATTAACAATTGAAATCTAACTTTATTTCTTTTTCAGTTGAAAGTGTTACTGTTGCTGCCTTGTATGGTTAAATCCTCAGACAATAATCCTGCAAACCATTGGATGAACTGTTGCTTTCAATTTTGATAGAATCCATAGACAGTAGTCCTGTAAGCAGAAAAATGAATTAACAAATTTTGATTTTTTATTGCTGTATTGAGTTATCCAAATTATAAGTATTTTTTTCACTGTTTTTACTTGCATTCATTTATTGTATTGTGATTGATGAAAAATAAAACTGTGAAATTATTTTTATTTGAGGGGTCTTAACAGTATGCCATATGATTTCACAAAATACCCATAAGACTCATCAGTTTACATATATGTTTTAAGTTATGTACGTGTAAGTCTTACAAGTGCTTTGTGAAATGAATTTTGCAGGTTAGAAACCAATAAATGTAGGACTTTGATGGCCAAACACTAAAGGGAATATATATAAAAAGATCCCCTGTTTTTTTATTCAACTGGAACTGGAATAAAAATGTTTGGTTAGGTTGTTGGGTTTGACTCCACTTTCAGTACATCTATCCAACTAAATGGCTGTCAGTTTTATTTATTGGTTTTGTTTATATATTATAAATGCATTATTCAGCATCTGAGGCCACTCAAATGAAAATAATTACACAATTTTTTGCAGCTTTGTTTTATTATTTCATTTTTATGTGATTGATTTTTATGTTTTTTCTCATTCATTATTATTTATATTTTAAGGACATATTTTAAGGTTTGCTTTTTGAAGATTGTACTCAACTTTTAAAGATCCACTTTTTTACCCTACCCAAGATTAATTGGATGGAAAGATAACTGTTTAATGTCCAGTTACAAATTAAATGCATATTCAGGATGAGAACATGAAAATGTGATATGGATATAGACCCTGCTTTGTACTAGACCAGCATGCTGAGCTGTATTTTTTAATGTACTAGTTCATAATGTAACAAACAGACAACACAGTGGCGGATCCAGAACTTTTTATTAGGGGGGGCCCACTGACTGCCATAAGAAGGGGGCCCGCTACAGTTATGCTTCTGTGATTCCCTTTATAATCAACCAAAATTTGGAATGTGTTCATTAAAACTTTCAGATTATCTACTGTAACTGATGGCAGTGTGTATTTCATTTTTATTATAATAAAATGTTGGGGTTCCCAATAGAAATGAATGGACCTTCTAAATATTTTGATTAACTTGGAAAGGAAGCATCTCTTACAACAATTTGATCATGTGAAGGATAGGTTGGTTTGAATAATTTTTATAGTGTTTTTAATCTTGTTTTTAATAGTTGGATCTCATTATGACAAAATTTTCATAACATTAACACAAATTCAAAATAAATTCTGCTTTAAAATACTAATATATCACCCCTGTAGCTTTTTTGTATACTTTTCAAAGCTTTGCTATAACAAGATTTGTGTTTTATCTGGTTTTATATGATTTTAGTGGTTTTTATGTGATTTTATTTGTTTTTATTGTCAAGTCTTGTTATATCAAGCCTTAATATGAGTTTGTGGGGGAAATTGATAGATTTTGCATATACATGCAGTACAAAATATTTATTTACGTAATGAGATCCGACATTTTTATGCTTTTAGCTCTTTCTTAAAGGATTGAATAGAAAATGAATGAATTAAACTTGATGTAGCCGTTGAAGATTGACCAAATTGCAAGATTTATGGATGCAAGTTCAGAATCTGCTCTTACAAAATATATGATCATATCAGCTGAACCATCCTATCCTTCAATATGAGTAATAAGATGTAAGAAATGTTTAAATCCATTCTTCAATAAGAGAACCTTAAGAAATTTATAATGATACACAATGTCAACACACACACTGAAGATTATTTGAAAGTTTAGGAAAGGTCCATATAATCCTTTAATTGTGGATTAAATTTGAAGATGGATGAGTAAACAGATGATACACTGATACATATTCTAATGGATAAATAATGAAATTATAACTGTACTAGTTATCTCCCTTCCAAGGAAAAAAGTACTTGTCCTTGGAAAAAATATATATACTACTTATATATAAAAAAAATAATTTGCATAGAAAAGAAACTTTATATAATAAACCTGCTTGGGGTTAATAATGAGGAATTAAATGCAGTTAACTATTTCTTTGGTGATGTAATAATTTTTGCACAGGTTAAGATATTTAGTTTATTTTAATTACCAAGTGAATATGTTGAGTACACCTCATAAATGAATTTGATTCGTGTATTTTAAAACCTTTTTTATTGTAGTTTTTACCATAGTTTTCATTTTGTATAAGAATTGTAATGTTTTTGAATGTCCTTTTTAAAAGTTGAGACAAACTGATGATTCTTTTTTTTTTATGGAGTTCTATCCTTTTTTTATAAGTTTAGTAAGCAGTGGAAAGCCTCAAGTTGATAATTAAACAAAGAAACGTTACTTTGATTGGAACTAATGATATCAAAATTTGGTACATGTATCTTAAAACCAATCCTTTTCCAGTCTGAGAACTGGTATCCATGAAATTAGAAAGAATCCTCAGTAATGTTCGATATTTTGTATAATTGTTATGTCTTCCTGATGATACCTTACCCATGATGCAGTTAATTTTCATCCTTTTAGTTGTGAAGTTGATGTACAACCGTTGCCAAAAGCTTAATTATTACTAGTTACTGTAAATTAAGAAATTATTGCGAGGTTTTTATTAATTCAAATAATGCGACTTGATGATGATCGCAATAATAAGAACTCGCATTCTGATATCTGATATGTATATATGTAGGCAGATTTTACTGAAATTGCAATGATTAATCTAACATTTTTGTCCATTCTTCAAAAATCGCAATAAAAAATGCACACAATAATTTCTGAACTTACAGTATATCTATTTCTTTGATATTTATACACACTTGATGAAGCAGATTGTGTCTTGTTTCTTTTGGGTATTGTGTATCATGATGCATGATAATAGTATAACTAATTGATAAATAAAATTTATTTGAGAAAACCCATCTTATATTTTATGTGAGTCTGAATTGCTAACGAAGGGGGAAGAGGTTTCTGTAGTATAGGGTATGAGGCAGATGATTTATATTCCCATTACTTGGTGTCTTATCATATCAATAATTAAATTTTTAGAAATGTTCTTTGCTGGTTTGAACAAAACTTGCAACAAATGATGATTTAAGCCCGGTTTTCACAACCAAAGTTAACTTGGTCAAAGCTTTCCTTGGTCCAAGTCATCTGTCATCAGTATCAAAGTTTTTATGGCCCTGCCACAAAGTGGTCGGGGACATATAGTTTTACCCTTATCCTTCATTCCGTCATTCCATCATTTCGTCATTCTGTCATTCCTCAACAAACATGCAGTTATGCAGATTTTTTTTCTAAACTCCTTCATATATTGAGCTGATTTTAAGTATGTGAATCTACTATGATGAGTTACAGATTTAGTATATGTTTGGTTCTGCTCAGCTGATTTGTGCCGAAATTACAGGCTTTGGTCTAAAATAACTGTTATATAGCCTTTTATTTTCAAATTTTCACTCCCAAGAAGTGCTCCAAGCTATTTTTGCGAGCGGGGCCATTTGTGTTGTTCTGACACATCTAGTTTTTCAAAACCTTGGTCAGGTAAACTTGGTCTAAGTCATCTGTTGTCACTATCAAAGTTTTTAATCAAAAACTTGATAAAAAAAAAAAAAAACTACTGTGATTTGATTTGATTATTCCCGTCTCAAGTTCATCCAAGTGTAAAGAAAAACTAGGATGAGATTTCATTCCATCCAAGTCCGTCAAAGCTTTAGATCAAAGTTTTCTTTGATGGTTGTTACCATCAAAAAAAGTCCATCAAATACTTTGACCGAGAAAACTTGTTCAAGAAAACTTCGATAGTGACAATGGGCCTAAAATTAGGCATCACCTTACAGAATTTTTCATTGGATTTGATCATTAGCAGATTAGCTGCCAATGCTTTAAATAGGACAAGAATGTTTAAATGATCTTATTTATTGTCTTGCATGTCATATACAAAACAAAACTTATGTATACTGATCTGTTGTTGGAGGCGGATGTATAAAACTTCATTATCCAGACACTGAATAATGGAATTTGGTATGCAGATGCCATATGGTCTCAGGTTTTCATCTGGTATACGATCACTGTCTTGATCTCATTTTTCGGGTTCAATTACCGCCCAAAAAAAGTGGATAGTTTTTTGTCCAGCCTGCGACTTTTGTCGCAGAAAGCTCGACATAGGGATAGTGATCCGGCGGCGGCGGCGTTAGCTAACTTTTTAAAAGCTTTATATTTTAGAAGCTAGAAGACCTGGATGCTTCATACTTTGTATATAGATTTTTTGTTACGTTTAATTCTCTCTTATTATAAGTAATAGGATAACTATATTTGGTATGTGTGTACCTTACAAGGTCCTCATCCCCGTCAGACAGTTTTCACTTGACCTCAACCTCATTTCATGGATCAGTGAACAAAACCGGTTAAGTTTTGGTGGTCAAGTCCATTTTCATGGTTCATTGGTCAATGTTTAGTTTTTTGGTTGATGTTAAGTTTATGTGACAGTTGTAATAAAGCTTTATATTTAGGACTATCAACATAATATCAATGATTAATAAAGAAGGCGAGACATTTCAGCATGTGCACTCTTGTTTTTTACATGAATATGACTGTTTTTGTGTGTAAAAAGGACGGCTACTGCCATTTGGCATATAAATCATTGCAAGGTATGCATGTCCTTTCGACTGGGATCACCTGACAGTGGCCCCACGCCTAGGTTCAGTCATTAATGTTCAGTTTTTGTCGAGCCTGCGACTTTTGGCGCAGAAAGCTCAACATAGGGATAGTGATCCGGCTGCGGCGGCGGCGGCGGCGGCGTTAGCTAACTTCTTAAAAGCTTTATATTTTAGAAGCTAGAAGACCTGGATGCTTCATACTTTGTATATAGATGCCTTATGTTACGAAGTTTCCGTCTGTCATATGTCCATTGTCCTTGACCTCATTTTCATGGTTCAGTGACTACTTGAAAAAAAAAGTCAACATTTTTTGTAATGTTAGTTTCTTTCTTATTATGAGAAATAGGATAACTATATTTAGTATGTGCGTACCTTGCAAGGTCCTCATGCCCATCAGACAATTTTCATTTGACCTCGACCTCATTTCATGGATCAGTGAACCAGGTTAAGTTTTCGTGGTCAAGTCCATATATCAGATACTATAAGCAGTAGGTCTACTATATTTGGTATATATGGAATGATTGAAAGGTGTACATGTCCAACTGGTAGGTGTCATCTGACCTTGACCTCATTTTCATGGTTCAGTGGTCAAAGTTAAGTTTTTGAGTTTTGGTCTTTTTTTTCTAATACTATATGCAATAGGTCAACTATATTTAGTATGTGCGTACCTTGCAAGGTCCTCATGCCCGTCAGACAATTTTCATTTGTCCTTGACCTCATTTCATGGATCAGTGAACAAGGTTAAGTTTTCGTGGTCAAGTCCATATATCAGATACTATAAGCAGTAGGGCTACTATATTTGGTATATGGAATGATTGTAAGGTGTACATGTCCAACTGGTAGGTGTCATCTGACCTTGACCTCATTTTCATGGTTCAGTGGTCAAAGTTAAGTTTTTGAGTTTTGGTCTTTTTTTTCTAATACTATATGCAATAGGTCAACTATATTTGGTGTATGGAAATATTTTATGATGTACATGTCAGTCTCGCAGGTTTTATTTGACCTTGACCTCATTTCCATGGTTCATTTCTCAGTGTTTAGTTTTTGTGTTTTGGTCTGTTTTTCTTCAACTATAAGCAATAGATCAACTATATTTGTTGTATGGAAGGATTGTAAGGTGTATATGTCTGTCTGGCAGGTATCATCTGACCTTGACCTCATTTTCATGGTTCGTTGGTCAATATTTAGTTTTCTTGGTTAAGACTGTTTCTTAGAAACTATAAGCAATAGGTCAACTATGTTTGGTTTATTGAATGATTGTAAGGTGTACATGTATTTCTCGTTTGGTTTATCTGACCTTGACCTCATTTTCTTGGATCATGTTTAGTTTATGTGTTACTTGTAGTAAAGCTTTATATTTAGGACTATCAACATAAAATCAATGATTAGTAAAGAAGGCGAGACATTTCAGTGTGTGCACTCTTGTATGGATTAGGTATTAGTTTCTCCAACATTCTTAGTAATTCATCAATATATTCAATGGATAGAATGATTGTAACATGTACATGTCTGTCTTACAGGATAAATCTGACCTTGATCTAATTTTCATGGTTTTTGTTGAGCCTGCGACTTTTGTCGCAGAAAGCTTGAAATAGGGATAGTGATCCGGGGGCAGCGGCGTTAGCTAACTTCTTAAAAGCTTTATATTTTAGAAGGTGGAAGACCTGGATGCTTCATACTTTGTATATGGATGCCTCATGTTATGAAGTTTCCGTCAGTCACATGTCCAATATCCTTGACCTCATTTTCATGGTTCAGTGACTACTTGAAAAAAAAGTTAACATTTTTTGTAATGTTAAATTCTCTCTTATTATGTGAAGTAGGATAACTATATTTGGTATGTGCGTACCTTGCAAGGTCCTCATGCCCGTCAGACAGTTTTCACTTGACCTCGACCTCATTTCATGGATCAATGAACAAGGTTAAGTTTTGGTGGTCAAGTCCATATCTCAGATACTATAAGCAATAGGTCAAGTATATTCGGTGTATGGAAGGACTGTAAGGTGTACATGTCCAGCTGGCAGGTGTCATCTGACCTTGACCTCATTTTCATGGTTCAGTGGTTATAGTTAAGTTTTTGTGTTTTGGTCTATTTTTCTTATACTGTATGCAATAGGTCTACTATATTTGGTGTATGGAATGATTGTAAGGTGTACATGTCTAGCTGGCAGGTGTCATTTGACCTTGACCTCATTTTCATGGTTCAGTGGTCAAAGTTAAGATTTTGAGTTTTGGTCTTTTTTGTCGAGCCTTCGACTTTTGTCAAAAAAGCGAGACATAGCGATCCTACATTCCGTCGGCGGCATCATCGTCGTCATCGTCGGCATCCACAAATATTCACTCTGTGGTTAAAGTTTTTGAAATTTTAATAACTTTCTTAAACTATACTGGATTTCTACCAAACTTGGACAGAAGCTTGTTTATGATCATAAGATAGTATCCATAAGTTAATTTTGTAAAAAAAAAATTCCTGTTTTTCCGTATTTTACTTATAAATGGACTTAGTTTTTCTGCCAGGAAACATTACATTCACTCTGTGGTTAAAGTTTTTAAAATTTTAATAACTTTCTCAAACTATCCTGGATTTGTACCACACTTGGCCAGATGCTTGTTTATGATCATAAGATAGTATCGAGAAGTTAATTTTGTAAAAAAAAAAATCCTGTTTTTCCGTATTTTACTTATAAATGGACTTAGTTTTTCTGCCAGGAAACATTACATTCACTCTGTGGTTATAAAGTTTTTAAAATTTTAATAACTTTCTCAAAATATCCTGGATTTGTACCAAACTTGGCCAGATGCTTGTTTATGATCATAAGATAGTATCCAGAAGTAAATTTAAAAAAAAAAGTCCTGTTTTTCCGTATTTTACTTGTAAATGGGCTTAGTTTTTCTGCCAGGAAACATTACATTCACTCTGTGGTTAAAGTTTTTAAAATTTTAATAACTTTCTTAAACTATCCTGGATTTGTACCAAACATGGCCAGATGCTTGTTTATGATCAAAAGCTAGTATCTAGAAGGAAATTTTTATTAATATTTTGTACTTGTTTATCCATATTTTACTTATAATGGACTTAGTTTTTCTTCCAGTTAACATAACATACAGTCTGCAGTTAAATTTTTAAAAATATTAATTAGATTCATAAACTATCCTGGATTTTTACCAAACTTGGACAGAAGCTGCTTACAATAAAAAAATTGTATCGAGAGGAATATTTTTATTAAATTTTTTCCTCATCTCATTTTTGTTGAGCCTGCGATTAACAGCAAAAGTAGGCGAGACACTGGGTTCCGCGGAACCCTTACAAATTTTTTCTAATACTATATGCAATAGGTCAACTATATTTGGTGTATGGAAATATTTTATGATCTTTATGTCAGTCGCGCAGGTTTTATTTGACCTTGACCTCCTTTTTAACAGTTCATTGCGCAGTGTTAAGTTTTTGTGTTTTGGTCTGTTTTTCTTAAACTATAAGCAATAGGTCAACTATATTTGTTGTATGGAAGAATTGTTAGCTGTACATGCCTGCCTGGCATGGTTCATCTGACCTTGACCTCATTTTCATGGTTCATTGGTTAATGTTTAGTTTTCTTGGTTAATGTTAAGTTTATGTGACAGTTGTAATAAAGCTTTATATTTAGGACTATCAACATAATATCAGTGATTAGTAAAGAAGGCGAGACATTTCAGCTTGTTAGTCCATATTTAGTTTTCATGATTAGGTCTGTCCTCAATCTGTTTCTCAAATACTATAAGATATAGGTCAACTATGTTTGGAGTGAAGAATGATTAAAAGGTGAACATGATTGTCTGATGAGTTATTTGACCTTAACCTTATTTTTATGCTTGGTCAACATCAACTTTTCATGATTAGGTCCCAACTACAGAGAGTGTATAGAATGGTTGTAAGGTGTACATTTCCACCTGACATGGTTTATATGAAATTGACCTTATTTTAATGGATCATTGATATTGTAAATTTTTTGCTACACCTGGATTAAAACCTGTATCATTGGTTTGAGAGACTTTCAACATAGAATTCTATTATCAGTTACACAGATTGGATGAAACTTTACTCGTGCCAAGTATTTTTTTATTTTAAACAAAGATAAGTTCTGCACAATTTTTAGCTCACCGTTCCGAAGGAACTGTGAGCTTTAGCCATCACTTGGCCTCCGTCGTCGTTGTCCTTCATCATTGTCATCTGTCTGGTGTAAACTATTTCAAACATCTTCTCCTCTGAAACTACCAAACCAAACTTAAGCTGAATGATCTTTAGGGTATCTAAAATAAAGTTTGTGTTTTATTTTCTGTTTCGTCAAAAAACATGGCCACCATGGCTAAAAATAGAAAATAGGGGTAAAATGCAGTTTTTAGCTTATATCTCAAAAACCAAAGCAGTTAGAGCAAATCTGACAATGGGTAAAAGTGTTCATAAGGTAAAGTTCTATCAGCCCTGAAATTTTCAGATGAATCTAATAACCCATTGTTGGGTTGCTGCCACTAAATTGGTAATTTTAAGGAAATTTTGCAGTTTTTGGTTATTATCTTGAATAGTATTAATGATAAAGATAAACTGTAAACAGCAAATATGTTCAGCAAAGAAAGATCTACAAATAAGTTAATATGACCAAAATTGTCAATTGACCCCTTAAAGAGTTATTGCCCTTTAAGGACAATTTTACACAATTTGTTGATCATGTCTTCTAACTTTAAAAAATCTTCTCCTCTGATACCACTGAACCAATTCCAACCAAACTTAGGCTGAATGATTCTTAGGGTATCTAGAATAAAGTTTGTGTTTTATTTTTTGTTTCGTCAAAAAACATGGCCACCATGGCTAAAAATAGAACATAAGGGGTAAAATGCAGTTTTTGGCTTGTATCTAAAAAACAAAAGAAGTTAGAACAAATCTGACAGGGATAAAAGTGTTCAATAAGTGAAGTTCTATCAGCCCTGAAATTTTCAGATGAATCTAATAACCCATTGTTGGGTTGCTGCCACTAAATTGGTAATTTTAAGGAAATTTTGCAGTTTTTGGTTATTATCTTGAATAATATTAATGATAAAGATAAACTGTAAACAGCAAATATGTTCAGCAAAGTAAGATCTACAAATAAGTTTTTATGACCAAAATTGTCAATTGTCCCCTTAAAGAGTTTTTGCCCTTTAAGGACAATTTTACACAATTTGTTTATCATGTTTTCTAACTTTAAAAAATCTTCTCCTCTGAAACCACCAAACCAATTCCAACCAAACTTAAGCTGAATGATCCTTAGGGTATCTAAAATAAAGTTTGTGTTTTATTTTTTGTTTCGTCAAAAAACATGGCCACCATGGCTAAAAATAGAACATAAGGGGTAAAATGCAGTTTTTGGCTTATATCTAAAAAACAAAAGAAGTAAGAACAAATCTGACGTGGTAAAAGTGTTCATAAGGTGAAGTTCTATCAGCCCTGAAATTTTCAGAAGAATCTAATAACCCATTGTTGGGTTGCTGCCACTAAATTGGTAATTTTAAGGAAATTTTGCAGTTTTTGGTTATTATCTTGAATAATATTAATGATAAAGATAAACTGTGAACAGCAAAAATGTTCAGCAAAGTAAGATCTACAAATAAGTTAATATGACCAAAATTGTCAAATGTGTCCTTAAGGAGTTGTTGCCCTTTAAAGACAATTTTTCACAATTTGTTCATCTAGTTTGTTTTCTTTAAAAAATCTTCTCCTTTAAAACTGCTGAATCAATTTCAGCCAAACTTGGGCTGAATGAGTTTCAGAGTATCTAGTAAAAATTTTGTATTTTATTTTCTTGTACGTCAAGAAACATAGCCACTATGGCTAAAATGGAACATAGGGGTAAAATGTATTTCTTTGCTTTTGAAGAAAATATGACAGATACAAAGAACATCTCAATGGAATTTTTAAGCCACTCATCAACATATATTAAAAAGCAAAAATAATCATTGATGAAAGATTTAAGCAAAAAATTACAGGTGAGCGATTCAGGTTCTTGAGAGTCTCTTGTTTGAAATGTGACAATTTAACAGACTAATAGGGGAAAATCAACGGTGGTATTATTCCTAAATAGTGAAGCTGCACCTTGTATGTACTCTCATTTTTTAAAATTTCATTCTATTTCACTGAAATATTGCAAACATGAAATATTCTGAGTGAATTGAGTCTCAAAAACATATTAGAGGCAAAATTGCCTTGAAATAGGGCTTGACCGTGAATATTAGTAGGTAGCCACACTCCTTGTTTTAGAGAGCTTTTTCTGACTTTTTCTCCTTATTTCCTATATTGGACTTTAAAAGAAAACTTTTTCCTCAGTAGTTCTTTAAGAAATATACAGTAATAAGTAAATGTAATGTTTTTTAAAGCAATAACAACAAATTATTTACAAAAAGGGAACCATTATATGTCCCTCTCTGGAATGCAGCGTAAACTTAAGTTTTATGTAAGGACCTATTGAAACCTCCATGGAGTCAGTAAGCTTTTATATGGATAGTTCGTTCAGCTTGAATACTTCAATTACTCATTCATTATCACATTTCTTACATAAATGTGTGATAGTTACCCCAAAATATTAATTTATTAGCCTAAAAAGTTAAAATTTTGAGGGAATGAGAGGTATAAATGTACCATGAGGGACCTTATAATGAAGAAAAAGAGGTACATTAGTGGTGTTTATCATCTTAAGAGTCATCTTTTGTATCATACTCAACTGGTTTTATGCAGATGAGATGAATATTTGATCATTTATTGGTGAATTTATTGGTCCACACTATATTCTATCATAATGCGGGGTGATTTGGATTCTCCTCAAATTGTTGAAGATGTCGTCTTACATTATACTAAATTTCTCTCAAACTATTGAACTGATTTTTCTCTCAAACTATTGAACTGATTTTAACAAAACTTTACAGTAATACTTGAAATATTATTTCAAGTATTACTGTAAAGTTGGTTAAACCAGTATTTCACAGAAAAGTAATCACATTCAGTTTATTCAACAAAAATGTCTTCCATATAAAAGTTAAGTTATTTGAGTTGTCTCACCTTATATGGCAAAGTTGACAAAAATGGAATCATACAAAATATGTTTTGTATATATTTTTTAACCAGCCGTTATAATAAGATAAAAAGCATTATTTTGTTTATTTAATTGAAAAATCTTACAAATAAATTTCAGTCCTCTCTCAAAATGTGTATATTTTATTAAGGACCTAGACTGATTAGTTTCTGCTTTTTTCTTTCAAAGATGGCCGAAGACATCCTGCCTAACTTAATAGATAATGTTCGAATGTTTTCTCTTCATTTTACAGCATTTAGCTAATATATGGACTTAGTTCTTCGAAGTTAACATTTATATACATACAGGGATTAATTTTATAGACATCAATCTCTTTGCAAAACCCTCATGGAATGTTATGAAACTTTGATTGAAGCTTTTTCAAAATAAAAAATAAAAAATAACAACCTGGAGGGGGTGCAAGGATGATTTTTTTTTCTGAAGGAATATTCATTAGGTTAGATTGTTTGCAGTTTGAGATTCAAGTCAATACTATGTATGTTAAGATGAATACCATGGGCAGGGGTATCATTTTGTGAGCTTTGCTTATTGTTACCCCTGGTAAGACATTGGTGTTAATGAGTTTTTCATAGCTTTATGTTTTGATGGTAGATCAGTGTAGCTAATAACAGATTTTTTTTAAGTTAACAACAATTGACAAAACTTACAGAAGACAAGGACAGATTCCAAGTGATGGTAATAGGTCACATGGCCCAAATTCTCATTGTCCAAATGTAGGGAAATTCAATCTGAATGTTCCTTTGGAAATTTAGATCAAAATTGTATCCTTGCATATATCCATAAAAATATGGCTGCTGTTGCAAAAAAGTTAACATAGGTGTAAATTTGGCTTATTTTTTTTAAAATTAATGCAGTCAGAGCAAAACTTATTGGGTAAAAAGGACCAGCAGGTCAAGTTCTATCTACCATGATTTTTTTTAGAAAACTGGACAACCCAATTTAGAGTAATTGCCCCTGAAATGTCCTTTTATTACAAAGGAGTAGAGCCGATATTCCAGTAATTCTTATAATTAACCATGTAAAGATGTATCTTTTTTTTAACTTCAACTGTTTCAGTAAATTTCATGACATATTTATCAGTATGAAGCAGATATACAATATTTCTTATTATATTTTCAAAAAGTATGAGTTAAGCAATATATACACAGATTTAATAAAATGCTCCGCTAGGGCGCAGCTTGATACGACCGCAGAGGTCGAACCCTGAACAGTTGGGGCAAGTATGGACACAACATTCAAGCTTGATACAGCACTGAATTTGGATTGTAATTAAATATTTGACACAGCATAGGTTTCTGACACAGAATGAAAGTGGTCTAAGAACTTAAAATTTTTTTAATTTACCTATTCAAACCATATCATTATTATTTGCTTTTATATATAAATCAGAAATAACCAATTTAAAATGGAAAATTTTAAAGAAAAAAAAGGAAAAAAAAATCCCCCCCCCAAATTTTTTGAACCCCCTTATGATTCATCACCCCCAAACTCAATCCCAGCCTTCCCTTTGTGGTATGGTACCTTGCAGTACAATTTCAGAGAGATCCATACACTTGAACACAAGTTATTGTCTGGAAACTAGAAAAATGCTTGTTTTTTGGACCCTTTTTGGCCCCAAATTCCTAAATGTTAAGGGCAATTACCCCCAAACTCAAACCCAGCTTTCCCTTTGTGATAAGGAACCTTGCAGTACAATTTCATAAAGATTCATACACTTACACACAAGTTATTGTCCTGAAACTAGAAAAATGCTTGTTTTTTTGCCCTTTTATGGCCCCTAATTACTAAAATTTTGAGGGAATTACCCCCAAAATCAATCCCAGCCTTCCTTTTGTGGTATGGTACCTTGCAGTACAATTTCAGAGAGATCCATACACTTGAACACAAGTTATTGTCTGGAAACTAGAAAAATGCTTATTTTTGGCCCCTTTTTGGCCCTTTATTCCTAAACTTTTTGGGCAATTACCCCCAAACACAACTCCAGCTTTCCCTTTGTGATATGGAACCTTGTTGTACAATTTCATAAAGATCCATACACTTACACACAAGTTATTGTCATGAAACAAGAAAAATGCTTGTTTTTTGCCCCTTTTTGGCCCCTAATTCCTAAAATTTGGAGACAATTACCCCCAAAATCAATCCCAGCATTCCCTTTATGATATGGAACCTTGTGGTACAGTGTCAGAGAGATCCATACACTTACACACAAGTTATGTCTGGAAGTTACAAAAATGCTTATTTTTGGCCCCTTTTTGGCCCCTAATTCCTTAACTGTTGGTACCATAACCCCCAAAATCAATCCCCACCTTCCTTTTGTGGTATTGAACCTTATGGTAAAATTTCATTGAGATCCATTCACTTAAACTAAAGTTAGAGAGCGAAAACTAATGTGTCTTCGGACGACGACGACGACGCCAACGTCATACCAATATACGACCACAAAAATTTTTTTGCGGTCGTATAAAAATATAATAATGAATATTGTATATCTCCCTCATATTGATAAATATATCAGCTTGAAATAGGCATAGATATATTTCAGTCCATTTTATCTATGAATTTGTCACTTTTCCCTACCTTTTTTCCTGATTCATATGTGGCACCAACCCTTGCCTATTGAAATTTAGGTTGAAAAGACAAGAATAAGGTACATAAAGAATATGGTACATAAAGAATATTTCAAAAAAAATATTAATGGGCAAGGGTTTGCCCAACTGTTAATTTTTCAGAAAACTTTTATAACTTTTGACATATCATGTAAAAAATCATATTTTAACAAACTTCCCCTACATTAATGATGTCATAAACACATCACAAATGACGCAATTTGTGAAAATCTTTTTTAACTGAAACAATTGGACATTCTAAAATATGTTTTCATCAAATTTTTACAACATTTTGGCAATGATCATTTTTGTTAGATTTTTAGAGCCAAAATTTGATTTGGTGAACCAACTTCTTTCACAGTTTTCCGTTATTTTCTTAAAACTTTTATAGGTAGAGAGAAACTTTAAAAATAAAAAATGACTAGAACAATAAAATCTACAAGTAAGGGAACATTGCAGTACTTGTAAATTGATAGCTTCTAGGAGTTATTGCCCTTGAAAGACAATTTTTACCCATTTTTGCAGAAACTAAAATAGAGAGAATCAGTAAATAGCAAGAATATATCAGCAAAATATTTTAAAATTCCAAAAATCATGCCCTGGACCTACTGGGGGCCTTGAGCAGCCCCCAGATCCCCCTGCCGCAATTTGTGCCTACAGTTTATTGGATACCTAGCTGCGCCCTTGGATTTATTACAAAAATGAGTAAGAAGGGCATCCTTTTTCTATCGGAAGTATAGCTATGATTGTAGGCAGCACAGTATCGTAAAACTGATCTTATTATAACGGCTGGTTAAAAAAAAATTAATTAAAACATCCTAAGAAACGTGTAACATTGCTTTATTGTCGAGCCTGCGAAAGCGAGACATAGCGATCCCATATTCCGTCGTCGGCGGCATTAATTTAGGTTCAGTCTGTGGTTAAAGTTTTTTTTATGTGTCAATAACTTTGTCAAACTTTCATGGAATTTTATGAAATGTTGACAGAAGCTTGTTTATGACCAAAATACAGTATCCAGAGTAAACTTTTGAAAATGTCTATTTTCATTTTTCCGTATTTTACTAACAAATGGACTTATTTTTTTTTACAGTTAACAAACAAACAAACAAACAAACAAATTAACAAGTAAATACAATCTGGCGTTAAAGTTTGTTACACATCAATTACTTTGTCAAACCTTCATAGAACTTTTATTAAACTTTGGCAGAAGCTTTTTTTTATGATTAAGAGATAATGTATGAAGCAAACTTTTGAAAGTATATTTTCAGTTTCAATTTCAGTATTTTACTGATAGATGGACTTTTTGCGTGAACCCCCCCCCCCTCCCCACCCCCTGAGGGGTTCACGCTTATATATTGGCTGGAAGTGTCTATGGGCCACTCGATATCCTTCTTCCTTTTCTTCCTTATGAGCTTCCTATTATAAGGAACACCCCTTAGCGGGTAATATTAAAATATTCAATAGGGGGAAGAAACAGGGATAAAATATATTACATCAAGGTAAAATCCAATGGTGGTGCGCTATACATTGACAGTGAAATGTAAAAAAAATCATAGTAGATAAAATATACAATGATATACATAAAAATGATAAAACCAATCTACAGAAGGTCATATAACCCAAATAATTAGTCATTCATTTTACCAGCAGATAGCTTTCATAAAATTATATAAAAATAAAGTACTTGTTACAGAATAGTTGGAACGATATATACAGTAACATTCATTAAAGTTCAAAAATTTATCTAATATTTCACTTTTCCATTGTCTATGTTTCATCATCCAATTCTTAATGACAATTGTCAGCCGTCTAGCTTTTTTAGAAGAGATAATCTTTGGTAATGTAGCTTGAAACAGAAGTGTCTTGTAAGCGTTTCCAGTTTAAGAATTAACTCTTCTTTGAATCCAAGCTGTTTGATATATTTTGTACAGTCCAGTACAAGTTGCGTAACTGCTAGTTTATTGTTAAACAGCAGTTTCCATGTTCCAGGAGGAGAGTTTTCAGTCACAAGTTGTTTAACAGGAGTGAAGTATTCTTTTCTCTCACTGCCTAGAACAGGACAAGTTGTTAGGACATGTAAGATATCCTCTATTTTCCTGTGGCATAGCAGGCATGTGGGGTCAATTGTATATTGGCTGAACTTGTGTTTGTCGGCTTGCACCATGTAGGTCCCTGTCAGCATCCTTACTTTAGCAGTGGCTTTTCGAATTTCTATCATATTTCCATAGTCCCATACAGGATGAGTTGATTCTGCAATGCCAAAGTTGAGGTTCAGAAATTTTAAAGATGACATTTGGAGAGCTTCCTCTTTGAGTCTGAGGGTCCAGAAGGATGAGATTTCTGTTTTTACTAATTTCTTCCAAGATAGTTTTGATGGAATTGGAGTGTTTTTGTCAAAAATGTCCGGTAGATTGTATTTTGATAGTAATAAGGCAGTTTGAAAGAAGAAGCTATTGTTGTTGTCAAAGTTCACTGCAATTTGTCTGTTAATGATTTCTTTAATCTTATTGTTGGAGCAGGTTGTAAGGGAGTGTAGAAATGTTAATTTCCTCTTGTGAATTTCTGCTTCTACAGGGAGAACTCCAAGAAGTAAGTATACCGCCGGTTTTGCTGTCCTCGTGGCAAGAGCTTGTATTGCACGCAGTGTACCAATATGGAACCTCTCCAAAATCTGAATCTGAGTTTTTGTTAGAGAAAGGATTTCAAGGCCATATAGTAGTCTTGGTAGCATATATGTTTTATATATTGTGTAGGAGATTTTATGGCTTAGTCCATTTGTACCATGAAGTCCTGAATTCATAAGAGCATATTTTGTTCTTCGAGCAGATTTAAAACGGTCTTCTATATTTATTTCATTTTCTTTTTTGCTTGTTCTTTTAAGGCCTAAATGGGTAGTTTTATCTGAGAGTTCAATTATATTTTCTGATAAGTTCCAGGTGTTTGTGCTGTGATTCTTTGCAGATCCGTAACAGATGACTTTCGATTTTGTTGGATGGATATTGTAATGATGTTGATTTGCATATCTTCCAATGGTGTTTAGCATTATTTGTAGTTCTGCTGGGTTAGAGCTTATCAGGGCGATGTCGTCAGCACAGGTAGGCGTTCCACAGTATATATTTCCAAGACTAAATCCTATTGCATTTTTCTCTAATTCTACTAGGAGATCCTCTACAAATATCTTATAAAGATGGGTTGACAATATTCCACCCTGCCTGACTCCTTGGAGTATATTGAAGCTGTCGCTAAGTTCTTGCCATTTGACTTTAGATGTAATGCCAGAGTATAGATCTTTGATGACAAGCCATAGATCTGGGTGTATATTCCTATCTAGCATTTTGTCGTGGAGTATCAGATGCTGGACTACATTAAAGGCAGATTGGACATCAACAGTAGCCAGATGGAGAGAGTTGTTTTTCCGTTCACATTTGCATTCTGATATAATGAGACTAGCAATTAGTGGACATAGCCCTTCTGTAAACCCAAATTGTAGATCAGTGTTAGGAGTAATACTGAGTTTGCCAAGAATACAGAGTTCATGGAGTTTAGAGATTACAGGAGTTACAGTAATTCCTCTATAGCTGGATACTAGACATTGATTTTTTTCCTTTTTAAGTACTGGAGTTAGAATTCCAGACTTGAATTCAGTTGGGACTGCTCTATTAATGAGTATATTATTAAATATATTTGTGAGCGTCGGTGTGACTGTTTCTTTAGCAAGTTTTAGATGTTCTGCACATAAGCCGTACTCATCTTGGGATTTGCCAGTGTTTAGGTTGTCTATAGCTTTGGATATGTCATCTTCTTTGTATGGTTCTATATTTGTTTGTTGGTTATATAGAACTTCTTCCACGAGTCGCTGCCTTATTTGGCATAGTTCCAAATATGAGTTATCAAATTTTGATTCTTTTGGGATACTGAGATCTTCATAGTACTTTGCGAATGCCTTTCTCTGTATAGTAGGATTGAATTCTAATTCACCCTCTATGTCTATATCTGTTGAATTTGTTCTAGGTTTGGATCTATTCATATTGATTAATTTGTAGAATAAGTCTGTGGATGGATTATCCATAATTTGCTGGTATAAATTCAATGTATCTTCAGCATGTTCCTTTCTTTGCTGACTGCGGAGATTTTTCTTTTCTGCTTTTAGTTGTTTCCTGAAAGGGTGGTCTGGTTGTTTGCCTTCAAATTTCCATTTTGAGTATAGCTGTTTGCAATTTTTTAGATGTTTTTTGACTCTAGGTGATGCCTTCCATTTTGGACCTTTCAGTTTAATGGGTTTGGTTAGTACTGCTTTGTTTGAGGCTGTAAGTAAGGCTTTTGTGATATTTTGGATGCTGTTGGATGGTTTTTGAGTCAATTGCAGCTTTGAAATTTCATTCTGAACAGATTCTATATATAGAGGGAGATCGGTCTGGTCCCATTGAAGCTTATGAACTGTTTGAATTTCTTTATTGGCTTTGTTTACACCAGTGGGGATGATAATGTTAGTCGTCACTGATACTGGCACATGAGCTGATACATTATTTTAAGATGAATTATTCCAGATTGTATACTTTTTAAACAGAATTTCTTTAGAGGAGAAGATATAATCTATTTGGGAGCTTGATTGTCCTGAATGGTGGAAGAAGGTTTGTCTGTCAGATTTATCTTTATCAGCAGTAAAGTTAAGCTCTTGTATGAATTCCTTTAATAATTGATCATGTTTATTATTTCTGGTTTGTAAAATTGTCCCATTCAGATCCCCACATAGTATAATAGCATGGGTATTCAAATATTTTGTTGCTATGTTATGAATGAGGTCGAGACATTCTCCATATTCGTAAGACGAGTCTTTGTCCATAGTTGGCATATAGACGTTTATTAGGCATACGTCCACGTCTGATGAAATCAGAATAGCTATCACCCTCTCATTTCCGTCAGGAAGCTTTTGAATTTGGCTGTTCCATTGTTTTGGCCATAGGATAGATACTCCTGCACGACCTCTAGGGAGTTTAAAACCTGATAACGGTTCGTTTGTATCATGGCATCTAGTATGATTATCGTGGTCAGGGAGAATTGAGTGTAGTATGTTTGATTGGCAATCCCAGAGAAAATGTTCTTGCAGGCATACAATGTGTGAATCTTGAGATAGGAGCTGGAGGAAATATGTATTTGATCTCATTCCCTCTATGATACATGTTGTTATTCTGATATTCTCTCTATTATGAGTGTTTCCTCCTGAAGAAGCTGATCTGGTGGTGGTTCTTTTCCTCTACTGGGATGTTATCATCTTTGGGCGGGATTGAGAAGTGTCCCGATTGTTGGCGTTTGCCAAATACCTCTGTCCTACGATTAGACATTTTGTTGTTCAGAACCGTTGAACACTTTGTGTGATGAACTGGCTTCTCTGGGGTAGAGGCAGATATAAGATGACGAGTCTGATCGTGCATGATTGGATGAAAGGAGTGTTCAAGAGTTCTGCACTTCTGTGGGATTCCTTTGGATGAGTGAGTAGGAAGTCCAATGCTGTTGATGGATTGTATAATTTGTGGTGCACCTCTGTTTTGGTCTGACGATATGTCTCCAGGTTGTTGGGAGCGTTGTCCTGCTGGTTGTTGGTTCAATGGGTCATAATTGTGTGCAGTATGATTCATAATTGGAACTGCTTCTGGATGTTGTTGAGCAGATGCAGTAGCCGTAGTCATGATGTTAGGATGAGGAGTTTGTTGCTGCTGCTGGTATGCTTGATGAGGATGATTGCTCTGTAATACAGAGTTGCCTGTATTGGTCGTCCTATTCTGAAAAGCTTGAATATGATGGTTAGAGGCGATAGGATGAGTTCTATAACCTTGAATAATATCTGGGAAGGTTCGTGCCTGAGTATGTACACCTGTAAACAATTGAGGTGGTTGTCCATGATGAGGTATATATGATTGATTGAAGTGATTATAAGAAGGATATGGTACAAAGGTACGGTGATGCTGGTTATGAACCGGATATGATGGATAAGGTTGATGCGGCTGAATATTGACAGGATGAGGTACAAAATGTTGGTGCACTTGGTTTTGTCCATGATATGGTATATATGGATTTTGAGCATAGCATGGTGGAGATGGATATGAAGGTGGATTCTGGTGCGGAGGTCTCACCTGTAAAGAGAGCTGATTGATAAGTGACGAGTTGATAATCATGTTCTGTACCATTTGACTTTCCAAAAGTTTAAGTCTTGTTTCTAATAGGTCTTCCCTGTGCTTGCAATGTACAGTTCTTTTTTGACAGCATGATTCTTGTTGAGGTAGTTGTTCTATAGGTTGTGGTCTAGGTGGTAAATTAAAATCTCCGTCTCTACTTTGTGTATTTACTTCTGATCTGCCATAATCCTTGAAAGTTTGCAATACGTTCCGGAGTTGTTTAACCTCATTTTCCAAATCGAGAATTGTTGCAGTCTGACGCCTTTACTATCTGCCAGAATAACAGGTCTAAGAGTCCTTTTTCCTGTTGGTCCCTCAATGCGTTTATTACCAAACTTGGTTAACTTTATCAACGACATAAACCCTACGATACAGATAATACACACAAAATTTTTTTTTAAATATGTACTAATATGTACCTCACTGAATATGCACAAGATTAGTAGATACCTATTGTCGGTGTAGCGCGGAAAAACCACACTGACCAACCGAGGTATTATACAATGCGAAAAAATTTACAATATGGTATTTAAATTAAATTTATATTCAAGTTGTCAAAAATGAGTGGCTACACACCTGTACTATTATACTAATACAACTTATTGAAAAAGAGAACACAGTTTCTCTTCATGCAATACAAAGTACAATAGCAGACAAAAGGAACAGATGAAGGTGAATAATTTCTTATCCTTAGGCTTTTCCTTTAAGTGTCAAGTTTAAATGCCGGTTTTATCCGGGAGTGACACCACCACTGGGTTTCTTTTTTTTAATACCCCTCAATTTTATCAGAATTATCAATAGCAATGTAAATATATGTTTTAATCCGGTTTAAATCAATTTGAAATGATTTGGGATTGTGAAAAAAAACAAAAAATAAAACAAAAAACAAAAAGACAATATGTCTTCCCCTTCTTAATCAAAGATGGCGGATTGCCGGGAAAATTATGAACTAACTATCTGGATTTGTCAGAATTCTGGAGTTTAACAGGGATTTTTTTGGTGTATAATACAAAGGGATTAAATGTGAACGTGTATGGATGATTGTGCTATACAAAGGTTTTGAAAAACAAGTGATAATGCAGGAATGTTGAAATTTTTCAGCTGAGCTCAAAAAGTGCGTTTGTCTTCTCGGCCTCACTTTCACTTCCTCAGCCGGAAGTCGGAATCAAGATTCTCGGAACGTCTCGAAAGTTGTCGATTATTTATACAGGTAGTTATCTACGTCTTTGATACGGTCCCTCTATGGCTAGGCTACCACGTGACATTGTATATTTCAACAATCAACCGAGTAACCAACAAGTAAATTTGAAAGTAAAACAATGAAGACTAAGTTGCAGTCAAAAAACGTTTATATATTAGAACTTATTTGCCTTTTCACAAAACATATGTCTTTTTAATAATGTGAATGTTTATTAAATATCAAGTATAATGATAACGCAATTATATAATTCATGCTTTGAGACGGATCCATGTACACGTTGTTTGTGTAGTATTAAATACATGGTGCTGTTCTGCATTGTGACAATAAACCTGGGAGTAGTTAATTGATATGTTTATATAATGTCCCAGAATAAACTGATTATTTCTGGATGTTTATCATTTGATATTTTGTATTTCATTTATAGCATGGGAAAAGTCGGAAAGCATGAAGAGAATTAAGGAAACGATATTTCTGTTAAAGTTAAAAATATTTATCTTAGGTCGGAAAGCAGAAATTACGATAATTAAACAAAAGGATTGTTCTGTCTAAAATATCTTATTTCATTAATATATACTACCAGACCAAGAGAATATTCATTATTAAGTTTAAACTGAGACTGAATTTATTCTTAATAGAATATAATTAAAATTGTCATACTGATACACGTGCATTGTGTCTCACAGGTTTGAACAGTAAATACATTATGAAAATTGCATGCAACGTATGAGCACCAATGAGCAGGGATGCGTACCCAAAGTAAGCTAAATACATGTATCTAAATTTTAAACGGTCGTGAATGAAAAAAATACTTCCATGGTTTCAATACTCTAGTTTCGGGAAAGCTTGTTCGCGACCTAGAATTCTGAGTGGGTCAAGCGTTTAATTGAAAATCATGCGAAAATATGCGAGATTTGGATGAACTGGGGGCAAAGTCATATGGTACAAATCAATATTCGATGTTAAGGACGCCCGCCGCTTTCCGTTTACCTGTGAAGTCGTTGAGTGTCATCTGTTTTTTGGTTTATGTTTATGGTTAATAAAGTAAAAAAAATATTGTGTAGAATTACGAGACCTAGTGTTTGAAATTTAAGGGAGAATATTGGGAAAGAAGTTAGAAGAAAACTTGAAACTTACCTTTCAAATAACCAAAACGAAATGTTTGATCAAGTCGGAATTCGAATGAGGGCCTGCAAGTCCCTTAAAGCTTCCAAGTACTTTGAGGAAAGATATGTGCAGAAATATCATCTTTGGAGATTGAGAATAATTTCCTGATACATACTGACGTAATGGCATCAATGGCCAAAATAGTATACTTCTTAAAATGTATGATTGTCATGTAAAACGGAACTTTTTGAAAAGTTGTCGCTGGTCATAATACAAAGTCAATATAATGAATGACATTTTGCGAAGTATTCAATAAAATATAACCATGGCTTCATAAATGTTATGTTTTCAATATTGTATATACTAGTAGATAGTCTGATCGTTTAACCTGGGAACAGAATATATATGTTCCTTGTTTAACCCATGATAGAAACGTTCCTATAAAAAAACAGCTACGGGTCGTCGTATGGAATTCAGTAAACGCTTAGCAAAAAATCCAAACCCACTAATAAGCTATACAATGTCTTTACTCGAACTGTTGCATTTTGAACAAACAAGAGAAAAGTCCAGCTCAATCTAGAACAAAACAGTTTCAACATTCATATATCATTGTCATGATCTTGACCTGCATGGATATACATTTAATTTGCAACTGGACGTTTTGACAAAGTTATTGATGACTGCATGAAAAACTATAACCTCGGACAAAATCTGAATTAAACTGTAAAGGAAAAACGAAGTCCATTTTTTAGTAAAATACGGGAAAATGAAAATAAATTTTTGCAAAATTTTGCCCTGGATACTGTTCCAATTTCCTAAAATTCCATTATGTTTGACAAAGTTATTGATGTAAAATATTTTCCTAAATGCTGACGCCGACGACGGAATCTAGGATCGCCAAGTCTCGCTTGACAAAAAGAAGGATGTATGTCAAAAGATCCAAAGAGACAGTTATTTCACTCATAAATCATGAATATCTCCTTGCTTTCGACAAGACGACAATCATTATTTTTTGTCTTAAGGGGGGGGGGGGGGGGGTACTTTTTTCTAAATTAATTGTAATATTACAATATTATTTTCGCATTAATTATCATTTTTCTACATATTAACGTGAATGTTCTGACACAAAAAAAAATATACAACAGAACTGTTCATTAAAAGTATATAATCAAATGCCAAACTATATATATATATGTGTGAAAATTTACTTTTATTTTGTTTAATAACTTATAAAAAGATCTCATAAATAAATTAGATATTCTGCATACTATATTATGTATGCTTCACAATAGGTAAGACAAGATAAACCTGGGAGTAGTTAATTGATATGTTTATATAATGTCCCAGAATAAACTGATTATTTCTGGATGTTTATCATTTGATATTTTGTATTTCATTTATAGCATGGGAAAAGTTGGAAAGCATGAGGAAAATTAAGGAAACGATATTTCTGTTAAAGTTAAAAATATTTATCTTAGGTCGGAAAGCAGAAATTAAGATAATTAAACAAAAGGATTGTTCTGTCTAAAATATCTTATTTCATTAATATATACTACCAGACCAAGAGAATATTCATTATTAAGTTTAAACTGAGACTGAATTTATTCTTAATAGAATATAATTAAAATTGTCATACTGATACACGTGCATTGTGTCTCACAGGTTTGAACAGTAAATACATTATGAAAGTTGCATGCAACGTATGAGCACCAATGAGCAGGGATGCGTACCCAAAGTAAGCTAAATACATGTATCTAAATTTTAAACGGTCGTGAATGAAAAAAATACTTCCATGGTTTCAATACTCTAGTTTCGGGAAAGCTTGTTCGCGACCTAGAATTCTGAGTGGGTCAAGCGTTTAATTGAAAATCATGCGAAAATATGCGAGATTTGGATGAACTGGGGGCAAAGTCATATGGTACAAATCAATATTCGATGTTAAGGACGCCCGCCGCTTTCCGTTTACCTGTGAAGTCGTTGAGTGTCATCTGTTTTTTGGTTTATGTTTATGGCTAATAAAGTAAAAAAAAATATTGTGTAGAATTACGAGACCTAGTGTTTGAAAATTAAGGGAGAATATTGGGAAAGAAGTTAGAAGAAAACTTGAAACTTACCTTTCAAATAACCAAAACGAAATGTTTGATCAAGTAGGAATTCGAATGAGGGCCTGCAAGTCCCTTAAAGCTTCCAAGTACTTTGAGGAAGGATATGTGCAGAAATATCATCTTTGGAGATTCAGAATAATTTCCCGATACATGCTGACGTAATGGCATCAATGGCCAAAATAGTATACTTCTTAAACTGTATGATTGTCATGTAAAACGGAACTTTTTGAAAAGTTGTCGCTGGTCATAATACAAAGTCAATATAATGAATGACATTTTGCGAAGTATTCAATAAAATATAACCATGGCTTCATAAATGTTATGTTTTCAATATTGTATATACTAGTAGATAGTCTGATCGTTTAACCTGGGAACAGAATATATATGTTCCTTGTTTAACCCATAATAGAAACGTTCCTATAAAAAAAAAACAGCTACGGGTCGTCGTATGGAATTCAGTAAACGCTTAGCAAAAAATCCAAACCCACTAATAAGCTATACAATGTCTTTACTCGAACTGTTGCATTTTGAACAAACAAGAGAAAAGTCCAGCTCAATCTAGAACAAAACAGTTTCAACATTCATATATCATTGTCATGATCTTGACCTGCATGGATATGCATTTAATTTGCAACTGGACGTTTTGACAAAGTTATTGATGACTGCATGAAAAACTATAACCTCGGACAAAATCTGAATTAAACTGTAAAGGAAAAACGAAGTCCATTTTTTAGTAAAATACGGGAAAATGAAAATAAATTTTTGCAAAATTTTGCCCTGGATACTGTTCCAATTTCCTAAAATTCCATTATGTTTGACAAAGTTATTGATGTAAAATATTTTCCTAAATGCTGACGCCGACGACGGAATCTAGGATCGCCAAGTCTCGCTTGACAAAAAGAAGGATGTATGTCAAAAGATCCAAAGAGACAGTTATTTCACTCATAAATCATGAATATCTCCTTGCTTTCGACAAGACGACAATCATTATTTTTTGTTTTAGGGGGGGGGGGGGGGTACTTTTTTCTAAATTAATTGTAATATTACAATATTATTTTCGCATTAATTATCATTTTTCTACATACTAACGTGAATGTTCTGACACAAAAAAAAATATACAACAGAACTGTTCATTAAAAGTATATAATCAAATGCCAAACTATATATATATATGTGTGAAAATTTACTTTTATTTTGTTTAATAACTTATGAAAAGATCTCATAAATAAATTAGATATTCTGCATACTATATTATGTATGCTTCACAATAGGTAAGACAAGATAAATTGCTGAACGACCCAGATCCCCTCCTTATTAAATTAAGCACAATACCTTTATGTGAATTTAATACACGCATGCAATCAGGGCTAGCATTTTGAACATATGTTTTAACGGTAACTGTCAGAACATAATTATAATTATTAAGGGTATATTTTGTCCAACTGTCGCCTGGTGAGATTGATAGTTTAAGGTAAAACTTTATGATTCAATATGGCCTAGGTGTTTATGACCTAAGAAATGGTAATGAAATAGCACCCGCGTATATTTGTAACTTATTGATATATCTGCTAAGTGAACATCACAGCGTGAATCTGTCCATTTTAGCGTGAAAGTGACACGCAAAGTCAGGTGACAGATCAAACCGTTTATTTTGTAATTAAGATTAATTAACATAACAGTCAAAATAGTCTGTTTTAATCTGTCAGTGTAATCAACATGGTTTCGATATTAAGTACAGTGTATTTACTGTCAAACGCTCCTCGTGTAAATGTAAACGCTAATACGTGATTAAGTTATTATATTTTCGCCACTGTATGCTTATCTAACACATGCCCCCAGTTGACGAATTCTCGGGAACTATCGTGTGATTTCATAACTTGACTAATTAGGTTAGACATGCGCAGATCTTTCCGAAACTAGAGTATTCACAAGGATTTTAAATCTTTGCATCTAACAAAAAACGTAATTAATAGTTTACAATAATCATAACAAAATTTAATTACTATCATAATCAATATGTTAATTATTTTATGCTGTTTTAGTATGGATTTATAAGTTTCTGCTTTAGCAATATAGTGAAATGTTAGACTTTAAAAAGCGATTGATTTGATAAATAAAATGTCCATCCGTAAATACTTGACGTTTGTGTTTATTGATATTATATTCTAAATCTTCGGAAAAAATTCACTCGCAGGAATGTATCTTAATCATTAAATTTCAATTCTTTTTTTTTGTGTATTTGTTTTAATAGTTCAACCTTATAGTATTTAAATATTTGTACTATATGAAAATTGTATTCATTGTGTTGACCAGCTATCGTTCAAATTGTATATTACCCTGTTCACACTAGCCTGGGATCCTGGCCAACTGCTTGACCTATCGACGAAGTATTAGATTGGGTCAGGATGCCAGGCTATGTTCACACGTGCACTGTCGGTTTGCGTTTGTTTAAAATTCCGGATAACTTGTCACGGATCCGGAGTCAAAACAGTTAAGTTACGGTAGGTATTTTGACATCCGAATTCAACTATTAAATTAATATATGTGATGACGCAAATGCGTATTCTTATCTAGAATATCAGTGCGTATGATTTCTATTTACTACTTTTAGCGCAAAAATAACACGAGCATGCAATATTAATTTCACTCGTGAATGCGAATTTTCGCTGTTTTTATCTAGATTCAGGACACGGTAGTAAGCGCTCGACATGTGACTTTCAAGCAAGGTCATGATTACTTACAGTATTCTGACCTCTAGCTGTTTCTCTTTTGTTTTCTTCTTTGAGTCTCTGTCCTATTATAAACTTTGACATTTCGAAATGCTAAGGATTTTCTACTCAAGGAATTGATTACTTAACTTCGTAATTTATTTGGCCTTTTTCACTTTTTTATTCGAGCGTCACTGTTGATTCTTTGTACACTTCACTCGCGTACAACATTTTAATCATGGCATGCTATCTTTTTATATCTACATATCTTTTTATTTAAATTGGTTCTTTTTAGAGTATGTTCAGGTATTAATATAACTTCTGAAAATAGGATATTCTTCAAAACAAAGTTTTCCTGTAGAATAGTTTGATTGATTTAAGTAACATCAGGAAATCCTTTTAAAAAATTTGTAATTATTTTTTGACCAAAATATGTCTCTATATAAGAGGTCCATATGAATCTAGTGTGTTACTCTCAAGAAATATATACGAAACCTTCTTATAAGTTGCATGCAACAGGGTTTCACTTCACATGGAAATTTGAATTGATAAGTAATTGGGGACATCCAGGAAACAAAATATGAAGATATGATAGATAAAATAAATGCATCCAGATTAGAAAGCAAATTATGTGCTTAAATCTATATTGCGATTGGTTTATGCAATTTGCATTAGACATCGGGTTTGTAAAATACTGGGATTAACAAAAGGGTCATGAAATAATTATTTACACTCCCAAGTAATAAATAAAATAGTCGAGCCTTAAATGTACATTCAAATAGTAGCTGTATATACACATTTCTGTTCACAACTATCCATCATTGCTCTCAACTGAAACGTGTTTTAACATCATCATTATCTTATTTTATTCACATTCAGTTATTTCAATTCAAAAGCAGACAAACATTCAGCAACAACTTTTTGGTTACCAGTCAGAGGTCTTGGGTTCACGTATTGCTTTTCTTTTTTTTAAAGAAGGCAACTTGTTTTTCAGTTAACATTTACAGACAGTCTGGGATTAAATTTTTTTGACATGATAAATTTGTAAACCTTCATGGATTGTTATGAAACTTGGACAGAAGCTAATCTTCAAGACCAAGAAATAGCATCTAAAGAAAAAGTTTGATTTTTTTTAAATTCTGTATTTCATTGATAAATGGACTCACTTTTTAAGTCAATATTACATTTTTACACTGACAGCAGCAATCGCAGACGAGAAACAGGATTCCGCGGAAACGCTTACGAATTTTTGTATCAACATTGTCTTCAGGTACACTATACAGGAGCGAATAAAATTAGTTTGAAACTAATTTTTATGGGTTTATACTGAATTGTATAATTTGAATTATGTATGCGACATGAAATAATGTAACACATTTATCCCATTTTCTATTTTCCGAACCTGGATTTATTGACAGGTGAATGCTTGACGTCCAGTGGCAAATGTTTCATGCATGTTCACTGAGTACGATAATGAATTAAACAATACATCAAGTTATATAAAAATAGGTAAATGTGATGTAATGGATAAACAGGGATGCAGAGCGGGGGTTTGTACTGCCACTAGAAAAAAGGTAATGTTAGATAAAACCAAAGTTGTCTTTTGGACCCAAATTAATTTAACAAGAAAATAGAACTTTTAATTTTGCAAAAGCATGCGTGAACAAATTTCCCCTTGAACTATTTCACATCACAGACACCTTCAACAAGCCTTTCACTCTTTGTGAAAATTGACAGAATCACAGATTCATGAACGTTTAGGTTATAGCAATAGAATAGTTTATCTACAAAAAATTGATCAAATTATAAATGCCTCTTAATGGCTCGACATTTGTTTAAGAATATCATTCGTTGCAGAAAAAAAATGTAAAATTTAAAATATTCTATGGAAAATATGTTCAATAATATTTAAAGTTTTTTTGTCGAGCCTGCGACTTCTGTCGCAGAAAGCGAGACATAGGGATAGTGATTCGGCGGCGGCAACGGCGGCGTTGACAAACTTCTTAAAAGCTTAATATTTCAGAAGGTAGAAGATTCGGATGCTTAATACTTTGTATATAGATGCCTTATGTTATGAAGTTTCCGTCTGTCATATGTCCACTGTCCTTGACCTCATTTTCATGGTTCAGTGACTACTTGAAAAAAGTTAAGATTTTTAGTATTTAGTATGTGCGTACCTTGCAAGGTCTTCCTGCTGTCATACTGTTTTCATTTGACCCCAACCTAATTTCATGGATCAGTAAACAAGGTTAAGTTTTCGTGGTCAAGTCCATATCTCAGATACTATAAGCAATAGGTCTACTATATTTGGTGTATGGAATGATTGTAAAGTATACATGTCCAACTGGCAGGTGTCATCTGACCTTGACCTCATTTTCATCGTTCAGTGGTTAAAATTAAGTTTTTGTGTTTTGGTCTGTTTTTCTAGTACTGTATGCAATAGGTCAACTATATTTGGTGTATGAAAATATTTTACGATGTACATGTCAGTCTGGCAGTTTTTATTTGACCTTGACCTCATTTTTACGGTTCATTGCTCAATCTAAGTTTTTGTGTTGTGGTCTGTTTTTCTTAAACTATAAGAAATAGGTCACTTATATTTGGTGTATGGAATAATTGTAAGGTGTATATGTCTGTCTTGCAGTTATCATCTGACCATGACCTTATTTTTATGGTTTATTGGTCAATGGTAAGATTTCCTGGATAAGTTTGTTTCTTAGATACTATATACAATAAGTCAACTACATTTGATCAATAAAATGATTGTAAGATGTACATGTCTGTTTGGCAGGTATCATCTGACCTTTACCTCATTTTCATGGTCCATTAGTCAATATAAAGTTTTCATGGTTTGGTCTGTTTCTTGTATACTATAAGCAATAGGTCAAGTATATTCAGTGTATGGAATGATTGCAAGTGTACATGTATTTCTGTCTTAGTTTATCTGACCTTGACTAATTTTACTGGGTCATGTTAAGTTTATGTGATACTTGTAGTAAAACTTTATATTTAGGACTATCAACATGAAATCAATGGTCAGTAAAGCAGGCGAAACATTTCAGCGTGTGCATTCTTCTAGAGTTGTGGTATGTTTATCAGATACCATAAGCAATGGACCAACTATATTTTGTATGTGGAATGATTGGTAAGGGGTAAATGTCTGTCTGGCAGGGTTAACCTGACCTTGATCTCATTTTAATGGTCCATTGGTCAATATTAAGTTTTCATGGTTTTGTCTATTTCGCGGATACTGTAAGCAATATAGGTCGACTATATATGGTGTATGGAATGATTGTTATGTGTATATATCCGATTGGCATGGACACCATTGTCATAATTCATTTCTCAGGTTATGGTAAAATGTACTCACAGAAATTTGGCATTACATTAAAAAAGGGTTAAAATTGATAAACATTTTAGATACATGGTTTGGGTGTCTTTAAATGAAAATGTGTTATTGTCCTTCACAATCTTAATATAAGCCCAATTCACCAATCAAAAATCAACATCATTAATTTTCTCGTGTTTAAATTAAACGAAGCAATTATCTAAGGCGCTTCTGATGTGATAATCTAACATGTAAAACTTGGGTGAAATCTTAAGTGAACAACCTCAATAGGTTTGCAAACTTTCTGCGAGGTTCATAAGATCTGGGTTGAAAATAAAAATTAGAAATTTTGCTGAAAATTCTTAATTGTGGAATAAGCAATTCCATAAAACAGTTGTTACTAAATTCTTTCATATAGATACCAATATATAAAAATCTGAATAAAAACGGGATATCAAATCAAAATTTTCACGGTGATTTGGTTTATAGAGCTGTGGTTATTGTTGGTTTCAATCTGTCATAATTGTTTTTCGTTCAGTGTTACTAGCTTAAATCAGGTCGTTGGTTTTCTCTTTTAAATTATTTAGATTTTGAGTTTGTTCTGGGGACTTTTGTAGCTTATGATAAGATATGGATATTGCTCATTGTTGAAGGCCGTACAGTGACCTGTAGTTATTTACATCCATGCATGTCCTTGTCTATTGGCAATCAAATAAAATCGCCTTATTTTTACGCAATAAATCAGCACAGGAAAAATACGCGTAAACTCTAAAAACGGTACAATAGGTATAAAACCACATACACAAACACAACAACAAAAAAAATATTATTCTGTACCAAAGAATGCTTGCAGTTACTGAAAGCTAGGTCAAAGTACTAACATTCTGATATGACACCATTCCATCTCTAATATTGGTGGATGTAAAAAAGATTTCAAACAACAAAATCATAAACAGTTCATGATGACCACTCCTCAAACTCAATTTATGTCTTTTTCAATCTTTCGAGTTCTGTAGCCAAAATAAAATAAAACGTCTTTTGCACATCATTTTGGATCATAGTTACATACCCAAAAAAAGCTGTATAGTCATTTACAAAGTGTCTACACTCGTTGCGATTCACACAAGTCCTTGACATATGGACCAAACATTGGCTATTATTGAAGACCATATGTTGTCTTGTAAATGTCTGTTGGAATATTGTGTTGTCGTCCCATGAATGTATTGAACAAAAAAAAATGTTTCATCAATTGCCGAGTTTCAATGGATTTTAAAAAGTCAAAATAGTAGTATAAACTGTACAAAAATCTTATAATATCTCTTATATATTTGATACACATGTAATTCTTTAATCAACAATCATGATTGAAAACAGAGTAACATTTATATGTTTCGGAGTTTAGTGTGACGTCCATTTTCACTGAACAAGTACACATTTTTGTTTAGGGGCCAACTGAAGCCCGCCTCCGGGTGCGGTATTTTCTCGCTGTGTTGAAGACCCATTGGTGGCCTTGTTCTATTTTCTGCTCTTTCGTCGGTTTTTTGTCTCTTTGACACATGCCCCATTTCCATTCTCAATTTTAAGAACATGAATTAGTCAAAATCGGTATTTAAGGGCTATAACTCCTTAAGGAGTAGTCTGATAATTCAGATGCAAACAGAAATTAGGTAGAACGTGACATTCTAAGCATTTGTGTCATATCAGATTTTCTTTATCTGTTATAGTTTTCAAGTTATAAGACAATTTTAAAATGCATTTTACCCTTATGGTCTATGTTTAGCTATACTAGTATATACATTCCAATACTTTATACCTGACTGAAATTTTAGAAGTCTAGTGATTCTAATTATCTTTTCAGTAACTCAAAACCCTTGCGCGCCACATATTAGCTGACAGCAAGGTACTGTATGTTCAAACCACAGTCACCTGAATTTCTATCAACAAATGCTTTAAATAATGGTAAAAAATAATGTATATTCTTTGTAGTATAGTATTATGTAATTACTGAACACAAGGTCATGCGTTTCTCAGACTGTTTATGACGTCTTTGTACTTAATCCATTGGATGTGTACTGATTGATACTTTAGTCTGGGAGAACATGATTTATTATTTAGTTGTAACTAGTTTTAAACTAGCTTTCAGAAACTACGAGTACTCTTATATCGGTGCTTTGTATCACATGTTAGTTGTGTTTTGTGCTTCCTACCGATCTATTGAGTTGAGCAAATTACAACTGATTTTTACAGTTTGTTCTTATGTTGTACTGTTACACCACTGTGTCAGGTTAGGGGAGGGTCGAGCGCGCACTTATATGTTTAACCCCGCCATATTGTTTATGTACCTGTTCCAAGTCAGGAGCCTGTAATTCAGTGGTTGTCGTTGGTTCATGTCTGCCATATTTGTTTTTCGTAAATTATATCGTTATAAATTAGGCCGTTAATTTTTTCTCGTTTGAACCATTTCACATTTTTCATGTCGGGGCCTTTCATAGCCGACTATACGTTATGTTTTTTTATTGTTGAAGGTAGTACGGTGACCTATAATTGTATACATTGTAAATCCACTTCATTTTAACTCTGGTTGATAGTTGTCTCATTGGCAGTAATCATGTGACCACATCTATTTATTTTTATTCTAACTAGTTACTACACTACTAGACTTAGAAAATCTATTTTTATTGTTGACACCCTCCCTTTTTCAGTCCATTCCTACACCACTGATATAGCCCTAGACTCTGACACGGTCCAATCGAGTTCTAAAAAGGCCGTCAGACTTCAGACAAATCTCTGACTAACTGTTATAAAGAGAATTATGTGCACATAGTGTACCAAGAAATAAAACGTTTTGTATCTTTTATACTTCTGTTTCAATATAATTCTCCATTTTTTGCTCAACTGGCCCATAGGGCCTTGTGAACTATAACATAACTTGGCGTTCTTCCTCGTCTTCGTAAACCTTTTCAAAGATCATCTTTTCTGAAACTACCAAACTATTTACAGCTAAACAGAGGAGGGGAATGATCCTTATGATATCTAGTAAAAAGTTTGTGTTTTTTTCTGTCAGTCAACACACATGGCGACCATAGGAGGAGGGTATGAAGTTGAAAATGTACACATGTATGAGTACTACGATATCCTTAATATTAAAAAATATAAAAAACAAAACTGACATCATACTTATTCTTATATAAAAGTGATTTTATTTCAAGACAATGTTTTTATGACAATAGTTTCATTTTATGACAAAAATCAAAATAAAATATTTTATCGAACTACAGTTCAAACATTTGACGATCACTAATCACAAACACATAAGCAATACACAAACAAAAAACACATTGTGGTGATATATAATAACAAAGCGTCAATACATATTACAATTTCATCATACCACCTCTTCAAAAACGAAAAAGTTTTTTTGACAAGTGATTGTTACACACATATCCTCAGATGAATCACGAGAAAAAACACAAAATAACATAAACTTATATAATAAAAAAAAAGATATTTCTTTACACTTTCAACTCGATGTATTTGTTCTTTGTATGTGGTACGATAATAATTCCATTGATTATTTAAAGTTTAAACAATCTAAAGTTTAAATCTAGGTAAATTAAATAATCAAATAACAGTTAAAAATTACATAAATAAGAATCTAACAATTAGTATCATTCATGGTCATGGATCAAAAATAAACCTGACATACATATAAATCCAAGAAATAGAAAAAAAGTTTTAATCAACCGAATGTCTGGTATGCTTAATTCATGTTGGAGTATTTCAAAGAATGTGACATACAAGAATGTTCCACATGCTAACCCTTGCAAGATCCCCTCGACCAATGACGATGTCGTTCCTTGCCCATATTCCACAATCAGCAAACCGATGACAATCCCGATCGGCGAAGCTAAGGCAAAAGTAAGAAGAGATCGTATCTGTGCCCAAAACGAAAGTTTGCTTTGGGTTAATGTCATACCTAGACTGAAGGCAAGAATTACTTTGTGAATACTGAGGCCAATAAAAACTTCAACTACATCAGTGGTTTGTTTCTGTAATCCGACTGCTATTCCCTCGAAAATAGAATGTAGAGATAAAGCTACCAATAGCAAGATAGATCTCAGAGTGGAACTATTTGTTTCAGATGTCTTCACCGACAGGGTTACAGTACTGTTCTCGAAGTCATTTGTTTTTTTCTCTCTAGAGTCGTCTGTTCCAATGCCTGATGAACTATATGATATGCGAAACTCATCTTTGTTTGATATAAGGGTGTTTCTTTCGGTTTTAATCGCTTCTGTTCTCACCGTATCATTTGAATGGCTAATTTGTTTTCGTTTCTCCTGGTATATTATAACACATTGTTCGGCCGTTAACATTAACATTAGTCCTATAACCATTATAAACTGAGCCACAGGGTAATGCTCAAATTTTTTAGACTCCTTGATATGTGGTTCCAAAGCCTCTATTGTTTCAGGGAGTAGATCCAAAAGACATGTGGCCATGAATACCCCTGCAGCAAAACAGCTCAGAATGCTTAATAAACGACGATACACTGTTGATGTTTCTAAGTTCCTTCTGTAGTGATAGATACATTTCACTGGAATAAATCCTACCAGAAATGAAGCTACTAATAGTCCAAAGAGAATTAAAACTTTCACATGTACTACATCCATGTTAACGGGTTCTAGTCTAAATCTATAATACAACTACCTGTTTATAAATCACATGTTTGATTCACATTTTTCTATAAATAGGACGTGTCACGTATCGATCACGTTACATTACAATTGATTCACAACTTTTTGGCCTTTAAAACGACCATGGTACACTTTTAAAATTCTAATTATTCACCCTTTCAAATTATGTGAGGTTAATTCAACCGTGTAATTTAGTAAAATAGTTGACAAATTTAAACTTTTATCCCTATTGTAAAGGGTTGTACGTTATGAAAATAGTATGTTCATTTAAATCTGAGAATGTGTGCCATCAAACCCACAGTTACGAGACGATTTTTAAAAATATGTAATCTATCCTCGTACCTGTGATCAAAGCACACACTCCATCTGACCCCATAGGATGTTAAAGAAAGCTAAAGGAAAAAATTGGTTTGAAAATTACTATGAGATATTTTGATAACAATTATAATATTTAAATATACAACAATAAAATAAAGTTACTGAGTATGATTCAAGTGTACAAAAAGAAATTTAATGAAGGATAAAAACACATGCATTTTAAAAACAAATTTGCTCATATTATAGTTGGGGAACAACCATTTGATATTCGGGGGGGAGGGGAGGGTTTTTCCTGATTAATCATTTATTTTTCATCTGTTGCTATGCATGATTATTCTTTTCAGCGGCTTTGCTCCCTGTTGTACACATTTGTTTCCTGTATTTTGTGTTGCAGAATATTCATTTTCATCCTATCTTGTGCAAATTCGTTCCTTTTCAAAGTCCTCCTGTCCCCTCCAGAAAATCACATGGTCGTCCGGTTATACAATTTTCCTTAATGTTTCAAGCAATTCACTGATAATTTTAAACTTAATTATGTATTAACTACAGATGAGATTATGGCGTTGATTTAAGAAATAAAATATCCCTACTTGGCATTTTTTTATACAGTTTTAAATTTTAAATATTTTTTTGATTTCTTGAGGAAAAAAATACATCTTTGTTATCTTTAATCATTCACCTTAAAGACATTATTTACAAAATAATTCTATAAAGTGTATATACGAAGTAATAGGTAAAAAAAAAATTAAAAATCTATCATTTCTATATCTAACATATACATGTACTATTAAGGTCAATAATTGTGTATTGAATTGTGTAATATTTTGTGAAATAAAGTGTCTGCTTAACTATATAAGTCAATGGTTACAACCTGATTAATATACAGATCATATGTCAATCCTTAGCTTAAGCGAAGGGTGGGCACAAGATCTGTATTTTAATCAGATAGAAAGGGAAGTTGATTTTGAAAGAGTGTAAATAAGACATTATTATAGAGGGCATGGCCTTTTAGCATGTGTTAATTAGTTTAAGTAGAGTTATATATATAAACTTGCGGAAAAGATGATATACCGCAAACAAATTGCAAAGGTTTTTTGTACACCATATCCAGATTTCGACAATTAATGTCTCTTCAGTGATGTTAGGAATCGAAACAGTATTTGGAAAGCCATACAATTTACCTCAATTTAGGATAGACTCTTGAATTTTGAGGAGTCAAAATAGGTTGAATATATATATATATATATATATATATATATATATTTATCAGCAATAGTTAGAGGAAGGCATAAGGTGTCTGCGCAATGCTAGGCAGTGCAGGTTCCAGCCCCGCTCGGGGAGGAAGTAAAGAATCAGATCTACTCTAACATTGTAAGGGTTAATTTTCTATAGGCACTCTTACTCATAAGAAATCCGATGAACAAGGTATAATTTACAGTTGACTCTACACATAGGCAGATATATATATTAATAGGTTTGGTGCATAGTTGGTGCATACTTGGTGGCAATTTAGGTCAGTAAAAATTTAGGTTAAATTTTTGGTGCATTTTTGGTGGCATTTTGTATATAAGGTTCAGATTTTTGTTATTGTAGGCAGATTTTGGAGATTCGGCAGATCTTGGCAGATCATTGATAGATACGGAATTACTATTATTTTTGATATTTTTGTCCGCACAGTATTGGACACTGTTGGGTGGTTTTTGTCCGCACAGTATTGGACACTATGCGTGTTTTTTTGTGTGCACAGTATTGGACACTGTTGCTTAATTTCGTTATACGGAATGTAATGAAATCCATTTACAGTAACTTGTGAAAGTGATTTACCGAGAGTGCCCGTGTGCCTAACATTTTTCTATGTGAATATTCGAATCATGTATTTTATAAACGATATACATGTAGATATTCGCCCAGAAAGGAATTATAATAAACAATAGATTAATCGATTTACTAGTATATTTTCATGTAACAAGACCACGCATCACTGGATTATTTGTCGTCAAATTGTCCGTCAATTCAATGTACTATGACCTGAAATTTTGTTATACTCGACCGCCATGGCAACTTGGTCCCAACTAAAATCCTAGAGTTTAATCATGTCTTGATGGTGACAGAGTTTATTCCTTAAATGCCTACACCTTTTTATCTACCGACGAAATAGAGGTAAAAAGATGTAGGCATTCAAGGAATAGTGTCTTATTAAAATAAAGTGTAGTCAAAACAAACAGTAATTAAAATCTGTGCAGGTAACTAAGCTGAGTTTCTACATTAAAATTCCAGGTAATTTTTTTGATTTTCCTGTTTGTTTGCAATAAATTGATATTTTGTATTTTTTCTGTTTGTTTAAAATGAATTTTGTTAAGGAATTATAAAAACACTCTTCTTTGACAGCTCAATAAATGTCAACGAAAGATAACTAATATAAGGAATAGATATAAGAAGATGTGGTATGAGTGCCAATGAGACAACTCTCCATCCAAGTCAAAATTTATAAAAGTAAACCACTATAGGTCAAAGTACGGTCTTCAACACGGAGCCTTGGCTCACACCGAACAGCAAGCTATAAAGGGCCCCAAAAATTACTAGTGTAAAACCATTCAAACGGGAAAACCAACGGTCTAATCTATATAAAAAACGAGAAACGAGAAACACTTATGAACCACATCAACAAACGACAACTACTGAACATCAGATTCCTTACTTAGGACAGGTGCAAACAATTGCAGCGGGTTTAAACGTTTTAATGGTACCAAACCTTCACCCTTATCTGAAACAATAGTGTAACATCACAACATAGAAAAACACACGTTAAAATATCAATTGAAATGGCTTAACTCAATCAAAAGACATATTAACACCGGTGAACATACACTGAACAAATAAATTTGATCTATGATACAATGCAAATACAAAATAAATAAACCAATGGAAGAATAATTAAAGTAACATGTTATATCGCTGTGAAATGTTAAACAATTTAAGAAAAACAATATACTTGAACAAAAATATCAGCCATTTGCAATTACTTTAAACACATGTAAATAAAAATAATTTTGTTGCTAGGTATACGCGTACAGTTCAGATAGAGAAAGGAAATATTTTTACAAAATAAATAATTTTGATGTTCATAGTACGAAGAAGTGAAAATTTACAGTAATACCAAACACTTATCAAAGCTGGTATATAGACCAGATATAACCCTGAATAACATTAAATAACAAAAAAGCAATACAATTAGTATCAACAGGTCATAAACAAGAAAGTACGATTTGAGAGTACTCGCAATTGATAATAAAAAATCATGCATCAGAGACTAAAATCAACTAAAACACATCTCAGGGATTTAGTATTTTAACGTCATGGACAGTCAAAGAAGACATGACTTGTGCAATGCCAAAAATAAATGTATCGACAGACAGTAGGCTAATTAGGAGTTAACCTCTTTAAGATCAAAATGAACATGGGTGTGTCTTTATACATCCCGTTTGAAAAGAATACAAATTTAGTTATGTTTTAATTTGCTGATGACAAAATCGATATTAGTGCCAATGTAAACTATATTCAAAGCCAAATTTACTAATCAAATCTTTGTATCTTTGAATATATATTTATTCGTGTTCAATTGATCAAGAATATAGATAATATTCAAGATAAGAAATAAGCACAAAAACATCAAAGCACTTGTCACAATCACAAATAAATAAAGCATGCATGTCTTTGAAATTTAAAACATGAATAGTCACATAGTGCCATCACAAGTATACTACAAGTATTGTTAATTAAGTCCAAACGAAGGAGGTATGAAACAGCATCTACAAACTGAACTGTTGAAATCTCTACGTTCTTGTGTCGGAGCTTTAGGTTGGAGAGTCTATCTTTAATTTCCCTGTATTTTCGCTTATTGATTTGCTCATACATTAAATATTTCTATGAATAATACTTTAAAATTTATATGATTTTTGTTTATAAATGACCTATTTTAGTCTCAGAAGCATGATTTTTGTTAATTCTTTGTAATTGGCTGAACTAGCTGTCAGTACTCTCAGATTTTTTCTTTTTGTTGTGGGGATGTTTAAGTACCCTGCCAAGTCGACTCTGTGTTTTTGTTAGATGTTAGATGTATTTCTGCTTTGTATCCATCTGATGAGTTTAACCCTTTTCAACTGATTTTTATAGTTTGTTCTTATGTTGTACTGTTACACCAAAGTCCCAGGTTAGGGGAGGGTTGGCGCCTTCAAACTAGTCTAACCCTTCCACATTCTATATGTGCCTGTCCCAAGTCGGGAGCCTGCAATTAAGTGGTTGTCGTTTGTTGCTGTATATCATATTTGTTTTTGTTTATTATTTTGTACATAAATCAGGCCGTTATTTTTCTCGCTTGAATTGTTTTACATTTGTCATTTCTGAGCCTTTTATAGAGGACTGTGGTATGGGTTTTATCAGAAGTCCATTACTAGACGAAGTGTGCAACCCGCTATGTAGTAAGGCGATCACGTTGTCCCCGTACTTCCAACTGTGATTGAAACGGGATTTGAGCGAGATTGCTATTAATAGTAACAAAAATCAATGGCCAAATTTTTTGCGATGCAATCTGGGTAGAGTTAATTTATGCAAAACACCCTATACCTTAATTAGCACACAGTTGAAAATAATGTTTGACCATCGATGTGTTAATGAGCAGCAGATCCTAGATGCCATATTATATCTGTGTCATGAGTCATTATGATGGTTTTAATATTAAATGATAAAAACCATTTTTAGCAAAATTAACAAATTGTACCCTCAATGTTGAAAAAAGAGCAGAAATTAATTGTATCCCGTTTTTTCAATTTCGAATATTTTCGATCCTGCTTAAATGAGATCTTGACGGTAATACTACCTCGGATGATGGTGTGGACGAACAAAGGTTATCATCAAGTTCAGTCAGATATTGTTACATTTATCCGTTAAAATACATGCAAAAAATGAAATTCTCAACACGTGCGTTCGACATATAAATTGTATAGGTTAAAATTGTAGGAAAAGATGCGATCACGATCTCTGTATAAATAATTTAAATGAGTAATAAATATATAGCCTTTATGTAAATATAAAAAAGAAGATGTGGTATGATTGCCAATGAGACAACTCTCCACAAGAGACCAACTGACACAGAAATTAACAACTATAGGTCACCGTACGGCCTCAACAATGAGCAAAGCCAATACCGCACAGTCAGCTATAAAAGACCCCGAAATGACAATGTAAAACAAACGAGAAAATAACGGCCTAATTTATGTACAAAAAATGAACGAAATACAAAAATGTAACACATAAACAAGTATACATCATACTGAAATATGACGATCGAAGTCTTAATTCAAAAACCTAGCTGCAGGACAATTTGATTTATTTTTTTCAAATACTAAATCAATCTCAAGGGTTAAGCTAGGCCGTAAGGAATAAAGCAATCCCTGGAATTATCTGGTACCAACAATAAAACCTTGTATTACCTAAACTTCTTTCCCATAAATACATAGGCTTAAATAAAACAAAACAATATACTCATATTGCCGATAACCCAGACAGCTTGAGGGACACCGGATTTTAATAAATTGACGAATACAATTCATAAGCATAAATACATAAATAAATCATTACAATTATAAATGATGACTGAATGCTGATATGCTGTATTTTAAAGTTAAATACCAAATAATGACAAAGTCTCTATCATCGACGATCCCGCCGGCCAGGAACAACCAACTAAAACGAGTTAACTCGGTCAAACTAAATTAAATACTAAATATGTAGTGGAAAAAGTTGGAAACCTGTGTCCAAACCCAATGCTCGGAAGACCGTCTCAAGAGGTATACTTGGACAGTATAAAAAAAATTATGCTGTTTTAGAACAAAATTTAATAATTAGGAAAAGAGTAGTTCAAAGGTAAAACATATTTTGGCATATTTTGCTACAATAGTGACTTACTCCATAAATCATTCTTTTTATAGTACCACTTTTTATTAGGATTATCATATACACTAAATACTAGTAGAGGTAAATTGGCGCAAATAAAATCCATAAAATTTGCGCAATTGATACCGTTGCAAAAATATTTGGCGCAATTGATGCATCTTGAAAATAGCAATTGGCACAAAAAGACTGCTGCCATTATATCGATTAGTACTCATAAGACCAAACTAGCCAAATTCACAAACCAGACATTCATACTTGAATAAACTGCTCTGAAAAATAACCCATTTTTTTTAGTTCATTCGTGTCTATAGACTTAGTGACTACATCCTGGTGGATGTGAATTTAGCAACCTTCTGACATTTACACATTTTTAGCTAATTTCATAAAGTTCAAATTTGTTTCATTTCACTTTCGTATTTTCAGAGTTATGTTCCTATATATTAGTAATAATACGCCAGAAAAGGAAAAAATTGGCATGAAGATCACAATGAAATATTTTGATAACAAGGTTCTTAAATAGAAAACCAGTATGACTAATATTGTTGGACTTAGTAATTAATAAGTGAATGGAGATAAATAACTTTCATTTGTATATTTAGAAAAATCTGTATTTTTAAGAGAAACAAAATCATTTTAATTACAACTACTTAAAAGGAAGTCGAATGAATTTTTTTTTTTGATAATTGTTGACCTCCCCCTCCAAGTTTCTTTTACTAAAATGGTTTTCAAGATCTTACTAGATAATGAAAAAACTGCGTTGCTCTATCATCTATAGCATCCTACAGAGGATGGTTTATATACAGTTTGTTAGATGTTAGATGCTTTTTAATGTGTCTAAATCCAGACTATATATAGTGTTTTGTCTAAACTTGAAAAAAGAATAAAAAAGAGTGTAAATTGACGCAGTAGTTTCATATGAAAGATTTTTGGAAAAGTTTTCGACGGACTACAGCAGAGGGACGATGGACAACAGATTCCATGATTGAGTGTATTCTATAGTAAAAGTATATTTTATAAGTCCTTTTCTATTTTTGACAATAAATCATTATTGGCATATCTTAGTTTCATGAAAATAATATTTCCGAGAATATTAACATTTCGAGACCACGTTACGAAACAAAACAAAATACTTCATTCGGCATATGATCATCAAGGATAAATGAAAAAATAATATGGTTTGAATCATCTATGTCAAATACATGTGTGTATGAAATTCCCCAAATTTAATGCCAATATTGATTGCATCTCTTTCTATACCACACCTGATAATTTTGATTTTGGTCACAGATTCAGTTCGAATTTGTGCGATAACACTTTTAATTAGCCTTTCGATAGATATTCCCCTTGATAATAACACCAACGGTACCAATTTTACTGCACCAGAAATGTGTTTCGACAATAAATGTCTCTTTGAGGCTAAATATTAAAACAAACATTTATGCATGTCATACATACGTTGAAGAGCTGATCAAACCAAAAAGGACCCAAAGTATAGCCAAATCCGGACAAAGAATAATTAAGATAGAAAACAGCCAATTTTGTTGGTTTCCGCACGATAACTCGAGTAAACCTCCATCAATCATCATTTGAAATTTGGATATGCTGTTAAGTACCATTAAACACATGTCATCTATTGAATGATTTTACTTTTGTCTTTTCATTTATATGCCCCTTGATAACGTTGAAAAAGTCACAGCTTTGGTTTATTGACAATAACTCGGCTGAGTAAGCCTCCACCAAATTTAGAAATATTGTTAGGGAAACATAAACACAGATCAAACATAAACACATATCCAGTTAAGTGATATTCCCGTAGAAAAAGTGGAAACAATCATAGTCTTCTTTATAATAACTTAAGTCAGACTCCATCAAATATAAAATTATTGTTGGGGAATACGAAACACAGATCCAGTTCCAGTTTGGTAGATTTTACGTTTGACTTTCCCGAGTTATGACCCTTGATAAACCGAAAACAGCCAAATTTGGCTCCAAGTAAGCCTTCACTAAATCATTCGAAGTTTGGAAATGTTAGAGATCCCTTTAGCACTTCGAATTGAACTGGTTTCACTTTTTATCTTGCAAGCATTTTTTCAGTAGATAAAATAAGCTAAAAGTGTGTCAATGTCAGTAGGTCCCTTAAGTCAGATAACAATTACCAAATAAAGATGCATCTAAAAGTTTATCATTGCAGTTCTTCAATAAACCTAGGACCAATAGATAATGAAACTTAAAACTAAGACCATTCTTTATCAATATTAACCAATAAATGACTGTGTTTGGGGCGTTTCTATATCAAAACATAGGTATAGTATTTTTTATAACTCGGAAGTATTTTGATTAAAAAAAAGATATTACACCAAAGTGAGAATTGTTGTAGGGTGGCATAGGGTCATTTTCATTTTCACAGTCTTACTATATGTATAATGTTTTTATTCTATTGTTTGAAGATAGATATTTTTTCATAATTTGAAGCACATTCAATTTTAAACATTTGTTGTTACTGATTTTGATATGGAGATGAGGGATGGAAAGAGGCATTTTTAAAGGATTTTTATTAAATATTGATAACAAGTTTTTCAGAAATGGACGTTACAAATGCATTTTTCAACAACAAAAACCTGGGACATTATATATTGTTAGTACACTATTCCCAGCAAAAAGTATGTTTATAATCTATATTTTTTATTCAAAATTTTGGTTCATTCTTCATTACAAAGAAAATAAAGTTCCTGTATTCAAATATACAAATACCTTATACTGATGAAAAGCAATTTAATGGAGGATAAACACACATATATTTATAAAAGTTTGATTTGATGTCAGAGTTACACAATTTTTTCCTCATTGTTTCAAGCAATTAAACCTACAAAATAATTATGGATAATAACAATTAGGGCACTTTTTTTTTTAAATTTGAAGGTTCATATGACTTTAATTGTGTTATAGGTTGTGTACTGGGTGTCTGCTTAATTATAAAATTCAAAGGTTATGATCTGATTAAAAAACTGAGCTGGTGTCATATTGGCCTACAACCTTGTAAGCGAAACGTAACATGGGATCCTGGCTCACGCTGACAGTCGACGAAGTTTTAGATTGGGTCAGGATGCCAGGCTAAGCGAAGCGTGGCACCGGATTTGTTTTTCAATTATATTCCAACCCATGTTTGTTTCACATTTTTCTATAAATAGGACATATGTCACGTACCAGTGTGGATTCACAACTTGTTGACCTTTAATTAAAATGACCCTGGTACTCTAAGTTCTAGTTATTCACCCATTCAAATTTACCTAGCTAAAATGAGATTACGTCAACTCTGTAATATAGTACAAGTTTTGACCGATTTATCCCTCTATCCCTGTTGTAAAAGATTTTAAGTAATGGAAATAATTCACGAAATCTGAGCATATGTGCCATCGGACCATCAGAGAAATGCGCACTCCATCAGAATGAGCTTACGAAACACCATCCCGTACGAAAAGAAAAATTAATACTTCTTCAGGAAAAGAAAAATGTTGGTATGACGATTACTATGAGGTATTTTTGAAATCAAGGTTCTTTAAAAGGAAAACAGTATAGCTAATATCACTGAGTAGTTAATAAGTGAGTGAAGATGGGTAACTTACATTGTTTTTTTTTTTAAGAAAAAAATCTAGATTTTTTAGGAAAATATGTCTTTCTAAATATCTCCAGGTATCTATCGTAGTTTCAAGGTAATAGAAAAATACTGAAATTGGTCAAAAATCATCATTTTATTGCAACTACTTAAAAGGTGTCAACTGATAATTTTTGTAAAATGGAATAATGAATTGACCCTACCCCTCCCCATTCAGATTACTATAACTAACTAGATAATGGCAAAGATTGAGTTACTCTATCATTTATAACAGCCTATAGAGGATGGATTTTTCCAGTTTGTTAGATGCCTTATTAACTATCTAACAGGCTATAGTGTTTTGTCTAAACATTAAAAACAATATATATATAAGAAAATTAATAAAAGATAATAACGGTTTCAATTCATCACTTTTACTAGCGCTTTCACTGCTTTTACAGATCTTCAGGTAATGTGACTTGTATACATAAGTGTTACACAAAACTTATGTATACAAGTCACATTACCTGAAGATCTGTAAAAGCAGCGAAAGCGCTAGTAAAAGTGATGAATTGAAACTGTTATTATCTTTTATTAATTTTCTTAAATGTTACCAGCATACGGATTCTACTTAACTTTTCTTTATATATATATATATATATATATATATATATATATATATATATATATATATATATATATATATATATATATATATATATATATATATATATATATGAGTCTAAAAGATTGTGTAACAATACCGATAAATAGATGGAAAACAAAACACTAAAAAGTGTTGAATATCATCGCACAAAGATGGAAAAACTGAACAGATGATATACAAGTCTAAATTGAAAACAACGTTCAAACCTATGACTGCGTCGGATAAAAACCTCAATTTTTATACGTTTGCATGCAAAACACATTCTTGGTAGAGGGGTCTAAATACAGCACAAACAACATTTTCCAAAAGACCAAAAAAAGTGAAAAAGTATATTTTAACAAAACGCATTTGACTAGCAGGCCGAACAACTGATGTTCTTATATATATACTCTGTTGCTTGCAAGAAAAAAAGTGATTATCTATTTGAATTAATTTATATAAATGATTATTTGGAAAAATCACATTTCAGGTATCTAAAATATATTCTTGGTGTAAATAAAAAAAGCCTCAAATTTGGCAGTGTTATCAGAGGTTGCAAGATTTCCTCTTTATTTTTCTGTCATTATATCTGTTGTGAACATTCAATAACGCGGTTTTACCTTTGTGTTAACGTAACGTCGTTCCCGGCAAAATTGGCAGTTGCCGATTTAGCGTTACGAAATTCCGCCAACATGTGGCATTCGAATAACATCTTTGTTTTCTAACTTGTTATTAATCCTACATTTCTTTAGTTACTTGTATTTATATGCTTTATATTGATAAATCGGTGTCGAGACGTATGAAATCGTGATTGCTTTCTTTATAATCCAATATTTACGTATGTATTGACAGTGATTTATATGATTAACCTTGACCAGTAGCGACCTATTTTCTTACGCGCAAGGATAAGGCGTGATAAGTATTATAAAAGGGGATTTTCCGAATAGCAAAACGAATTTGAACTCATCTTTATAGAAACTTAATAGGTAAATACTTCACGCACGAAAATCACAGAAAACCGTTAAACATATTGTACTTTCATTCTTTGTAGTAATTTATAGTAATAATAATAATTTCTATTTCTTGAAATAGTAGTTTAGTTGTTATTTTATTTAGAAAACCTGGCTAATGTATTTCGAAAAGCTATTGAATAGAATAAATATCTACAGACTAAAGGTATTGTAAGAAAGATTGAGAACAATCTTTACACTGGTGGCAGCGAATTTAGTTTTCTTTTTAAAGAAAATTTTAAGAATCTACGTGAATATTTTATTAGGCACGCAATTGATAAGTAAAAATATTTTAAATTGTTACTGTCCATATTTGTTTACACTTAAAAAAAAAAACTGAACATAATAAAAAAGGACACTTCAACAAAAGGTGAAAGAAAAGAAAAGTACAGTTGGTGAGATTAATTAAGCTTATAGTATATCTTTCAGTAGTTTTAAATTCAACAAGGATAAATATAAATCCAAGTTGAAAAGAAATAATATAGTTAATCAAAATCTATGTCAACAAGGATAAATTCTAATCCAAGTTGAAAAGGTTATAATTATTAAATTTGAGTATATATCAACAAGGATAAATATGAATCTATAAGTTGAAATAAAATAGTTAAGGGGTATACATCAACAAAGATAAATTCTAATCTAAGTTGAATGTTAAAAGATAAAAAATTTTAAGTCAAATTTCAACAAGGATAAAATAAATTCCAAGTTGAGCTAGATTAATATTGAATACCATATTCAATAAGGATAAACTTTAATCCAAGTTGAGTTTTAAAGTTAGGAGTCTATTTTTAACAGGAATAAATCTGAATCCAAGTTGAATAATAATATTAAAACCATAATTTTTTCAATAGGGTCCAGTTGTAAAATTTATAGTCTATTTCAAAGTTGTAAATTAAATAGTCCATTTCATAAGCTTATTTTTTACAACAAGGATAAATATAAATCCAAGTTGTAGTTATAATAATTTTTCGATAGAGTCGAAGTTTAAAAAAAAAAAAAATTATAGTCTATTTCGAAGTTGTAAATTAAATAAATAAGTTTTACAACAAGGATAAATATAAATCTAAGTTGTAGTTATATTTCATTAAGGTCAAAGTTGAACGTCTATAGTCTATTTCAAGTTTGTAATGTATATAGTCTATTTCACAAAGTAAGGATAGATTCATAATCCAAACTGTGTTTTAAAAGTAAGGCATAGGAAATTCTTTATCAATTTCAACAAGGATAAAATTTAATCCAAGTTGATTAGTAAATTGAAACTCTTGATTCCATTTAGCAGTCAAAAGTAGGATGTATAATTTGAGAAATAGACAACCTAGTATGTCTACGGGATCAATGTCTTTAGGAAGGGGAAGAGGAAGGGGATCTGGAATAAACCCACCAAGTAGTTTAGCCATTCCCAACCATGCCATATCATCTGGGAATATGGAGGCCCATTTTTCAGGGGAATCTAGAAACTCTCATTATTATTTTAATGCAAGGTTTAATATCCCTGAATTCAGTAATGGGGAGACAATAAATAAGTATCCGAATATATTGCCTACTTCAATTAATGAGGGAGAAAGGGAGATAACTCATTTGACTGATGAAAATCCTTGTACCATGGATCATACTATCAACTTACCTGCTATAAGTAAAGAAATTGAGAATAACACTAATCCGTTCCTTGTTCCAACTCAAAGTCGAAGTGATAGCGCTTTAATTTCAAGATCAACCAATTCTGATAGTGATGAGCTCACACAATTAAGAAGACAATTAGATGCCTTAAAGAATGAAAATTTTGAATTAAAGAGAACAGCCCAACAAAACAGCCTTCCAATACCAAGTTCAAGTCAAACAAACCATAATCAAAATCTGGTCAACACAATTACCCAGTCAACAGAGTATATAGAGCCGAATGTATATGCTGGTACCCATACCCATGTAAACCATGATATTGTTAGCAGAAACATTTCACAGAATCCAGTTCTTAACAAGAACTTGTATACTCAGAGTCAATTTGTGAACAACACCTATCCTCATAATACAATGCAAAGAAGTAACTATTCGCAAAATACAGTACAGAATAGCCGATATATACAAAATCAAGCCCCGAACAGTAATTTTTCACAATTTCCAGTTCAAAATAGAGATTTCCAACAATATCAACCAATCACAGAGCCAAACTTGTTACCAATGCAGCATTCCAGTGGACCACAGTATATTAATACATCAGAAGTTCCAATATTTAATGAAAATGGACGCAGAACAAGAGTGCCATTTTATAACGGGAAGGATCCATGGAATGCATATGTGATGCAATTTGAATTGATTGCAGAAATGAATAATTGGAGTCCATCAACCAAAGCCATAGAACTGATGACAGCTCTCAAAGATGAAGCAATGGTCTATGCTTCATTTCTTACACCAGAGACAAAAAGATCATTTTCAGCACTTTGTGCAGCCATGTCAAATAGATTTGGAGATCATGGGTACCCGGAAACATACAGACAAGAGCTTCATACTCTGAGAAAGTATGATAGAGAAACAATTCAGGAGTATGCTTCAAGAGTCGAGATGTTGGTCAGGAAGTCTTTCCCCACAATTGACACAGCAACACACAGTACACTCAGTGTGGAGTATATGCTTAGAGGATTGCCGGACCAGAGTATTGCTATTGAGCTACTGACAAAAAGGATTACTAGCATAACAGAGGCAATACACCAAGTAACGCTATACGAGGCCTACAAGAGAGGTTCAAGAGACAGAAACATCCGTCAGATTGGTACAACAGAGGACAGTTATAGAAATAATTGTGGGTCCGAAGATATAGCTGTCAGAAAAGTAGGAGGAAAAAGATTTGTAACAGAGGAAAGATTGACTCAGTTTGAAAGAGGAATTTCGGAGTCACTAGAGACAACCATTAAAAGAGAAATGGCAAAGTATTATACACAACAGGATTATGACAGTAGTCCATGGCAAAATAAGCAAGTGTATAGAGACCATACGACCAAGATGAAGAACTCCAGATGCTTTAACTGTAATGAGGAAGGCCATTACATACGAGATTGTCCAAAAGAAAAGAGAAGCCCCTATCATAATCATAAAGAAAATAGAGGTGGTTTTATAAGGAATAATGAAAGGAGTCAAAACCAAAATGAAGAGTCTTTAAACTGCTAAGGGTTGAGACTATCGACCAAGTGTCAGCCCCTAAACATGGTAAAGAAAAAGTTAAAGAGAATAATTTGAAATATGAAGAGAAACATTGCCAAATGAAAGAGCATTTGGTTGAACCGAAAAAATCAGTGAATACAGCTTATATAAAGAGATCATTTGAAGAAGATAGCCTAGATATACGGGACCTAGATTTAAGCCTAGAGATGTTGTTTGAGGAGTCTAAGGAGATACAACAGAACACACCAGAGAACACACCAAAGGAGGTAATGGGTAGTGCAGAACCGATCAACGGGATAGAAGGACATATTATCATTGCTCGGGTGACAGCAGCTAGCATTACAGTTTCAGTGGTCATTAACAAGATTGTGACGAATGCAGTTATTGGCACTGGAGCAGAGGTGACGGTTCTAAGTGAGAAGTTGTATAATCAGATTCCTGGGAGTAAGCGGCCAAAACTAAGGAGAGCAGCAAGAAATTTGGTAGTTGCTGAGGCCGGTAAGAACTTGACAACAAGAGGGATTACAGAGGTGGAAGTTAATCTGGGAAGTGAAACCTTCAAATGGCCAGTTTATGTAGCACCCATTGGAGATAACATGTTATTAGGTTGTGACCTAATTGATGAAATGAATATCACAATCAATCCTATGCAAGGCTTACAGTTTAATGGTCAGCGGATTGAATGTGAGACTAAGAGACAAACTGATAGAGAAGCCAGAGTCGGAGTAAAGGACACCAATTCTGGGCTTATCATTGACAAAGAAGCGGAAAGAAGTGAGTTCCTGTCAATCAGAGATTCAATGGTAGAGCCGGTAATGGCCGATGACAGAAAACCCATGGTAGCAAGTACGCAGGACATGCATGTACATATAGGAAATATTACCAGTACAAGTTATAAGGGTACACAGACGGACAAGGTCGATGTCCAGATGTTGCCTGAGCTCTTGCAAGAAGAAAATGTAAATGTTACAGAAGAAAATGTAAATATTAAAGGAGACAATGTAAATGTTACAGAAGAAAACGTTAATGTTACAGAAGAAAATGTTAATATTACAGAAGAAAATGTAAATGTTACAGAAGAAAATGTAAATGTTAAAGGAGAAAATGTAAATGTTACAGAAGAAAACGTTAATGTTACAGAAGAAAATGTTAATGTTACAGAAGAAAATGTAAATGTTACAGAAGAAAACGTTAATATTACAAAAGAAAATGTAAATGTTAAAGAAGAAAATTTAAATGTTAAAGGAGAAAATGTTAATGTTACAGAAGAAATTGTTAATGTTACAGAAGAAAACGTTAATGTTACAGAAGAAAATGAAAATGTTACAGAGGAAAATATAAATTTTACAGAAGAAACTGTAAATGTTACAGAAGAAAATGTAAATGTTACAGAAGAAATTGTGAATGTTCCAGTAACAGAAAAAAATCAAAATATTCCAGTTACGGAAGAAATTGTAAATGTTTCAGTTAAAAAAGAGGATGGAAACTTTTTCTGTCAGGTGGAAAAAATAAGTCAACTGAAAGAAAGTTTCCGTAAAACAGATTTAGACCAAACTAAGAAAGAACATGAGAATGAAAAACAGGTAACTCAAGACACACAAAAAGATTGGAGAAAAAGGAAGAAGAGGACACAGAAAGAGAAAAAAAAAACAGAAGAGGATACAGAAAGAAAGACAAAAAGAGACGAACCAATAATACAGTGAAGTTGTTGGACAAAGAAAACATTGAAAATTTTATAAACAGTTTATTTATTATATTGAAAGACACAAAACTACAAAATTGTTGACATTATTTATATGTATATTGTTTTATATATCATTGGTACACTTTTATTATTATACGTGTCAAGAATTGTGATATATTCGTGATCTAGTCAACATTGACAAAAACAAATTTTCTTAATTTTAATATTCTATTGAGATAGCAGGTGCTTGTTTAGATTTTGTTTAATTGTATCTAATGATTTAATATTTCGCAATTATTTAACGCGGTTTTACCTTTGTGTTAACGTAACGTCGTTCCCGGCAAAATTGGCAGTTGCCGATTTAGCGTTACGAAATTCCGCCAACATGTGGCATTCGAATAACATCTTTGTTTTCTAACTTGTTATTAATCCTACATTTCTTTAGTTACTTGTATTTATATGCTTTATATTGATAAATCGGTGTCGAGACGTATGAAATCGTGATTGCTTTCTTTAAAATCCAATATTTACGTATGTATTGACAGTGATTTATATGATTAACCTTGACCAGTAGCGACCTATTTTCTTACGCGCAAGGATAAGGCGTGATAAGTATTATAAAAGGGGATTTTCCGAATAGCAAAACGAATTTGAACTCATCTTTATAGAAACTTAATAGGTAAATACTTCACGCACGAAAATCACAGAAAACCGTTAAACATATTGTACTTTCATTCTTTGTAGTAATTTATAGTAATAATAATAATTTCTATTTCTTGAAATAGTAGTTTAGTTGTTATTTTATTTAGAAAACCTGGCTAATGTATTTCGAAAAGCTATTGAATAGAATAAATATCTACAGACTAAAGGTATTGTAAGAAAGATTGAGAACAATCTTTACAATATCTATGGTAAAATATGTACACAGGCTTAACAGATTGGACGATGGGTTACTTTATGATGCTTATGTTTGTAATAAAATTTTAGATGCAGGAAACATTAATTGTTGGTATTCATCTATGAGACATGTCCTTCAATCACTTGATATACAAAATTTGAATACAAAGCTCAATAAATTAATTAAATTTGTAAAATGTAAACTTTGTAACAGTTTTAAAACATTTTGGGTGGTCAAAAGATCTGATACCTTATCACAAGGTAATATTAAATTAGAAAATTATTTCAACCTCAAGACTGACTTCGTAAAGGAGGCTTATTTATCAATTAAAGATTTTAATATAAGAAGAGCTATATGTATCAAAGTACTGAAGTACTGAACATCGGATGACCGCAGGTTCTTGTGGATGGTCAAAAGCACATGTCACAGAAACAGATCACATCTCTATACCTGAAACTGAGATTAATTTACAGAGATTTTTTTTCTTATACAAGTTCGTGCTTGGATGATGAATAAATGACAGGAAATTCAACCTCACCGTAATAACTATTATATTGTAGTGATACAAATCAGTATACCTTAGACTATTATACTAATATAATAATAGTTCCAGAGAATACACTGGTTTGTTTTTATATATTATATTAATATTACGGTTGCATGTATATATAATTTTCATCTAGTTGTATATCATACTATTCTACTATTATTATAGTGTAATGCAAGTGCATGGTGGACACTCTTCTGTAAAAAAAAATCAAAGTCTTAAAGGCTGTAAAAGCAATTGCTGCCATGTTAATGTTTTGTGGAATTTTATTTTTCATCCATATATATAAGAATTAAACCTGACAGGACAGGAGTGTTGACTAGTGAGAAGCAAGACGGTTTTAACTTTATATCAATATAAGACTTTAGCAGGAAATCATTTTAAATATGTTTTATATTTTACAAGGAGACAACAAGTTTACCAGGCTAAAGTTGGGGTTAATTATACATGTGCTGAAACATATAACTGAAAAAAAATCATTATGGATTATCCCCTGGTAGTGTTTGTAACTGGGCAATAATTTCCTTTATTGATTTAATTTTAACCATTTTCATAATTAATTTAAATTAACCATTCAGTTAAAACATTTCAACTTTCCAGACGCTAATGTTGAAAAACGGGACAGAAATAAAATATCTTACAATACATAAACATGTAAAAAATAAATATATATTTCAGCTTACTAAAAATATTTTCATAATGTTACTTTGACATCATTTCTTAAAACTAAGTCCCAAACATAATTGCTCAGTTGACATGTGTCATCCTCATGCGATACGAGATAACTATAATTCTGATGCAATCCCGAAAAGGGGGGTCATCACAAACAAACATGACATTAAATTGTCATTATACGAACTAGAACAAACAGCTCTATGTTGCTTTGATATTTATCAATTTTCAGGAAACATGTGAAATAAATTTCAGGTCCATTTCATTATAGTGCCTAACAAGATTGTGTGAGGTAGACGAAATTGACCTTAAAACGATCGCATTGTCTTTTGATGTCCAAAAATAGGCAGATCGGACATATACGGACTTTATCTAATGACTACATAAATTTGGGATTTATTATTATTATAATATTCTAATGAAACTGAAAATTGTATTTTTTTTTTAGGATAAACAACAATTTTACCTGGCGTAGCCGTTCATAAATGTTTTTCTGCATTTATCTTCGAAAAATGGCGTATTTAATGGAATAGAACGTTAATACAGTAAACTTTCTCTTTTTTCTCCGCAATAGGCTATCAAAAATAATTTATCTAATGTGTATGTGGAAAATTATGTGAAAAGATAAAAAGTGGCAATTGTTACCTTTCATACCTTAAGTTTCGTTCATCTGATTCTGACCAATGCTTATATACTAAATATCTATTTATATGCCGCTATTATTGTTGTTGTTACCAATTATGTAAATCAATTGTATCTGATTTTATGCCCTTTATGGGCCCTGTAATTTGGGAAATAAAAAAAAAATCTATTCATTGATAAAACGTAATATGGAGTGGTCTAGTGTCCAGTTTGCAGGTCATTTAATTTTCTGTACACATTCATGCACGCTCTGATTTAATCAATATACTCGTACGAAAAAGCATGAACAGTTTGAAGGTAATCTAATAATAACTTAATCCAATCAAATTGCATAAGATTCAATAACAATGTCAAGTCCACATCATAATGAGTAATAGAGGTAAACTGGGTAGGGAGAAAATGACAGATATTTCAAGTTAATATTTATGCAATAACGAATTAAAATTTGTCAACCAAAAGTTTTGCTACAATTTCAAAAACATGGCGTTCTGTATGGGTATAGTTTTCGGATCTTTCATTAGCGTATTTAAGGCTATAAAAAGTTTGGGCTTCAAAAGTTCACACAATTATTGACTTTATACAGAAAATTCGTCCTTGTAAAACATTTAATAGTTCACAAATGATACGCGATTTTAAAGTAAAATTATTTCTTAAAACACTGCAAAAAATTTCATTCATATTGATAAAGTGGTATCGTCATAAAGTGCGTTGAAATGAACAGTGGTATAGCAAACATCGAATTCCCTCAGTAAGGGGAGTCAGTTAAGTTTGTCTATTTTTAGATACTATACAGGTAATCTTTTGACACTACGTATACAACCTGTGTGACCTGTGTAGTGATTTTGATTTTACGATAAATTCATGAATGAACGATAATTTTATGAATGAACATGAGCACCTGACCTCTTTCTTAAACACCTATTAAACATATAAAACCGTATTTAATAAGGAGATAATTCAGTCAAATTTTCAGTACTAAATCAACAACTGAAATGATTCCATTTTTTGATGAAACATCGTACGAACGGAGAACGGAATCGCAGGTATAAAAATGCACTTTTTTCCCTTGTAATGACCGCGGATCTATAATTTTTATAGATTGGTTGAAATCCCAAAACTAATTTGCATAATGGAAATTTAGGCGATAGCAATACATCGGAGTGACCTCAAGGTCATCCTCTGTAAAAATGAGAATAAGTGCACATGATCTTAAAATTGAGATAGATATAGTAAAAAATACAGAGAGAGAACTCAGCGTCTATGTCATCACTGCCTATCACATGGATCAAATTCTATTGAAGATGAGATCCATTTTACAGTAAGTTGTCCTTTGTATAACGAACAGAGAAAATTATTATGGGATAAAGTAAACAGTTTTTGTACTAATTTTAAATAATTACCCAAGGATAAAAAATATTTCTTGCTTTTCACAAATGAGCATTTACCAACTCTTATGTGCCTAGGCAATTATATAATAAAGTGTTTAGAAATAAGACCCAGGTGGATACACAATATATAAAATAATATTTAATTATTATGAAATTATTGTTATAGTTATGTAAGACACATGATGTGTTAGGCTCTGATCCTGTCCATAACATGATTATATTATATTAGGATCTAGTTTTCCTTTTTTCCAATCATATTGTGCTTAATATTGTTGTAAATGATGCCCTTTATGGGTTCTTGATTAGATTAATAAAATTCTTATCTTATCTTATAGTGTAAATTGACCAAGTTGTTTCATATGACAGATATTTGGAGAAAGTTTTTGACATACGACAGAAGATGGACTATGGTCAACAGATGCCAAGTGAAGGCCAAAATTGAGTGTATTCCATATTACAAAAAAAGTCTATAAGACCTTTTCTATTTTGACAATAAATCAATATTGGCATATGTTAATTTCATAAAGATAGTACTTCCAAAATTTCAACACTAGAGACCACGTTACGGAACAAAATATATTTCAATCATGTATGATAAATATCAAGAGGGAATCAGGAAAAACCCTATACTAAATTTATATGATAATCAAGAATAAAATGGAAAATAAAAATGGCGTGAATCGTTTATGTTGAATATATCAAATTTACAAATCTAATGCCAAAATTGATTTTATCTCCACCAGTACCACTCCTAAAGATTTTGACAGTCTCGTCGATAGACAACCTTATTAAAATGTAGATCTGTGATTTCGTTATGCTCATAAGAGTACACGAATTATGATAGATCTGAATTATAATCAGATTGGTCGACAGACGAAGGGGTAATCTACTATATAGTTTTACTCTCGTTACGATTTTGATTTCCTGATGTTAACTCGAGAAGTCTCCACGAAATCATTTGAAGTTGGGAAATATCATTAGGGAATACTCATCTGGAACCAATATATTTTCATGTATAACGTCACAGTACCCAAATTGTACTGAGTTCCCAAATTGCACCCATTTAGCAAAACTAGCAACAGAAATCTTACAAGTTTTCTTAGAGACTTAACAATTTGCATGCTCATGATTTAACATTATTCACGTCTTTCAACATAGGTAAATATATTTAGATACACACAAAACGTTCACGGTATATATCAACAGTTGAAGTATTCACTTGAAAAAGTAAAATATACGGAAACGTCGCCATGCAACGTCCACGAAAATACAACTTTTAAAAATGAGCAATTAAAATATGTTACAGACATCCATTTCTTAAAAAAATGAAAAGTAAGCATGGACTATTGTCAAATTGTTCTAAATATTTTGAGATATAAAAACAAAACTCCAGCTATTCGATTTTTATAGATGTTGATTTAAGCATGGATGAAATTTGGGTACTGCCCATTACATGATTCTGTAATCGTTTGGAGGTCGGTTCAAACCCATTTTTCTATGATTCAATATGGATTCAAAACTAAATTGGTGGAAATATATAGTAAATAAGGATACATCTACAAAATAAAAACAGAATTGAAATTTTTTGTCTGGATCATAAATAAACGCAGGTGAAAAAACTGTCAAAATATGTGCAATTTGGGTACCCTCACGTTAAGTTTCAGCAGAGATCAAGTTCGAATTTTGCCCAATTACACTTTTGTTTTCCCAGAGATACCCCCCTTGAAAATAACATTAACGGTACCAATTTTACCGTGCACCAAATGCAGGTACAAATGGTACAAATAATTGTAGAACTGGGCATGCTCAAAATAGACATATATCGGAAGTTTTATTTGAGCTTAACACCATCAGCAAAATGTTACATAATTCCTATTACATAATTAATAGAAGTTAAATTTCTTGTATGAGTATGCAACGATTTAGATTCAAATACACAGTTTTACAATTATTTGCATAATCATACAATGATTTAATTCAAGTGCACAGTTTATAACTACTTTCATAATTCTGCATTGACTTAATTCAAGGACACAATTTTACATAATTCTGCAATGATTTTTCTCAAGTACACAGTTTAACAATTATTTGCATAACTCTACAATTTGTTCATTCAAGTGCACAGTTTTACAATTTTTTTTTCTATCATAGTGCAATGATTTAATTCAAGTGCACAGTTTTACAATTGTTTGCATAATTCTGAAACGATTTAATTCAGGTACACCTGGAAGCATAAAAAATTACAGTGATGGAAAACCGTTTCATCTGTTCAGTTGTATGTGTATTGATGGCACGTTAAAAAGAAAACGACTGCGACGGCTTAACAGAAATGTGAAAAACCACCCATCATTTCAACATGATGAAGAATGCATACACGCTACAGCAGCTAGTGCCCTTGGCCTTGGCGATACTTTGATCGATTAAGACGACATCGAGGAATATATAACAGTGGACCAATTGTCTTTAGACCCATTAATAGTTGGAATACATGATGGCGAATGGTATGGGACTTAAACCAAAGGAGACAGATCGTCAGTCCAGAGAATTAGATGTAGAACTTACAAGTCTAATTTTCAGGCATATGCAGTCACATGCGAACTTACAAACTTTGGTGTACAGAAAAAGACATAGACTTTAATATCGACGACGTCCATAGAAAAGATTCTACTAAATCATTCAGTTGCATTTCAGAGAACAAAATACCTTTTCCCTTATCAGAGAAAATGAGAAATACTTTGGACAGATATGAATCCGGAAGTACAACCTTCACCATAGATTTAATTCCTCCTAAAGAAGACGGTAAAAATGCATACATGGCAATACATGGGATTTGAGAGATCCGAAAGGGCAAGGTTGGTTGGTTGTAAAAACTCTATTTCCGGCCTACTGTTGGATCGTGTAGCTGTTTCAAGTCATATGATGGTCTTGTTATTAAATCTGAACAAACATTTTTTTTGTTATGGATTTTTGTAGTTATTTACATTTAATGATGGAGGAAAAATCCACTGTCTAAGTTTAATGTCTTTAGACTGTCTTAGAATAGCTTCGCAAGACATATATATATCAACTGGAATTGTTCTTTTCAGTGCCCTAGAGGTGGACGAACGCCAAGTACCGTAATATGTGATGGCATTTTTCTTGAGATTCTAAAAGATTTGATTCCTTCACTGCTTTCTAACTCAGATGAAACAAATACAAAACCCATATCTGGAACAATGCTTAAGGGTCGTATTTATGTGGTGGACAGTAAAACACGAAAACTGCATGCACAGTTGAACAATCTATAATACAACTGGGCGTTACATAAATATCAAACCACGCACAGTTATACAATTGTATGACGAACCTGGCTGCATTACTTAATGTGCATAAGCATGTACAGTTTTACAATTGTTTGATAATCTAGGCTTCAAAACTTCGCATGTGTATATATGAACTGCTCACTTGTACAATTTCCTGGGGAGTTGTGCATGGTGTACATATCGTATTAAAATTGTAAAACAATGCATGCCCAGTTCAACAAACTATGGTAAAACTGTGCATTACATAAATATAAACGCATGCACAGTTTTACAATTGTATGACGAACCTGTTGCATTATTTTACGTGCATAAGCATGCAAAGTTTTACAATTGTTTGATGATCTAGGCTTCATTACTTTACATTCACATATGAGCTGCCCACTTGTACAATTTCCAGGGGAATTGTGCATGGTGTACAGAGCAAAGCAGCCAAGTGTGTTGGTTACCAGACGATAACTTCAGTATCATTTCAGGGATATGTCCCTTGATAATGTGGAAAAAGCCACACTTTTGGTTTTTTAGACAATAACTTGAGTAGGCCTACACAACATTAAGAAATATTGTTAGGGAGAACTAAAAAAAGATCCAGTTCCAATTTGATAGATCTTACGTTCGACTTTCCTCATTATGCCCCTTGCTAAACCTAAAACAGCCAAATTTGGGGTTTTAAGGCGATAACTCGAGTAAGCCTTCACCAAATCATTTGAAGTTTGGAAATGTCCGACATCACTTACCATTCGTGTTGCTTAGTCTTTAGTTTTCTATGTTGTGTCATCTATACTATTATTTGTCTGTTTGTCTTTTTATTTTTGGCCATGGCGTTGTCAGTTTGTTTTCGATCTATGAGTTTGACTGTCCCTCTGGTACCTTTTGTCCCTCTTTTATCACAGTTCACTTCGAATTTAACTTGTTTCACTTTTTATCGTTCAAGAATTTTTCAGTAGATAAAATAAGATATAAGTGTGTTAATGTCAGTGGGTCACTAAATGAAGAAAACAATTACCAAATAAAGATTCGTCTAAAGAAGTTTATCATTGTAGTTCTGCAACAAACCAAGGACCAAAATTTTGGTTCATTTTTCATTACAAAATTACAAAAAAAATTAAAAGTTCCTGTATTCAAATATACAAATACCTTATACACTATTTAATCCTCATTCATTTATCTTCGAGACACTATTTACAGAATAATTCTATGAAGTGTAAATAAAAAGTAAAAGGTAAATAATTCAATCTATCATTCTATATATCAAACATCTAACATATATAATTAAGGTCAATAATTGTGTATTGAATTTTGGTATATGTTATATAATAAAGTGTCTGCTTAATCATATAATTCAAAGGTTACAATCTGATTTAAATATAGATTATGTGTCCAACCTTCACCTACAAGCTTGTAAGTGAAGTATGGACACAGGATCTGTATTTTAATCAGATTGCATAATTTAGGGGCCTGATGGGGGGGGGGGATCTGATCACGATTCACGAGTTGATTTTTTTGTCAATCACGATTCACAGAAAATAAATTTCCATGATCACGGATCACGAAAATATAAAAAAAAAAAAAATCTGTAGAAAAACGGATCACGATAGCGAAAATGCGCCGATCACGAAGAACGAAAATAACCCATCAGGTCCCTCATAATTATGTAATTTGGTCCCAATTTAAAAAATCAAAGTGCTGGATAGCACCTGTGGAAAGTTTGCAATGGTAGATGTTTAATATTTAAAATAGGTTGTAGATGTGTATTATTTCAAATATGTATTTAATCACAGCTTTGATGTTTTTTACTAAACCATTGTCTCATCAGCAATTATCAAAAATCACTTTTTTTTCATATGTTTGGCATGTAAAATTTTGATATTTTCTATCGCAACCTTAAACTGTAGATTAAAATAATCAAATATACAGAAAGTTCTGTTAATTTCTGTATGTGCACATCCCATGTCAAGGGCCTGTGATTTTAGTATTTTTATTGATTTAGGTCCTTCATATTTGTTTTTAGTAAATTGTATTGTTACTAATTAAGCCGTTATTTTTCTTGTTTGAATTGTTCCTCATTTTTCATAACAGGGCCTTTTATAGCTTACTATATGGTACGAGTTTTTTTATCATTGTTGACGACTGTATGGTGACCTATAATTAATTATATGTCTTCCTCGCTAGGTTAACCAAAATTTTAAAGTACAAAAGATATGACACAGACACGAATTGTACAAGGTTTTACTATCATAGTTATCAAAGGACAAAGACAAGGTCAAAGTGTTCCGACTTTGGAATATGACACGTCCAAAGACCATAATGCAACTGCCTAGTTAGTTTGATAACCCAAAGTTTAAAGCATAAACTTTATGATACGGGCACAAATTGGATAAAGTCAACTATCATAATCTTTTCAGATTCTATGATTTAACCTTTTCTTTGAGTATACTTACAGAAAATTTAAGTCTAGCGTTTTATTCATGCCTCCATCTGTTTTATCAGTATGCAATGTCATAGGCATAGATACATAGATAAAAAAAAATTGCTAAACATATTTATATACGTAATAAATAAACAAACAAACAATAAAAAAAGTTATGTTTGGTTTTTAGATTTTAAGCATTAAGAAAGTCATTTTGCTTGAAAACTTGAGACTCATTGTTTTAAACACTTTAAAATATATTAGGCAAAGCACTGTCTATATTACATGGACAAATGTTATTTAATAATTTCTACATCACTTGTCTTGGCACACTGGGTTATTTTAAGAAGTAGAAGCTGACTTGGCTGCTTTTAATACACTTGACTGTACTTAAGTAATCCTTATCCTTGTAACAATTTGTGTAGTTGTTAATCCAAAGGAGGCTGTGAAAAGTCGTTCAGTCAATGTTTTTCTGCTGTCAGTTTGGATCCACTTGAGCATGCTGAAGGTCCTTATATCCGTATTGGAATGTATTTCTTTGTTGAAAGTTTTTAAATGTTTTTTGGCATCAAAACCTTTCGATCGATGTTTTGACAAAACCAATGCACTTTTCTATCAAATTACTCATCCTTGGCGTGTGACATAGACAGAAGCCATATGATTACCGAGTATTTAATATCCTGTCAACTGTTTGTTGTTCAATCAAACTATTATCACTTGTTAATTAGCCGCCGGCCTGGTCAAAATATAAACATGTTGCGTAACCAGTAATGTCAGTTTTATCGGATACTTTCGATACACCCGGGCTTTTACGTCTTTAATAATAAATAGGGTTACACTAATGTCCTGACAATGTCCTGACGATTGTCCTGACCGATAGGAAAATGCTAATTACTTTTTTATTCTTAAAAGGATTAGGAACCAAGCAAGATGACAACATTTATTTAATTATTACAAGAAAAAGAATTAAAAAAAATAACTCTAAGAGTTAGAAAACTTGACCTGACCAACTTCGACTTTGTACTGACTAATGTCCTGACCGATATGAAACTGCTACATACATTATTCAAATTTATTTAATTGGGTTTAATAATTCAGTAATTAGTTTCATTACTTGCACTTAATCAAATTAACAAATAGGGTTATGAAAGGAGGGGTAAGCAATACTCACAGTCAGCAACCTGTACTTATATTTCCCCTATCTTTTTATTTAACAATATTTATTTGCTTTGGATGTTGTGTTTTATGAATAGGATAAATATTATTTCAAAGATAATATACGGTAAGAACTTAAAACGTTTATGTTTGTGTATTAAAGTGAATAGGTTATAAACAACTACAATCCAGAGTGTGTAAACCATTTCACCATCATTGACAACATCAGAACTGAAATATTAAATAATGAATGAGAGAAGATTAGTATGATCGCAAAATGATAAACAACCTAACATACATCTCAATGATACTAATCTTGATATCAAATGATGTAAATATGAACCCTGGACCTGAATGTTCAAACACAAGTGGAACTGTATATCCATGTGGCACATGCGACCAACCAGTAACATGGCAAGAAAGAGGTATCGTTTGTGATACATCCAATCAATGGTACCACGTCAGTTGTCAGTCTATGCAAACCAAGTCATACTTAGAACAACATGTAAATGACTCAGCCATTGCATGGGATTGCATTATGTGTAATTGTCCAAATTACTCCACCTTCTGCTATTCTTTAGTTTTCAGCACCTCAAATCAATTTAGCATACTATCAAATATATCCATCAACAGTCTAACACCTGGTGTCATAAAACCACTACATACTTCAACGCCAGAGAGGAAAACAAAAAAGAAAAAGGAGCAAGATGATTCAAATCCTAAAACTATTCGGGTATTAAATATCAACTTCCAGTCAATAAGAAACAAACAAGGTGAACTGATAAATCTTATTGAAAGCACAAAGCCAGACATTATTTTTGGAACTGAGACCTGGCTAGATGCATCAATAAAAGATACACAATATTTTCCAGACGGATATAATATATATAGAAATGACCGGAACTTAAGTGGAGGGGGAGTACTCATAGCCGTCAATGACGCATACATTACATCATCAGTACCAGAACTGCTAACCGACTGTGAGATTGTTTGGTGCAAGATGGAGATTATTGGGCACAAAACCGTCTGTCTCTCCAGTTATTACAACCCTAAAACATCAAACGAAAAGGGATATACTGAATATGGAATAAGCATTGATAGAGCTAGCAAAAATAAGAAATGCTTTTATCATCTCGGCTGGTGACTTCAACCTACCAGGCTGGGACTGGTCTAGCAAAGAAATAAAGCTGCACACTCAATGTGTTGCAAATCACAAAAAGTTTGCTGACATATTGGATGATAATGGCATGGGACAACTTGTAAACAAGCCTACTAAAGGACCAAATTCACTAGACCTTGTGGTAACAAATCATCCAGATAGCTTCATGAGAGTTGCAACCTTACCCGGACTTTCTGACCATGACATCGTTTTCGCAGAAGTAAATCTCAACCCCCGGATTATCTATCCAAAAACCGAGGATTATACCATTATACAGGAAGGCAAATTGGGAAAATATGAAAGTTGACCTAAATAACCTACATAAAGATATTACCTCAATGAATGAACAGAAAGAGGGGGTAAATGCACTGTGGACACACTTTTAAATTAGAAGAAAGCATAGGTAAAATTGTACCAAAAAAGACCGCTAGAAAGAAGGATGGTAGTCCCTGGAGTACAACCGACATCAAACGTCTAATAAGAAAGAGGGATAGCTGGTATAAGAGAATGAAAAAATCTGGAAATGGAGGGGACACAGACAAATTCAAAGAACTAAAACGTTGTACACAGAGAGAAATCAGGAAAGCTTACTGGAACTACATCGACAGTATAGTCTCACCACCAGACCTGAATAAACCGCAAGAAAAATCAAACTGCATGAAGAGATTCTGGACCTTCATAAAGCACAAGAGGTCAGATGGGAGTAAAATACCACCCTTAAAATATAATGGAACTCTACACTCAGAACCAACTGAAAAAGCAGATATACTCAACGGACAATTTCAGAAAGCCTTTTCAGACAAAACCAACATATCAAACCAAGAATTCCAAAAGCAGTGTAATATGTCTGGAAACTTTCAAAACATCTCCGACATCAATATAACAGATAATGGTGTGAACAAACTTCTGAAAAACCTAAATCCAAACAAAGCAGCTGGACCAGACAACATAACACCTCGAGTCCTTAAAGAACTTGCATCAAATATAGCTCCAATACTGACAACTATATTCCGCCGCTCATATCTTACAGGGGAAGTGCCAAGTATTTGGAAATCAGCTAACATCTGTCCAGTGTATAAGAAAGGTAAGAAATACGATCCAATTAATTATAGACCAGTTTCACTCACCTGTATATCATGCAAATTATTGGAGCATATTGTAACTAGTCACATTATGTCTCATGCTGATGCACAAAACATCATGTATCCACTACAACACGGCTTTCAGAGGGGCCTATCATGTGAGTCACAACTAATTGAATTTATCGATGACGTAACTGGCAACTTAGATCTAGGAAAACAAACAGGTTGTCTCATAATGTATTTCTCCAAGGCATTCGATAAGGTTAGTAATAGCCTTCTCATCCACAAACTGAATCATTATGGGATAATTGGTAAAACAAATGAGTGGATAAAGAACTTCCTCAGTGATAGAACACAGTCAGTAGTGGTGGAGGGAGAAACATCACCCTCCATACCTGTGGAGTCCGGCGTTACCCAAGGATCCGTCCTGGGACCTAGTCTTTTCCTGTTCTATATAAATGACATGCCCCAGGGGATTCAATCAACTGTACGACTGTTTGCTGATGACAATATTGCGTATGTCACAATCTCATCCGATATAGATTCAGCAAACCTTCAAAAGGACCTTGACAAACTAGCTGAATGGGAATCGAAATGGCTCATGAAGTTCCATCCTGATCAAGGTAACGTACTCATCATCTCCAAAAAGCAAACTCCAGCTAAATACAGTTACACACTACATGGCCATAACCTTGAACACGTCACATCAGCGAAATACCTGGGATGTACCATTGCATCAGATCTAAAATGGGGTAAACATATAAGCAACATCTGCTCCAAAGCAAATAATACCATCAGTTTCCTTAAAAGGAACTTAAACATCTCCAACAAGTCTATAAAGGAAAAAGCATATGTGTCCCTTGTCAGACCAACATTGGAATATGCCAGTGCAGTATGGGACCCGTACCAACAAAATGATATTTATAGATTGGAAATGGTTCAAAGAAGGGCAGCAAGGTATGTTACTAACAGATATCACAACACTTCATCTGTTAGTAACATGCTTGAACATCTAGAATGGACTACCCTATCTTAGAACAATCAGAGAGTGGAACACCTTTCCCAACTGTAAGGTCTCTGCCCCGAGTCCTGAATCTTTCAAGGCTCAGCTCCGTCAGTAAATTAAATGACATGTTTTTATTTTCACCTGTATATAAATTTCACCCAGTTTTTGTTTTTGTTATTAAATTTAAAATTGTTTTCATGCGCACACTCCAAAAATGTGGCAGGATAGTCAACCAGTTGACGGTGGCGGCTTACTGGAAGAAGAAGAAGAAGAAGAAGAAGAAGAAGAAGAAGAAGAAGAAGAAGAAGAAGAAGAAGAAGAAGAATAGGTTGAAGCTGGTCAGGTCAATTTGTTATTATCTTTGAAATTTTGCTTTCCAATGTTTATGATAAGTATAAAAAAAACTTTATAATTCGACTTGGTCAAGAAGTCAATCATACCCATAATAATAAAAGTGCTGGATGGCACCTCTTGGAAGTTTGCAACTGAAGATGTGTATTATTTCAAATAGGTTATAGATGTGTATTATTTCAAATATGTATTTAATCACAGCTTTGATTTTTTTAACTAAACCATTTTCTTTTCAGCAATTATCAAAAATCACTTTTTTTCATATGTTTGTCATATAAAATTTTATATTTTCTATTGCAACCTTAAACTGTAGATCTAAAATAATCAAATATACAATAAGCTCTGTTAATTTCTTTATGTGCCAATGCCATATCTAGGGCCTGTGATTTTATAGTATTTTTTTCCATTTGTAACTGGGCATAACCTTAACCATAACAGTAAAATGACGGCACCAAAATTTTGGTTTTGTGGTTAAAAGTATTGTGTATAAGTTTTGTAACATTTGGTTGAGGCACACTAAAGTTAGAGCACGGAATTGAAAAAAAATTGTAAGTGTTCCGTGGAACCTGGTGTTTCGCCTACTTTTGCTGTTAATCGCAGGCTCAATAAAAATGAGGAAAAAAATAATAAAAATATTCCTCTCAATACTATCTTTTGATTGTAAGAAGCTTCTGTCCAAGTTTGGTAAAAATTTAGGATAGTTTATGAATCTAATAAATGTTTTAAAATATTTAACTGCAGACTGTATGTAATGTTAACTGGAAGAAAAGCTAAGTCCATTAATAAGTAAAATACGGAAAAACAAGAACAAAATTTTAACTAAATTTCCTTCTAGATACTAGCTTTTGATCATAAACAAGCTTCTGTCAAAGTTTGGTACAAATCCAAGATAGTTTAAGAAAGTTATTAAAATTTTAAAAACTTTAGCCACAGAGTGAATGTAATGTATCCTGGCAGAAAAACTAAGTCCATTTATAAGTAAAATACTGAAAAAATGGATTTTTTTTTTACAAAATTTACTTCTGGATACTATCGTATGATCATAAAAAAAAGCTTCTGAAGGATCGCTATGTCTCGCTTTTTCGACAAAAGTCAACGGCTTGACAAAAATCAGCAATTTTTAAATTTGTAAAGGGGCATAACTCTAGAACAGTAAATCTGACGCCACCAAAACTCAATTTTAATCAGTGTTTTGTGATAATGAGCATTGTGTACAAGATTCATAACATTTGGTTGAGACAAACTAAAGTTAGAGATCGTATACAAAAAAATCAAGCAACTTTTCCAATTGTTAAGGAGCATAACTCTAGAATTGTAAAATCGACGCCACCAAAATTCAACTTGACCTGTGTTTTGTGGAAATAAGCATTGCGTATAAGTTTCATACAATTTGGTTTAGGAAAACTAAAGTTAGAGAACAGAAACCAATTTTGGATGTACGGACGTATGTACAAGTAAGGGACGTACATACTTACAGAAGAAAAAGGGTAAAACTTAATACGGTGCGGGTGGGGACATAACAATAGCAGTATGACGACAGGAATAAAAAGTTTATATACACTAGATTCATAGAGGTGCTTATAACCCTGTAACACATTTTATAGTTGATGCTGTGAAATTTAGCATTGAGGCAATAACATTGTGGAGATTTTTGATTCGTCATAATTATTTGGACTAGCACTAAGAGTAAGAAAGTCATTTTTCTATTACATGGACAGATTTTATTTAATCATGTAAATAATTGCTACAGCACTTGTCTTGATACACTGAGTTATTCTAAGTAGAAGCTGACTTGTCTGCCTTATCTTTGTAACGATTTGTGTACAAATGTAATTGTTAATCGTAACACTGAGGAGGCTGTGATATGTACGAACTGTCGTTGAGTCAACGTTTTTCAGCTGTCAGTTTGATCCACGTGACTGAGCATGCTGGACGAGTGAAGGTCCTTAAATCCACATTGGAATGTGAAACAGCTAGTATTTGAATAGCGGAATTCCGATCGATGTTTTGACAAAAACATGCACTTTTCTATCATAGCCGATATTTACCTTTACTCGTCCTTGGCGTGTGACATAAACCATATGATTATCGAGTATTTCTGTCACATGTCTATAATTGTTCAATCAAACTTTTATCACTTGTCAATTATCCCACGGCTTGGTCAAAATATAAAACATGTAAAAAATTCAGTAAATTGTCAGTCATACGGGATTCTTTCGATACACTCGGGCTTTTACTTTATATTTAATAATAAACATTTGTAAATATCGTACGTAGTAAAAATTGCGCGGGAAAATGTTCATTCGTGAAATATTCATGAATTAAACGATGTCTCGCGTAGATATCTTTTGATTTTCTCTTCAGCGCATGGAAATTCCGCGAAGTAGTGTTTGTGATACTCATTTTCAAAATGAAGTTAAATTCACCTTTTTTATTCAAGCTGTAATCTTTTCAAAAGGACTCAAAATTTCAAAAGCATCTTCCTAGAATCAGTAATCAAACACTAGTACTACATTATCTTGGAGCAGAACATTTGCGATAGTCTGTCACCGGAAGTTTGAGAACGACGCCTTAGGAAAATATTGCTATAGCAAACTTCCCAAAAATGTATTTAGCATTTTTATATTGGTCAGGACATTAATCGATGTTGGTCATGTCAAGTTTTTTTTATCCTTAAAATATTATTTTTCGATTTTGTTTCGAAAAAATTATTAAATATATGTTATTATCTTGCTTGGTTTCAAATTTGAAGTCAATCTTTCCAATAATAAATAAACAGCTGCGCCACGAGTGCATGATACGCCCGTCGCTTTTTCAAAAAATAAAGTTCATTTACTTCTCAATGTTATATCAGAAATTCATGAAAAAATAAAGGGAGGTTATCTTAATAGATATAAACCAGTTACCCTAAGGCTAAAGAATATGTTTATGCAATGAACATGTAAGTTATAGCCATCGTTAATAAGTAATACAGTTTCTTTAATGTGGAGATGTAAAGATGAAAGAGATAATTCTTAATATTAACTGGTGGTTTGCTTTCTTAAATTATGTTTTTTTTATGTTTAAGGTATAAAGGTTATGCTTAATTTCCTCCAACATTACAGTCTTTCTACCATGATGCCAAAATCCGATTGATTTGTCAATCTGGTTATTATAAGCATCTGAAAGTCTATACCCACCCATATGAATTTCATTCAAATTTTGACTTATGTGTTTGACACTCTTATCTTCACGAAAAACCACAAAAAGCACCAATCTGAAGTTTAGTCCTTGTGAACGATCATTTGAGAATAAAGTGTGGTAGTATTTCTGGTGAAATACAAAATTCAATAATACCAAAGTCAGTACTTACAAGCATTTAGAAACACAAAAAGTTTGTAATTTTCTAAACATTTGCCTTTTTTGAAATTGTCAGCACGATAAGAATATAAGCATTAAAATATGAAGCCAAGGTTCCTGCATATTTTATTTTAACTTAAAAAAATAGGATGACACATTAAGTGATATTATACGAACGATACAGTAAGAGAAAACTTATTTAGTATGACATTGCGTTTATTCTGAGTTCTATGGAATATTTGATGGTATGTAGTAATTCAATATGTAGTTATTTATTATTGCTTAAGGTATTTTTATGCAAAAATGTATGCACGAAAAGATATTCAGCATTGTTTACCTCATAAAACGTAGGAAATTGCACTATGTCTGTGCGTTTTGCATCTAGCAGTTTTATCAGACGTTCTATGCAATATCTAAAACTTGCAACAACTGTATAATTGAATAAATCAACTAACATGCACATTGACATATTTATATATGCTCAAAAAAGTTCATGCAATTAGACATCTATATATCATGTATATTGCAATCATCCAATACAACTAATATTGTCCACCTATTGTATTTATTATCTAAGATACCACACTCATTAAGACAAACAAATAAACCAAAAAAATGTATTAAATTTCAGACATACTATTTGCGAATAGTATGTTCACATTACAATCATTTCAGAAAATATACTTGGTCTACTATGAGATTATTAAAAAAAACCACCAAAATCTCATGAAAAATAAGCATCGACCAATAGCACACGAAAATAAGGTCAATGTTAGATGAACCCCGTTCAATATTCTAGTAAAAATAACAAGCCCTGCATACGCTAATTGTAATTGACCCATTGCTGAAAAAGCATCAGAAAAAAAACCGAACCATAAAAATAGAACATTGACAAACAGTTAGTTGAAACCTACCGGTCGGACATGTACACACTGAAATCAGCCTATACACAAACGAAACAACGAAAATTAAATCAAGGACAATTGAAAATTATATTATTGAAACATAAAGCTTTAGTATGCAAAATTTGAAGCATTCGGATCTTCTTCACATCTGAAATAAAAGAAATATATACCAAAAGATAATGACGTCGGACTTGCATACCTATATTTTGCATTATGTTGCGCTCTTCTCAGGCGAAACTAAAGTGTATGTCAAAGTTATAAATGCTCATAATAACGATCTTCTAAAACTTTTCCAATGAATCATTTTAAACGTTAGTTAGCGGTAAATTCAGAACATATTGATCATACTAGATGGAGAGTTGTTTCATTGGCACTCATACCACATCTTCTTATATTTAGTGAAAGAAACGAATATTTCATGTACAAATCATTTATAAAGTGAGTATGGCCTGTATTTAACTCCAAAAAGAGCATGGTGTTTCGACGTTCAAAGTGAAACCTGCAAAAAATATACACATTTTTACATCGGACATAAAGCAAATTCAGCGGACAAAAAGCAAAACAGACCAAAAGCAACGGACAAAAAGCAAAAGTGTCGGACAAAAAGCAAAATTATCGGACAAAAAGCAAAACGGACAAAAAGCAACGGACAAAAAGCAAAAGTGTCGGACAAAAAGCAAAAGTGTCGGACAAAGCAAAATTATCGGACAAAAAAGCAAAAGCGGACAAAAAGCACCGTAACAAGTGTTTAAATAGTTTTAAGTATTGTTTTAATGTTCTTCGAGATACTACTACAGTTTAGTAGTGCCAAAGGCGAAAAATATAGTTTATGGTTCGATGTTAAGAAAAATGTTTTTCACCTGAAGCATGGAAGACATTGAAAGTTTCTATAACTTCAAAAAGGGATATTGCAGAGTGGAATTGTAACGTCTGCAAAACTGACGTGCACATTGCTGCATCACTCGTTTGTGATGGCTGCCTAGAGTGGTTTCACCAAAAATGCGTCGGACTGAAACATGGACCCAAAACAACATACTGGATGCGTAGAAACTGCCATTGTAAATAAAAAAATAAAAAAATTGTATGAAATATTGTTAAAATTCAAACAAAAGTTTTATACATATTACTAGTCCCAGTATACATTGAAGTGCATTAACGTACCAATAACACAATGTAACCGTAGACACAAATATTATTGTTACATTCGTAATTAATTGGTTCCTTACCAAACCCTGCATTCCGGCAATTGTCTCCAATGTAACAATAACTTTTTTTTATTATTATTACATTTCAATGTAACCATACCCAGTGCCGCCTAAGGAAAGTATATGCTATAGCAAGCTATAGCAAACTTTCCAAAAACCCAGCTTCTGAGTCTTATTGTGTCTTTGATCGTGACAGTTGTCAATCATACTGGTATTGTTACAGTACTCTTACTTAATATGAAAGACCAAACTAGCCAGCACATTCATGCTTGAATAAACTGCTCTAAGAGATATAACCCAATTTGTTTTTAGTTCATTTGTGCATATTTACATATACTTGGGAAGTATTGGGAACTATATTTTAGTGTCTATAGAGTTAGTGACTAACCTGGCTCCATCCTGGGCCTAAATTAGTGGTTCAATACCTTGAGGAAGCCTCCGTCAAATAATTCATAATTTCGATAGTGGGACCATTAAACTCAAATCCAAAGTCTTTTTTTTTTTCCAGACGATACTGGTAACATAGGTTAATTTCCATAAAATCTTTCAAAATTTGGAAATGTTGTTAGGAACCGCTAAACACGATCCATTTTAAATTTGGCGGATTTCACTTTTTCATAGAAACAGCACTTGATAAGGAAGAACAGACAAATTGTTTACAGACAATAACTTCAGTAAACCCCACCAAATCATTCAAAATTTGGAAATGTTGATAGAGACCAATAAACAAAAATCTAGTTTGAATTATGACTGATTTCACTCTCTTTCAGAGTTATGCCCCTTGATAAAGCAGAAAATAGCCAAAAAATTAATTGTTTTAGTTTCCAGACAATATCTTAAGTAAGCCTCTTTCAAAAATCATTTGAAATTTGAAATGTTGTAAGCAAACATTTAACACAGATATAGTTCAAAATTGATTGATTTCGTTTTGGTCTTTCCACCATTATGCCCCTGATAAAGCGGAAAATAGCGACATCTTGGGTTTCCACGGTATAACTTGAGGCCTCCACTAATTTTTAAATTTTGAAACTTAGGAACCACTAAATAGATTAACTGCCTCTTATTAAATACAAAAATAGACATTTTTTTTGTTTCTGGATCATATTAACTGGAGTAGGCATGGACAAAACCATTCTAAATTTGGGAATGTTTTCAGGGTTTACTGAACAGTTCAAATTTGATTTCTTTAATTTTTGCCATTCTGGAGTTATACCCCTTGATGTGAAAACTACCTCAATTGTTGGTTCCTTGATGATAAACATGGTGTTCCAATATCATCCACAGCACCTTGTAGGAGATGGTTCATGTAGAGTTTAGTTGGTGCATTGACTGGTTAAATAAAGGCTATACATGGCAGAACTTTAGTCCCAACCCATTCTCTCAGAAAAAAACCCTGATACTACTCCTGCCAACATTATATTGGTGAGGGCCATGTGTCACATGGACACATTCTATTTTTAGTTATTATGATTTTTTTTAGTTTTTTGGGGTTTTTCATGTCAGTTTTTTAGAATTGCCTACTGGATGGTGTATTTTTCAATTTGAAATGACTAGCTTGGCAATTAGTTTTCTCATTTAAATTATTTCACATTTGTCATGTAGGCACCTTGTATAGCTGCCTATACGGTATGGGTTTTTTCATTGTTAAAGACACTCTTATTGCTTTTATTTTCGTCTTTTAAACTGTAATGGAAAGTTATTTCATTGACAATCATACCACATCTCAATATCGTTATAAGTATAAAATTTTTGGTCTTACATTACAGAGGACCATTCTTCTTGGTCACCTCTCCTCTGTATTGATAGTTTTCAATATCAAACTGATTAAAAAGGCTGTACATATGACTTACCGGTTTATAACTAGACTACATCACATAGCAATTAACAAAATTGGCACTAACAAAATTGACATTTACTCTGTAGGGGGGGATTAATCATAATGAAATGAGGGTTTAATTTTTTTTAATGAAAAATTCACATTCGTACTTCTAACATATGCCTCTCATCTATTACTTATATATCATGTAAATAAATATAAAATTCATCTGTAACAATCCATTTAGCAAGTGACATCAATCAGGTCCTCCTCTCTGCAAAATAAAAAAGAAAGAAAAAATTTAATTCAATTTTTAATGAACTGTAGCTGGAGCAAAATCTAAAGTATGATATGTGGCTGTCACAGTGGCTTAACTTTAAATACAGTAATTACAAAAAATTATTGTGGCATTCATTATTTTTTATTTTTGAAGATTGAATGAAAAATGCAAGATTAATTATTGTGATTTCAGGAAAAGCTTCACAGATATATGCATTTGATATCAGAATGTGAGTTTTTATTATTGTGATACTGTTTCATTATTGGCATTAATAAAAAACCTTGCAATAATTTCTGAATTTACAGTAAGCAGTTGTGCAAGGCATTTTTTTTTTTATTCAGAAATTGTTAGAAATGTTTTTGAATTAACAATCTTATGCTTTTCACACAATGTCTTTTAATTTTTTTAGTAGTACAAAAATGCTATGTTGGCATTTAATTCATAGTTTTAATAATGTGTGATTCTTCCAAGAAAGACGTGTGTACACTACTGTATCTGAATAATATACTAGTAATTGAAACGGTCAAAGTCTGTGTTTATGTTTGATGTTTTTCTGCTTAGTATCGATCTGATGAGTTAAGCCTTTTTCAACTGATTTTTATAGTTTGTTCTTATGTTGTGCTGTTACACCACTGTCCCAGGTTAGGGGAGGGTTGAGGGCTCACAAACATGTTTAACCCCGCCACATTCTTTATGTGCCTGTCCTAAGTTAGGAGCCTGTAGTTCAGTGGTTGTCATTGGTTCATGTCTTTTGTACTTGTTTTTCGTTAATTGTTTTGTTATAAATTAGGCCGTTAGTTTTCTCAATTGAATTGTTTCATATTTTTCATGTCGGGGCCTTTTATAGCCAACTATACGGTTTGGGTTTTTCTCATTGTTGAAGGCCGTACGGTTTCCTATAATTGCTTACACCCACTTTATTTTAAATTTGGTGAATAGTTGTTTCATTGGCAATCATACCCTCATCTCCTTATTTTTATAAAGTCTATGCTTTGAAATGAGAAACCCCAAAAATCATTCAGATCAAAAATCAAAATAGCTGGTGCACAACTTCATGTTCTGTAGTTAAATCTATGCAATATAAAAATAAGATGTTAGATGATTGACAATGAGAAAACTCTCCATCAGAGACCAAATGATGTAGTCGAAGTTGGCAAGTTTAGTTGAATTATGTTGAGTTGTTTTCATGAAGTGGCAGATTAACATAAAGAGTGGCCTGAACAACAGACTGATCCCTATGCGTCGCTACAGCATGTTGTCAGGTTACACAACAAGTCCTGTCATATCACAGATATTAAATGGTTTATTTTGTCAGTTCAGTGCTTGATGCTCAATTTCAGTAATGAAATCCATGAAAGTTAGTATGTACAGTAAAATTTTAAAAATATTTCTTTGATTGGACGTCATAATTTATGTTCACAAAAATCAGAAAAGTTGTTAGACATATTTTGTATTATGAAAAATTAATAATATCGTAAGACAGCTTACTGTAAAAATACTTTTATTTGTGGGTACATGTATCAATTTTCATGGTTTGAGCAAAAGTTACATGTTCATAGGTTCTTAAATTCGAGGATATTAGTTTTCTGAACCAAATCGATTGAAGAATTTGAAGCCATCTGAAACGAAGATTCTTGAAAATAATCATATGTTGTTTTAAATCATTGTGGGACATTGCCTGCCTAGAGTGGTTTCACCAAAAATGCGTCGGACTGAAACATGGACCCAAAACAACATACTGGATGCGTAGAAACTGCCATTGTAAATAAAAAATTTAAAAAATTGTATGCAATATTGTTAAAATTCAAATAAAAGTTTTCAAGTTTTATACATATTACTAGCTTCTGAGTCTTATTGTGTCTTTGATCGTGACAGTTGTCAATCATACTGGTATTGTTACAGTACTCTTACTTAATATGAAAGACCAAACTAGCCAGCACATTCATGCTTGAATAAACTGCTCTAAGAGATATAACCCAATTTGTTTTTAGTTCATTTGTGCATATTTACATATACTTGGGAAGTATTGGGAACTATATTTTAGTGTCTATAGAGTTAGTGACTAACCTGGCTCCATCCTGGAAGGTGCCAATTTAGTGACCTTCTGACTTTGACACACTTGTTTTCTCATTGTTGAAGGCCGTACGGTTGCCTATAATTGCTTACACCCACTTTATTTTAAATTTGGTGAATAGTTGTTTCATTGGCAATCATACCCTCATCTCCTTATTTTTATAAAGTCTATGCTTTGAAATGAGAAACCCCAAAAATCATTCAGATCAAAAATCAAAATAGCTGGTGCACAACTTCATGTTCTGTAGTTAAATCTATGCAATATAAAAATAAGATGTTAGATGATTGACAATGAGAAAACTCTCCATCAGAGACCAAATGATGTAGTCGAAGTTGGCAAGTTTAGTTGAATTATGTTGAGTTGTTTTCATGAAGTGGCAGATTAACATAAAGAGTGGCCTGAACAACAGACTGATCCCTATGCGTCGCTACAGCATGTTGTCAGGTTACACAACAAGTCCTGTCATATCACAGATATTAAATGGTTTATTTTGTCAGTTCAGTGCTTGATGCTCAATTTCAGTAATGAAATCCATGAAAGTTAGTATGTACAGTAAAATTTTAAAAATATTTCTTTGATTGGACGTCATAATTTATGTTCACAAAAATCAGAAAAGTTGTTAGACATATTTTGTATTATGAAAAATTAATAATATCGTAAGACAGCTTACTGTAAAAATACTTTTATTTGTGGGTACATGTATCAATTTTCATGGTTTGAGCAAAAGTTACATGTTCATAGGTTCTTAAATTCGAGGATATTAGTTTTCTGAACCAAATCGATTGAAGAATTTGAAGCCATCTGAAACGAAGATTCTTGAAAATAATCATATGTTGTTTTAAATCATTGTGGGACATTGCAAAATAAGGTCTGTTTTCTGCTCTTTAGTTGGGTTGCTGTCTCTTTGACACATTCCCTGTTTCCATTCTCAATTTTATGTTCATTTTCACTTACTTGATTGTCTTTCACTACTGACAACATTCATCAGATTTTTAATAAAATAATTGCTTTCGGATATAAGCTGCTGATTCACGTATGCTCACAAATTATCTCGATTGAAGGAATTGCAAAGTAAACCATTAAATTGTTGCACATGTGTAATCAGAAGTGATGACATTAATTAACCTGAGATCGATTGATCAACAGATAAACGACCCCCAAAGGTGTTAATTGGGCCATAAACATGTCAATTAAAGAAAACGGTTACAGAAAAAATGCTACACATGTACTTTAAATTGTAGAATCAATGCTTGTGAAATAGTAAAGTAAGCCCAATATAAAATTGTTTTTTTTCCTATGAGAATTATGAGGAGATAAAATGAACACTTCATCGTCGCATATCATCACAGGAAGTCTGACTTTCATGGATCAAAACTAATTTATCATGAGAATTAAAAGAATAAAAGTCGTAGAGTTTAGGTTTTTTTAAATATTAAATGAGTAAAATCCTCCCTGAAGTTATATATATATATAGTTCATAGTGCATTTGCTGATATTCGAGGTATTCTCTAGATTATATGCCCATATCCATGTAGTCAAACCTACATGGGTATCTTTACATGTCTTGATTTGGACAACAGTTGTTATATTTCGTTGGACACTTAAATTTGTGGATAAAGCCATCCACAAAAAATCACGAACATTGGTACCCCAAGAATAAAAGTAATTTCACAGTAATATTTACCGGTATGTGATTTCTAATAAAATCATAGAAAAAGATATTTTCCATTTACAATGCTACTTAAATTTACTGAATATGACAGCGTTCTTGAAAAACTGAAGGTCCTGTCATTCCTGACCACCAAAAACCAGGTAGGTCCATTAATTTTGAGTGTAGCGGTTGTCCTGGTGTCCAGCTAAAAGTGGACCACCAGATATGTAGTCTTGGTGATCCCAATGACCACCATGGCCACCAGACTAAAACTTTTTTGAGCACCCTGATATGATATCAGACTAGAACTTTTTTTTTCAGAAATATTGGAACTTTCACAAAGCTGAAACATTTGCATTACCTCAATATATTCCATTTCCTCTTGGCTTATTGGTTTTCTTTGATACCGGAGTGGTAAATCAGAAAAGTCTATCACATGTCCTCCTTGTGAAGATGATCTACCAGCTGCTGGAGATAATGTCTGTGTAACAGAAGATACTACTGGCACTTCATGTTTGAAGGAAAAATCTGCTAAAGACCAAAACATCAATTTAGTAAAAAAAATACCTGTAGACTGTACTGTAGTTTAAAAATAACATAAAGTTCCTAACTTTTAGTCATATCAGCTGCCACAAGCCAAAATAGATCTTTTAACCCAAAAGTCTTCAAGAGCATCAATTTCTCAGCTGGCAATCATCGAGTGCATTTATATAAACATTAAAGGGCCCTTTTTATAGTGATATTCCTTATTGTTTTTGCTCTTTGCTAAGTAATACTGTCATAAAATTAATTTTGAACACTATATTTATGATATTTGTAACTTAGTCTGAATAAAATCAATTTCTTTGGGGTTAATTTTGTTTATTTTGTGGATAGACATTATCCGCAAAAATTATCCACAACAAATTTTACAAAGAATATAATTTCACATACTGGAAAGCACCAAAATTATTTTCCCATGATATAAAAATTGAAAAAAAAACACAAAATTACTCAAAATTTTAACCCCTCGAAAAACTGATGTTTCTACAGTAAAATGAGCATTTGCCAATAATTCAAGATTTGATATATATATATCTATCAGAAAACAAGTAAATACCTTTATTTCTTTGTGGAAATTTTATTTTTGGCACATGTGGAGCAACAGCCTGAAAAAAAAAAACTAAATATAAATATGAAACACATTCATGAGAATTTATTATTCTCTTAACATTGTTTGTAGCTAATTTTTGTGTTCAGCATAACTTACCTTTTTAAAGGCTCCAAATTTACAAAAGTTAATATAAACATTGATGGCCGTACTTTGACCTATAATGGTTTACTTTTACAAATTGTGACTTGGATGGAGAGTTGTCTCATTGGCACTCATACCACATCTTCTTATATCTATATATGATATTGATTTCTGTTTGTACATTATGTTTCTGAAATAAGCAGATATGCCTGAGACAAAGTTATGGGTACAATGTACATGCATGTAAGCAGAAGGATTAGCTTCTAAATTTTGTTACAAAATTTTTTATCAGGCTATTTTTTCGGCTAAAATTTTCCATTTTTAATGCATCTAGATTAGAGTATTTTATCATTTCTTAAATTATTTTTAAATGTTTCTAATGTTTACTAGTATGTGTGTAATCCTGATTTTTATTCAGAGGACAATGCTGGTTTCTAAAACAGCTCTGAACTCCAAATAGCAATACACCTGTCAGATAACTTTTTAAATTGTATGCCATTAAAGTTAAGAGAAAATATCTGACTCCACCAAGTACAAAAAAAATGTATATATTGTAATGAGTTTTGGGAAATCCCTAAAAGCAATAAGCTCTATAGGGATAAGGCAAAACACAGTATATTTCTGTTTCCTTTCTCCTTATATACAATTTTCATGCTTACCCCAGATGTTTTTGCAGGCCATTGATTAAGCAACGCTTAAGTCTAGAGATTTTTGGTTAAAAAAAAAAACAACAACTATTAAAAGTCCAGAACATTTCCCTATATACTGATAATCTATATAAAACATTTTACAGAAAAACATTTTTTTTTCTTAACATTTCAATTTTTTCTGCCAGGTTGCAGGAAACAAAGGTATTGTTTAGGCCTTATTATAGATGACTTCCACATTCATGCATTTTTCCCTACCGTTCAAACATTAAGATGCATATGTTTAAGGACATTATTTACTCTGTTTGACCTTGGTCAACCCTCATAACTTGGTATCAGGTTGTTCCAGCCCCAAACCAATCCTGTCCCAAGTGGATTCAGCCCAAAGTCGATTAGGGCCAAGTTAATGCAGCCAAAGTTGTTCCGACCCCAAAATAAAATAATGAATAATTACAAAAAAAGTTTTGTGAAGTATTTGATTCAGGGTAAGTGGCAATTTGCATATGAAAACGTTGGTATATTTCGCTGTCGATCGGAGGATCTTTTTAGAAAACAATATTGATGAATGACAGCAGGTATAAACTCTTTTATGGAAGGTATTCTGCAAATCAAACAACATTTCCAAATTGAGTAGTTTTTTTAACTTTTTTCTTCAAAAAAAGACAGTTTCTGTGCATCAGCTTGTGTGTAACCAATTGTTATTACACCAGTTAAGGATTTGTATAGTAACTTGCATTTGAAAAGTCTGTTAAGATCAAAGTCAAATGCAAGTTGACTTATTATTGTATATTGTACTGCATAATCATCTCATCAACTCATTACAGTCAAATGTAACAAGTTTCTTGTTATTTTAATGTTATCAAAATTATTGAACCAATGCATGCATATATATACTAAACTAAGTCCAGTATGAACCTTTTATATATTTTTACGAATCTATAACGTATTATCAATAAATAGTATTTCAATCAGTGATTGTTGATTGCAAGCTAATTAACTTTCGAGTTTGTTGCCAAAGTTTACTGGATCATGAAATTGATAAGCAATCAATACACAGAGCACTTGGAGCAGGTGACAAATAAGAGAATTGGTAGAGCCATGATATTGTTTTTGTTTTTTTTTTACATGCATTCCCATTTGTTAATTAAACTTTTCCTTAACAGTTGTTAAATGATTTCATAGGCAGATATAGGGGTGGTGGGTGTTCCAGGGGTTGGAACCCCCCTTTTTTTAGTTAATTTTTTCAATTTTTTTTTAAATTATGTGAACGTTCATTGTGTTACAGGTGTTGGAACCTTCCCTTTTCAGAATGGCTGGATCCACGCCTGGATTTGTTGTATCAAATTTTTTTCTTTAAGAATCAGTTATTACTTTAACCTTCCACTTCCAGTGCACGTTTGTTTACATTTTTTCATCAAGGTTTCCCCCTCACACTTGCGCTGGCCAAAGTTATAACGAGAGGTCTCGTAGTTGAGGTCACTGCAAGTGCATACGGGAAACTATTGGTTAATTAGTGTACAGGAAGGCAATAATTCAAAAGCAGTACATTTATGAAGATTTTGATAATATAAAAGATTTTCTATTACAGGAAATAGTAATTACCTATTACTAGGGAGGACCAGTAATCTACTGCAGTGCAGCAGTGGGCACAAAAATAGAGTTTTTGAACTGGTCGGTCTTACTAGATGGAACTTTGACTACTCGTTTGTTGTTACGGACTTGTTGGTCTATAATGTTCTTAGTTAATACAAATTTATTGTAGGTTGTTGCTCTGATTTGTTGTTTTGGTCTATGAAATTTAATCAGGTCGTCAGGAGGGAGCACTGGTATCTTCCCATCAACCACTTTGAAAAAGAAGATCAGTCGTTGCTGTTGACATCTTGATTGTAGTGACGGAAGCTGAAGTTCTGATAGCATTTTTGTCATACATCCTTCCTCTCTCGATTTGTAGTCTTTTATGATAAATCTATCTCCTCTTTTTTATATGGATTCCAGTTTATTGATGTCTTTTAGTGTATATGGGTCCCAAATAATTGATCTATACTCCATACCGGTAATTGATCTTACGAGTGCTATCTATGCTGTTTTACAGCATTCCTTAGGGCAGTGATGTAGGTTCCTCCTAAGGAAGCCTAGCATGGAACTGGCTTTGTTACATGTATTTGTTATTTGTTCGTTCTATTTAAGGTCTTCCTGTATTTGTAGCCCAAGGTATGGGTTGGATGAAACTTGTTCAAGCATGTGGTTGTTAAGGTTGAAGAACCGTTGGCGCCAGGAGGATTTTGAAAATAAATAACTCAGCCTTGATAATAACAAAAATGAATGGTTTGTTCTGTGGTAGTTTGAAAATAACCTGACTTACAATGTATTGAAAATAAACAACTTGGCAGGTCTTTTAAGCCATTTTATAAATGCTATTCTAAAGTATGAGTTGGCACCAGATTCTTCCAAAATTCATCTTTTTTCATATTTTTTTCAGGAAAAACTTCCCAAATCTTTTAATAATACAATGTATAAATATAAATGTACTTGAAATGTCTGAAAATGGGTTTCATTTAACTTGAGATATATTGTCTCAGGAACATTTACCTCCCTTTTATTACAGGGCCGTAATTACATTGAGGCAAATGCCTCATGTAGGAAATTTCAAAAACAAAAGCTTGTCTTCATATCAAATTGTTTTCACACGGTGAATAATCTTCAATAATTGAAGGATCGCTAGAAACTTAAAGAAGAAGAAGAAGAGTGTCTTGCAAGAAGCAAGTTCTGTTCACCCTCTGACTTAGCCCCCATTTTTCGTGATCCATGTTTCTCATTTATTTTTAGTTTTCAGTGTTATTTGTCTATTGTTTGTTGTTTTGTGTTTTATCTGTTCCCGGGTTTGTCTTTTGCTAATTGATTGCTCATTGATTGCCCTTCTTTATTCTCTTAGTGTTGCATTCCATTTGTAATTTAGCAATTTTGTTTTAAACTTGAGTTTTATTTCATTTAAGGACTTTTTATCTAATTTTACAAAATTCTTTAAATTGTATCCCAGTTAGGAACTACATCAAGTTGTAATTGAAATGTGCTATAAAAACTTACCTGACAAACATGTAGTTACATCAATGATAATCAGCCCCCTCTTAACTTAATTTGAAAAAACCCCACATAATTGACAGGTATAAAAGATTTTCTGCAAGACGAAAGACCAAAAAAAATAAATAAATGGAGAATGTGTCCCCATGGACACAGATAATGCCCCCGCTTGCATACAACATTATTAAGGGACATAACTCAAGAACGTTAAAAGTGACGCTACCCAAATTTGTACTTGATCTGAGTTTTCTGGTAATAAGTATTGTGTATAGGTCTCATAATGTTTGGTTGGGACAAACTTAAGTTACAGAACGGAAACTCAAAATTTTGCAATTTTTTCGATTTTTAAAGGGGCATAACTCGATAATGATTAAAGTGATGCCACCAAAATTCAACTTGATCTGTATTTTGTGGTAAAAAGCATTGTGTATAAGTTTCATAACATTTGGTTGAGGCAATTTAAGTTAGAGAACGGAAACTAAAAATTTTGCATTGTTTTCAATTTATAAAGGGGCATAACTCTAGAACGGTTAAAGTGACCCCACCAAAATTCAAACTTGATCTGTGTTTTGTGGTAATAAGCATTGTGTATAAGTTTCATAACATTTGGTTGAGGCAAACTTAAGTTAGAGAATGAAAACTAAAAATTTTGCAATTTTTCCATTTATAAAGGGGCATAACTCTAGAACGGTTAAAGTGACCCCACCAAAATTCATACTTGATCTGTGTTTTGTGGTAATAAGCATTGTGTATAAATTTAATTATATTTGGTTGAGGCAAACTTAAGTTAGAAAACGAAAACTAAATATTTTGCAATTTTTTCCATTTATAAAGGGGCATAACTCTAGAACGGTTAAAGTGACCCCACCAAAATTCCAACTTGATCTGTGTTTTGTGGTAATAAGCATTGTGTTTTAGTTTCATAACATTTGGTTGAGGCAAACTCAAGTTATAGAACGGGGGCATAAAAAAACAGCAGCCACATACTTTACTATGTGAATTACAATTTTTGCTTTATCCTACATATTGGTCTTTTGATGTTGTCCCTAAAAACTAAAAGTCTTACACTGAATCTATATATTTTGCTTTGAGACCAAAATATTGTCGAAAAAATAATTAAAACAGAAGTTGTGTTTCAGATTAAGAAAGGGTCTGGGAAACATGCAGAATGCACAATTTTGCATCTTTTTTCTATAGCTTCTTGGGGCCTTCAGCAGCCCCCAAACCCTTTTCAGAAATTTGTTTGCCCCTCTCCGATCGGCGAATATGTTTGGCATTACTTTTAAAAGAGTCTAGTTACAGCCCAACTTTAATACCTTGTACGTATGCAATATATGCAGTTTGGAATCAGAAGATTCACTTCCAGAGGAGGTGGATTAATTCTGATTTAATGGTACATAATGACTTGACTTTACATGTATCATTTATTTAAGAATAAAAAAATTTGTAAGGGTTCTGTGGAACCCAGTGTCTCGCCTACTTTTGCTGTTAATCGCAGGCCCAACAAAAATGAGATGAGGAAAAAATTTAATAAAAATATTCCTCTCGATACAATTATTTTATTGTAAGAAGCTTCTGTCCAAGTTTGGTAAAAATCCAGGATAGTTTATGAATCTAATAAATGTTTTAAAAAATTTAACTGCAGACTGTATCTAATGTTAACTGGGAGAAAAACTAAGTCCATTTATAAGTAAAATATGGATAAACAAGAACAAAATTTTAATAAAAATTTCCTTCTAGATACTAGCTTTTGATCATAAACAAACTTCTGTCCATGTTTGGTACAAATCCAGGATAGTTTAAGAAAGTTATTAAAATTTTATAACTTTAACCACAGAGTGAATGTAATGTTTCCTGGCAGAAAAACTAAGTTCATTTATAAGTAAAATACAGAAAAACAGGATTTTTTTTTTAAATCTACTTTCTTATGATCATAAACAAGCTTCTGTCCAAGTTTAGTAGAAATCCAGGATAGTTTGAGAAAGTTATTAAAATTTTAAAATCTTTAACCACAGAGTGAATGTAATGTTTCCTGGCATTAAAACTAAGTCCATTTATAAGTAAAATACAGAAAAACAGGATTTTTTTTTTTACAAAATTTACTTCTGGATACTATCTTATGATCATAAACAAGCTTCTGTCCAAGTTTGGTAGAAATCCAGAATAGTTTAAGAAAGTTATTAAAATTCCAAAAACTTTAACCACAGAGTGAATATTTGTGGACACCGACGGAATGAAGGATCGCTATGTCTTGCTTTTTCGACAAAAGTGGAAGGCTCGACAAATATGAATTTAAAAATTGTGTGTTTCAAACATTATAAATATAATTGTGAAAATAAATAATCAGTTCCTTGTTTTGATGAAAATGAAAAATCATGCTTCAACAGTGCAGAAAATAAATAATCTGTCCTTTTAGTCCACAAAAATAAATAACCGATCCAAAACAAATCCTCCTGCCCCCCCAGAATATCAAATGGTCGTCTCCTAATATAGTTTTGTTCTGTTTTCCTGATTTCTCTTTTGCATGTTTTTTGGTAATGGCGGTAGTTTGTCCATGATTTTGATCTTTTGGCTTGGTTATACAGGTTTTGTTTTTTCTTCAGCATTTTCATGATCTGTCTGTTGTTGGACTTGACTATTTTTGATGGTATGTGTTTGTCTAGACTGGTGAATAGGTGTTTCATAAACATCAGTGGGGCTGGAATGACTTGGGCCAGAATGTTTTAGGCCAGATAGACTTAGCTTGGGGCCAGAATGACATGAAACCAGGGTAAAAATTAACTTAAAGTTGGTCTATGAGTATGTGAAAGGTTGATCAGTTGATGTACGGTATGGGACCCAACAAAACAGACTAAAATAAAGGCAATGGAACAAGTGCAGAAAAGAGCAGCAAGATTTGTAAACAACAACTATACAGACCGCACACCTGGCTGTGTAACAAACATGATAAAGTCTTTAAAATGGGAAAGCCTTGAAGACCCCAGGAAACAAAATAGGCTATGCATGCTGTTTAAAATAATACATGATCTAATAGACATAGATTGACACCAATATCTGATGCAAAACGATAGCCAGACCAGAGGTTAAATCCGTTTCTACTAAGAAAGGGCTACAACAGACGCCTTCGGCCAATCATTCTTCCCAAGGACCATCAAGGACTGGAACCAACTGCCAACATCAGCGACATCAGCAGACACAGTTGGAGGATTCAGAGCTGCCCTGAAGGCATGCTCTGCTAAAATCTAGACAGTAACATCCTGTACATAGTTTTACTTCTACTTCTACCAATATGCGGCCACCATCAATAAGTTGATTATTTTGCCACTTTTTGGATGCGCATTTAAAATTTAGACAAAAAAAAAATAAATATTGAATTGATTTGAATTTGTGCTATACATCATATATACAGTGAATTTAAAAACATCTTTGCTTGATCTAGTTCATCTCATGCAGGTAAGTCTTGAAGCATTCAAGACTACCTGTATTGGTGGCAGTATGTGATAGGGCATTCCAGTCTTGTATCGTCCTTGGGTAAAAAGATTCCTTCCGCACTTCGGTCCTACAAGATGGTACTTGATATCCATTTGTGTTGATGTTTCTGGATAGCCTATCTGGTGGAATGAGAGTATTACTGGTGTCAACTTTCACCATCCCGTTGGCAAGTTTATACATCATTGTAAGCCTTGATGTTCTCCTACGGTCTTCGAGGGTTTTCCATTCTAGTTTGTTAAGCATGTCACTAACAGATGATGTGTTATGATATCTGTTAGTGACATATCTGGCTGCTCTCCTCTGTACCATTTCCAGTCGGTTTTTGTTGTTTTGTTGATAAGGATCCCAGACTGTACATGCATATTCTAGAGTCGGTCTTACAAGTGACTTGTATGCAGTTTCTTTTATTGTGTTGTTATTGATGTTCAAGTTACGTTTGAGGAAGCCTATGGTCTTGTTTGCTTTAACACATATGTTTTTATGTGTTCATTCCATTTTAAGTCGGAGCTGATGGTGCAGCCAAGGTACTTTGCAGAATTTAGAGATTCGAGGGTGTGGCCATGCAGTACATATTCTTTTATAATAGGCTTACGTTTTCTTGTTATGGTAAGAACATTACATTTATCTGGATGAAATGCCATTTTCCATTTGTTTTCCCAAATTACCAATTTATTCAGATCTTCCTGAAGGTGGTCGCTGTCTGTGTCCGATGATATTGCGAGATATATGATTGTATCATCAGCAAAGAGTCTTAACCTTGATGGGATTCCCTCTGGCATGTCATTTATGTAGAAAAGGAACAAACTGGGTCCAAGAACTGATCCTTGTGGGACGCCCGAATCGACGTTGATTGTATCAGATTTTTCCCCTTCTACAACTACGACTTGTTTCCTGTTGGCGAGGAAGTTTTTGATCCACCTATTGGTTTTCCCTCATAAATTGTAAATATATATAGAGAGAACGTTTTAAATGTAAATAGCCAAGAGAAAACTTTCTGTGTTGTCTAACACTGGTATAGGTTTTCGCGGGACCTAATACATTCAATTATTTAATTCGGTTCCTTACCTGGAACTTGGAAGAAGAAGATGTATGAGTTATGACCTTCTAATTATATTTCAAAGTACTATGTGAATAATTGGAGTGCCTTGATACAGCTGAAGACTTTCGATTACTTACTTACGATGTTACTGTATTGTGAATGGACCATCTACTTCAGATGTAATATATCAATAAAATGACATATGATTGTTTTGAATTTGCATTTGTCCTACATGCATAACATGTGGAAATTTTGAATTGCCTTACTAAATTTCAAGGTTCAGGTTCGTTCTAAATTATGATTCTTCTTGAAAAACAAATTGAATTGTTAATTCGTGACATTGTGTGGTCTTTTACACTACATTTAACTGTGTATATTTGATGCAAACCCTGACTGTCCTTGCAATTGTCGCCATTTGTTGACAGACGAATCAGTAAAAAGAGAGCAATTGAAAGGGGCGATAACCGGAATTCCCGCGGAAATATATCAACTGTCCGATATCCATCACTGTCAGATATGGAAACATTCTCCTTCGCCTACCATTATCACGAAAGAGCACTTTTCTCCCAAATAGACTTTTATATTTGCACCTATCGTATATAGACACATAAATATAGTTGGATGAATAAAAACATTTTGAAATATTTTGACCTCGACCATCAGTGACGATTCATTGTTGAAATGCACATCAGATCTGGTGCAGTAAAATTGGTACCATTTAATCTGCAAATATTAATTAAACGTCATCCGTATTTTAAGCCAAAACCGAAGGCAGTATACTTCGGTTTTGGCCTAAAATACGGATAACGTTTAATTCAGTAAAATTTGCAGTTATAAAATTTAGGAAATAATTGAAATTAAGTAATTTATATCTCCCTCATATGCATAAATGTGTTCCTTGTTTTATCAGTTTGTCAACGTATGTATAAGTTTTTTTAATTTTCAAATATTTTGGCCTAACCTTTCATAGCCGGAGTAAACTGAGGTGCTCCAGAAAGAAAGGCAGTTTCTGCTCCACATGTGGCACCCCTGCGCCATATTGTACATGCAAGTACAAATTTGATTGTCGAAGTGCGCTACTGGTGCAGTAAAATTGGTATGTTCATGTTATTACAACTATACCGGGTCGATATGCCACTGCTGGTGGGGTTTCTTCATCGAGGGTATCACCAGTCCAGTTCTTAGTCAGAACTTCTGTGTTGAACACACTGGATGTTAAGCAACCAACAATCAATCAATCAATCTGTGTTGAACATGAGGAATTATCATTGATATGGTCAAAATCATAAATTAACTGTTAACAAAGCTTTGAATTTTTCGACACTGATTATTTCTACCCTAGGAATAGATTACCTTAGCCGTGTTTGATAAAATCTTGCGCAACTTTGGTTTCACTCGTTCTTTATTTGCATGGCCTTTCAACTTTTTTATTCGAGCGTCACTGATGAGTGTTGTGCAGACGAAACGCGCTTCTGGCGTACAAAATCTTAATCCTGGTATCTATGATGAGTTTATGTACATACGTATATTGTTTTATTGAAATTTACTGCAATAGAATTTTGAAAACCATTTTGAATGGGGAAAAAAACCCATCTCCCACAATCATAGCTCCTATTTCTTGTACGAGTTTTACCATATAATTGAAATATTGCAACACGACGTGTGCCACTCGTGGTGTTGTCCGTAAAATTTTCAAAGGTGCGAGTTCAAATTTCAAAATTGCAATTAAACAATATTCGCATTTACATATTAGTCTAATCCGGCAAAAGAGAGGCGAAAGATACCAAAGGTGTATTCAAACTCATAATAGCTTGCTGTTCGGTGTGAGCCAAGGCTCCGTGTTGAAGGCCGTATTTTGACCTATAATTGTGTACATTTTACACATTATGACTCCGGACGGATACCACATCTTCTTGTTTCTATCATAAGTCGAAAACAAACTGACAACGCCACGGCAAAAAACAATGAAAACAGATCAAAAGACAAACAGCAGTATATACATAACACAACATAGGAAACTAAAGTCTGAGCGAATCCGGGTCCGTTCGCGCCCAATCACGTTCGCCCCCATGCACGTTCGCCCCCTTTCACTTTCGCACCCTACACGTTCGCACCCAAAGTCCGTTCGCACCCTACACGTTCGCGCCTAATTTTTATTAGTTTTGTGTTTAATAATTTGTAAACGAGTTTTGGTAAGTGTATTGCTATAAATATATATTTTTTTTCATTGTTTCTTAATAAAGTGAGATTCTGACAAGGTTTTTTTTTGTGTCATGGTAAATGTATTGCTATAAACATTTTTTTTCGTTGTTTATAAATAAAGTGAGATTCTGACGACCAGTATTTTATTTTTGTGTTGAATAATTTTTAATCATGTTTAGGTAAGTGTATTGCTCTATATCTGTACATATATATTTGAATTATTTTTTTTTATTGTTTCTAAATAAAGTGAGATTCTGACAACGTTTTTTAGGTGTTGATAAAATCTTAATCATGTTTTGGTTAGTGTATTGCTATAAATAATTCTTTTTTATTGTTTCAAAAGGAAATGGGATTCTGACAACGTTTTTTTTTATGTGTTGAATAATTCGTAATCATGTTTTGGATAGTGTATAGCTATAAATATTTTTTTTCATTGTTTATGAATAAAGTGAGATTCTGACACACATGAGATCAAAGGAGCCAAGCTGTTAAAAACAATTATCTTTCATGTTTTTTATTTAAAATCTTCAAAGTTTTACTCATACCAAGCTAAATAAATGCAGTATTTACATTTAAAGCAAGTTAAAACAACCATGACAACAATCATGATTTTTAAACACTCAACAATAACACCAAATTAGGCTGTGTATAAATACCAATTAGCCGAGTAATCATACATAATTAACATTTAATAATTAATCATCAAATCAATTTAAAACAATATTTCATTTAAAAATTCCCGAATTTTTATAAAATAAAAATATTTTGATATAAACATCTACAAAACATCTAAAAATTTATCAGGTTTTTGAATAAAAGAAAGGGTGCGAACGTGTAGGGTGCGAACGGACCTAGTGGGCGAACGTGTGGGGTGCGAACGTGTAGGGTGCGAACGTGTATTGGGCGCGAACGGACCCCGGAGTGATATGTGGTACTCTGAAAGGGCTGATTTCAACTTCACCATTTGGAACTCTTGGTTTAATAGCTTCCTTGTAAGCAGCAACTATCTATCAAGAAAATCAAGATACACTCCGTATGCAGGCGCTACTGGAATGTTGCTACATATAAATTGAAAGTTCACAATTGTGAAACTGTAATCATCTCTTTTGTCGTTAAGTTTTGTTATCAACGGACCATACTGTTTAGATGAAAGACAAGATATGAAGCAGACTTGACTGTATTTTTGATATCCTGTCATCTGTATAGCGGAATGATAAGTTGAAGGATAATGCTAGATTCTTTTCGTTCTTCCTCAGAATCTCTTGTATTAAGTCTGTCTCATATGAATAAAGGAACAAGTCTGTAGGAAGGGGGTACAAAGATTACTAGTAATCTATTGTTTGTTGAATAACACGTCGTCCAAACGTAACAAATAAAAAAAAAAAATCCAGCATCTTGATGATGTCAGATTCAGAGAATTTTTGTTTGAATCAGAGTGGTTTATTACAAAGGATGATTTATCCCCTACTAAAACAAGATAAATATATCTAGTACTATCTACGCTGTCCAATCTTATTGATGAAATAAAGTTGGACTAGTTCTGTCAAAATGTCTTTAAGTTTAGAGTGTAGAAGTCAAATGTTTTCATACAGATTGCAAGAGGATAGAGACCAAAATTAATGTATGTTCTTAAGAGATTTTTTAGTATCCACATCCGATTCACACCCACCCTAGAGTAGTTACTAATAGTTTGCACAGCAAGTCTTAAAGCCTGGCTTTGATTGCTGATAAAATTGACGTTTATGGTTTGGAAAGATGTTTCGCGGAGGACTTAGCAGACCCAGAAATATAACGTTGTTTGTAAGGACTCTTATGTAATTTTGATATCCAGTACAGTGAAAGAAGATCAAGCTCTTCAACTTTTATTAAAGTCCCAAAGGAACATATAACAGACCTATATGAATGTTCATGATTTCCTCTTCGGTATGTGCCATGGGCGTAAATATTGAATTTCCAAGTGAAATGTCAATACCTAAATCCGTTATCAAGCAGTTTATGTAATGTGATTTACACTCAAATACGATGTTAGTCGATGCTTTATCTGCGGGGACAACGACATATTTGTCATGGAGGTAAGACAGGTGTTTAGCACCGTTTGAGTCTTTGAAGATAGATGTAACATGAGTGTTCATAGACCCAATCAGTATTTTAATTCTAATTTGTATTTGTATCAATCGTCGATACACGCACCTGGTGCAGTAAAAATATACTTTTTCAACAAATTGTCGGCATTCCTATCGAAACGAAGTGTGCGCCTCTCCTTGTCGACCTATTCTTATTTTCATATGAGTCGGAATTCCTTCATACACTTGTCAAAAACAAGAAGATAAAAGAAGCCAGATCATTTAATTTCACATTCAGATATATTGATGATGTTATTTCCATTAACAATCCAAACTTTTCTGATTGGGTTCCATTATTATATCCTCCAGAACTAAAAATTAAAGAAACAACAGACACGGCTTCCTCAATCTCATTTTTGTCGAGCTGCGACATTTATGTCACGAAAGCGAGACATAGCGATCCTAGATACCGGCGTCGGCGTCGGCGTCGGCGCTTTCAACATTTAGGTTTAGTCTGTGGTTAAAGTTTTTTTTAGACATTTAGACATCAACAATTTTGTCAAACCTTCATGGAATTTTATATAATATGGACAGAAACTTGTTTGACCAAAATACAGTATCCAGAGCAAAATTTAGAAAATATTCAATTTCATTTTTCCGTATTTTACTGATAAATGGACTGAGTTTTTTTTACAGTTGAAATTTAGATTCAGTCTGAGGTTAAAGTTGTTCCGTCATCAATAACTTTGTCAAACCTTCATGGAATCTTATCAAATTTGGACAGAAGCTTGTTTATGACCAAAATACAGTATCCAAAGCAAAATTTTGAAAATATTTATTTTCATTTTTCTGTATTTTACTGATAAATGGACTTTTTTTACAGGTAACAAGTAGATACAGTCTAGGGTTAAAGTTTGTTACACATCAATAACTTGTCAAACCTTCATAGAATTTTATGAAACTTTGGCAGAAGCTTTTTTATCATTAAGAGATAATGTCTGAAGCAAAATTTTGAAAATATATTTTCATTTTCAGTTTTTATTCTGAAAGATGGACTTTTTACAGTTAACATTTATAGACAGTCTGGGATTAATTTTTTTTCACATGATAAATTTGTAAACCTTTATGGATGTTATGAAACTTGGACAGAAGCTAATCTTCAAGACCATGAAATAACATCTAAAGAAAACGTTTTTTAAAATTCTGTATTTTACTGATAAATGGACTCACTTTTTAAGACAACATTACACTTTTACAATGACAGCAGCAATCGTAGGCGAGACCCAGGGTTCCGTGGAATCCCTTACCAATTTTTAGACTTATACCTCGAATTTGACATAAGCAGTCATCTCAGTAACAGAATCTATGACAAACGAGACGATTTTAATTTTGAAATTATCAATTTCCCCCACCTTAGTAGCAATATACCAACTTCACCTGCATATGGGATATACATTTCCCAACTCATTCGGCACTCAATAGCTTGCAGCTGCTACTCGGACTTAAAAAATGTCACCAGTGTCTGAGTAGAAAGTTGATGAACCAGGGTTATGTCAAAGAACGTCTCGTCCTTTTTCTAAAAAAAGTTCATCGGAAGATACCAAGACCTTGTTGATAAATATTCCGTATCAACTTCACAAATAATACATGATGGTCTTGAAGTATAGATTCTAGATATACTGACGTTGTTTATCATCCTAATTACGTGTTATAGTGTTCTTTTATTTGTCTTTGTAAATTATTTACCTTTACTGTTTAGTCCATTTTTGGCAATATCCTTTTGGCGTGGATCGGTACTTATACGTCCCGCCATTGTGTTATAGTGCTATGGCCATTTTTTGTATTCTTGTCTTTCATGTTTGCTTATGTGCTTTGTCTATATGCCATTTTGTTTTTCTTTGTTGATACATATTTTCGTTTTTATAGTGATTAAGATTATGACACAATGTTGACTGCTGTACCCCTATTTTTGACATTTTTACCTATTATGTGTGTTTGTTATGTTCACACATTGTTGTCAATATAATGGAATTGTATGCGACTGTCATACAAGTGAGAGGTTTAGCTAGCTATAAAACCAGGTTAAATCCACAGCTTTCTACATATTATTTTACTTTTTTGGTATAGTTATTTATATTACAACCACTGTGTCGATACTTTTGCTGGTTGACTGTTAGTTCCCGAGATTAACCCAGCTCAGAAGTCAGTACTTCGGCTTAAGCATGAAATACAACTATTGTTTAATGGAAATTTGCAGTTATAAAAATTTGAAAATCATTTAAAATTAAAAATATTATCTTCCTCATGCATAGCACTGATTCCTTTCTGAGTTTCGCTATAACTTTTGTCCTTTTGGATTGATCAGATTCAACGCTTGTATTATGTTTTGTATTCAGTTTCAATTAATTTGGCATCGAGTATCACTAAGGATACATTCATTGTCGAAATGAGCATCTGGTGCAGTAAAATTGGTACTGTTTATGTTACTACTACTACTTGGCCAATACCTCTGCTGGTGGACTGTTGGTCCCCGAATGTACCAACAGCCTAGTAGCCAATTTTTCGGTACAAGCATGCAAATACGGATATTGTGTTATTTGAATTTGCTTCAATAACATTTTTAAATAATTCTAAATCAAGGAATTTATCTCCCTCATTCATAGCTCTGATTCCTTGTACAGGCTTAGCTATACGTTTGGTCTTTTTTGTTATGTGTTGTCCGCTCTTCAACGTATGTATAATATTATTAAGTTTTGATCAATCTTAAATAGTCAATTAAACTTCAATAAAAATATAAACCAATCCCTACCACCTGCTTCTTAAAAAAATATGATTGCAGTATTATACAGTTTAGTTTGTATATAATGTTTTCAAATAAAATGTTGAAATCAAATATGAGCCGACATGTTGCATTTTTTCGCGTTTTGATTACATAGATGCATGCAGATGCTGTACTGCTTTGTTTTAGACTTGTTAGTTCTCTATAGTATGCAGTGTTGATATACTTTGCTTTAAAGTTTAGTTTTTCTATAATTATTGTTTAATTTTTAGTGGTTCATTACCTTAACCGAGTTGAGCTGAAAGAAGAGAAATGGTTTTGTTTGGCCTATTTCGGGTTTGGCTACTGTTTTGTAGAGCAACAAATTTGCTGTTGTTATGCTTGTGGTTTTTTTCTCTGAATAGTGATGTTTTCAATTCTTAGATGTTAATGTGGTGCAACGGCGTTCTTGTAAAGGTCAATTAAATTGGGAACATGCTATTGTTTGTGCAAACGTCCTATGGAACTTATCTATATGTGTTCTTGATTAGAACAAACCCAAGTATATCAAATAGGCAGGTGTTACAACGTGGAATAAACAGCTGCGCCATGAGCGCATGATACATCCGTCGCTTTTTCAAAGAATAAAGTTCAATACATGTAACTCCTCACTGTCGTATCAGAAATTTATAAAAAAAACTAAAGGGTGGTAAACCAGTCACCAAAGTTTCATGAACACTACTCTAAGCACCTTTGAGTTATTGTCCAAAAACTGGAAAATCCCCCTTTTTTTATGAATAAAATCCCATAACTCGGAAACGTAAAATCTAAAATTTATAAAAATCTTATGGGAGCTTATGTCAATAGATATAAACAATTCAACAAAGTTTCATGCAAATTGGATTGTCCAACATGTTGACGACGGACGGACAAACAACGGTATACCATAATTTGTCCCTAAACGGGCGTATACAAATTGGAATGGAGGTAGGATATTTCTGGACTGCCAATGTCCGGGTATGTAGTTGCACTACCTGCTCTGGCTATAGAATTTTTACAGTATCAGTTTTGTTCTAAAGATATAATGTACTAGCATGTAGATGTCCTTTTTTGTAAATTCTGTAAAAAAAGTTATCACTTATTGGTTTTCCACTCTGGTCAGTGGATTCCTTCTATTCTGTTTTATTGCTACAGTGGACATATCCATTAGAATACATGTCAGTGCAATACCTTCGGCATAATTTATCAAAAGATTTTTCAGGAGTTAACCAGCCACAGTTGTCACTTCAATTCAGAAACTTTGTTTTTAAATGCATGTTAATAAGAATATTGTTTCAAATTATTTACATATATATTTGTGATATATTTGCCAATATGTGGCAATTTTTTTTTGTAGTTTCAACAAGAATGCACTTGTTGCCATTCTAAGCATATCCCCAATAGTAATAGTAAGGGGCCTCGGTGGCCGAGTGGTCTAAGTAGTTACTACTGTAATCACTAGCCAGTCAACACTGAGGTTGTGAGTTCGAACCCCGCTCGTGCGGGTGCACTCGAATCCAATCTTAATTGACTAGGAGTGTCAGTTTTCCTATCGAAGGTCAGTGGTTTTCTCCGGGCGCTCCGGCTTCTTCCACCAATAAAAACTGGCCGCCACGAAATAGCCCAAAAGCGGTGCTTAAAAGTGGCGTTCCAATAGTAATTTAAAGTACAAATATCAGTAAACAAGAAGTTGTAGACACTGCCAACTTGACAGATCAGAAAAGAGTTCACACATTACAACTCAAAACTACCAATCTGCTGACCAAATATGAAGTTTTTCTGTTCAGTAGTACATGAGAAAATTGTGACCGAAATATTTGTTGAATGAACAAATGGACAAGGTGAATGCTATATACCACCACTCCTAGAGTGGGGCTATAATATGATATTTCTATCAAACAAAATATGTTGACCAAATATGAAGTCATTCTGTTCAGTACTACATAAGAAAATTGTGATGGAAATATTTGTTGGATGAACAAATGGACAAGGTGAATGCTATATACCACCACTCCTAGAGTGGGGCTATAATATGATATTTCTATCAAACATAATATGCTGACCAAATATGAAGTCATTTTGTTCAGTACTACATAAGAAAATTGTGATGGAAATATTTGTTGAATGAACAAATAGACAAGGTGAATGCTATATACCACCACTCCTAAAGTGGGGCTATAATATGATATTTCTATCAAACAAATAAAAAAAATCAATAATGCACATATACTGATATATATCAACGCCAAGAAAGAAAAGAACAATATGAATTTAAGATTTTATTTTCGTATCTTTTCAGAAGCACCAATGAAAGTATAAAAAGAAAAATAAAGAAAACATTCAACAATTATAGAAACACAAGTCAACACTGTAAAGGGTAAATTCCAAACCAGGGAAATATTAACAAGCATAGAATTATAATATTTAAGTTAGTGTAATACGAAGAAAAAATCTGCACTTTTCTGTACTTTAATAAAAATAAATTCTGATTTATAATCAAATACAGCACAAATAAATAATGGAAACCAACATGTTTCGTTCCCCTTATTGTCTTTAAATATTCTTAGATCATTTATCTTTCCAAGAATATTTGGAATTATATATTTTCCAGGTACAGATCAGAAAATGTAACTATCACTTTTATTTAATTTTGTGCAGCCCAAGTGATATGGTTATAATGAAGGATTGTAAAGAGTTTATAGACATTATTCATTTTATCCTTGTAAGAACATGCACCTGTGAGGTTTAAATTTCTTACTAGTAATGTTTCATTGTTTCTGGTAAATTTGCCAGATCAATACAACAACAACAACAACAAAAAAAATTAATTTATTCAATTTGCAATTTATTTGCTTTATCAGTGAATGCCAAGGGGTCAACATAGTCTGTAAACTCTTGTCTGAATGCACTAACAATCTTGAGAACAATAAATATTAAAATGAAAAATCTCAAAAATTTCCCAATGAAATTGAAAGATGTATTAAGTTAATTACAATGGTAACAAGTCATGTATATTATTTTAAAATATTTTATAACAAACAAACAGATTATTATGTGTAGCTGGTGCTTCTGAAGTTTTAAACAGTAAGTGAACTTGGAAAACTGTCCAGAACATATTCTATGTATGGGAATGAATTTAAAAAGACTGGTTTTCATCAATAAATACATTATTCTAGCATTGTAAAGATAAATTGGAAAAGAGGGTTTAGTTAATCAATAATGATATATAATTCTAAATAAATAAAGACATGTATATTGTACTTATAAGAATACAGTTCATAAAATATAAAAGATCATATTTAGAAAATAAATTTATCCCCTCTGACAGAATAAAATTCATAAAAAGACTAACCACTACTGCTTAACAAGTATTTTTTAATCAAAAGGCAGTCCATTTAATTCCAGTGGCTGATTTTGAGGAGGGGAAAGGGAGACAGCCTATGCCACCTTTATGAGAAAAAGTTTTAATTTTTTTTTAAATAATCAATTATTTTTTACATTTAAGACCCCCTTTTCACAAACCTTGATTCGACTCCTATAATTCTGTAAAAAGTTTGGCACGTAGAAATGAAGGATATTTTGCCATAAGAATACCTTACAAAATTACATGTGGAAGCTGATAGATATGATCTAGAAAATGAAAAGGGATTGTATAGTGCAAACTATTTGTCAATTACTTTTTCACAGAATATGATCTGAACAGTTTACCAATCAGTATCTCAGTTTGTGAAGCACATTAATGTTTTGAGTGCTGATTATACATTATACTAGTGATATGTGACGAATGCTTCACATAAAAATATGACTAACAACCAATGAATGAAATAAATATGATTATGGACAATTTACAATGTCATGAAAAAAGAGATCATCACTTATAGACTCACATTCCAATAAATAATACCTGTCACAACTGCAAGAGCAATCTGTTAACCTAAATGATAATATAAGCCTTAACTTACAAGAGGCCCATTGAATCAGTTACACTGACAACAACCAATTGTGTTTTAAGTACATAAGCATATGGTAAAAGAATCTTCTCAAGAAGATATCTGCAGAGCTAGTACTTTTAATCTTAGAATATTGGAAAAATTAGAATAGTTTGTTTTTACAATCCTAAACTTTCAATAAATTATATAGGGTTTTTTTTTTTCGAATCATAAGTATTGTTGTAATAGATCCATCAGTGATACTTTTTTTTTAGACCAAGACTTTGAAGTACAATAATTTCTTGAAAATCCCTCAGAAATAACCACTTTTCAATTTTGCTTGTTAAAATCTTTAAACAACAAAGGAGCAACATTTTAATTCAGATAACAGTTAACAATATAATGTTTGGCAAGGATTAAAGGTTTAAAGTTAATTTAATTGTTTCAACAATAAAAAAAAATAACAACTGTGAAATAATACTTTTACTTTAAAAAAGCAGCTTTAAAACTAAAGAAATGAAACAAAAAAAATCTTAAAAACGCTTTTGATATGATTCTTGGGTTTTTATTTAGTGAGAAAATCATCAGAGTTAATACTTTAGGTAATTCCTTCAACATAAGTCTTTATTCCTATAAAATTTCATACAATGAGGCTTGAAAGCTTTATGCAACTTTAACAGTTAACTTGAAATCAGAACTTAGATCAATTGTCTCCAGTTCATAGAGGATCATTGTAAAACATAATGTTTTGGAAATGTCAACACTTAACATTATTTAAAGTAATCCAAACTGCTCCAATAAAAGATCTTCTAGAATTTTCATTTTCCGTGAATCAATTTACTTGTAGTACTGCAAGCTAAAGATTCCATGCCATGTACTTCATGGATTTGCTGCCTTAATTAACACAAAGATTACATATCTAATAGGGGTGCATTGCCCACCATAAAGCATTTCTAAAACACATTAATTACACATGTTACAAGTAAGATTACCAATACATCAATATAAATTATAAACAATAACAGACATTTATAACCTAGGTCAAGAGGTCAACAAAAAAAGATTCAAGATTCTTACCAATCCATGTGTATACTGATAGGGATTCAATGTCACTTAATATAACCCACACACAAAATTTCACTGGGTATTTTTCAGCTGCTTGGTGCAACCTTCTGTCCTTTCAAATTTCATATTGCAGTAAATTAACTACACCAACTCCCTTTTGGAGACAACAACTGTAAGCCCAGAACCTCATTGCAAAGATGGTGAGCTGATTATGTCTCCTTAGGTAGATATTGACAGGAAAATCAAACCTCTTGACAAAATTGCATTATAACAAGAGGCGAACTTATCAAAAAGACGTTTAAATTTACTGCCACTGATTTTTGACACAACCTTCTTTATTTCATTTTAACTTCAACTAAAAATAAGTCATGTAAGTTTGGCTATGAACTTAAATTTAAAATGTTTTGCTTTCAGTCATATAATGAAGTTAACAAGGTCACCAAACCAGAAAATAATGTTGATGAACAACAAATGCCTTTGTACTCATTCATGAAAATGTAAAACATTTTAAGTTCCTACTTGTTGTTCAAATATAATACAAGTCATTCCCTTCAAGACCAAAAACAAAACAAAACATCGTGTTTGAAAAATCAACATAGAAACAACAACAATATTGCCATTTTTCATTTACAACATATAACAAATGTAACTTTTAACATACTGTTTTTGACAAAATGCAAAATTTCAAGACTTTGAAGTATTTCTACTGCATAAGTAAGCTATCTTGTCAACAGAATCATCTAGTAGGACTAACACTTTGTGAAGTTTGGAATAAGCAGTTATAAAAACTGACAATATATATTTCCACTCAAGCAGAAGGATATCTACTACATGCATTTTTATTTAATTAAAACACTAAGATGCATCCAAAAACTAAAAATAACTAGACCAGCAACTAAGCTTTCAAATACTGCAGATCATTAAGGATCTTCGTCGAAGCAAAAAATGTCAGTTTAATCATCCAGTAGGGAGTAACAAGTACACAGGTTTTTGTTTCTTTTAAATTACAATAATTACTGCTACTAATTAAAATCCTTTGGTAATGTGAATGCAAGTTTTCACTGAATATCATACTTCTCTTCGGAAAAATGTTATCTTTATTTCTAAATTTTACCCTATACAAATAAATGTATGTGTAAAATAAAGTGTTATGTCTAACAGGAGCACGATATAATCTTATGACCAAATTCTTTAGCAATCATTGAGAAAGAAATTACAAATTATCTACAAATGTTTTCACCTTTATTCACTTTTACAGACCTTTTAAGATTAGAAAGTGAGAAATCTTAAACAAATTGATACACTATGTAGCCAGATAACTTAACAGGGACTGCATATATATCACTGCTTATGTAATATAAGATATGGATCCTTCACCATTGTATCAAGACTGACTTAGAAGCTCCCATTAATGGGAAAAGGCTACAATCTTCAGAAATTTTCAAATGAACATAACTGCCAGTTTTTTCAAGCAACATATTGCAAATTGGCATATACCATAGCTTATATCAATGATTAAATTTTATCATGGAACGGTCAAAAGGGTCAATTGCAAAAGTCTGTCATATAATCACAATAATGAATGCACATGACAATACATGTTCTAAGAACTTTTTTTGATTTCTTTGGCACATCTTATTTTTCAACAAAACTCTGATCCAACATCAAAATATCATAAATTGAAAAGACAAAATAAATTGAAACTTGCTAAATTTATGAGCAGAATTTCATATCAAATTGACTGTTTTTTAAATCTAATAATAGTTTCAATAGTATGGCACATTTTGTCAAAATTTAATTCTGGTCTTCTCAATTTAGGATATTTACTATACAAACATCAAATATGCTTAAGTACTATACATAGCACCGCTCTTCTACTGTCTAGCATCAGTACAGCTCATGACAGAGTTTCTAACAAAGGTAGTACACATTTATTTATATATATATATACACTCCAAACAGATCAATCAAAATACCAGATCCTCCTTTCTTCTTTACGATATCTACTCTTCTAACAGGTGGTCACAGTAAAACATATCATTGCATTTCGCATTGCAATAAAAAAACAATTCTAGTACAAGATATTATTTTTTTAGAAAGGAAAAAAAGTCAATTACATACCAGTATAATCTAACATAATTTAACATATACATGTTAAAGACTTTGCCACAGATAATGTACGGAAATCTAAAATAAGGAATTGTGGTTTGATTGCCAATGAGACAACTATCCACAAGAGACTAAACAATGTATATGTAAGCAATCTGAGACTGTTATAACACATGAAAATAATTTCAGGAAAGTGAAGCACAAATTCATTATGAAAAAAAAATTCAATTTAGTCCAAATCAAATTGATCATGAATAGATTAAGGGTCTTTATAAAAGGAGGACATTACTTTTTACATGATGATTTGTCTTCTTGTCATGTTTTTTTACATTGTTCAAACCCAATCCATGACAGATGATATTCATTAAACATAATATAACTAAATGGTGCAATTATAAATCTGTGGAATCTAATAGATCTTGACAATGAAGAGTCACATGTTATATACCTTTTTTATGTTTCACAGGACTCCTCCCACCATTTGACTATTTTAGTTACATTTCAAATTGAAATCAATATTTCATTCAGCATATTTTCCCGTCCTGACAGTTAAGTAATGATTTCCAAACTGTTTAAAACAATGTTATTAAAACAATAAAACACAACAGCACAAAGAAACAACATGTGAAACAACATGTTCAACAACATGTACAAAAATATACAATCAATTTCTGAAATAATTTATAAAACAAAAAGGCAATAAAAAGTCCAAGAATGTACAATTTAGCACTTTGCATTAGTATACATAAAAATGTTTGAAAACTATTTTATTACATCATTACTGCAAAAGAGAACTGAAACTTGATTTGCTAAAATACAAAAACCTTCTGCTTAATATTTACTTAACTTTTCAGTCCGATACCCACATCATGTGAAATTTAAATACTTTGTTTAAACATTTTACTCTTTTTGTATTTAAGCAATCATGCATAAGTAATGAAATTTATAAAAAATCAGAACTTCAAAAGTTTGTTTTTTTTACATTGCAGACACTGCATTATTACTGATAAAATTTTCAATGAGTCTGACAGTTTTGCTGTCAAGGACACACAGGTCAAAGTCAAAGGTCGTTTCCCCAACATTATACATTCCCGTTTCTTGTATAGCAAGTACAACCTTTTCTAAGATAACAGAATCTTGTATTCTTTCAAGTTTTTCATGTAACTCAAGCAGAGAATAGAGATCCTCACCATTGGGGGCCTTGCCCAGATTCTCTGCAGAATCCTCACCATTAGGGGCTTTCCCCAGATTCTCAATAGAATCTTCAAAAGTAATTTCTGTGGTTTCTTCTTCTTTCAGAAATAGTTCTGTCTTAGAAATCAACTTTTCTTCTTGTAAATTTGATTTCAAATCGGTTTTTGATTCCTTCAATATGTTAGCAGTCTTTGCAACTTTCTCTTCTGAATTTTCTATCTTAACATGTTCTTTCTTCATCTCTACTTCCACTGGCTTTTCCTTTACAGGTGAATCAAATTTTCTAGCTGAAGATTCATAACCTTCTTTTTTCTTTGCTTCTTTACCATTACTTGATGAATGGTGAGAAGATTTCAGTTTTTCATCGTTTTCCTTATTTTTAGTTTCCTGCTTAATTGATTTTAGCTTTTCATCGTTTTCCTTATTTTTGGTCTCCTGCTTAATTGATTTCAGTTTCTCATCGTTTTCTTTATTTTTAGTTTCCTGCTTAATTGATTTTGATTTCTCATCATTTTCTTTGTTTCTATTTTCCTTACTTGATGTTTTGCTTCCCTGTAAAAATTTAGAAATTTCCCTGACTTTGGCTTCTTTTGCAGCTCTTTCTTTTTCTTTTTCCAATATTTTAATAGAGTCCTCTGTACCTTTTTCAACTGTTCTGGCTTTAGTTTTACTCTCCTTGTTTAAGGAAACGTTTTGAGATTTATCTTCTTCATTTTTTTCTTTAGCTTTTACTTCTTTTGGAGTAGTTTTGATTTCTTTTATAGAATCAGATCTCGATTTTTCTCTTCCAGAATGTTTTTTGTCTTTTGAATGTTTTTTACTTTCTTTCCTATCTTTCTCTTTGTTCTCCTTTTTACTTTTCAACACTTTTTCTTTTTCAATCCCCTTGTTTTCAGTTTTGCTCTTTGACTCTTTCTCTACTTGTTCAATTTTCTCTTTAGTATGTTCTTTTTCCTTTGACTCCACTTTATTCCTCACTTCCTTGTCTTTGCCTTCACTTTTGTTCTTGATCTCCCTGTCTTTACTTTCACTTTTCACCCGTATCTCCTTGTCCTTCGTTTCAGATATTTTCTTAACCTCCTTTTCCTTACTTTTTGGTTCTTTTTCTTTACTTTCACTTTTGTTTTTTGTGTCTTTTGAAGAATCAGATTTTAAATGTTTTTCACTACTTTTCTCTTTGTGTTTGCTACTAGACTTTGAGGAACTTTTGTGCTCCTTTGATAAATCAGAAGAAGCTTTTTCTTTTTTCTCTTGATCTGCTGTCTTTCCTTTTCTGATCATTTCGTCAGGTGTTTTGTCCACTCTCTTTACCTCATCACTAGATTTCTTAGATGAACCAGATTTTGAAGATGAATGGTGACTAGATTTTGCTGAACTTTTGTGAGAAGATGTTGGTGATGGAGCTGTAGATTTATGTGATATAGGAGATTTAGAACTTTTCTGAGATGACGGTGTAGATGGCTTGGAGCCTTTTTGTGAAGGAGTTGGTGGCTTATCTGATGAAGAACTCTTGGAACTTTTATGCACAAATTCTGAATGAGAAGATTTTGAATGCTTAGATGATTCAGTACTTTGATGAGATGATTTGGAACTTTTATGGGAGGATGACATTGGTGAAGATTTGGAATTCAGGAAAGAAGACGGAGAATCCATTCTTCTAGAGACAGAAGCTGAACTTTTAACTGATGATGAACTTTTAACTGATGATGGAGACGATTTTGCAAAAGGTCTATGGTGTGACATTAAATCAGAGGCTGCAAATGCCTCATAATCACTATCGTCATCATCATCGTCATTGCCAAGCTGTTTTAATATGTCATTAAGTGCTTCAGCTCTAGGTCTATTCAAAGTTTCACTTGTAACAACAGACACATACTCTGCATCAGGAGTTTGTCTCCCTTTAGTATCTTCGGTATCTTCCGCAAAAATATCTGTATCATTGCCACTATCGTGACCCAACTCCACCTCTTTGTTCTTAACCTCCACCTCATTATCAGATAATTCAGACTCAGAATCAGACGAAGAAGATGATGATCCACTACTAGAGTTACTGTCACTATCACTACTTCCACTTCCACTACTACTACTGGATTCAGAAATCCTTGCTTTCTTTTTTACCGGGGCATCCACAGAATTTTTTCTGACTTTAATAAAATCTTTCTTTGAAAAAGTATTTTCAGGTTTTTTCGTCTCATCTCGCTTTGTCACACTATCTTCTTTCTTAATTGGTACATCCTTAATCTTTTTTGTTGCCACTAACGTGTCCGGTTTTGATTTGTGTTCGTTCCTATGATGAGAGCTTGATTTATGATCTGACGACGATGTCACTTTTCTATCATGGGAGTTGTGGGAAGATTCTGAAGATTTCTTCTTTTCCTTGTGTTTAGAATGTTTAATTTTATCTGTTTCGGATTTTAGTCTTTGTTTATCCTCAGAGTGTATAGAGGAAATGGAGGAACTCCTCTTCTGTTTTTTAGGTGGATTGGTATCAGTGGCATCTGACGGCCTTTTTAAAGGCTTTGATGATGAATGCTTATCTTTTGGTGTGGAACTTTTATGATCTTTGGAACTTGGCGTCTGTTCAGTTGATTTAGATGGAATCGCTGATGATTTTGACGTGCTTTCTGATGACACACTACCTGTATGCTTTGGTTTTTTCTCTTTGTCTTTGTCCTTTTCCTTTAATAAATAAGAATAGAAAATTATGTAATATACAATTTTTAAATATAAATTTTAAACTATATACTATAAGTTTCAGAATTGAAAGTATTCATTTCATGATAGAAACTTTGACAACTAACAACTTAATACAAGAACAATAAATGAAATTCCTGTTCATGTTGTAGCAGACTATTTCTGGCCAAAATCAAACTTTTCATCCTGTTGGAACTTTTGCATTAATAATCCATCTCTATATATTCCATATATAAATTATCATGTCACTGAACAACACAAAACGTATGATCAATCAATCAAATCATGATTAGAGTTCAATCAATCAAGTTTTGAAATAAAAAAAGTAATTAATCCAGTGCAAAATTCGAAAAAAAAATCAATTTCAGGGAGATTTACTAACAAAGTTTTCAAATTCTGCCTAAAACTGAGATTTTCTTTGCTTTTTAAAGAATGTAGATTAATGAAACCCTGAAGTTTTCAGTAATCAATTATGAATGGAATGTATGTATTTCATGAAAATCTACATTTTATGTATGTTTATCATAACAAGCATTCTGAGAGTATTGCATGGCAATACATAGTCCCCTACCGGGTAAAAATTCATTATACTGGAACAAAATGCTAACTTGTTATATAACTTGCCATGGTGTAAACAAAAAGTAATCATGTCAATATCTTCAAGCATGACTAAAAACAGTGTGAATAAAATGCTCCGCTTGGCGCAGCTTGATACGACCGCAGAGGTCGAACCCTGAACAGTTGGGGCAAGTATGGACACAACATTCAAGCTTGATACAGCACTGAATTTGGATTGTGATTAAATATTTGACACAGCATAGGTTTCTGACACAGAATGATTGTGGTCTAAGAACTTAAAAAAATTTAATTTACCTATTCAATACATATCATTATTATTTGCTTTTATATATAAATCAGAAATAACCAATTTAAAATGGAAAATTTTAAAGAAAAAAAAAATCCCTCCCCCCCAATTTTTTGAACCCCCTAATGATTCATCACCCCCAAACTCAATCCCAGCCTTCCCTTAGTGGTATGGTACCTTGCAGTACAATTTCAGAGAGATCCATACACTTGAACACAAGTTATTGTCGGGAAACTAGAAAAATGCTTGTTTTTTGGCCCCTTATTCCTAAATGTTTTGGGCAATTACCCCCAAACTCAATTCCAGCTTTTCCTTTGTGATATGGAACCTTGTAGAACAATTTCAGAAAGATCCATACACTTACACACGAGTTATTGACCTGAAACTAGAAAAATGCTTGTTTTTTGCCCCTTTTTTGGCCCCTAATTCCTAAAATTTTGAGGCAATTACCCCTTAAATCAATCCCAGCCTTCCCTTTGTGGTATGGTACCTTGCAGTACAATTTCAGAGAGATCCATACTCTTGAACACAAGTTATTGTCTGGAAACTAGAAAAATGCTTATTTTTGGTCCCTTTTTGGCCCCTTATTCCTAAACGTTTTGAGCAATTACCCCCAAACTCAATTCCAGCTTTTCCTTTGTGATATGGAACCTTGTAGTACAATTTCAGAAAGATCCGTACACTTACACACAAGTTATTGTCATGAAACTAGAAAAATGCTTGTTTTTTGCCCCTTTTTTGGCCCCTAATTCCTAAAATTTTGAGACAATTACCCCCAAAATCAATTACAGCATTCCCTTTGTGATATGGAACCTTGTGGTACAATGTCAGAGAGATCCATACACTAACACACAAGTTATGTCTGGAAGTTACAAAAATGCTTATTTTTGGCCCCTTATTCCTTAACTGTTGGTACCATAACCCCCAAAATCAATCCCAACCTTCCTTTTGTGGTATTGAACCTTATGGTAAAATTTCATAGAGATCCCTTCACTTAAACTAAAGTTAGAGTGCGAAAACCAATGTGTCTTCGGACGATGACGACGCCGGACGACCACGCCAACGTCATACCAATATACGACCACAAAATTTTTTTGCGGTCATATAAAAACTGATTGTATGAGTGAATTTTTCAAGTCCAAGGACCATAACTCTGCACAAAATTATTAGACTGAAACAAAAATTTGAACTTGATCTGTTACTTGTCATGATAAAACTATATACCAATTATCAATCAATATCGTATAAGCATGATGAAAAAAACATTAGATATGATTAATAGTTCTCTAAAATTAGATATGATGTAATACAGTGTATATCTATTTTCAAATTATAATCAAATATAATTAATAGTTCCAAATATTTTTTCTTTCATTTGTCACAAACTAATATAGATTTGTAACTTATCTATAAAATGTCAACAACTTTTATCTACACAATGTAATGTATTAAAATATATACATAATAAAAATAGATTATTATCTAATTAAAGGATTTCTCTTCATAATTTTTTTTTATATATATAGCATTCAGAAAATTAGTTTATACTAAATAACTAACAAACCTGCCAAAAAATTCTTCAAATAATTGAACAAAGAATGTCTTTTAAAAAATTAGTTATCTCCTTTTGTACAAAAATATGGTTTAACATAGTACTCTAACATTAGATATGGTCCAGAGTTATGGTCCATAACTGGATTAAATCATCAGACCAGAACAAAATTTGAACTTGATCTATAACTTGTCATGATAAAACTATATATCAAATCAATATCTTCAAGAACGAAGAAAAAAAGTGTGGAAAGCTGATTTGCCGGACTGACAGAAGGACAGACAGACAGACGGACGGAGTGCAAACCTAAAGTCCCCTTCGACTTCGTTGATAGGGGACTAAAAATCTAAACATAAATGATGATTTTGAGCAATTTCTTATTGTTTTCTTTAAACTCTTGAGTGACTGACTTGTATTTTGTGGTACTGGTTTCTTTTTTGTTTCACTTTTTAAATGTTATCCTCTAATGCTATGTATTAGTCAACAATAGTTAACAGAATGCACAGGTAAAAATATATTCATACAAGCTTTTACTATAAAGTTTATTAGCAATGATATTTGCTCATTTCTGCTCAAATTGTTGTACTTGAAAACAATTGCTATGAATAATGAAGATATAGCAATGGAAAATCCAAATTATAAATACATATAGCTGAAGAAGTGAAATATCTATTTTATAAATGGTGTGTGAATGTCATTTCAGTTGTATCTTAAAACATTTAATCTGTATAAGACAATGGTATTTCAATTATTAAGAAAATACTTCATATAGATTCTATTGGGTATTTTACGTGTAATGATAATCTGAACATCAACTTGTTTCACAGTTTTCATGCCAGGGCCTTTTAGAGCCCACTATACAGTATGGGTTTTTCTCATTGTTGAAGGCTGTACAGTGGCCTATATTTGCTTACTACCATTTCATTTTAACTCTGGTTGACAGTCTTCTCATAGTCAATCATACCACATCTCCTCATTTTTATATCACATTTTTACGATTATGTGTATAATACTATACAGACTTTGCCAATTCATTTGTTTCTTTTTGTTTATTGAATATGAATCAAAAGTTGTATAAATCAATTGACTTCCTACACTTTTTATAACATACATTCTTTTTGCATTCAATGACCAACATACATTTGTACATTTAAGCAGTAAACATGTATGAACAAGAAATTAACATGTGATGTCCTGCAAAGTATACTGCCAATCATTATAAGATTGTGAAAAAATTCAAAGTATGCTATAGTCAAACAGGAAGTGACTGCCCTGCAAATCTGAAACCATATAAAACAATTCTTTCTTAAACAAATCCAATTTCTATATAAACTATGAATACCTTAGTGCTTGACTTCTTATCTTTCTTTACTGAATCAGCTGTGATTGGCTGGCCAAATAATTCTGTAAACTGTTTGCCATTCCCACTGTTGTCAAGATTAGCACCACTGCCAACCAAGGTCTGTGAAAAAAGGGCGAAAAATACATAAATACAAGTTAATCACATTACAATGAAAAACAAGAGGGGACACGCAGAAATGCCTAAACTGTGCATCATACATAACATTTATGACAGACTATAAATTAAAGAACCTTAGTGAGCACGCTCACATACCCCACGTCCCCACATTGTCATTGGAGAATTAAATAAGTAAAACAAAAAAATTGTATAAGAAAAAATATTGAATAATAATTTCCTGTTAATATGCACATCTACATAGTATGTCCTTCTTATCTACAAAATTTCATGAAATTCTGTTGTGTGGTTTCAGAAGAGTGGAGATGACAAACTGTTGCAGAAGTACATTGAAGCGAATAAGTTCAAAGGGGTGTTACTCCTAGAAAAAAAATGAATCGTAATTTCCTGTCTATATGCACATCTACGTAGTATGTTCTTATTATCTACAAAGTTTCATGAAATTCTGTTGTGTGGTTTCAGAGGAGTTGAGATGACAAACTGTTGAAGTAGTACCTTAAAGCAAATAAGTTCAAAGGGGTGTAACTCCTAGAAAAAAAATTGAATCGTAATTTCCTGTCGACATGCAGATCTACATAGTATGTCCTTATTATCTTAAAAGGTTTCATGAAATTCTGTTGTGTAGTTTCAGAGGAGTTGCGATGACAAACTATTGCAGTAGTACATTAAAGTAAATAAGTTCAAAGGGGCGTAACTCCTAGAAAAAAAATTGAATCGTAATTTCCTGTCTATATGCACATCTACATAGTATGTATGTCCTTATTATCTAAAAAGGTTTCATGAAATTTTGTTGTGTGGTTTCAGAGGAGTTGCGATGACAAACTGTTGAAGTAGTACCTTAAAGCAAATAAGTTCAAAGGGGTGTAACTCCTAGAAAAAAAAATTGAATCGTAATTTCCTGTCGATATGCACAACTACATAATATGTCCTTTTTATCTAAAAGGTTTCGTGAAATTCTGTTGTGTGGTTTGAGAGGAGTTGCGATGACGAGAAACAGGACTGACGGACGGACAGGTCAAAAACATTATACCCTCCGCAACTCGTTGCGTGGGGTATAATAAGAGTCTTTTGCAATTAGGTGACAAGGCCTGGTGAACACTTAGCACTGTCAAATGGACATTTAAACCTTACAATGATTCTATGGACAAAGTATACATGTACATGACATTTTGCTTGAAGAATCTGACCATATGAAAATCCTGTCATATCAATAACCGTTTTTTTAAAGAAACTCTGAAATTCTACTATGGTGAATGAAAATAAGACCAAATTACATTCTTAGGAAGTACCCTGACTATCGTAATAACCCCTTCTTGAAGCAAAAAGTATGAAAGTATGACCTTACATAAATTGTTGAAAAGTGCATCTTATGTAGTAATAAACTGCTTCGCTGAGCGCAGCTGGATACACCCGCAGAGGTCCAACCCTGAATAGTTGGGGCAAAAATGGACACAATATTCAAGCTTGATACAGGTCTGAATTTGGATTGTAATTAATTATTTGACATATTACAGGTTTCTGAAGAAATGTAGTCAAAGAACTTGAAATTGGTTATATGAATTGAATTTATATTCAATTAAAGATTTCTTGCTGTTGTGCAATACACTGTGCTGTTGCGCAATACTTAGTGAATCTGTTGTCAGACTATAAACAAATAAAGTTCAATTATTTCTCAATGTCATATTAGAAATTTATGAAAATCAAAAGGGAGCTAACATCAATAGATATAAACAATTCACCAAACTTTCATGAGAATTGCTGGCAGAATTTTTGAGTTATTGTCTGAAAACTGGAAAATCCCCCCTTTTTTAATGAATAAAACCCCATAACTCAGAAATGTAAAATGTAAAATTTATAAAATTCTAAAGGAAGCTTACATCAATAGATATAAACAATTCACCAAAGTTTCATAAGAACTGCTGAAAGCATTTTTGAGTTTTTGTCCAAAAACTGAAAAATCCCCCTTTTTTTTTTTAATAAAACCCTGTAACTCGGAAACGTAAAATCTAAAATTTATAAAAATCGAAAGGGAGCTCATGTCAATAGATATAAACAATTCACCACAATTTCTTGCAAGTTGGTGTAAGCATTCTTGAGTTATTGTCCGAAAAATGGAAAATCCCCCTTTTATTAATGAATAAAACCCCATAACTCGGAAACGTAAAATCTAAAATTTATAAAAAACGAAAGGGAGCTCACATCAATAGATATAAACAATTCACCAAAGTTTTATGCAAATTGGTTAAATTGTTTTTGAGTTAATGTCCGACATGTTGACGACGGACGGACAGACGGACAACGGTTTCCATAATACGTCCCGTAAACGGGCGTATAAAAATTGATGTTATCATTGTTATTACACTGAAGCAAAAAACAAATTTTATTTTCATTTTTTTTCTGATTGAAGAAGATGACAAAAACATAAAGTTTAATTTCAATACAGTATTAAATTGTTCACTAAGTACAGTACATGTAACTGCAGTTTTGTCTGTTCTGTTTAAGTCTATTCAGTTTTTGTACAGTCTACTCACAAAAATATTGACCTTTACCAAATTTTTAGCTTGTCAAAGTTTTTGCTCAAGTATACCTGATAAAGAATCTTCCATTAACATGTATCGGGTACAGACATCAGTATCATAGCACATGTGGAGCAGGATCTGCTAACCCTTCCGGAGCACCTGAGATCGCTGTCGGTTTTAGGTGGGGTTTTTGTTGCTCAGTCTTTAATTGCCTATGTTGTGTTTTGTATGATGTTGTTTGTCTTTTGATCTTGTTTCCTTTTAAGCCATGACATTGTCAGTTTGTTTCTGATTTATGAGTTTGAATGTCCCTTTGGTATCTTTCTCCTCTCTTTTATAGTGTATATCTATAATATGTATTAACTTACACCTCCTGATTTCAGTAGTTTTTTCTTGAATTCATCTGTTGGATTCTGGAATGTTAATTTCTCACATCGTATATGATTAACTGGTGTATCATCTAATTTTAGAAATAGGTCATACTGAAATCTGATTTTTTTTGGTTCCTCCTTGTTTTTGAAATAAATGTCTATTGGCAATGTGAATCCTGCATAACCACTTGCTGCCACATGGTATGGTGGTGCAACTACAGCTGAAATAAACAAATTTTCACTTTCTAATATTGCATACACCTTTATTTTCCAGATTTATATATATATGTATATATTTTAAAAATATCAACCTCTACCTCAATACACTTCATGAATATGACAAAACTTTACTATTTTAACATACAAATAAAAGATGTGGTGTATATGTCATTGTCTTACCTCCTATACACTTCTAGGAATATCATTGGTTAAAAGCCAACATGTGGGACCGTGTATATCTAATATTAGGTCAGTGGGCGTAGTTTATTTTAAATATATGGTTAGTAAGAAGTAGAGTTTTGTTGTAAAATTAACATACATGGTAAACATACATTATTATAATTTTTCAAGCTTTTAGACAAAAACATGTCTAAGAGACACTGCTTTCACTCATTTTGATCACTATAACAACAAGTAAAAAAAAATAATTATAACTACTGGTACATCTAAATTCCCCATATTAGATAGTTGATAAGATAAATTCCTTACACAGTGGGATATTGACCTAATACCATATACAATGTATATGGGGTTAGTAAATTCCATATGGGGCTCAAGCTTCGCTCTCGCATCCCACGTATGTTTCCTATTAGGACAATAATTAGGTCACTAGCACACTGTGTAACTAATATTATGATGGCAAGTTCAAACCTAATAACAAATAAAATGCTCCGCAGGGCGCAGCTTGATACGACCGCAGAGGTCGAACCCTGAACAGTTGGGGCAAGTATGGACACAACATTCAAGCTTGATACAGCTTTGCATTTGGATTGTGATTAAATATTTGACACAGCATAGGTTTCTGACACAGAATGAATGTGGTCTAATTATATATAAGAACTTAAAAATTTTAAATTGGACATTCACCTATTATGGTCCAATATCCAAAATCTAAATACATGGTTAGATTCAGCATATCAAAGAACCCCATATATTCAATTTTTGTTGAAATCAAAAAAAGTTTAATTTTTGACCCCGATTTGGACCAACTTGAAAATTGGGCCCATAATCAAAAATCTAAATACATGTTTAGATTCAGCATATCAAAGAACCCCAAGAATTCAATTTTTGATGAAATCAAACAAAGTTTAATTTTGGACCCTTTGGACCTTAATGTAGACCAATTTGAAAACGGAACCAAAAATTAAGAATCTAAATACACAGTTAGATTCGGCATATCAAAGAACCCCAATAATTCAATTTTTGATGAAATCAAACAAAGTTTAATTTTGGACCCTTTGGACCTCAATGTGGACCAATTTAAAAATGGGGCCCAAAATCCAAAAACTAAATACATGGTTAGATTCAGCATATTAAAGAACCCCAAGAATTCAAGAATAAAACCCCATTGAAATTGGTCAAGAAATAAGCAATTTATACGAAGTATCTTCTTTTGCACAATACTGTGCAATTAAATATTTCTTGCTATTGCGCAATACTGTACAATTGACAATTTCTTGCTATTGCGCAATATTGTGCTATTGGAAAATACTTGCTATTGCGCAATACTGTGCAATTGAAGATTTCTTGCTATTGCGCAATACTGTGCAATTGAAGATTTCTTGCTATTGTGCAATACTGTGCAATTGAAAATTTCTTGCTATTGCACAATACTTATTATATAATTATTTACACATCCTGTTTGGTGTGTACCTCCTACCATATCATTATTATTTGCTTTTAAATATAAATCAGAAATAACCAACTTAAAATGGAAAATTTTAAAAGAAAAAAAAAAGGAAAAAAAGAAAAAAAAGGAAAAAAAAAAAAATCCCCCCCCCCAAATTTTTTGAACCCCCTTATGATTCATCACCCCCAAACTCAATCCCAGCCTTCCCTTTGTGGTATGGTACCTTGCACTACAATTTCAGAGAGATCCATACACTTGAACACAAGTTATTGTCTGGAAACTAGAAAAATGCTTATTTTTGGCCCCTTTTTGGCCCCCAATTCCTAAACGTTTCGGCAATTACCCCCAAACTCAAACCCAGCTTTCCCTTTGTGATATGGAACCTTGTAGTACAATTTCAGAAAGATCCATACGCTTACACACAAGTTATTGTCATGAAACTAGAAAAATGCTTGTTTTTTGCCCCTTTTTTGGCCCCTAATTCCTAAAATTTTGAGGCAATTACCCCCCAAAATCAATCCCAGCATTCCTTTTGTGATATGGAACCTTGTGGTACAATGTCAGAGAGATCCATACACTAACACACAAGTTATGTCTGGAAGTTACAAAAATGCTTATTTTTGGCCCCTTTTTCCTTTACTCTTGGTACCATAACCCCCAAAATCAATCCCAACCTTCCTTTTGTGGTATTGAACCTTGTGGTAAAATTTCATAGAGATCCATTCATTTAAACTAAAGTTAGAGTGCGAAAACCAATGTGTCTTCGGACGACGACGACGCCAACGTCATACCAATGTACGACCACAAAAATTTTTTAGCGGTCGTATAAAAATACCAGTAACCCAATCAGCATCTTGAGGGTAACATATGTCTTCAACAATAGACAGATGTCTATGCAACAAGTTATGCTATAAATCATTCAAAGTCTATAAAAGTTGTATACACACTCAAACAATTGTATGCCTTTTGCAGAAGATTTTTTTTTATGTTTCTAGTTATCTAACTACTGACCTCCAAACTCATTTTTTGCTGATCATAAACAATGAACTTTTTTGTCTGTTACAACATTTGGTACAAAATGTGGAAACATAAGGTCAGAATTCAGTGATAAAACATGTGGCCTGTTGTCTCCTGTGCATTATTTTTTTCTTGGCCTTACTTTATTTCATTGATATTTTCCTTATTAAAACTCCCTCTCTGCATTATTTTTTTTATAAAAATCTTGGGGTAATATTATACAATATTATGTAAGAAATTATAGGCATTACATTGTAAATGTTACATATGATTGACTAAAACATGTATATATACAATGTATATGCAAATGAAACTCATAAATTATGCTACTTGTACTATGATTTCAATAATGTATTGTTACTTGGCAGTTTATTATCAATTTGCAAAGGAATATATCCACAAGTGGCCATTTTCACTTAATAGCTAAGAACAATCAAGTATAACAATTAATTTTTGTTGTAACTACATGTATTTGTACATGTTTAATACATTTTCTTTGAGAAAAAGCTAGGACTGAAAAAAATTACTTTAACAAAAATGAAGGTCCGAAATGAATTTGTACAAACAGTAACTTTAACTGTTCACAAAGTTGACTCATCTTTTAATTTCACCACCAGAACTGCAAACAACTTGTTGGACCACTTTTCTTTATATCACTTCAACTTTATTCATCAAATTGATTATAAATATTTCATAATGAAAAGATTATTACAAAACTGAGATAATAACTATGTAAATATCATTGCTATATTAACCTTGTAAATGATGGATGAATTGGCGTTTAAATTCCATTGGCAAATATCACATTTATATCAGGATGAGAACAATTTAGTGTGATATGAATATATGGACCCTGCCTTGTACTCCACTGTTATGCTGAGCCTGAATTTTTCCGTGCTAGTTAATAATATAACAGTTCACAGGAAGACATGTCACCCTACTCAGACACAGTCCACAGGGAGACTTGTCACCCTACCCAGACACAGTCCACATGGAGACATGTCACCCTAACCAGACACATTATTCTCACTCTGAGCCAAGTCAGCTGATCAGTTCTTTGCTCTAATTCTTAAATGCCTTAAGGAAACAGCATATGTATATACATTTTCAAGTCATTGCTTTGATTGGTCCAGGGATCTAACCTCCCCTCTTAAGCCAAGCACACTACAAGAAGACCACCCATGATTTTAGATTGTAAAGGAAACAATTAATAAACTTTTAAAAGTTTTTAAGAAAATGCTGCATTACATGCATGTATGTATAAGGTATACTAAACATGTTAAATAAATGTTGGCCTATTTGGTCAAATTGATACTGTGGCTATTTAGAAAAGTTGTTACCATATTTTCCCCCTTATTTTTAAATTTATTGCATAAAATTTAAGACTGACAAAAATATTTCAAGAAAAATTTCTGTTGCTATTTGACACATTATTTTTATGTAAAAAGCAACACCTTCCTTAACGTACCAAGTATACTAAGGGATGGTCAACTTAAAGATACAATGTAGTCCAAACTGACAATATCAATTAATATTCTTTATGTGTTGGTATAGTTGATATTTTAATGGGGGTTTCTAGATAATTAAAAGCTGTGATATTATTTCTACATGTAGGTAATACCTACTAGGTATCTACTTAATGTGATAACAGGATTGTTCTTAGTGTGAAAAACACCATGTATTGTCTCATAAACATTTACTTATATATATATGTCAGGTTCTCCCTAAGGCAAGTCCATGAGTCCTAGGCCTGGACTCATGAAAATCTGTCTGGATTCATCATTTTTAAAACTGGCGAGTCCAAAGATGCATCAAGATTTTAATATGTTGTATCAACTGAGCCCAGGTATCATCATTTTGTAGCAAAAAAAAACCTTCTACATTTCATGTCCTTTTCTTGCTATTTTTTTGTCATGGAGATTGAAATAATTAATTATATAGCAATAAAATTTGTTTTTCTCACTGTTAGATTCACCATGGTAAAAAATAATGAGTACCTTGACTCTCCTTCAAAAATCATTAGTGAGGACCCTGTATGTGATATTATTTCTTTTTATCTAAAAACAAGAATGTGTCCATAGTATATGGATGCCCGACTCGCACTATCATTTTCTATGTTCAGTGGACTGTGAAATTTGTGTCAAAACTCTAATTTGGCATTAAAATTAGAATGATCATATCATAGGGAGCATGTGTACTAAGTTTCAAGTTGATTGGACTTCAACTTCATCAAAAACTACCTTGACCAAAAACTTTAACCTGAAGCAGGACAGACGGACGAACGCACAGATAAAAAAACACAATGCACCTAGGTTGGGCATAAAAACATCTATACATACCTCTTTTTGGGTGCGGAAAACTATAATGTAGATTGAAAACAACCTTTTCAACAAAATTTGAAATGTTACAACCCTCTGGTCCTCTGACATAAACAGTCCAATCATGTGTGTACCCTTCTGGTGATGGCGAATCTCTCTGAGAGGCTCTATGCCCTAGTTCAATCTTCACTTGAACAGACTGAAAAGATGAAATAATATATATATCTAATTACTGTTTTTGGTAAATTCTGTCCCATGTTTTGTATAACATAAGTTACCAGTTTAGATACAACAACTGATATGTTGGTGATCAGTTATGGAGAAAATAATCGTTGTGAAAATTTTTCGGGGAAAGTTCAAAATAGTTTTGTGCAGAAAACACTTAATAACCATAACTGTTTTTGCCTCTGACAGCCTTAACTACAATGAAAATACTACAAATACACTTTGTCAAATCCCAAACATTGATACAGCTAACAAGCTCTATATGTACTCATAACTACATGTTATTGTACACAAATGTAGTAAATGAGATTGGAAAAAAATGTTGATCAGTGTTATCTTTACACTTACATTGTACAAAAAGGTTCACATCAAGGCCAAAAAAAAAAAAATGTCTGTTAAAGATTACATCTATGATCATTCAAAAATAGGGTAGGTACATGTAGGTCAGTATTTCCATTTTATTTTATTTTTTCATTTTATTTTTTGCAACATGATTTTGAGTCATTTGGTCCGAGTTGTCCATGAGCTGATGTTTACCAATATTTTTAATGATTGGATTATTTCCCTTGGTTATTGGATTGAAAAAATGGCAGCATAATGTTTATTTCATCACATGAGTTGCGAGTTTCCTTAAAACAGCTGTCATATTCATGATTGTGAACATTTAGATGTATCAGGCAATTGATTTATCTTATAGGTAACTCTTACTTCGCTTTTGACACGAGTTCATTTAAGACAGAAATAAAATGTATTAGGGTCAGCGCTCAAAAGTAGGGTCTGTCCGGTATATATATTTTTTTTTGCCTAACTGTCCCTTGAACTGCTTTGTCAGAATCACATCCATAATCAACCTAATCTGATAATTAGTGAAACCAGTAAAACAGATATTGGCGACCGTCAAATAAAAATTGATGACTGCAGCACTTAAACTACAGTACTGATAGATCGATTTTATTGCATTACAAAAGGAACAATACGTTATTTTCTAGAGCTTGAAAAATGCATAAATTTGAAATAAAATAAAATTATACATTGTTATATAAGGCAAATTTGACCCCCTGTTTGAAATTCCCTATAACTCTATATAAGCCCCCATCCTTCAAATTTCGTGACCATCATCCTTTTAATAAACCTCAGCACTTTATTGCATCAGGTAATTGTACTAAATATATAAGTATTTTGTTGTCGTTCTATACTGAAAATGGCAAAGCAGTTACTGCTGACAGCATGCGTTAGAAAGAAAACCATTGCTGAGGAAGAAACCAATCTGAACGATGTATCTCCACCAAAAAACTCTAGACCGGTTACCTTTAACGACACGCAACCATAAATCCAAACTGATGATATTGAAGAATCAGAATGAACAACTTAAAACTGACCTGATCAAGAAAATTAATAAAATAGTCAACACATGATTTACATGTATCTAATTTTACTTTCCTATTGATTAATACAAACTACTTTCTACACATTACACAACAGCATAAAAATACAGAAAAAAAAAAGATTACTTTTTACAACGCTTATTTAGCTTGAAAAAATGAAGGCAATCTGAAATTATTTTCTGGCCACTAAATTTTTCGTGTCTTGTGGCCAAATTGGCAACTTCATTTCAGAAGCTACTTTGAGGGCTGATAAATGTACATGTTTGGTTGGAATTCAACCTTAGTGTTTACATTTAGATTTTACAAAAAGAAGGAATTAAATAAAGTTTTTCAACAATTTAATATGTTAATGTACATTTGTATTTGTAATACTATAGTATGAAGAAGCAAATGAATACAACTGGGAAATATTTGTAGCAGTTTCATATATTTTTTTTTTAATTTAGGCTATTTTTTAGAGCAAAAAAAATCTTATATCTCTGACATTTGATTGAGGGTGCAAATATACCTTCACTCCCATGTCAAACACCCATTTTAAATTCATGTACATCATGGATTTGGTTATACCAGAAAGGAGTATCAACACTGACAGATTGATTTTTAGTTTCAGAGAGTATCAACAAAGATTAACATTGAAAGAATTAATTAATTTTTTATTGTGATTTTAAAATGAAAAAAAAAACAATGTTCATTATGATACATGTCACATGTGTACATCAAATACAATGTCACAATATGTAAATGCATGCATAAAAGTTTAACCCACTTTCAATAATAGTGTACACATTTTGTGTATTTCAGAAAATGTAGAGAATTCTCAGAACTACTGCAGGATACAGGGCTTTCCCAGTTTTTGTTTTTTTTTAAATATATAAAAAGAAATATACTTGAATTAAAAGAAATAGCGTAGAATCAAAATACAGCAAATTGAACAATACAAATTGTGACCGCAGGATAAAAGGTTGTTTACAGAAGACCTATTTTTCGCTGTTTGTTTACAGTAAAATCGGACAATATTTTCGAAAGTAATTGAGTAATTGTTACAAAATAAAGTAAAATGTCTTTACCTGACTAGACATTTTATGTTTCTTCCTCTAAATATTTGACTTCTGAAGTCAAAATAGTCAAAGTATTTATATATAACACAAAGAACATCTTCATTCATAGAAACTTCATTATGCGAAAAATCAACAGCATGTACAAACCGGAAGCGGTTGATGCGCATGATTCGGTGTAGGAGGCATTTTATTTTCTGCATCCCTCGGGAAAACACCTACTTATCTCGTCTGTCGATATTTCCCTTAGAAATAATCACGCTTAAATAACGATGTTATACTTTATGTATTACTTATCAAGCGAAAAAAAGTAAATAAAATTGAAATTGAAAAACTCATGAGGATTACAAAAACACAATATTTGTGTTAACTTTTGTTCTATTACTTAGTTGTTTTTTTGGGGATGGGACTGGGAATATTTATATATAAATTAATTGTTTATTATACTCATGATTTCCAGGTTGGGTTTTGGGTGGTTAACCTCTGCTAACTTGGACAATCATAATGTCACGGTCGGTTCATAATCATGTTTACAATTTAATTCTAATAATAACACAGATAGATGGACTTCTATATAGTGATAGAATAGACTAGAATAGTGTTTTATAGCTAATCACAGCACCCAAAGCTTAGCTAAATAATTACATTAAATCCATATACAATGATTACTTTGATATTTACAACAATTGTAGAAAAAACAAATCTAAATCAAACCACTCAATTAAAACCAGCAATAAAAAGCAGCTGGTATAGGTCGCTATTATTGAATATATCAGTCCCATAATACGCTTTACTGACAAGCTGGACCAAACCCATGATCTGCCACTTCTAACTATAATCGTAATAAAGGTTACAATAACTTGATATGAACAAAAATATCAATTGACTATTATAATTCGTGTAGCCGGAATTTTTGAAAGATTTTTTTTCCATAATCCGACAAGATATTCATTTAAAGATTTCTATATATGTTATAAATTGCTTGCACGCTTCTTCATATTTTGGACATTCAAGTAAAAAGTGTGTATTTCATCTTCAATGTTATTTTTACAAACTTGGACATTTTCTATCATTCAGTGATATATATATGCAGTAAACATGTTTACGTGAAAAGTATTCGGTAGGATTAATTGTGTACCGAATTTGTTTCATATTCTATTCATTTGTTATTTATCGTAAACTTTTTAGTCCCACATTACAAACCATAACAGTATTGCTTTAAATGAATCTGGACCAATAGATACATAAAAAGAATTGATTCCAACTACTATTCAATGACTGCATAAATTCAGAGTTCATGTGAAAATGAAGACAGTCACTGAGGCAACTCAGTGGGATAGAAGTTTGGATTTGTAATCGGAAAACTACTAAAATCAAAAATAAACTATTTTGAATATGAAACTACAAACTCCAACTACCAAGTCAATGAAATGTTCACAGGTAAATTAAATTCTTTTCTTGAACGGAGACACGTTTTTCACTGACACAGTAAGAATAGGCACTTCTACAGACAATATTGGTTGTTATAGTCAACTCGCACAGGCACTTTTCTCTGAAATAAATTTCCTATATACCTTAATGTTATATTAAGGTATATAGGGAATTTTTTTCTGAGACAAGTGCCTGTGTATACCTTAATGTTATATTAAGGTATATAGGGAATTTTTTTCTGAGACAAGTGCCTGTGTCAACTCGGTATATTTCAATAAAACAAACTTGATCCCAACTCTATCCTATGGCGCCGGCACGGGGTGTTTGAAAGAAGATCGAGAGACTCGTTTTTTTCTAAAGAAATGTACGAAGATGATAATGTGCTATATATATATCTGACCTGTAAGACAAGCCCCTACGATCATACGTAATATTGTAGTATGACCCTGGTAGTAGGACACATGATTCGGTGAAGGTTTACATATCTATCTATCTACATTTATTTATATATACCAGTTCTCTTTGACTGTCTCTTTCCTATCAATTATTCAAGTATGAATCGTTCGAGTGATAACCCTTTTCTTATCAGAAAGACATGACCCGGGATTCATATGTTCAAGTTTCTACACATCAGTGACCAAATACTTATATCAATAAATCAATAAAAAAGATAAAATAATACATGACGACATACCTTGTTGTTGCTCATTTCATAAACTCCAGTTCCTTTCAGTATTATTTAGACAATTTCATTTTGTACATGTAATAGTCTTCCGTTTGAATTTTGCACCCGGATATCTAAACACATTGGTTGACAGGACTTGTATTTCGTCATATGCTTACGTTAAACAATCTTTAAATAGATTTAAAAATCCTAAATAAAGCGATAGTCCTCATTCATATACAGAAATCAATAATAACCCATTTTATTTGTGTCAAGTGCTAGCAACGTTCGTCATAGGAAATATTACCTTTATGGAAATGATTATTTAAAAAAATCGGGTATATCTTCAGTGATTCGTTATCAATTAAATGTTCAGGTTCATCATTGTGATTTAAATTACAAACAGAATAAGGAAGCTTGATATAAACAAAAAGAAATAATTATGCCGAGCCTGAACAAAAATTTTGAAGAAGAGGCCCTTTTTTATACCAGCGAAAGCGAAATATATTTGTTAAATATTTTTTATGCCTTCTATGCATTAACAAAATTAGCTTTTTCATATTGGGCTCTACTAAGCCATCCAATATGTGTGGTTCACGCCAATTAGGCGATAAGTAAACAACTCAAAAGTTACCAGAAGTACACATCTTAGAAATCATACAAACGTTCGTACGATACGAAGGCTCTGAAGAGCCTTCTAAAGCAAGACCACGTTAAAAAAAGGGGTGGGTGGTGGTGGGCATACTTGTAACACAAAAAATGATAAAAAAAGAAGAAAAAAGCGGGGGTCGAGAGGCCGGTAACAATGGTTACAAATCAACAATGAGAGAACTGTTATCACGTATTTCTAACAAAAACAAATTTTCTATTAAAACAAATGAAAGCAAACACAGGCTATCAGAGTTTTGAGCAGAATAAATTTATAATGTTCCTATGCGAACAAATTCCTGACGTGCAGACCTCAGTAATGTTTCTACTATAGCAGTATAATTACCATGACTTCAATCAATACTCCATATGTAGACAGATAACAATTCAAGAAAAAAATCAGCATCAAAATCGGGATAATCTGCAGCACAGATTAAATTTTATTTTAATTCGATCACCAAGGCAAATTCAAAGACACCCAATTGAATGAATCATTGTAAAAAAATAAAATTCTTTAACAGATTATTATGTTTGCAAATATATTTTCTATATTCTTTCTTTTTTTTTACCCAAACAGATAAACCTTTAAATCGTTATATTCATACAGAGACAATATTTCATATTTAAACGTTTTGGTTGGAAACAGTCAGTAGACCGACGTGCCAGAAAATTGTGTCTGTGATTGAAATTATTCGATTTCGGGAATCATGCTTCAAAAAGAACTTTCATGGGTAAAGAGTTTTTAAATTATGGTGCATACATTTTTTGTAAATTATTTTTGAACGTTGATATATATTTGGAATTCCTTCCTCATATCAGTATAACCTGACTATTTTTCATTTATTCAATGAAATATGCTTTTACACAAGAAGTTTTTCAAGGTAACTTTATTCATAAAAACAAGTTAAATGTTGTCCTTCAAATATTTCTTTTTTTGCTTATTACACTGTTACAGTAGTAGATAAAGTTAAACAATTACATCTTGTTTTTGGGTGGTAACAATATTTTCTCATATTTTCAGTGTATTCTTCATTCTAAACATAAAGTCAGATTCAAAGAACTAGTCTAGCTATGTTTCATAGAACAGTTAAGCTAATGCAGATACAAATATCTTGTTTCAGGAAGGAAATAATCATACGTTGTAAAAAATCTACTATGACCCAAACAAAATTTTCTGAAACAGACCTTCAAAATGTTGGATTTTTTATTGATTACATTTTTGTTATGTTTAGTGGATGTGGTTTTCAACTTGTTACTTTATTCCTATGACTGCGGCACTCTTCATACAGAAGTTTAATTAATGTTAATTTTTCCAATGCAAACTTTCCATTTATGTGTAGCAACTTTCCAACAACGCCTGCCTATTGAGTATATATTTCACAGTTAATATATTATTCAAAGGCTTGGGTTTCCTTTCAGTATTTCCTTGATAGAGGGTTTCTGCATACAAGGAGGTTGTTGCACCAAGGGTTTCTAGTAATAAAGTAAAGTCATCAATCATGATTTGGCTGTATTTTTCAGATTGACTCACAAATGACCACGGATATATGTTCCACATGTCGTAACCACAATTCCGTCTACTTTTCCTGGATTTTGACATTACCGAATGCGACTAATCATATGAATTTTACTTGCATGAGCAACACAGCGGGTGCCACTATTGGAGTAGAAACTCATCTTGCTCTTTCCGGAGCACCTGGTACAACAGGTGCCACTATTGGAGTAGAAACTCATCTTGCTCTTTCTGGAACACCTGAGTACAACGGGTGCCACTATTGGAGTAGAAACTAATCTTGCTCTTTCCGGAGCACCGGAGTTCATCCCCAGTTTTTTTGTAGAGTTGGTTTTGCTAAATCTTTCGTTTCGTTGTTATCTTTTTGGCCATTGTGTTGTCTGTTTTTATTAGACTATTTTTTGGCCATTGTGTTGTCTGTTTTTATTAGACTATTTTGGCCATTGTGTTGTCTGTTTTTATTAGAATTTTTTTGCCATTGTGTTGTCTGTTATTATTAGACTTTTTTGGCCATTCTGTTGTCTGTTTTTATAAAAAAAATATGGTTTATGGCCATTGTATTGTCTGTTTTTATTAGACTATTTTGGCCATTGTGTTGTCTGTTTTTTTAAAGACTTTTTTGGCCATTGTGTTGTCTGCTTTTAGTAGACTTTTTAGCCATTGTGTTGTCTGTTTTTATAAAAATTATGTTTTTTGGCCATTGTGTTGTCTGTTTTTATTAGACTTATGGTTTTTGGCCGTTGTGGTGTCTTTTTTTTTATTAAACTTATGTTTTTGATTGCCCCTTTATTTTGTTCTCTCTCTCTCTCTCTTTTTGAAACACGGCAAATCAAATCGTTTCATTTAGTTTTCATTCCTGGAGTCAAATTCTATACCTTTAAATTATCATTACATGGCATTGCTCGTATTAATTCAAGATTCCCATGTCAATCCAGAGGCGATCGCTCGAGGTTTGATGTGGGTCGATGGTTTGATACTAGGACTGATATATAGTTCCATGTTGTTACCAGTTGATCACATATTTGAGAAATATTGGGAGTGATACTATAATTGGACGACAGACATCATTGTTATGCTTTTTATGTTAAAATTCCATAAAACGATTATCCATACACTCTTTCAGTCATCTGCCAAGGCTCTTTGATAAGCTTTATTTAGCACTGTTTCCCTGTATGTATATAAATATTTCTCAGATTTTGTCCATCAATGAGGTTGAGGTCTCTTTCAATTCCCTGTTGAATGTATACTCAACTTGATGGGGCTCCGAGTAATTTATAACTTGAACTATGGTATGAACAATTGTTTATCTTTGAAGACCGTTTGTTCACCCCTAGATGTTTTCTGGATTTTTGTTTTGTTATGTTTTTGTTTAATTGACTTATGCTCCATATTAACTACATGGACTTTGCAAATAACTAGTTTTCTGAAATTCAGATTAAGAACCAAATTACACATGTATCTCTGCCGGAACCTCCCTTTTAATATATTTGCATCTTTCTAAGTTATGCCTTTAACTATTAAGAATGTGAAATGCACACAAATTCCGGAAAACTTGTGAGACATGTTACACCTTTACTGCTTACTGTTTACAGTTGACCAAAATATTTTAAGCTAAACTAATTATTTCATAACTCTTTAAATGACTCTCAAATAACTAGTTATCACCAATATTTTCGTTGCCAAGAAAGTGATCACGTTCTATATCAAATCATAAACAGGGGTCTCGTGGAAGACCACGTTCTTCTTATCCGGAGAATACGTAACAAAGAAGATATATAACAAAATGTCAACGTTTAATTTTGCACAATAGGAAATCACAACAGAAGCTGTATATCGTAAGTATAGAGAATATAAAATAATGTTTTATTGTTTTTAAATCAGAAATTCAAACTATATATATGCAACATGTTATCAAGGCAGGAAGAAGCAGCAGAGACTATATCAAGAAGATGTGGTATAATTTTTTTTTTATGTCTGTTTGCACTTCATTTTGCCATTTTTCTTGAAGGTTTACTTTTTGATTTCACGATTTTCCGCTATATGCATTCACGACGAATTTTTGATTTGTTCGTATGGTTAGAAAATGTATAAAAGTAAGCTAGGAAGATACAGGACCATGCAGCTAAAACAACAAACGGCTGCCTGCTGTTCGCATCTAGTAATTCTGATAAAGGGAGTACGGATGATGTATATATCTTTTCTGACGTTGATGCAGGAAAAGTCCACCAGGTCTTATTTCTTGTAATTTTGCTCGTTTGAAATTTTGTTCATTATGTTAACATAGGTTGTCTCTTGTATTGTTTGGAGACTGTAAAAAAAAATTCCCGTGCTTGAAGAGAATTTTTACAGTTATGACGTCTTAATTTTGTGAGATAATTTCTCAATATATGTTTACTACTGCATTAGATCTTTTTCGGTCATATTGTTTATCGAATTTTTATGTTGTCAAAATTGTCATGTTTAGTTCATTCGCTTGCCTTTCCGAAGCACAAGAGTGCACTACCGAATTTGGATGGGGTCGTGTTGCCCAATCTTCAGTTCTGTGGACTTTTGTTAATCTTGAGTCGTTCATCTTTTTGCTGTGGTGTTGTCTGTTTTTCTTCAACTTAAGGTTCTTGATGGCCCCTTGGTATTTTCTCCTATTTCTTCAAAGTAAGTCCTTTTTATCATATTCCGTGTGACAGCTATTTTCTGTGAAAAAATACCGTTTTACTTTTATTTTCCATTTTCTAACGCGATTGTTCTCATACCAACACAATCATACTTTGGAAGTAGACAATTTTGTTTATTTTCTTTTGTTTCCTATTCTGACATCGGACTCGGACTTCTCTTAAACTGAGTTTTACTGTGCGTACTGTTGTGCGTTTTTTTTCTACATTGGCTAGAGGTATAGGGAGAGGGTTGAGATCTCAAAAACATGTTTAACCCCGCCACATTTTTGCGCCTGTCCCAAGTCAGGAGCCTCTGGCCTTTGTTAGTCTTGTATCATTTTTAATTTTAGTTTCTTGTGTATAATTTGGAGTTTAGTATGTCGTCCATTATCACTGAACTAGTATACATATTTGTTTAGGGCCAGCTGAAGGACGCCTCCGGGTGCGGGAGTTTCTCGCTGCATTGAAGACCCATTGGTGGCCTTCGGCTGTTGTCTGCTCTATGGTCGGGTTGTTGTCTCTTTGACACATTCCCCATTTCCATTCTCAATTTTAAGTATATAGGAAAGTAAGCTGAAATTGAATAGAACCTTTATTGAAAATATCTCTAAGATAGAAACAATAAAAGTGGGTCCATGTAAGCACCAATCGCCTGCCGCAGTGTGTATATAAAAGCAATTGGACTAATGTGTAGACTAAAATAATAATAATAATAATAATGATAATAATAATAATATCATTTAAGATAAAATATAAAATTATATCAATAAAGGAGCATAAATTTCCTTTACAGATATTCTAAAAATGCTGAGTTCCATTGTATCATTCGGAAGCCTTCTTATTATTGTACAAGCCACCAGTGATTATGTGAAACCATGGTTTTGTCATAAACTTGATTGTCCAAAATTTACAGTTTTACAGAACACGACAGTAAGTTCTATAAATGGATTGTTTATATTAGTTACGTTGAAAAACACGAAGAAGGAAGTAAAATTTGTTCACAGGAATTCGAGTCTGTTTAGAATTAACTGGGTGTTTTGGCTATAAATAAAAAGAGAAATCCCCATTTTTACTTGTTTCGCTAATGATTAATTTTTAATAGTTTTACAATTCCTTCGAGAGACAAATTCAAAAATTACAGAAATTATATATTGTTCTGAAAAAAGAATCACACTAAAAACTGAAATTTCTTATGGGATTTAATTATGGATTGTGATTGACGGACACAAGGGAAGTAGTTTTTACAATACGCATTTTCTAGTATTTCAATCAGATATTTTGTCATGTTGGAAATGATAGATTCTCACTGTTTGCACAACAACTTATACCTCTAAACAGTTTTGTACACAGGCACTTGTCTTTGAAAAAAAATACCTATGTATACCTTAATATTAGGTATATCGGTAATTTTTTTTTAGAGACAAGTGCCTGTGGTTTCACTGCAGAGATTTCCAATACAAGCATGATGAATGCATAAATAACATTTACTTGTAGGACTACCAACTACGACATTATATCCCATCAAAATGGGTAGCAACAAACATGACAGTTAAAACGTATGGACGCTCAAGCAATGGTCAGTTGTTCCAAAAACTTTTCCAGTATATATCAGGAAATAATGTTCCAGGTCAGTACAGGCAACATTACATTACTATGTCGTCAATACACAGATAATATTTACTTCTCACAAAGTTTAGATTTTGTTACTTTGCATATATATATATAAAAAATATAAATGTTTTTATGTGGAACTCATATCTTCCGAAAAATCTTGACGACACATTAGATCAAATACAAAAAAAAAACTAGACAAAGTGATGCCCCCGCACTCCACTCTGAAGTAACCGTATTATAACAAAGTCAATGTAGGACTTTCTTTGAGATATTATTGTGTCTGGGAGACACAAATGATGTCCCCGCAGATGCAAAGTGTTATTTTAAAATACACAAAGTTGAGCATGGGAGCATATAGGTCTATGGTTCACTGTAGGAGGAGTTATCCTGGATCGCTATATGCACCTCTTATACAAGTATATACTCCAAAATTGACAAAGTTCAACTATCTCCCAAAAGAGCAAATATTAATAAAAATCAAAACCCTGACCACATGCACACCTTCAATATACATACAAACAGCCAGCAAAGTCAAAACTTCCTAGCATTCAAACTGTAGGAGGAGTTATGTGGAATAACTATATACCCATAATGGGACGGACGGACGGACAGGGGTAAAACAATATCCCCCCCCCCCTTGCAACTTTTAGTTGCGGGGCCATAAAAAGAGAAGTGGATGAAATGTCATTAAGAAACACGACAAACGTGGCTGGGTTACTTAGTTTGTAGAGTACTCAACCATAATCTGAGACAACAAAAAGGTACAGAGAAAAAATTCTAATAAAATCCAGTAAAAAAGCACAGTTCAATAATAACATTTTAACAGAAACAAATACAACGTAAAAAAATATCTGCAATAAAAGGACTCAGATCCAATGCTCTTTCGAATTTGTAGAAAAAAGGCAGCTTATGTTTATATTTGAGAATATAACAGGTTATCATGTTTGCATTAGACACGCACACATTTTGTAAGAATGAATTGTATTTTTGTATTTGCCACAACAATAACAGTAAAGAATTGTTTAATAGATTTACATAAAATTGAGAATGGAAATGGGGAATGTGTCAAAGAGACAACAACCCCACCATAGAGCAGACAACATACCTATATTAAACGTTCCATGGTTTTATTTCGACAATTCAACATTTGGTATAATTAACAATACTATAAATTTCCATAGGAGAAAAAGTTGAAATGACTGCACCCGTGGTAACCACAGTAATACCAGAATCAGATGGACAGACTATGTACATCATGCACTTTATGATTCCCTACGCAAAACAGACCAATACTCCGGTGCCTAATGATAGCGATGTATATTTGGTAGATGTGCCAGCAATGGACGTTTACGTTAAGTAAGTTATTTTATCTTGATAAATATAAGAACGGCAATTTTTCATTGTTTTATGTTCATTTTCGGAGAAAATAAAAAAAAAATCAATAAAAATGGACATTTGGTAAATGTTACAAATTTTCACATTTGATGACAGAATCTTGCTTGACCAAATCGGTTAATTTTATACGACAAATAGTTGGTCAGTATGATTTTTAATGCAAATTATTTTAAAAGTCCATATGGAAGCTTAGTTGAATCTAGATGTGCAGTTTTAGATGCCTATACCAAGTCTGGAATATGACGGCTGTTTCCATTCATTCCGTTTTGGTTGATATAATCGAGCAATGAATTTTGTCAGTTTTAATGAACTCCCCCCTTCGAATATACCTTGGAGTTAAGTATTTTTGTGAATACTTTTTTTTTAATCTGGATAAATTGAATTAAAGGAGATGTACAGAATACGTCAATGAAGCCGCAATCAATAACCAAAAATGATGTTAGATAAACGTCATCGACAGAAACATACAACACATATAACCGTAATCAACATCTAGAAGTATAATAGAAATCGTGTGAATTCTATTCTGTTTGACTCAACATGCCCGAGGAACACTATTACGTAACTTATAACTGGGGGAGTAAAACTGCTGTAAAACGCTCATCTAATTTCTAAATGTTATTTTTGGTAATTTTTGGTAAATTTTCTTGGATCTAAAATAACTGTGCAGTCTTTACTCGTTGAATTAATAATGCGCGGTCTGACATTTAACGCCCTTGCGCGAGTATTGTTTTCCCACTCTCATATGCATACTACACAAACATTTTACATAACTCGAGTTGATTAATGTCTTTATCTCATGTAACATTTGAAACGTATTTTAATTCTTTTTCCAATAATTATGAAACTAATATGTATATATATGCCTGCGGTTTTTGTGGTGTTTTGTATGTTATGTTTTGACATATTTGTTACTCCCACGAAGCCATAAAGCTTTATTTATCCTGGTAGAATATGATCATTGTAGTAAAAATGTCAAGTTCTCCAATTCTAGTTCAATTAGAAGGTTAATTGGTACAATGATGTAAGAAATATTGGAATCCAGAAAACCAGAAAACCAGACTGGCAATGTGAGATTAAAACAGCTTAAAAACCAGTCGTGTTTAAAGTTGTCGCTTCAATTTGTTAATATTCTATATTGTACAGAAAGATTTCCAAGCTTTATCAAAAGTCTTACTATTGTTACTAAGAGTTAAAACGTTCGGCTGGCGAAGATGACAAGAACCAAGACGTTTGGATTAAAAAAGCATATAATCCTGTTATTATAGCTATCATGCAGTAATGACAAATATTCTGTTTATGATGTTGTATAATTAGACTCTAAAGAGCATGTCTGCCAAGCTTAATAATCTAACACTAAAAGCGGAACATTTATTGGAAACGTTTTGAAAAGAATGATATTTTACTAACAGTTCAAAAAAGGTATTGTAATTATTTCACGACTTGCTACATTTCACAAAATACAAAAATGGTAGCAAAATAAACCTTATTACAATTCTATTCGTTAAAAACACAATGCAACTCGATTTACAAAACGAAATATTGTATATCTAACCATTCATTACATATGTTTTCTGATCTTTCATTTTAGGTCATTTGGTGGATTCGCCAGTGAAAGTACTTACGTCACAAAATTACAGGAACTAAAAACAAGTTTAGACACTAATGCTTCCAATGTGTATGATTCATCTCGGTTCTTCACTCTTGGATACGACAGTCCATTTGCCTTTATTAACAGACATAACGAAGTGTGGCTTCAAGCCGTGAAAGCATAAACAAAAATACATTTTCTTCTTTTACATATTTGTAAATAAATTGTTTGATCATAACAAAATCATATTTCATCTTTATACATAAATGTTTGTGAGAAAATAAACACGTTTGTTTGTTTATTTGTTATTCGGTAAACTAAGGACAAAATAAATTAGCACGTATACTTTTAGAAGAACCGTTTACTATGTCTTTAAATGAAAATTAGTCGTAAAAATGATAGAAATAACATAAACTTTCATGTTAAAAATTGCTTATTGCAAATGTTCAGAGTTATAGACCTGTTTTTGGGGCACGTTTAATGTACAAAAAAAAATCCTTTCTGTGTAAAACCCCTATGAATCGAATGCTTATTGTTAAGAAATACAGTTTTATACATTTAAAGGTTTTTAGCTCACTTGGCGTCCGTCGTCCGTCGTCGTTAACTTTTACAAAAATCTTATTCTCTGAAACTACTGGGCCAAATTTAACCAAACTTGGCCACAATCACCATTGGGGTATCTTGTTTAAAAGATGTGTCCGATGATCCCGTCCCCCAATCAAAATGGCCGCCATGGCTTAAAATAGAACATAGGGGTAAAATGTAGATTTTGGCTAATATCTCTAAAACTAAAACATTGAGAGCAAATCTGAGGTAAAATGGTTCACCAGGTCAACATCTATCTGCCCTGAAATTTTCAGACAAATCAGACAACCCGTTGTTGGGTTGCTACCCCTGAATTGGTAATTTCAAGGAAATTTTGCAGTTTTTGGTTATTATCTTGAATATTATTATAGATAGAGATAAACTGTAAACAGCACAATAATGTTCAGCAAAGTAAGATCTACAAATAAGTCAACATGACCAAAATTGTCAATTGACCCCTTAAGGAGTTATTGTCCTTTGTAGTCAATTTTTAACAATTTTTTGTAAATTTTTTGTAATCTTTTACAAAAATCTTCTCTGATGAAACTACAAAGACAAATTTAACCAAACTTGGTCACAATCATCATTAGGGTATCTAGTTTAAAAAATGTGTCCGATGATCTCGCCTACCAACCAACATGGCCTACATGGCTAAAAATAGAACATAGGGGTAAAATGCAAGTTTTGTCTTATTTTTTGAACCGATAAAAAATAGAGAAAATCTGAAAGGAGCAAAATGTTCAGAATAATGAGCTCTACCAATTGTTCATATACGTCAAATTCTTATAGGAGTTATTGCCCATAAATGGCAATTTTACCATTTTTCTTTTCATTTTTGCCTATTATCATGAACACTATGATATTTTAGTTGAGAGAGACATTTTTTTCCGTTATGCCTTGTATGATTTAAATTATAATAGATAAATAAACACTTTAAATCACAAAAATGATCAGCAAGGCAAGATCTATTAAAAAGTCAAATTTTGCCGATATAGTTAGTAGACTGTCACTCTTCAAAGGAGTGATTACCCTTAAATGAGGATTTTTTTACACTCTTTTGTGTTTTGAGCAAAAACTAAAGAAGATAGAGAGAAACTAAACAGACTAAAAGATCAGTAATACAAGATCAACAAAATAGAGATTTTTTACATGAAGTCTATCCTCGTCTACAATGTTGGAGAGTGTCCTTTGTTTGATATGCACATAGACCAAGGTGAGCGACACAGGCTCTTTAGAGTCTCTAGTTTTTTAATTGGCATTCATGTCTATCAGAGAAAGATATAGAAAAGGATATGAAGGTATATAAAAGATATTTAAATAATCCTAAAATCTCGACCAGTAAGTTCCCTGCGGATGAAATTTTGAAGCTTTTCAGGCAACTGTAATATCTGGAAATCCAGAGATCTTAAATCATATTTGATTCGTAAATATTCATGCTCCCAAAAGGGATCCACTAGGAAATAAAATGTTACATTGTATAATTTGTAATGTATAAATATCGCCATATAGCGTATCGTAGAACAAAGCAAACTGAATCAGTGTACTAAATGGCGCGAGGACATGTTATCGTCCTAGTGTGGACAGTGTATAACTTGCACAATTTTTTTCATTCACTTTCCAAATTTATTTCTTTATATTTTATGCATGAAATATTAAGTAGGGGGGGGGGGGGGTGAAAATTCAAATTACATGTTAAAAAAATCTGGGTGCTGAATTTTTATGTAAAGTAGTGATTTGGTCCAGTTAAAAAAGGTCAAAAATTAGTATGTCTGAAGCTGTCAAACTGAAATATAGACCCCCTTAACATAGAATTGTCCATATTTTGAGTTAGAGCTGGTAGATTTTTCTATAATTTTGATATTATTTGTCCCAAAATAGTACACTACTCTGTAGAAATCTTCTTGAGATAGAGCAGGTGCGATTTTTTTTTTAATTTGAATGTATTGTCTGAAAGAAACGCACTGCGAAATAACTATGTTCTCGGGCCTAAGAACAATGCTTAAAGTTTTGCCAGAAATCAACCTTTTATGATTAAATCAGTGTTTAAATGGAATAGATTGAAAATATATTATTGACATTGAATAAAACAACATCACATGCATTTTTTTTTAGTTGAAACATGTATTTTTCGTTTATTTAAAAGATGATTTTTTTACTCAGGTATATTAATTAATCAATGAGTGATAGATTTCTCTTAGAAAAAATTCAAAGGTCCCAGTGAATAAACTACACAGAGCACAATAGATATTGTATTTATTGAATGAGACAAAAGAACTTACAAAAGTTTAAATCGACAGGTAACCTTCAAGTGAATCTGTGAAAAAGTTTCATTTGGTTCGCAATAACATTATTATTATTTTGAGATATTGTGAATCGCTGGAGCTATGCTAACTTGGTAGGGTGATATGAATTACAGGAGATGTGAGGTAAACAGAGCGGAGACAGGAACACATCAACAATAAATTTAATCCAAAACATAACCAGACCCAGACTCAATAACTGAACAATAACAGTATTATTATATCCTAATTGAAAAGATTTAAGGTGGTACCTAACACTACAGGGAGATAACTCTGTAAAAATCAGCTAAACGTTTTAATTACGTTGTATTGTTAAGGAAATATTAAGCTTCTCAATGATCAAAATTAGTGTTTGTCAAACTGCTATATAACCAACGAAATTTTTCTGATAAAGTGGTTGGTTCAAATTTTTTGAAATTTTTATATTTTTGTCAAAGGGTCAAAGTAAACATTTTGTCAAAATTTTATGAAAATTAAACGAGCCAAATTAATATTAGTCAAGGTGTTGGGTACCACCTTAAAGGGCAATTCCTAAACTTGTTTTGCCTATGAATAATATTGCCCTAAATGAATTAGAAATACCATTCTTTTAAATTAAATTTCAGCAAGTAGAACCTAACTTTCTCAATAAATCCTATATATTGATGATAAAATTGATTATTCAGTAAGCTCTTCGACCATGATATCTATATCCCTGTTGTAAACGATTTTTTTTCTGAATCTTTTGAGATGGAAGAGGGATGCATTATTTTTTTGTCAGAATAAAAATTTCGCAAAAATGAAGAATCGTATTATTTTACAAGGTATTTGTATCTTGGTATGGCTCTATGAAGTCAGTTCTTGAAATTATCCCAGACTTCAAATCTTTATCATCACCAAAAATTAATAGCTTTAAAGCTGATATGAAAAAGAATTTTAAATCACTATTTTATAGATTTATGGTACACTGAACGGATAAAGTATTCAGATGGTAAACTTACAACATTTGTTACATATAAATCAAATTTTGGAAGAGAAAAATATCTTTCCATTATGGGGAATTTTGAACAGAGACGAAGCTTAACAAAGCTCAGAATTTCATCACACCACTTAAGAATTGAGTCCGAAAGGTATCAGGGTACTCTCCTAAATGACAGAACTTGTACTCGTTGTAACTCTGGCGATGTGGAGGATGAAAATCATTTTCTATTTTAATGTGTTAAATCTGATGATGACCACATTCATCTATTTCAAGAAATAACTAAAAGTTGACCAATTTTCTAAGTCTTATCTCAAGGGATAAACTGATATGGCTTATGAACACAGAAGATAAGTCAATTCTCACTGCTGCTGGAAACTTGATTTGTTTAAAAAAATGTTATTGGTGTGGTTTTCTTTTCTGCTTCAGACACGAGGAAGACTGTGTATATAACACAGCTCCTTGAGCTCCACCCCTTGGTAACTGTTGCAGTAGGGAAACCTACACTATTCTCAAAACCTATTATTGCAGTATATGTTATTTACTGTGAATATACTTAAACTTTTGTTTCATTCATGTTTGTTTCTCTGCATCAGATACGAGAAGGTTTGTTAGATCTCTTAAGCTCACAATCCTAGACATCGTCCCTTGGTACCTGTTGCAGCTAAACAATCAAATATATTTATACATTTCCATCAAAAATATAAAGAAAAATAAAATGAAAATAACTGCAAATAAAATCAAGTGAGAGGACATTTGTCACATCACTGGAGTAGCAACTCTTAAATATTTTTTTTTAATTCAATATATATATAATGCCTGTATCACTCTATATCAATATTTTAGGTGTATTATATGAATGTTATGTAAAATACTGTAAGTTGTAAAGATTATATTTGTCATATGTGTATGCCCCCTGGGGACCTAATTTGGAAAATAAAATATGTTATGTTATCTTATCTTATAATTTCTCCCGTTTCTATACTTTTAAGAAAATAGTCTTTATACTTTGAGTATCTGGATTGGGATCCCTCAAGTCTGAAATTGTTTGAGCCATTTTTCTCTATTTTTTATATCTTTTTGTCCATTATTCTCTATTCTTTATACATATTCCATATTTTTGAGTCCATTTTTCTGTAGTATTGGTCCATTATTCTCTTTTCTGTAAACCCAATCCAGACCCTCAGAATACCCCATATCCTTCCTTTTCTATTATATATCCCATTAGGTTTTTTTTAGAGAGACGAGGGATAATAAGTTTTCTAGGATATTGTATTCCGTTAATCTCATTTTTATTCACATTAATGTTTTAAAAAAAAAACTTTAAAATTAACATCAGCAGAAATAATTTAAATGATTAAGAGGATTAGTAGATTCTTACCAGCGCATACTCAATTCTATATATTATATAATTGCAATAACTAAATAGAAATAGAACAAATCGTGACTAATATTATTAATTCTTCCCCACGCATTTGATTTTGAATATGATATTCCCATTCATAAGGTGAGATCGTGCTAAAGGTATATACGTATCTATATGTGTAAGTGAATATAATAAGTACACTATCAGAACTCAGTGAAATCACAAAATTGTGACTTTTTGGTCTGTTCTTAACGGATGAATTTTCAGTAGGAATAAATCGCATATCAATCTGATATTTTATTGCAAATCCAAAATAAGTAATATCATTTATAATTAGACACTGCAGGGCGAGTCCATGCAATCTTCTTCATCTTGCTGTTTAAGGGGCGAGAATATCAATCCATCGGTATGATCCTATATTGTCGTATATCAACTATCAAAGAACACGAAGTATTAATGTTTTGTGTTGTATGAACATTTATAGAATATCTAACCCAAGAATTCAAATGTAAAAAATATGTGAAATTGTTGGATTTTATTTTACTGGGAAATCACTGTATTTCATTGGAACGAATATAATAATTAACAGTATGTCAGGTAATTTATGTCTAATGTACAAACATCCCATCATTTCCTCCTAACTGACGTCACAAAAATGGATGCGACCGTCTATTCAGCGCATGCGGTACGCTCGAGACCAAAAGTTCTCAAAGCCAAAAATACAAAACATTCAATGCTTACAACCAAAAGGGCATAAAAAGCCCGGAAAGTCTTTACTGTCGAAATCAAGTGATACACGAGGGAGTTACAAACATTTTGTTAAAACATATCTACAAATAAAACATAGGGGTAAATGCAAGTGATGATTTTCCAATCTGATTAAAATTCAGATCTATCGGAACTCGCTTACTTGTCGAGCGGAGGCCGACAATTGAAACATATCAGACATCACATGTGAAACAGATATTCCATGATGGTCAACCACTCGTGATGGCGTCCGAAAAATTATGAAGGGATGATTTCAACCTCAGCACTTCGAACGCGTGGTTTATTAGCTTCCTTGTAAGCAGCAACCATCTATCAAGGAAATCATAATAGGAAATACAAGCTCGGAAATATCGTATCAACTGGGAGATAAATACGCCATATGCAGGCGCTACTGGAATGTTGCTACATAAAACTGTAAAGTTCACAAGTTGGGAAACTGAAATCATCTCTTTTGTAGTAAAGTTTTGCACTCAACTGACCCTCGTTGTCAATTTCTAGATGTAAAACAAAATACGAGGCAGACTGAACTGTATCTGTTGTATTACAAGTTCGACATAGTCACCAAACTTTGAATTATTCAGTGAGTGAGAGGACATAATCTTTAAAGGGACTATATCGTTAAAATTTGACTTTTTAATAGATCTTGCCTTGCTGATCATTTTTGTGATTTAAAGTGTTTATTTACCTATCACAATTTAAATCATATAAGGCATAACGGAAAAAAAATGTTTCTCTCTAAATATCATAGTTTTCATGATAATAGGCAAAAATGAAAAAAATGGTAAAATTTGTCACTTATGGGCAATAACTCCTATAAGAATTTGTCTAACAGTTTTGACGTATATGGACAATTAGTAGAGCTCCTCATTTTGAACATGTTTGCTCATTTAAGATTTTATCTATTTATTACGATTCAAAATATAATAGACAAAACTTGCATTTTACTCCTATGTTCTATTTTAGCCATGTCAGCCATTTTGGTTAGTAGGCGGGATCATCCGACAAACTAAACACCCTAGTGATGATTGTGGCCAAGTTTGGTTAAATTTGTGTCAGTAGTTTCAGAAGAGAAGATTTTTGTAAAAGATTACTAAGATTTACGAAAAATTGTTAACTATGCTTACATTAGATTGTTGACATCACGAATATATACTGTACATGTAATTTATAAGATGTGACAATTAACAATATGTACAAATGAATGATACTTGTTAATAACATGTATTTTTTTAAGTGTTAGTACACCATTATCAAACTTATGAATGCATTGGTTTCATGCCTTGAAAAGTACTTAAGAACCTTTTTTTATTGTTTTTAACGTAAATACACTGACACATAACATTTTAAGCTATAGGAAAATTGTATAATCACTCGATAAAACACGGACGCACTCGAAAAAGCCCGGACTGCTCTCGAAAAAACCCGAACATATAGAAATGAATTTAGTCTCAAAATGTCATTTTCAATGCAATAACAAGAATTCTTGTAAAGTGTCTGTATATCTAAGGATATATAGATTCCATGTAAGCATTTCCTCTGACATTTGCATTGGAGTGTATAAAAATTGCTTTTTTCTGTATTTTGGAATAAAAGCATTGTAAGGCTAAATTTAACTTTTTGAACGAAAAATAATGTCGGATTGATAATATCTTTTTATCCCAAATAATAACATTCCTTGTATAACATTGTATATTAAACTAAAGCTTCTATACCACGTCTTTTCAGAAAGGAAGTCTGTTTGTTTACATTTTTTATCATATTCACTCGAAAAAACACGATCAAATCACTCGGAACAACCACGATCCTAGCCGGACACTATACCTACCGTGGTACTCCATATCGCACAACCAAACATTATGTATTTATTAACTATCGATAGCACATGGGTTTGTTGTTATATTGGGAACATGTGTTCATGTTTACAATAATATTTAAAGCATTTTAGCATAACAATAAGTCACCTTAACAAAGTTCAGAGTTTAAAGTTTTCTTTGTATGATAGCACGGACTGGTCATTCGCGGTATAAGTTTACATTGAAAATACATTTTTCATAGTTTGACCATTCGAAGCTCAGTCTTAGTGCAGTAAAGTTGGCTTAATTTTAAGCTATGTCGGATATTGGTGATACGGACCACATCGCAACTAATGCACATGATAGAGGTGAGTCACAGCCCCCTGCTCTCACTAACAGTATTGTGTCTGAGTTTATACCTAAAGTAAAAGCTAGGAATAAATCGATAAGGATCGCCGACAGCTCTGCAGGGGGCTTGACTACAGTGCGCGAATATGAGTCAAATACCATCGCTGATAACTCTGACGATGAAAAGAAGATTAGACAAGCCGAAAGTCGTGCAGTTAAGTCAATTAAAGAGAGGTCCAAACCTCGCCCTTCTCCGTACAACATTGGCAACAGAGCTACCCAAATTGCTAGACCATATGAAACTGTGCCGAATCCTGCTTATTCTCAGCCTTACAGTCGTTATTCTCAACCTCCACAGCCCTTTCGTGCAGGCTACGGTCGGCGTGAGCCGGCCCACTATGACATGTGTTACCAGTGTAAAAAGTTGGGACATTGGCGCACGAACTGCCAACTTAACAGGGTCCAGACATTTCAGCACAACGCTCAAGGACAAGGCGCCCAACGATCTTAAACCGGTATTTAATGATAAGTATTTAGAATGTGAATCATATTTTTCTGAATGGGGTAATGAAAACAGTATTAATGACTATTCTATTTTTCTTGAACAAATAAAGTTTTTTGAAAATACAGAACATAATAGCACTTTTCATGGTGTAAAGGGGAGTTTGAATAAACATATCGAACTTTGGAAAAATATTGGCGCTAGTGATTTTGTCATCAACACTTTAAAAGGCGGTTACATTATACCGTTTTTAGAAAACACCTAAACAGATGCACTGTAAGAACAACAAATCTGCATTTGTGAATGAGAAATTTGTTGATGAAGCTATTTCTGAATTATTAGATACTGGGTGTGCTAAGTTAGTCCGTAGCGCTAAATTCATCGTCAAAGCCTAGGTTAATATTATTATCTCAGTATTTTGAATCAAAGTGTCAGGAAAGACAAGTTCAAGTTTGAAGACTGGAAAATTGCAATACAATATTTTGCGAATGATTACTCACTATATAAGTTTGATTTAAAATCGGGGTATCATCATTTTGATATTTGTCCCCAACAGCACACCTTTTTAGGGTTTTCCTGGAAACAACAGTTTTTCTACTTCACGGTCTTACCTTTTGGCTTATCAACAGCTCCTTTTATTTTTTCAAAATCATGTCTACGTGAAATGGTTAAATACTGGAGAAGAAATTCTATAAAGATAGTTTTATATCTGGACGATGGTTTTGGCATGGCTCCTACTTTTGAAGAATGTAATAAAGATGCTATTTTTGTTAGAGAAAGCCTTTTGTCAGCCGGGTTTTTAATAAACGAGAAAACTGAATCTATTTTCACTCCTGTCCAGGAGCTAGAATGGCTCGGAATCATTTGGAATTCACTTGAATTTTGTATTACTATATACCTGACAGGCGTATTAATGATTTGATATGTTCCTTGTCGGATGCTTTGTTTAATTTTAACACATTGTCAGCCAGACGATTAGCCCAGGTAGTGGGAAAAATTATATCCATGTCTCCTGTAATTGGCAATATTTCTAGAATTAAAACTAGGTATAGTTAACATGTGTATTGAAAGTAGGGTATCTTGGGACGAGTTACTGTTTTGGCTTGATAACATTTAGAGAGTTAATGTAAAAAAGCTCGATTTTTATGGCAAATCTACGGTAATGGTGTACTCAGATGCAAGTAATGTTGCTTGCGGTGCTTATACTGTAGAAGTTAATAGTAAGATTTTTCATCAAATGTGGAATCGTTCAGAAATGCAACTGAGCTTTACTTGGAGAGAAATGAAGGCAATTTAGCGGTCACTGATTTCTTTTAAAAATGTTTTCAAAGGGAGAACATTGAAATGGTTTACAGATAACCAAAATTGTGTAAGAATTCAACGGTTAGATCTGGAAGCATGAAATTAGAGTTACAAAATTTAGCAAATTCTATATTTTCTGTTTGTTCTCAACAAGGCATATCAATCCATGTACAATGGATTCCACGTTCTGGAAACACTTTGGCTGATTATGTTAGCAAAATGGTTGATCATGAAGATTGGGGTGTCTCCTTCGAATTTTTCAATTTTATAGAGGAAATCTGGGGTCCACATACAATCGATCGCTTTGCTAGCCATCTAAATACTAAGCTACCTCGTTACAATTCCTTGTTTTGGAATTCTACTGCTGAAGCTATCGACGCTTTTACACAAGACTGGTCTCAAGAGAACAATTGGCTTGTTCCTCCAATTTATTTGGTTTTAAGAGTTATCAAACATGTTATAGCTTGCAAAGCCAAGGCAAGTGGTACATTGATTGTCCCTAAATGGACGTCTGCAGTGTTTTGGCCATACATTTAAAAAAAAGATATGATATATCAAGATTATGTCGTTGATGTTTTAGAATTTAAAAAAAACAGAAGGCATTTTTATGCAAGGTTCGAACGAAAAGTCTATTTTCGGTTCGGAACGTTTTAATTCGTCAGTGTTGGCAATTAGAATGAAAGCTTGATGTTATACTGTTTAACACAGATTTTTGTTATAATGATCATTTTATTGATATGGTCTCAAGAGCATGGTCCTATAGCATTATAGTTGACATGGCTTTTAGATTGATTACAATTATTTGTGTATCCATTGTATATTCTGACATGATTGTTTGCTGTCATGGTCAGGGAAAAGCATGGTCCTACAGAAGTATAGTTGACATGGCTTGAAGATGGTTATTTATTTTTATGTGTTATTAATTAATCTGACATAGCCAGTTATTGGCATGGTCAAGGAAAGCATGGTCCTATATGGAATATAGAAGACATGGATTATTGATTATCATCATAAATCAGTGTTCTCATTTTAATATGTATCTACAATGTATTACGTTTTTCAGCTATTTTTCATACTGGTAGATGGGTAGCATTACCAAAGAATTCTTTCAACAGTCACCTTTCGCAGTTGTTAACTAAGTTGCCACAGTTTTGCCTTTTGTCTAGATCAGAGAATACAACAAAAAACTACAAATATGCTTTTGAAGCTTGGACTAAATGGTGTGTATTTAATAGAATTTCCTATTTACCGGGTTCTGACATTCATGTTTCATTGTATTTAATAGAATTAACTGAATCTGCTAAATCACATAGCAAGATTAATGAAATGTTTTACGCTATTAGTTGGGCTCACCGGCTCGCCGGGTTACCTGATCCATGTAAATCAGATTTAGTTTTATCTGTCAAAGAAGGTGCTCCAAGACTTATAGGTCATACTGTAAACAAAAAAGAGCCAATTACTCCGGAAAATTTGAAACACATTGTATTGTTATATGGCAATGAAAAGTCCTCTTTAAAAGATTTGAGAATAGCATGTATGTGCTTATTGTGTTTTTCTGTTTTTTTACGTTTTTCAGAATTGTCAAATTTGAAAAGGAATAACATAACTTTTTATGACTCATATGTGAAACTTTTTCTCGAAAAGAGTAAAACAGATGTGTGCAGAGAGGGTTACGATGTTCTCATTTCTAAGACTAATAACATCACTTGTCCAGTCAATATGTTACACAGGTATTGAAGTTTGGCAAATATTTCTTCCAGTAGTACGGAATATATGTTAGACTCAGATCGACGTCCGGTCTCTAATCGACGTCCGTTCCTCAAATCGACGTCCAAATCTGACGTCACGTTCTCAAATCAGTGTCCAATATTTGAACACTCTAATCGTCGTCCAATGTGACGTAATGAATCACAAAAACGACGTCCGATCGATGAGGAGACTCGCATCGCGATGTCTAATTTCATTGAATGATTTATTCTGAAATTGATCTTAGTTTGTTTATATTATCTGTATCGTTTTGTCTTTTTGTGAAATAGCTTACAGAAACTATAACTGTTTTCTTATATAGTTATCAAAATAAATGGAAAAACATCAGAAAATGACAATAAGGCAATCACCAACATCCCATTACTATATATTACATGTACATGCATATTAATATTTTGGTGAAAGACGTTCACATTCTCGACCTACGTTGTCGCTTTCCTTTCTTTTTCATATAAATAACTGACATGTGGGTATACATTGTACGACAATGAGACAACAACCCAAAATCTAAGATAATCAAAAGACATCTAGAGGGCACTATACAGACTCACTTGTATTTGTATTTTTGTATTTTTATCCATCTGATGAGTTAAGCCTCTTTCAACTGATTTTTATAGTTCGTTCTTATGTTGTACTGTTACACCACTGTCCCTGGTTAGGGGGAGGGTTGGGATCCCGCTAACATGTTTAAACCAGCCACATTCTATATGTGCCTGTCCCAAGTCAGGAACATGGAATTCAGTGGCTGTCGTTTGTTTATGTGTTACATATTTGTTTTTCGTTCATTTTTTGTACATAAATTAGGCCGTTAGTTTTCTCGTTTGAATTGTTTTACATCGTCATTTCGGGGCCTTTTATAGCTGGCTGTGCTGTATGGGCTTAGCTCATTGTTGAAGGCCGTACGGTGACCTATAGTTGTTAAATTCTGTGTCATTTGGTCTCTTGTGGAGAGTTACCTCATTGGCAATCATGCCACATCTTTTTTTATATCAAACAATAGAAAGAATGATAACGTACAGCCAATTTATGAAAAGTATTATGCTTTGGACTCATATTTTTCAACAACTTTTTAAGTTTCAGGTTCAACCCACCCTTTAATAAAGTTGTGATTTCACTGCGATAAGTCCACAAAACGGAGTCGTCGCCATGATTAGAGAAGCCAAAAATTGGACGTCGATTCGAGAACAACAAAAAAGACGTCCGCATAGGCGGATCCGTGGGGGGGGCTGGGGGTCCCGGCCCCCCCCCCTTTCGTGGGGAAAATTTGGTTGATTATATAGGGAATCACTGAAGCATGACTGGAGCCCCCCCTTTAGGTCAGTCAGTGGACCCCCCCTTATGAAAAGTTCTGGATCCGCCACTGGTCCGAATTAGAGGGGCATACAATTAGCCGTCGATTTGGAATGTTATTTTATAGACTATCATTGTGACGTCAGATTTGGACGTCGATTAGAGGAACGGACGTCGATTAGAGACCGGACGTCGATTTGAGTCTTACATGTATATTCCGAGGTTTAAGCTATTGTAAAAGTAACAACAGTTATGTACTTCGTAAATCAGGAAAAATATCGTATTCTTCAGCCAGAGACATTTTATTGTCCGCTCTTCATAACTTGAGTTAGGTTTAGACAAGACTAAATTTGGTCTTCATAGTTTGAGATCTGGTGGAGCTACGGCAGCAGCTGCATCAAACATTGAAGATAGAATTTAAAAAAAACACGGTAGATGGAAAAGTGATCGTGCAAAAGATGGCTATGTTAAAGAAATTTAGAAGAAAGGTTGTCAGTTACAAAAAATCTTGGTGTTTAATATAACTTGATCATTGTGTCCATTTTTGGCCCATCCTTTGTTTTGTTCGAAACTTTGCTGCACTCGTCTAGGCGAGCTGTTTCCCATAGATATGTGTTTGAGTTTTTGTTCATAAATACTTTATTTGCGTTTGAGGCCACGAATAAGAAAATAAATGTATTTATTAACTATCGATAGCACATGGGTTTGTTATATCGGGAACATGTGTCAGTCCTGTTTACAATAAATAATTGACCGATAGAGGGCGCACTAATTATTCGAGTAAACCTTCCCTCTATTGTGAGATATTCATTTATTAGCGGGAAATCAAAGGTAATAGATGTGCCTATCATTTCTCCCTTACTATCGTTGTCTTTAGAATTTAGTTTTTTGGAACTGGAATTTAACTTTAATAGCAATCTTAACGATAATATGTTAAGCACATTTATCATGTTAATAAAGAATATCTCCTAAAATCAGGGACTTTCTAATATAGAAAGTCCCTGAAAAAATATACGTACTCGGATTCCAGTAAGGAATTCGTTAATTCTTACAAGAAATGCATGTTAGCTTGATTGTAGTCAATCTGCCTTGAAAAACAGCTGAAAATTTTAAATTAAGAGCGTCTTTGCCGAGCCTGCGACTTTTGTTGATAAGCGAGACACAGCGATCCCAGTTGGGCATTCCGTCGTCGGCGTACGCAAATATTCACTCTGTGGTTAAAAGTTTTTCAAATTTTAATAACTTTCTTAAACTATCCTGGATTTCTACCAAACTAGGACAGAAGCTTGTTTATGATCATAAGATAATATCCAGAAGTAAATTGTGTAAAAAAAAATCTTATTTATCCGCATTTTACTTGTAAATGGACTTGGTTTTTCTTCCAGTTAACATTACATACAGTCTGTAAAACATTTATTAGATTCATAAACCAGTGGCAGATCCAGAGGGGGGGCGTAGAGGGCGTACGCCCCCCCCCCCCCCCCCCCCCTTTGCTTGCACTTTTTTTTTTTGTAAAATGATTAATCAGACTAGACTTCGTGAACTTTGCCATTTCCCGTGTTTTTCATTTTTATGCGACAATTCTTTACTTATAAAGATATTTTTCGCTGGTATTTACTGTAATATATTACTGATTATGTCAAAGTCATGTGATTCACTACGGTGGAGTTGACCAGTGAGTCGAAAAAAACGTCACTCAGTCATTTTGAAATTCAAATTTCAGTAACACATTGCTTAGGCTGAGGATGATAAGCATGACACCTTCAAAGCGACAAAGGATTGAGCAAGAACGTATTGACTTCTATTTCACAATTCAACCAAACAGAAAGTTATACTCTATTACACTCTCATGCAAAAAAAATTCCACAGCAGTATTATTTACCTTCGAAAACATGTTTAACCCCACACACCCCAGCTTATTAATAACATAGCTGAATAATGATCCTCAGTCAGTAAGCTCTAGATAGATTTAAAGTCTAAGGTACGGACCATTTGATTTGAGGGGACAGTCTGAGATATTTGAGAGAAAAAATTCTGACCCTGATTTTTGCCTTAAACAAAACTTCTGGCCATATCAAGATTGAAAACAATAATCTTGTCCACTGTTTTGCTATTAGAAACAAAAATTTCCAACAGAATTATTTAGCATTAAATGAACATGATGAATAAAAAACGGGCGTAATGTTTTTGGGGCCGGGGGTTTGCATGTAAATCCCATATCTGACCGGAATGTCTGTTTCGCCGAACTGATATTTTGAATACTTTTTTCAAGGCCCGACTGCAACCTGCTTGCTGAGTGTGGCCTTTATGTCACCACTTGTCGACCGTCATTCATAAATTCGTTGTCATTTCAGACTCATTCGTAGCCTTTGGTTGATTTGGAACCCCTCACTTCCCTTGTTGGGTGAAACATTTCAACCAAACATTTGGATAAAAATTGCTTGTTTGTCTTTCTTAACTCGTGTCGGTCGTATTGTAAATGTCATTGAATAGCCCGGCGTATATCTTGTTTACAACAAGAAATCTGTGAAGTTATGCTAACTAAACATACAACAAACGAGTATTTTCCATGTCCATTTTTTACTGACAAGTCCCACATCAAATATACTAGTACATAGCTGTTTGGATCCAATCATTTTATAATAGACAATTAATGGGGAGAATACGGCATAAAAAATGTCCAACCTTTAACTACTAGTATAAAATATACATGCCCCACATCAGGAACCGTTTAAAAGTGCATTTTACACTTATTTTATGTTTTTTAGCCAAAAAAAGGTCCAAAAAGTTTTTCGCATCGCTTCGCTCGGCGACCTTAAATTAATTCGCCCCCCCCTTTCCAAAATCCTGGATTTTTACCAAACTTGGACAGAAGCTTCTTACAATCAAAAGATAGTATCTATAGGAAAATTTTTAATAATTTTTTCCCCATTTTTGTTGAGCCTGTGACTAGCAGCAAAAGTAGGCAAGACACTGGGTTCCGCAGAACCCTTAGCTGGATTTTAAAAAAGTTCTACCAGGAATATTCAAATTTATATCAAGAATAATTGTCTGGAAAGCAAGACCTGTCGAATCATTTCTGTTAATTTGAATATTCCTGGTAATCATGTACATGTATCATAAATGATGATTTGGGAAGTTGATGCAGAATATTTATCAACAAGGTCTTGCTGTCTTCCAGTGAACTATTTATAGAAAAAGGATAAGACATTCTTTGACATAACCCTGGTTCATCAATTTTCTGCTCAGACACTGGCGACAATTTATAAAGTCTGAGAAGAAGCTGCAAGCTCTTGTATATTGAATGAGTTGGGGGAAATGTATATCCCATATGCAGATGAAGTTGGTATATGATTATATATTGCTGCTAATTAAGGTGGGGGAAATTTTTTTTTCGTCTCATTTGTCATAGATTTTGGTACTGAGATGACTGCTTATGTCAAATTCTAGGTACAAGTTTAAAAATGAGGCAGCGGAAGCCATGTCTGAAGATAATTTAATTTCTAGTTCTGGCTGATATATTATTGGGACCCAATCAGAAAAGTTTAGATTGTTAATGGAAAGTACATCTCAATATTTCTGAATGTGAAATTAAATGATCTGGCTTCTTTGATCTTCTTGTTTTTGAAGTGTCTGAAGGAACTCCCAACTTATATGAAAATTCGAAGAGGTTGGCAAGGAGAGGCGCTCAGTTCATTCCTATAGCTTCAACTTGTAAACCAACTGGTCTAACATCTACAGTACGTTTATTTGCAGACGACACAATAGTTTATTTGGTTGATTGTTGGTGTTTTAACGCCACTTTTAAGCGCCACATTTGGTCTATTTCGTGGCGGTCAGTTTTTATAGGTGGAGGAAGTCGGAGTGCCTGGAGAAAACCACCGACCTTCAATAGGAAAACTGACAATCCTAGTCAATTAAGATTGGAGTCGAGTGCACCTGCACGAGCGGGGTTCGAACTAACTAGTTTATTTGGCAATAAAATCAAACTCTGATGCATCCACATTACAAAAAGACCTTGACAAACTGGCATTGTGGGAAACTACATGGAAAATGGCATTCCGCCCAGATAAGTGTAATGTAATTTCAGTCACCAGAAATAAAAAACCAATCACATTTAACTACACATTACACAATCACTCATTAGAACATGTAACAACAGCAAAATATCTCAAGCGTTGGTAACATGTTACAACATCTTGAATGGCGCAGCCTCTCTGACAGAAGAAAAGACTCATTTATTGGTAATGCTCTATAAAATTGAACACGAAAAGGATGCAATACCTAAAAATAATAAATTAATCCCACAAAAAAGACAAACAAGACACTCAAATTCGAACAGCTTCCAAATTCCATCCTGCAAAACACAGTACAGAAAAGAATCCTATTTTCCAAGAACTATTACCGACTGGAACAAACTACCGGATAACGTTGTATATTGCACTTCAGTAGACTCTTTCAAATCTTCAATTTCAAAGCATCAATATTAACTCAACTATTACATCATACTTAATTATACAAAACATTTTTTCATTTTTTCTTATTTTTTAAAAATTGTATATATATTAATCTATGTCTTGTAAGTTTCCTCCTGTGACATAATCTTCAATTTGTTGAAGGCGGTCACTATATGGTAGAATAGAATAGAATAGCAATCTTGTAGGAAAATGAAAATCATGCCATAAAATCTAAAACTTTCCATTATACATTTTTAGTATAGTCTAAAAATTAACAGATATTTCAGATTTCGTGTTCATTCTAGGCACTGGATTCCTACTACATGTATAGTCCAGTTAGGAATGCTGCTAGAAAATGTTGTATGGATTAATGTAAAAAGTTTATCAAGTCCGGTGTATGTTTTCACAAGTCAAAATTGTAGGTTAAAAGCCTAATTTGATTATTGTTTTTAAAGTGTTTTGATTTATGTGGTATTGCTGAAAATCCTGAGTTTGAAAAAAGAATATATTTTTTTTGCAGATGTATTTGAAAAATGCTGATGAGTTGTCCTCAGGATCACAAATGATATATGATATTCTTATCAACAATGAATCTGTAAGTAAATATTTGTATGTTGATTTTGGTTTAGGTCTCTTACCAAGAATGGAAGTCTTTTTATGCCTCCCGCACAATACATGGATACTACGTCACAAGCAACCTTTCCAAATTTTCATTTTAGTATTTTCCTTATTTTAACTATAGACCCGTTGAAAATATTGGCCAATCAGAGTATGATTCAGTTGTTTATGCATTCTAATTGATGAACCTAGCTACATGTATATAAGTAAAATATCCGAAACAAAATAATAACAATTCTAAATCTCCTCGATATTGATATTGTATTTGTAAAACCTTTATCAAAAATGAAATTAAAGAAGATAAGATTAGGGGAATTTCTACTACATGTAGAGTGCAGTTGGAAGGCTGCTAGAAAATATATTGGTTAATGTAAATAGTTTTTTATCAAGTCGGATGTATGAGGTTTAAATCTCCTTGATATTGTCAATTTTTAAAACCTTGATCAAAAGTGAAATTAAAAGACAATTAGTATATATATATATATATACAAGTCTAAATTGTTGTTTTCAATTTAGACTTGGTTGTATATATATATATATATATATATATATACAAGTCTAAATTGAAAACAATGTTCAAACCTATGATTGCGTTGGATAAAAACCGCAATTTTTATATGTGTGCATGCAAAACAAATTTCTTGGTAGAGGGGTCTAATACAGCACAAACAACATTTTCCAAAAGACCAAATGAGTGAAAAAGTATATTTCAACAAAACGCATTTGACTAGCAGGTCGAATACATCTGATGTTCTTAAACCCTGCTGACTGACATTGGCGATTGCCAAATAAACGGATCACAAGATGTAACAAACAGATCTTATTATTAAATTATTACCAAACAGAAAACAATAAACTTGCGGAAAAGATGGTATACCGCAAACATGAGGTGCAAAAATTTGTACACCATATCCGGATTTCGACAATTAATGTCTCTTCAGTGATGTTAGGAATCGAAACGGTATTTGGAAGACCATATAATTTACCTCAATTTAGGATAGACTCTTGAATTTTGAAAGAGTCAAAATAGGATGAACGGATCATATAAACCAGAAGGCAAATATAATACAAGCCCAAACAAAAAATATAAAGTCTAAATTGAAAACAAGGTATAAATACATTTACTCGTGATATTTATTTATGAGCTTTCTCAATGTTCATCAGTATTTTATTTAGGAGTTGTTGCCCTTGAAAGTTTATTTTTCTATTTTTGCAGTGTTTGCACAAACTCAGAACAGTGAAAAACAGTAATAAAGCAAAACTGTTCAGCAAAATAAGATCCACAAGTCTATCATCATGGTCGAAACTGTTAACAGTCTCCTTATAGAAGTTCAGGTGCCCTGAATCATATTTTTTATCCATTTTTTTGCATTTATCATGTTTGTCTATTATCTTACAGCTCTTCTATAAAAGCATGCAAAGCAAACCTTTGATCAACTTGCTTGCTGTGTTTGCTTGGATGTTTGCAAACAATATGTAGGCGGAGTTTCAGTCTGTTTTGTATATACTAGAATTTGATTAGACAATAAAAATTGACATGTAATGAAGTTAATGTTTATTGTCCAATCGAATTCCAGTATACAGTAAACAGACTGAAACAGACTACCTACCTTTTGTTTACAAACATCCAAACAAACATAGAAAGCAAGTTGATCAAAGGTTTGGTTTGCATGCTTTTATAGAAGAGCTGTAAACTATAAAAGATAAAAAGACACTTAATATAGTAGAAATGATCAGCAAGACGAGATCTACAAATGATTTTAGGGCCTCTAGTTTTATATAGTTTTTAAAATAACTAATTTAACTTCGGCTTTTCTTTAATTTAGACTTTATTTTTTTTAGGGGAATCTTGCCTTTCAGAAACTACAGGTGCCAAAAAAATATCATCCCGTCATATGTGGACCAAAAAATGAAAACATTCACAGACTGATGAAAGAGACATGTGCCAAAATTAAAGTACCCCCACAGAGTGTAATGAAAGATGAGATCGTTATATCAGGTGATAAAGATGGTGTGGCTAAATGCAAAGATGAAATTATGAGAATTTATATGGATAAGGTAAATATTACATTTAATAATAGATATTTGAATTCTCACAATATAATTTGGTTTTGATCAGGGCTTCCAAAAAATATTTGAGCCAGCCAGACATTTTATGTCTTATTCCGATTTTAATCCCTTAAGACTTAATAACAAAAGACAATTATGGACCATGGTAATCAGTTGGCCATCATATAACCAATGATTGACATTAAAAAACGATAATAAACTTTACTTTGATGTAAACTCGATGATCTGACGTAAAATGTTAAATTGACAGTGCATTATTCGAAGTGTACAACATCAGCGTACTAATATCTGCCTTACACTCTTTATTTGTGCAAAATGACGTCAAAGACTTTACTTTTGTTTTTAAAAAGCACATTTCCTAATACCGGATGTTGACTTGACAATGGTAAAACATGGACCAGAGACGGATACGTAAAATCCATGTATGTTTACAAAGCACGATTGAGTTTAAGTAGCTCTTTCCACGTTATTTCTTCAAGAAAATACTCGAAATGAACGTTAGATAAAGGTATCAATGATAATTTTATCATTTTTGAAGAATTAGGATGCATAATTAAATTTCCCACATGCGCACTCGTGTACTAGTTCAAACAACGCGGTTCTGACGATTTTTCCTTTAAAACCTTTTCAAATTTTTCATCAAATCATATTTATAAATGTATTTCTGACAATTTTAATCTTTCTGACTAAATTAATTAGATGCAAACCGCTAAAATGTAAGAAAATAACTTTGAATAGACCGATCAATGTCCGGTACAAAATAGTTTACCTGTCGCCTGAACAGGTAAATTTCAGCTGTCCGACTAATTAACCTTGATTAAAATGATAAGGTATTAAAGTGAGGTTTGTTTTGATAGTACTGAATCATCATATCACTTTTATGACCGGAAATGTGCGACTGTTTAAGGCAACAGGTCGGGTCAAAAAGATCGAACTTCCAATTTTTTTTTAATTATGTTAAAATGACCGTCTCTTAAGAAGTCTGGAAAACTAAAAATAGATGACCGTTTCATGCTTTTCCCAGACGGACAATGTCCGGTAAATTTATAAATGTTCGGAATATATGACAGTTTTGGAAGCCATGGTTTTGATTTGTAGTCTGGTTTAAGTGTCAAAAGTGTCACATAAGTAACTATAAGGCCACAGTTTTTAAAGTATCAATATGAATTTGTTTTTTAGATCTGACACAAACATTCTATTTTTTCTGCAGTATATCATTTTAACCTTGACATCATATCAAAATACATGTAGTTAAGGTCCTGACATGTTATTGACACAATTTTTGTCTCACCTTTTCGTCGTGGAAAGCGAGATAGGGATTGCTTTTACTATTGGCCGTTGACGGCGTCAACAATTGTTAAGTTTTCTGCTCAAGTCAGTTTGATAGGAACTACTTGTTTTAGATCATTGATATTTAATATAAAATTGCATTACTATCAGTACATATCAGTTTGACGACTATTTTGGAGGCACTGACCTAAGGGTCCAGAAACGGTTATATTTGCCAGTCATGTCCTAAACTGAAAGATATTTGTCCTAAAAGCAGGATTGGGATTTAGGACAAATCAATTTTTTTTACAGAAATTAAATCATTTCATTTGAGATCGGGGTTTCTTTATCACCATTTTGCAATTGTTTTTGTTTTGTTATCCCTTTCCTGAAATAAAACTGCCACTCTGGTATAGTATGATAATCCTGAGGGCCCTCCCAATAACCATATTAATGCCTCTGGGAAATATCAAAAGAAACTTTAGCAATGTCTGAGAAATTTAACATTTTGAGTCATTAAATTCATTTCAGTTTTAAACTGTTGCATTCAATTAACTGTTCTAGGACATTTTTAGAAAAACGGGGCAGAAAATTCATGAAGTAAACGAAAGTCAAAACAAGATTGTTGATGCTATAATGAATCTAGTGTGAATAATTTTGACAGTTTGAAAAAGGGGCCTAACTTCATCTCAAAATGACTGAAATTGGGTAAAAAAATTTCCGGATCCTTGCCAGACTGACCCCTTGGACATGGTCCAGTAATTGAATAACTTATTAGCAGTTTTCTGCTTTGATAGTATCTACTTGTGATAGATCAATGATATTTTGTATAAAAGTTTATTACTTTCAGTATGATGACTATTTTGAGACCCTGGCCCCTTGGACATGGTCAAGTGACTGAATTAATTAGCATTTTAGCAATTTTCATTTTTTAAAAGTTTTCTGCTTAAAGATGTTCACCTGAGAAGCCAAACATTTCTTGAATTAAACTTTTTTTCTTAACCTGATTTTCGGTTTTATATGACATTAAGAAAGTAATTGGTGAAGAAAAAATCAAATGGTGGTGCACTTTGTCTAAAAGAGGGACGAAAGATACTAGAGGGACAGTCAAACTCATAGATCGAAAACAAACTGACAACGCCATGGCCAAAAATAAAAAGACAAACAGACAAATAATAGAACAGATGACAGAACATAGAAGAACTAAAGACTAAGCAACACAAACCCCACCAAAAACTGGGGGTGATCTCAGGTGCTCCGGAAGGGTAAGCAGATCCTGCTCCACATGTGGCACCCGTCGTGTTGCTTATGTTTTTACAAATCCGATAAATAGTCTAATTTGGTAGGTCACATTCGTGAAAAGAGAAGGGTATTGTAGTTACGACATAAGGAACATATCCGATATCATCTGTGAAATGGTTATTCCATAATGATCAACCAACTCGTGATGGTGTCCGTAAAATTTACGAAGGGATGATTTCAACTTCACCATTTGGAACTCTTGGTTTGATAGCTTCCTTGTGAGCAGCAATCCTCTATCAAGGAAATCATGATAGGAAATACAAGCCCGGGAATATCGTATCAATTGGGAGATATATACTCTGTATGCAGGCGCTGCTGGAATGTTGCTACATAGAAATGGAAAGTTCACAATTGGGAAGCTGAAATCATCTCTTTTGTCGTAAAGTTTTGTTTTCAATCGACCCTCATTGTCAATTTCTAGATGTAAGTCAAGATATGAGGCAGACTTAACTGTATCTGTAGTATCCTTTATCTCTAGTTCGATGGGATAGATTCGGTCAACATAGTCACCAAATTTTGTATTATTTAGTGAGAGAACATCATCTATATAGCGGAACGTAAAGTTAAAGGATATTGCTAACTTCTTATCTTTCTTCCTAAGAAGTTCCTGTATGAAGTCAGCCTAATTAATTAGTTGATATATATGTAACCTAGGTCATGGTCAAGTGACTTTGAATTAATTTTTGGGTTTATAGGACTACGAAAGTAATTGGTGAAGAAAAAATCATATAGCGGTGCACTTTTTTTTTCGCTACAGGTATTTGAAAGTACCCCATTTTAATTATTTTCCCATTTTTCATCAATTTTTACCCATTTTGGGGCTATTATCATGAAAAAAATCACTAAATATTTTTCATACTCTTGCTTAGGATGAAGTTGATCAACCTGAATGAATTTAACTTATAAAAAAACCTATAGGTTGGTGTTAATATTAGAAAGTTTTATAATTTTTTTTTTTTATTTCGTGTCAAATTAACCATGCTGTCAATTTTGTCAATTTGGGATTTTTTTCTTTTATTTAGAACAAAAAGCATTATTTCAAGTTCTTTGTTACAAATGATTGAAAAAATACATATCTAAGAATTTTGAAAAGAAAAAAATTATATGGTATGTACATACTTTTGGTAAAATCATTTCTTTGTACCCCTCTTATTTTCCCAACATTTTGGCTGATGACTGACCGGATTGGTTGTAAAATTTGAAAATTATATTGCTCAAAAAAGAGTCAAAACCTACTTTTTGTAAGTACACAATTATTTCACAGAGTTTAGTTTGATTATAATATTTTTCAAATTAATATTTTCCACTTGTATCACATGTTTTGGAAATAATTCCAAAACGAGATTTCAACGAGACTGAAACATCCTTAAGTTAGATTGATGGGAACTTAACTTACAACAATATTTTGTATAAAGTTACATTACTGTCTGTACATCTCAGTTTGTCAACCATTTTCAGGTCCTGCCCACTAGATCATGGTCCAGCGACTGAATAAATGTTGCTGTCCACCAGATTGTTTTTTTTTTTTAATTTTATGCCGACTGGCAAGACAGATCTGTGTCAACAGTTTATCTATAAAATTTGATTGTTTGTTAGAAACAGAAATTAACAAAGAAAATATAAGGTTTTGCTTATATTTGTATTAATTTGCTAAAAAGATTAAAAAAAAAAAGGGGGGGTGAATATGACGATGTAATACAGCAATCAAATGTCAAGGAAAAAATAAAAAAGTGCTTGAACCACAGTCATGTCAGTAATTTTATTTTTTGATTTTCAGTAATATATGTTTAATTTTTTCCTATTGATGAATATAATGTGGTATGATTGCTAATGAGACAATTCTCCATCAATTAAATGTCATTGAAGTTAGCAACTAAAGGTCACTGTACGGTCTTCAACAATGATGATTATGTATGGCATTTTAACATCCAGCTGCAATTAATTATAAACTAAATGCATATTCAGAATATTTAAGAACCTGTTTATGTAATATGAATATTAACCTGCTTTGTACTAGATTGACACAATGAGCCTGATTTTTAACATGCTAATTCACAACAACGAGCTAAACACCAAACTGCATAGCAAGCTATAAGATGCCTGAAAATGGCTTTTAACTCATCAGAGTGATACAAAACACAAAAACAACATTTAAAAAAGATACATACATTTTAGTACTGAAAGATAGTTGAACATTAGGCCAATAACTACTAATGCTATTCCTAATCTATGGTAAATATTACGTCACAAACGCCAAACAAATCATAAATCTATGGCAATTTTTTGTTTTCTCGAAATCAGCTATGGCAGATTTTGATATAACGTAATTTCCGGGAAAAAGAGTGAACTATAACGTCCACGCCGCTGCTATAAACAATGACAGTCAGTGTTCTTCCCAGGGCCTTATAGCATCAGGGTAATGTGATGCTATATTGCTTGAATGTGATGCTGTTAAAATGATTTCTTTATAGAAAGTGTTATGGATGTGATGCTATAAATTCTAGAAATATGAGTATTTCATTGTTTTTACCAGGATGCTATATGAAATTTGTAGGGAGAACACTGCCGGTTTTGTTATATAGAAGAAAAGAAAAGGCCTATTTTCAAGGACCCTAATCCATAAATTAAATGATATTTCAGAACTCGGGTTTACGGTAACCAAAATCCCTGCAAACGAGAAGATGTACTCATTTGATTCGGATGATATATATATGCACTGATCACGTTAATAAAAGGGTCATCTAGATTTATCTTTGTCAACCTGTCTTTACGTCCCGTATTGAATAAATTTTGTTTATATGTCAGGTTTTCAGATACTTCACTTGGTCTTTTTGCTTCTTTTGATGTATGTATCTAACCTTATGGTTCACCATAAACTAGGGTAGTTTGACATATATTTACATAAGTCTCTGCAAGTGAAGTTTTTTTTTCTGGAGATGGTGACAACGTGACATATCTATACTATATCTATCAACCAAACCTCAGTTAAATATTGCCATCGGATACTGTAACACTGCTGTCAGTCAGATAACCGAGGACATATCAGTTAGCAATCTTGTGTTAATTGTAAACATGTATAGACCAAGAGGTTCTCAAGAGCCTGAATTGCGCATCTAGTAAGCCATGCCCAATAAGGTTATGAATCTATGCCAAAAGTTTCACCAGTAATAGGTGTAAGAGGACGACCATTTGATATTCCTGGGGGGAGGAAGATTTTATTCTTTATTTTCACTTCTTATTAAGTCGGTTTTTTTTCCCCGCGCAATCATCTATTTTCGACATTTTTTACATCTAAATACTGCGTTGTATGGCATGTATGGAGAACAAATTATTTTTTCCCCCCTGAAATGGGCCCTATTATTAAGTCCCCTACCCGCAAAGCTGAAAGAGACTTTAGGTTCGCACTACGTCCGTCTGTCTCTCTGTCTGTCCATTCGTCCGTCTGTTATCAGTCCTGTATTTTGTTCAAGGTTATGGTTATCTTTCTGATATTGTTTGACATCTTAACCCCTTGTTTTATTAATTTTGTATTTATATTGTGTCATAGATCAAATTTATTCGTTCAGTGTATGTTTATTAGTTTTTGTTAATATGTCATTTGATTGAGTAAAGCCATTTCAATTGATATTTTATAGTGTGTCTTTCTATGTTGTGATGTTACACTATTGTTTCAGGTTGGGTAAAGGCGCCTATTAAAACGTTTAATTCCGCCCCATTTGTTTTTCACCTGTCCTAAGTCAGGAACCTGATATTCAGTGGTTGTCATTTGTGGATGTGGTTCATAAGTGTTTCTCATTTTTAGCTCACCGGGGCCCAAAGGGCCCCATGTGAGCTTATGCCATCACTTGGCGTCCGTCGTCTGTCGTCGTAAACTATTTCAAAAATCTTCTCCTCTGAAACTACTGGGCCAAATACCTTCAAACTTTAACAAAATGTTTCTTAGGGTATCTAGTTTATAAATTGTATCCGAAGTTTTGATCCATCGACAAACATGGCCGCCATGGTTAAAAATAGAACATAGGGGTCAAATGCAGTTTTTGGCTTATCTCTCAAAAACTAAAGCTTTTAGAGCAAATCTGACATCAGGTAAAATTGTTCAATTGGTCAAGATCTATCAGCTCTGAAATTTTCAGACGAATCGAACAACCCATTGTTGGGTTGCTGCCACCGAATTGGTAGTTTTAACAAAATTTTGCAGTTTTTTGTTATTATTTTGAATATTATTATAGATATATATAAACTGTAAGCAGCAATAATGTTCAGCAAAGTAAGATCTACAAAAAAGTTTATATGACCATAATTGTCAATTGACCCCTTAAGGAGTTATTGCCCTTTAAAAACAATTTTACACAATTTGTTCATCAAGTTTGCTAACATTTAAAAATCTTCTCCTCTGAAACTACTGGGCCAAATACCTTCAAACTTTAACTTAATGTTCCTTAGGGTATCTTAATTATAAATTTTATCCGAAGTTTGTATCCATCGACAAACATGGCTGCCATGGCTAAAAATAGAACATAAGGGTCAAATGCAGTTTTTGGCTTATATCTCAAAAACTAAATCTTTTAGAGCAAATGTGATATGGGGTAAAATTGTTTAATTGGTCAAGATCTATCGGCCCTGAAATTTTCAGATGAATCGAACAACCCATTGTTGGGTTGCTGCCACCGAATTGGTAGTTTTAACAAAATTTTGCAGTTTTTTGTTACTATTTTGAATATTATTATAGATATATATAAACTGTAAGCAGCAATAATGTTCAGCAAAGTAAGATCTACAAAAAAGTTTATATGACCATAATTGTCAATTGACCCCTTAAGGAGTTATTGCCCTTTAAAGACAATTTTACACAATTTGTTCATCAAGTTTGCTAACATTTAAAATTCTTCTCCTCTGAAATACAGGTGAGCGATTCAGGCTCTTGAGAGCCTCTTGTTTATATAGATTAGACCGTTGGTTTTCCTGTTTGAATGGTTTTACACTAGTCATTTTTTGGGACCCTTTATAGCTTGCTATTCCGTGTGAGCCAAGGCTCCGTGTTGAAGGCCATACTTTAACCTATAATGGTTTACTTTTACAAATTGTGACTTGGATGGAGAGTTGTCTCATTGGCACTCATACGACATCTTCTTATATCTGTTAATCAGTTTTCCCAACTTTTTTTGGTTATGCTTGAGGATTATGATTTGATATTTGGTATATAAATTTATCATATATTGATATAAGAAGATGTGGTATGAGTGCAAACGAGACGACTCTCCATCCACGATACTCCAAAATAAATGCGAACAGATCATAGTATTCATTAACAACATTATTCCATACTTCCACCCAACGACGTTTTAATACGTTAAACAATGTTTTAATGCGTTAAACGATGTTTTAATGCGTTCAATAATGTTTTAACGCGTTAAATAAAGTTATGTAAAGTAATTGTGTTGAATTTAACACATTAAATGTGATTCATAATGACACATGTGGCAAGTGCGACGGGTATTTTATCGCGATAAACATATATTTAACTTACGGGTTAAATCTCAAACTTAATCGTTGCAAAGTTTTACGCGTTAAATATATTGATTTCTAACATGTTAAAACTATTTATCGCATTAAATGTGATTTTATCGTGTTAAATGTTAATGCGTTACTTTATCGGGTTTTTGATATGAACGGCCTTTCATACACTTCCTTACTAAGAAAATTTTATGGTTGTCATCACAATTTGGTTGACCATTATTCAATTTTCATTTCACAAATGGTTGTACATATGCTCCCAATGTCGTACCTCTAATCCGTTTTTCTTGTACTGGCTTTTACTTAACAGCAGCTTTTCCGTTACCTTTGGACATTTCCACTTGTTTAAAGGCAACTTTGAAATCATTGGTCAGATATGTACTGTTTGGTCCTCCATTTGCAGAAAATCTACCATTGACTTGAAAACTAGAAATCTGCCATAGATTAGGAAACTAAAAATTTGCCATAGATTAGGATTGTAAAAAATCTGTCATAGATTTGGGATGGCATGCCGTCATATTTTCCATAGATTAGGAATCTGCCATAGATCTGGTACCCACCATAGATTTGGTTCTTACAAAAAAAGGTCAATTCATAACACTTCTCATAATGAAAATTCACAAGAAAAAAGATTTTACAGGTAGAAAAATGGTGAGGAATACCATGGGTATTGATTTTTTGCTGAAAAATGAAATTTTTTACTTTAAAAATATTATTAGTTCTCTTTAACTTCATTACAGAAAAGAAAGTGCCAAACAGTAGCAGAAGAAGTAAGAAAAACCCATCACAAATATATCACAGAACCGAGAAACCGTAGTATGTATGATCAGATACTGAAAGAAACGGAAGGGATCAATGTTGTTTCATTAATTGCTGAGATAGAAATAACCCTGGGAGCAAATACCATGGTGCATTCAGAGGTAAGCTATTCATAGAGAGGTCATCTTAGATAGAAATGTTATGAGAATATATAATTGCTGGAGAGAAAATGGTTCATTATTTTTGCTATAAGATAAGTCGAATGTTTTCAAGATTGGAAAATGTCTTAAAAGATACTCTGTCAATGTCATTGACACAGAAAACACAAATGGTATTCAGAAATCATCAACGCTGTCTGATTTAAATGTTGAGAACTTTGCTAAGGGCTGGTCCAGAGATAAATGTATCATGGGGGATATGAGGTACTTTTTAAAAGCATTTTGCATCTTGTACATGCCTTTTGTTTACTGACAGTCAGGTGAAATAGAGTGCACACATTTTTCATTTTATATATTATTTCTTTCAAGATCGAGTTAAAGTATGTTTTTGGTTGAAATTTGTATAGAAAATTGAGTGACTTGGATGGAAAATTACCCAAACATAACATTAAAAGTGATTGTAATTTTAAAAGTTTGTAATCACTATACATCAGTGTTTTCAATAAGAGCCTGCAACCATCTAAATCCGCCTTCTATTGCGTGTATTGTGCCTGCAATTAATTTATTGACAAAAATATGACATATATGCACTTTGTGTGTTCAGGATCTGTCGTACATCTTTTTTCTACTAACTGGTTCCGAATTGTCGGCCAAATTCGTAAATAATACAAAAGTAGATGTAAACCAGTTTCAAATATTTTGAGCGTTTGAAACAAAGCGATTAAATCTGTAAAACTGGAGATTGATGTTGACGAGGGTATTTTAGACATTACATTTTTATCCATTTTTTTGCATTTATCATGTTTGTCTATTATCTTAAACTATAAAAGATAAAAAGACACTAAATATAGTAGAAATGATCAGCAAGAAGAGATCTACAAATGATTTTAGGCCTCTAGTTTTATATAGTTTTTAAAATAACTAATTTAGCTTCAGCTTTTCTTTAATTTAGACTTTATTTTTTAGGGGAATCTTTCCCTTGAGAGACTACAGGTGCCAAAAAAATATCATCCCTACATATGTGGACCAAAAAATGAAAACATTCACAGACTGATGAAAGAGACATGTGCCAAAATTAAAGTACCCCCACAGAGTGTAATGAAAGATGAGATCGTTATATCAGGTGATAAAGATGGTGTGGCTAAATGCAAAGATGAAATTATGAGAATTTATATGGATAAGGTAAATATACATTTAATTAGATATTTGAATTCTCACAATATAATTTGGTTTTGATTTGTAGTCTGGTTTAAGTGTCAAAAGTGTCACTTTAATAACTGTAAGGCCACAGTTTTTAAGATATCAATATGAATTTGTTTTGTAGATCTGACACAAATATTCAAGTTTTTTGCAGTATATCTTAACCTTGACATCATATAAAAGTACATGTAGTTAAGGTCATGACATGTTATTGACACAATTTTTGTCTCACCTTTTCGTCGTGGAAAGCATGACGGATTGCTTTTACGGTGACAGCTGCGGCATTGTCGGCGTCAACAATTGTTAAGTTTTCTGCTTAAGTCAGTTTGATAGGAACTACTTGTGTTAGATCATTGATATTTAATATAAAGATTCAGTACATATCAGTTTGATGACTATTTTGGAGGCACTGACCTAAGGGTCCAGAAACGGTTATATTTGCCAGTCATGTCCTTAACTGAAAGCTATTTGTCCTAAAAGAAAGATTGGGATTTAGGACAAATCAATTTTTTACAGAAATTAAATCATTTCATTTGAGATCAGGATTTCTTTATCACCATTTTGCAATTGTTTTTGTTTTGTTATCCCTTTCCTGAAATAAAACTGCCACTCTGGTATAGTATGATAATCCTGAGGGCCCTCCCAATAACCATATTAATGCCTCTGGGAAATTTCAAAAGAAACTTTAGCAATGTCTGAGAAATTTAACATTTTGAGTCATTAAATTCATTTCAGTTTTAAACTGTTGCATTCAATTAACTGTTCTAGGACATTTTTAGAAAAACAGGTCAGAAAATTCATGAAGTAAATGCGACGAAACAGTCAAAACCAGTTTGTTGATACTACAATGAATCTAGGGTGAATAATTTTGACAGTTTGAAAAAGGGGCCCAACTTCATCTCAAATGACCAAAATTTAAAAAAAGAATCTGGATTCTTGTCAGACTGACCCCTTGGACATGGTACAGTGATCGAATAATTAATTAGCAGTTTTCTGCTTTGATAGGATCTTTACTTTTTAAAACCGAAAGTGAAGTTATTGACAGCGTAATTTTGCACGAATAAACAGTCAAAGGCAGATATTAGTACGCTGATGTTGCACACTTCAAATGATGCACTGTCAATTTAACAGGTAACGCCAGAACATCGAATTTATATAAAAAATCAAGTTGAATATCGTTCTTGTGTCAATCATAATTTATATGATGCCCAGCTGATTACTATGGTTGCCTTTTGTTATTAAGTCTTAAGGGATTAAAATCGGGATAAGACACAAAAAAATGTCTGGCTGGCTCAAATATTTTTTGGAAGCCCTGCTCAAAAAGTACTTTTTGTAAGTACACAATTTTTTCACAGAGTTTAGTTTGATTATAATATTTTTTAAATTAATATTTTCCACTTGTATCACATGTTTTGGAAATAATTCCCGAACGAGATTTCAACGAGACTGAAACATCAGAAGAATACATCCTTAAGTTAGATTGATGGGAACTACTTACAATGATATTTTGAATAAAGTTATAATTACATTACTGCCAGTACATCTCAGTTTGTCGACCATTTTCAGGTCCTGCCCACTAGATCATGGTCCAGCGACTGAATAAATAAGCAATGTTGCTGTCCACCAGATTGTCTTTTTTTGTCGAGCCTGCGACTTTTGTCACAAAAGTGAGACATAGCGATCCTACATTCTGTTGGTGGCGTCCACAAATATTCACTCTGTGGTTAAAGTTTTTATGCGGTCGTATATTGGTATGACGTTGGCGTCGTCGTCGTCCGAAGACACATTCGTTTTCGCACTCTAACTTTAGTTTAAGTGAATGGATCTCTATGATATTTTACCATAAGGTTCAATACCACAAAAGGAAGGTTGGGATTGATTTTGGGGGTTATGGTACCAACAGTTAAGGAATTAGGGGCCAAAAATCAGCATTTTTGTAACTTCCAGACATAACTTGTGTGTTAAGGTATGGATCTCTGACATTGTACCACAAGGTTCCATATCACAAAGGGAATGCTGGGATTGATTTTTGGGGTAATTGCCTCCAAATTTTAGGAATTAGGGGCCAAAAAAGGGTAAAAAAACAAGCATTTTTCTAGTTTCATGACAATAACTTGTGTGTAAGTGTATGGATCTTTATGAAATTGTACTACATGGTTCAATATCACAAAGGGAAAGCTGGAATTGAGTTTGGGGGTAATTGCCCAAAAGTTTAGGAATAAGGGACCAAAAGGGGGCCAAAAATAAGCATTTTTCTAGTTTCCAGACAATAACTTGTGTTCAAGTTTATGGATCTCTCTGAAATTGCACTGCAAGGTACCATACCACAAAGGGAAGGCTGGGATTGATTTTGGGGATAATTGCCTCAAAATTTTAGGAATTGGGGGCCAAAAAGGGGCAAAAAAACATGCATTTTTCTAGTTTCAGGACAATAACTTGTGTGTAAGTGTATGGATCTTTATGAAATTGTACTACAAGGTTTCATATCACAAAGGGAAAGCTGGGTTTGAGTTTGGGGGTAATTGCCCTAAACGTTTAGGAATTTGGGGCCAAAAAACAAGCATTTTTGTCGAGCCTTCGACTTTTGTAGAAAAAGCAAGACATAGCGATCCTACATTCCGTCATCATCGGCAGCGGCGGCGTCCACAAATATTCACTCTGTGGCTAAAGTTTTTGAAATTTTAATAAATTTCTTAAATCATTCTGGATTTCTACCAAACTTGGACAGAAGCTTGTTTATGATCATAAGATAATATTCAAAAGTAAATTTTGTAAAAAAAAATTCCATTTTTTCCGTATTTTACTTATAAATGGACTTAGTTTTTTCTGCCAGGAAACATTACATTCACTCTGTGGTTAAATTTTTTGAAATTTTAATAACTTTCTTAAACTATCCTGGATTTTTACCAAACTTGGAAAGAAGCTTGTTTATGATCATAAGATAGTATCCAGAAGTAAATTTTGTAAAAAAAAAAATCCATTTTTCCCGTATTTTACTTATAAATGGACTTAGTTTTTCTTCCAGTTAACATTACATACAGCCTGCAGTTTAAGTTTTTAAAACATTTATTAGATTCATAAACTATCCTGGATATTTACCAAACTTGGATAGAAGCTACTTACAATCAAAAGATAGTATAGAGAGGAATATTTTTATTAATTTTTTTCCTCATTTTTGTTGAGCCTGCGATTAACAGCAAAAGTAGACGAGACACTGGGTTCCACGGAACCCTTACGAATTTTTCTAGTTTCCAGACAATAACTTGTGTTCAAGTGTATGGATCTCTCTGAAATTGTACTGCAAGGTACCATACCACAAAGGGAAGGCTGGGATTGAGTTTGGGGGTGATGAATCATAAGGGGGTATAAAAAATTGGGGGGGGGGATTTTTTTTCATTTTTTTTTCTTTAAAATTTTCCTTTTAAATTGGTTATTTCTGATTTATATATAAAAGCAAATAATAATGATATGGTTTGAATAGGTAAATTAAAATTTTTTAAGTTCTTAGACCACATTCATTTTGTGTCAGAAACCTTTGCTGTGTCAAATATTTAATCACAATCCAAATTCAGTGCTGTATCAAGCTTGAATGTGGTGTCCATACTTGCCCCACCTGTTCAGGGTTCGACCTCTGCGGTCGTATCAAGCTGCGCCCAGCTGAGCATTTTATTCAAATTTTAATAACTTTCTTAAAATATCCTGGATTTCTACAAAACTTGGACAGAAGCTTGTTTATGATTAAAAGCTAGTATCTAGAAGAAAATTTTGTTAAAATTTTGTTCCATTTTTTCCGTATTTTACTTATAAATGGACTTAGTTTTTTCCAGTTAACATTACATACAGTCTGCAGTTTAAGTTTTTAAAACATTTATTAGATTCATAAACTATCCTGGATTTTTACCAAACTTGGACAGAAGCTACTTACAATCAAAAGATAGTATAGAGGGTAATATTTTTATTAATTTTTTTCCTCATTTTTGTTGAGCCTGCGATAATAATAACAGCAAAAGTAGGCGAGGCACTAGGTTCTGCGGAACATTTACAAATATTTTTTAAGAAAGCCACTTGTTTGAGGCAAGTCATTGGTCATTACAGGACTTTGACTTAAATCGTCATCAGTTCAAAAAGATTTATTAACCCTCAAAAAAATATTAGCTAAAAAGTCGAACTGTTTAATTCTTTTCATACAAACTGCTTTTTGGGTTGTTGAGGGACTTGGTTAAATGATAGGGTCAACCGGGTACCAGACACAGAGTAGGAAATGCTTTTTCTCCCAGAGCACACCATTTCACTCTTAAAGTCTGTATTAGTGGATATTACTTCCTTACTAAGAAAATTTTATGGTTGTCATCACAATTTGGTTGACCATTATTCAATTTTCATTTCACAAATGGTTGTAGATATGCTCCCGTTGTCGTACCTCTAATCCGTTTTTCTTGTACTGGCTTTTACTTTTACAGCATTTCCGTTACCTTTGGACATTTCCACTTGTTTAAAGACAACTTTGAAATCATTGGTCAGATATGTACTGTTTGGTCCTCCCTTTGCAGAAAATCTACCATTGATTTGAAAACTAGAAATCCCCCATAGATTAGGAAATTAAAAATTTGCCATAGATTAGGATTGTAAAAAATCTGCCATAGATTTGGGATGGCATGCCGTCATATTTTCCATAGATTAGGAATCTGCCATAGATCTGGTACCCACCATAGATTTGGTTCTTACAAAAAAAGGTCAATTCATAACACTTCTCATAATGAAAATTCACAAGAAAAAAGATTTTACAGGTAGAAAAATGGTGAGGAATACCATGGGTATTGATTTTTTGCTGAGAAATGAAATTTTTTACTTTAAAAATATTATTAGTTCTCTTTAACTTCATTACAGAAAAGAAAGTGCCAAACAGTAGCAGAAGATGTAAGAAAAACCCATCACAAATATATCACAGAACCGAGAAACCGTAGTATGTATGATCAGATACTGAAAGAAACGGAAGGGATCAATGTTGTTTCATTAATTGCTGAGATAGAAATAACCCTGGGAGCAAATACCATGGTGCATTCAAAGGTAAGCTATTCATAGAGAGGTCATCTTAGAAAGAAATGCTATGAGAATATGTAATTGCTGGAGAGAAAATGGTTCATTATTTTTGCTATAAGATAAGGCCAAAAAAAAATATATGTCTGTTTACGGTTACCCGACCGACCCTACTTTTGAGCGCCGACCCTTAGTCATTTTATTTCCGTCGTAAAGTGAAAAATAAACTGAACTCGTGTCAAGTGAAGTTAGTGTTGCCAATAATATAAATCAATTGCCTGATACATCCCAATGCTCACAATCGTGAATATGATAGCTGTTTTAATGAAATTTGCTACTCGTGTGATGAAATAAACACCTTGCCGCCATTTTTTTCCAACCAATAACCAAGGGAAATAATCCAATCATTAAAAATATGGGTAAACTCGGCCCATGATCAACTTGGACCATGACAAGACGAGACCGCATGACTCAAAATCATGTCAGAAAAAATAAAATGAAAAAATAAAATAAAATGGAAATACCGACCTACCTACCCTATTTTTTTAAAGTATGTAACCTTAAACAGACATATATTTTTTTTTGGCCTAAGTCGAATGTTTTCAAGATTGGAAAATGTCTTAAAAGATACTCTGTCAATGTCATTGACACAGAAAACACAAATGGTATTCAGAAATCATCAAGGCTGTCTGATTTAAATGTTGAGCACTTTGCTAAGGGCTGGTCCAGAGATAAATGTATCATGGGGGATATGAGGTACTTTTTAAAAGCATTTTGCATCGTGTACATGCCTTTTTGTTTACTGACAGTCAGGTGAAATAGAGTGCACACATTTTTCATTTTATATATTATTTCTTTCAAGATCGAGTAAAAGTATGTTTTTGGTTGAAATTTGTATAGAAAATTGAGTGACTTCGATGGAAAATTACCCAAACATAACATTAAAAGTGATTGTAATTTTAAAAGTTTGTAATCACTATACATCAGTGTTTTCAATAAGAGCCTGCAACCATCTAAATCCGCCTTCTATTGCGTGTATTGTGCCTGCAATTAATTTATTGACAAAAATATGACATATATGCACTTTGTGTGTTCAGGATCTGTCGTACATCTTTTTTCTACTAACTGGTTCCGAATTGTCGGCCAAATTCGTAAATAATACAAAAGTAGATGTAAACCAGTTTCAAATATTTTGAGCTTTTGAAACAAAGCGATTAAATCTGTAAAACTGGAGATTGATGTTGACGAGGGTATTTTAGACATTACATTTTTATCCATTTTTTTGCATTTATCATGTTTGTCTATTATCTTAAACTATAAAAGATAAAAAGACACTAAATATAGTAGAAATGATCAGCAAGAAGAGATCTACAAATGATTTTAGGCCTCTAGTTTTATATAGTTTTTAAAATAACTAATTTAGCTTCAGCTTTTCTTTAATTTAGACTTTATTTTTTAGGGGAATCTTTCCCTTGAGAGACTACAGGTGCCAAAAAAATATCATCCCTACATATGTGGACCAAAAAATGAAAACATTCACAGACTGATGAAAGAGACATGTGCCAAAATTAAAGTACCCCCACAGAGTGTAATGAAAGATGAGATCGTTATATCAGGTGATAAAGATGGTGTGGCTAAATGCAAAGATGAAATTATGAGAATTTATATGGATAAGGTAAATATACATTTAATTAGATATTTGAATTCTCACAATATAATTTGGTTTTGATTTGTAGTTTGGTTTAAGTGTCAAAAGTGTCACTTTAATAACTGTAAGGCCACAGTTTTTAAGATATCAATATGAATTTGTTTTGTAGATCTGACACAAATATTCAAGTTTTTTGCAGTATATCTTAACCTTGACATCATATAAAAGTACATGTAGTTAAGGTCATGACATGTTATTGACACAATTTTTGTCTCACCTTTTCGTCGTGGAAAGCATGACGGATTACTTTTACGGTGACAGCTGCGGCATTGTAGGCGTCAACAATTGTTAAGTTTTCTGCTTAAGTCAGTTTGATAGGAACTACTTGTGTTAGATCATTGATATTTAATATAAAGATTCAGTACATATCAGTTTGATGACTATTTTGGAGGCACTGACCTAAGGGTCCAGAAACGGTTATATTTGCCAGTCATCATCCTTAACTGAAAGCTATTTGTCCTAAAAGAAAGATTGGGATTTAGGACAAATCAATTTTTTACAGAAATTAAATCATTTCATTTGAGATCAGGATTTCTTTATCACCATTTTGCAATTGTTTTTGTTTTGTTATCCCTTTCCTGAAATAAAACTGCCACTCTGGTATAGTATGATAATCCTGAGGGCCCTCCCAATAACCATATTAATGCCTCTGGGAAATTTCAAAAGAAACTTTAGCAATGTCTGAGAAATTTAACATTTTGAGTCATTAAATTCATTTCAGTTTTAAACTGTTGCATTCAATTAACTGTTCTAGGACATTTTTAGAAAAACAGGTCAGAAAATTCATGAAGTAAATGCGACGAAACAGTCAAAACCAGTTTGTTGATACTACAATTAATCTAGGGTGAATAATTTTGACAGTTTGAAAAAGGGGCCCAACTTCATCTCAAATGACCAAAATTTAAAAAAAGAATCTGGATTCTTGTCAGACTGACCCCTTGGACATGGTACAGTGATCGAATAATTAATTAGCAGTTTTCTGCTTTGATAGGATCTTTACTTTTTAAAACCGAAAGTGAAGTTATTGACAGCGTAATTTTGCACGAATAAACAGTCAAAGGCAGATATTAGTACGCTGATGTTGCACACTTCAAATGATGCACTGTCAATTTAACAGGTAACGCCAGAACATCGAATTTATATAAAAAATCAAGTTGAATATCGTTCTTGTGTCAATCATAATTTATATGATGCCCAGCTGATTACTATGGTTGCCTTTTGTTATTAAGTCTTAAGGGATTAAAATCGGGATAAGACACAAAAAAATGTCTGGCTGGCTCAAATATTTTTTGGAAGCCCTGCTCAAAAAGTACTTTTTGTAAGTACACAATTTTTTCACAGAGTTTAGTTTGATTATAATATTTTTTAAATTAATATTTTCCACTTGTATCACATGTTTTGGAAATAATTCCCGAACGAGATTTCAACGAGACTGAAACATCAGAAGAATACATCCTTAAGTTAGATTGATGGGAACTACTTACAATGATATTTTGAATAAAGTTATAATTATATTACTGCCTGTACATCTCAGTTTGTCGGGGTAAAATGCAGTTTTTGGCTTATATCTAAAAAACCAAAAGAGTTGGAACAAATCTGACGTGGGGTAAAAGTGTTCATTAGGTGAAGTTCTGTCAGCCCTGAAATTTTCAGATGAATCTAAGAACCCATTGTTGGGTTGCTGCCACTAAATTGGTAATTTTAAGGAAATTTTGCAGTTTTTAGCTCACCTGGCCCAGAGGGCCAAGTGAGCTTTTCTCATCACTTGGCGTCCGTCGTCTGTCGTCGTCGTCGTTAGCTTTTTACAAAAATCTTCTCCTCTGAAACCACTGGGCCAAATTTAACCAATATTGGCCACAATCATCATTAGGGTATCTAGTTTAAAAAAATGTGTCCGATGACCCCGCCAACCAACCAAGATGGCCTCTATGGCTTAAAATAGAACATAGGGGTAAAATGTAGATTTTGGCTTATATCTCTGAAACCAAAGCATTTAGAGTAAATTTGACAGGTTAAAACTGATTATCAGGTCAAGATCTATCTGCCCTGAAAATTTCAGACAAATCTGACAACCTGTTTTTGGGTTGCTGCCCCTGAATTGGTAATTTTAAGGAAATTTTGCAGTTTTTGGTTATTATCTTGAATATTATTATAGATAGAGATAAACTGTAAACAGCAATAATGTTCAGCAAAGTAAGATCTACAAATAAGTTGTCATGACTAAAATTGTCAGCCGACCCCTTTAGGAGTTATTGCCCTTAATAGTCAATTTTTAACAATTTTTCGTAAATTTTTGTAATCTTTTACAAAAATCTTCTTCTCTGAAACTACTGAGACAAATTTAACCATCCTTGGCCATAATCATTATTAGGGTATCTAGTTTAAAAAAATTGTCGGATGACCACGCCTTCTAACCATCATGGCCAACTTGGTTAAAAATAGAACATAGGGGTAAAATGCAGTTTTTAATTTATATCTCTGAAACTAAAGCATTTAGAGCAAATCTGACAGGTGGCAAAATTGTTCATCAGATTTAGATTTATCTGCCCTGAAATTTTCAGACGAATCCAACAATCCATTGTTGGGTTGCTGCCCCTGAGTTAGTAATTTTACAAAAATTTTGCAGTTTTTTGTTATTATCTTAGATATCATTATAATATCGAATATCTAATACTATTAATTATGATTTTAACCTTATTTTACATGATTACTAAAGCATCAGTAAATACAGGTGAGCGACACAGGCTCTTGAGAGCCTCTAGTTGGTTATTATCTTGAATAGTATTAATGATAAAGATAAACTGTAAACAGCAAATATGTTCAGCAAAGTAAGATCTACAAATGAGTTTGTATGACCAAAATTGTCAATAGACCCCTTAAGGAGTATTGCCCTTTGAGGACAATTTTACACAATTTGTTTATCATGTTTTCTAACTTCAAAAAATCTTCTCCTCTGAAACTACTAAACCAATTCCAACAAAACTTAAGCTGAATGATCCTTAGGGTATCTAGAATAAAGTTTGTGTTTTATTTTTTGTTTCGTCAAAAAACATGGCCACCATGGCTAAAATTAGAACATAGGGGTAAAATGCAGTTTTTGGCTAATATATCTCAAACACTTAAGCAATTAGAGCAAATCTGATGAGAGTTTAAAATGTTCATTAGGCCAAGTTCTATCAGCCATGAAATTTTCAGACGAATCTAACAGTCCATTGTTGGGTTGCTGCCACTAAATTGGTAATTTTTAGGAATTTTGCAGTTTTTGGTTATTATCTTGAATATTATTAATGATAAAGATAAACTGTGAACAGCAAAAATGTTCAGCCAATTAAGATCTACAAATAAGTTAATATGACCAAAATTGTCAAATGTGTCCTTAAGGAGTTAATGCCCTTTAAAGACAATTTTTCACAATTTGTTCATCTAGTTTGCTTACTTTAAAAAATCTTCTTCTTTGAAACTACTGAATCAATTTCAGCCAAACTTGGCCTGAATGAGTTTCAGAGTATCTAGTATAAATTTTGTATTTTATTTTCTTGTATGTCAAGAAACATAGTCACTATGGCTAAAATAGAACATAGGGGTAAAATGTATTTCTTTGCTTTTGAAGAAAATATGACAGATTCAAAGAACATCTCAATGGAATTTTTAAGCCATTCATTAATATAAATTAAAAAGCAAAAATAATCATTGATGAAAGATTTAAGCAAAAAATTACAGGTGAGCGATGCAGGCTCTTGAGAGCCTATTGTTTGCTTTTCTTTCATAATTTTTTTATGCTATACTGTTTTCTTGTTATTTTTTTTATATCAATGGTACTCTTCAAATTTGTTTTAAACATAATCTACAGCATTTTTCAGCTACATTTCAGCTACTACCTGTACTATTGTAGCAAAAAATCTTTTTTTGAGATTTGGAAACTAAAAAAAAACTGTTATAGAATTCTAATAACTATTTACATTATGTAATTTCTCCAACAGTGCAGTTATTCCACATAAATATAGCTGAATTCTCCAACAGTGCACTGTTGGAGAAATTATAATTTTTTAAGAAAGCCACTTGTTTGAGGCAAGTCATTGGTGAGTCAATACAGGACTTTGACTTAAATCGTCATCAGTTCAAAAAGATTTATTAACCCTCAAAAAAATATTAGCTTAAAAGTCGAACTGTTTAATTCTTTTCATACAAACTGCTTTTTGGGTTGTTAAAGGACTTGTTTAAATGATAGGGTCAACCAGGTACCAGGCACACAGTAGGAAATGCTTATTCTCCCGGAGCACACCATTTCCCTCCTAAAGTCTGTATAAGTGTATATCACTTCCTTACTAAGAAAATTTTATGATTGTCATCACGATTTGGTTGACCATTATTCAATGTTCATTTCACAAATGGTTGTAGATATGCTCCCGTTGTCATACCTCTAATCTGTTTTTCTTGTACTGGCTTTTACTTAACAGCAGCTTTTCCGTTACCTTTGGACATTTCCACTTGTTTAAAGGCAACTTTGAAATCGTTGGTCAGATATGTACTGTTTGGTCCTCCATTTGCAGAAAATCTGCCATTGATTTGAAAACTAGAAATCCGCCATAGATTAGGAAACTAAAAATTTGCCATAGATTAGGATTCTAAATAATCTGCCATAGATTTGGGATAGCATGCCGTCATATTTACCATAGATTAGGAATCTGCCATAGATCTGGTACCCACCATAGATTTGGTTCTTACAAAAAAAGGTCAATTCATAACACTTCTCATAATGAAAATTCACAAGAAAAAAGATTTTACAGGTAGAAAAATGGTGAGGAATACTATGGGTATTGATTTTTTGTTGAAAAATGATGTTTTTTACTTTAAAAATATTATTAGTTCTCTGTTACTTCATTACAGAAAAGAAAGTGCCAAACAGTAGCAGTAGAAGTAAGAAAAACCCATCACAAAAATATCATAGAACCGAGAAACCGTAGTATTGATGATCAGATACTAAAAGAAACGGAAGGGATCAATGTTGTTTCCTTTATTGATGAGCGAGAATTAGCTATAACCCTCATGGTGCATTCAAAGGTAAGCTATTCATAGAGAGGTTATCTTAGAAAGAAATGACAGTCAGGTGATATAGAGTGCACACATTTTTCATTCTATATATTATTTCTTTCAAGATCGAGTAAAAGTATGTTTTTGCTTGAAATTTGTATAGAAAATTAAGTGACTTTGATGGAAAATTCCTCAAACATAACATTTAAAGTGATTGTAATTTTAAAAATTTGTAATCACTATACATCAGTATTTTCAATAAGAGCCGGCAACCATCAAAATCCACCTTCTATTGTGTGTATTGTGGCGGCAATTAATTTATTGACAAAAATATGACATGCACTTTTCGTGTGTTCAGGATCTGTCATACATCTTTTTTCTTCTGACTCAAAGATAGATTTATCTAGTGAGAATGCTGAATCTGATGTTATGGTAATGCCTGACAAGAAACCAAATGTTGAAAAGGCTAAGATTAAAGATATTCAGAAAGATTTGTTGCGTACAAGTTTATTATATCAAATATAGATAAAAATATAAGACAGAAAAATCTGATGTTATAATGACTAGCAAGAAACCTGGCAAATGTTAAAAAGTCTACAAAAGTGATTTTACATGTAATATGGTATAATTGTCTCGCCTTGACAGAGTCAAAAAGCGAGACATAGGTATGCTGTTTCCAGCGGTGGTGTCAACAATGTATTAGTTTGTGATTAGGTCTAGTTTATGGTGAACCACTAGTGGTAGGTCATGATATTTGGTATGCAGTTGTATTAGCATTGGCACATCTTATTACCATGGAGATTATTTGGCCCTGCCCCCTCAGTCATGGTTTATTGACTTTGAAACTTTGCTTAGTTTACATGTATTAGTTTGTGATTAGGTCAGTTTATGGGGAACCACTAGTGGTAGGTCAATCATATTTGGTATGCAGTTGTATAAGCATTGGCATATCTCATTTCCATGGAGATTATTTGCCCCTCTCCCTTCAGTCATGGTCTATTGACTTTGAAACTTTTGCTTAGTTTACAAGTTAATGTTTGTGTTTAGGTTTCTTTAAAGGGAACGACTTATGAAAAGTCAATGGTATTTGGTATGCAGTTGTATTAGCATTGGCACATTTCATTTCCATGGACATTGCTTAGCCCTGTACCTTTAGTCATGGTTCATTGACTTTGAATATTTGCATAACTTGCATGTTAAAGTATTAATTTAATTTCAACATTTGCATTATCAAAATAACAAATAGGCGAGACATATCTCTGTGTTCACAGTTTATTATATCTGAGCAATCTTGTTCCCTTGTACCTTGAATAGATAAAATATGTGCAATGTGGGGGACATTGGAACTCTGTTCTTTTATAATGTTAGCTTATAAATTTTAAAAACATTTGATGGAGAACAGAAAATTTTGTATGATCATGTTTTCAGGTTGAAATTGTTCTTTGTGTTGTTTTTTCCCCCCATCTTATTTTCATATCCCTGTCTTACTTCAGGAAAATGAGATGACCAGAGATATAATCATTGAGCAGAGATTCCATGAAATAATTATTGGTGACAAGGGAGATACTATCGAAAGAGATCAAAGATAGTTTAATCCAGTACATATTACATTCCCTGATTGGATGGTAAAAAGAGTGACATTGTACAATTGCATGGACCTAAAGATGATGTGGATAATTGTTATAAATTTTTTATTTTAATGCAAACTGATTTGGTATGTCTGAGTAATACACCAAACCTGGGAAAGAGTGGCAACATCATTTTATTATTTCGGAATCATTCATTATTTCTAAATTACGATTTTAAGAATTCAAAAAAATACAAAATATTCAGACTTCGTTTGTCAAAACCACAAAATCAAGTAAACAATATTACCTCCATCCATGAAAATATCTACTTTGCATTTTGTCTCTTGAAATTAACATAAAGTTTCAGTGCAGTAATGTAACTGAGCAACCAAACTATATATCTACTTAGCTCAAGATATTTTTATTTGATTTTGTTTATAATTTGGAAGTCATTTTGGGAATAGGACAGACTAGAATTATATCTCCAAGTAGACTTTTACTTGAGGTTGTAAGGTCAACAGATAATATCTCCAGTTGTCATCATATTGTGACACTAAATATTCCATTCACTTTTATGTTTTTCTGCCATTTTAGTTCACAAACTGTTATAAGTATGTTAAATGGCTATGTAAAGATGTTTTTGGTAAGAACAGAAGACCCTTAAATGAAGTGGAATATGAAATTTAGAAAAAGAAAATATTCACAATGGAAACAATTTTATAAATAAAAACAAGAATGTAGTAAAGACAAAAGCCAAATTCAACGGTAATTTTTATACGACCGCAAAAAATTTTTGCGGTCCTATATTGGTATGACGTTGGCGTCGTCGTCCGAAGACACATTGGTTTTCACACAATAACTTTAGTTTAAGTGAATGTATCTCTACCACAAAAGGAAGGTTGGGATTGATTTTGGGGGTTATGGTACCAACAGTTAAGGAATTAGGGGCCAAAAATAAGCATTTTTGTAACTTCCAGACATAACTTGTGTGTTAGTGTATTGATCTCTATGACATTGTACCACAAGATTCCATATCACACAGGGAATGCTGGGATTGATTTTGGGGGTCATTGCCTAAAAATTTCAGGAATTAGAGGTCAAAATAGGGGAAAAAAACAAGCATTTTTCTAGTTTCATGACAATAACTTGTGTGTAAGTGTATGGATCATTCTGAAATTGTACTACAAGATTCAATATCATAAAGGGAAAGCTGGAATTGAGTTTGGGGGTAATTTCCCAAAACGTTTAGGAATAAGGGGCCAAGAAGGGCCAAAAATAAGCATTTTTTTAGTTTCCAGACAATAACTTGTGTTCAAGTGTATGGATCTCTCTGAAATTGTACTGCAAGGTACCATACCACAAAGGGAAGGCTGGGATTGATTTTAGGGTAATTGCTTCAAAATTTTAGGAATTAGGGGCCAAAAAAGGGGCAAAAATGAGCATTTTTCTAGTTTCAGGACAATAACTTGTGTGTAAGTGTATGGATCTTCATGAAATTGTACTACAAGGTTCCATATCACAAAGGGAAAGCTGGGTTTGAGTTTGAGGGTAATTGCCCTAAACGTTTAGGAATTTGGGGCCAAAAAACCAGCATTTTTCTAGTTTCCAGATAATAACTTGTGTTCAAGTGTATGGATCTCTCTGAAATTGTACTGCAAGGTACCATACCACAAAGGGAAGGCTGGGATTGAGTTGGGGGTGATGAATCATAAGGGGGTTCAAAAAAATGGGGGGGGGGATTTTTTTTCCCTTTTTTTTCTTTAAAATTTTCCATTTTTAATTGGTTATTTCTGATTTACATATAAAAGCAAATAATAATGATATGGTTTGAATAGGTAAATTAAAAAAAAATTAAGTTCTTAAAGGGGACTTTGAGTCTGAGGTTTGTGTATGGAGAGTACAACACTAGGCTTTCTGCACATGAAAACCCTTGCTAAATTGAGGTGTCCAGTCAGAGAGGGGACTTTGAGTCTGAGGTTTGTGTATGTGTGTATGGAGAGTATTACACCAGGCTTTCTGCACATGAAAACCCTTTCTAAATTGAGGTGTCCAGTCAGAGAGATGACTTTGAATCTGAGGCCTTGTGTATGGAGAGTACCTGCAATACCAGGCTTACTGCACTTGAAAACCCTTGCTAAATTGAGATGTCCAGTCAGAGAGGAGACTTTGAATATGAGGCCTTGTGTATGGAGAGTACAATACCAGGCTTACTGCACTTGAAAACCCTTGCTTAATTGAGATGTCCAGTCAGAGAGTAGACTTTGAATATGAGTTATTGTGTATGCAGAGTATGATACCACATACTCTTGCACATTAAGACCCCTTGCAGCAAAATCCCTGATTAGGCTATTACAGTTGCCTGTTTAAAGGCAAAATTTCTGCCACCTATCCAAGTGACGGTCCAAATTTCTTGCCCTTCATCACTTTAGACCTACTTTGCAGAACCTGTCTGTTGTATTGATAATTAATTTGGTCTTGTCTTGAAAATTCACGAAATAATTCTACTGGCCATCAGGCCACATGCAGTCCTCTCAAATCCTGTAGGTGACTTTGATGTTGAACAGTATTCATTGGCCATGTCTGTAAAAGCTTCTTTGACCAAATATGTCTTATAAATATTTGTATGGTTACTTTTAGTAGTACACACCGATAACAAAGGGTCATATACTTTAATTGAAGACCAGCAAACGTACTTTAAATTGCGCAATTTTACTCCAAGGGTGACTGGGGAATAGAAATATGGTCACCTGGTCATCTGACCGGCAGAAAAAACCTTGCCAGGCCGGCTGTGCGGGATGTACAAGTATGCAGTCAAGTCTGATCAGAATGGGGACTTTAAATCTGATGCCTCCTGTAAATATATTTGAAAATTAGTGCATTAAAAGAAGTAATGGCATATCTAGTTTACAAGTAGAAAATCAGCACCATGAAATTTTGGTTTCTGAACTTTGTTTTGGTTGAGTGCATATGAATGTTTATAGAAGTGGCTGAATTGTGTCAATCCTAGAGAATCAGATAATCCCTTCAGAGATTTTGGGACCAGAGAGGCTTTTCTGTTTGGCTGCCAACACAAACAGAAAATTCTACTTGGGTTTCTGAATCTCCAAAGAGATTATCTGGTTCTCTAGGGTTTACAGTGACAATCAAATGCTTCCACCTTTTACCCCAATCAACCTACATGTACCTTGCAGAATATACCTTTTGTATTAATTATTGATTAGTTCTTGTGTTGCATATGCATGAAATATTTGCCACTGGAAGATTAAAAATCCACAATCGATCAATATACAAGAGGTTTGTAAAACCAAATGATATTATATGTAGTTGTATATGAGACATCACCCTGTTTTTTAAAAACATCTTTCTTAACTATAGCTTTTTTTAATGGCTGAGATAAATTATCTGACTTTAGAATTATGGTGATATTATGGGAAGTAAAAGATGACGTCTTGTTCTCTTTGATTTTTTTGTTTAATTTTTTGTTGTGATAACTTCAGACCCATTTTGTCTTTCGTTTGGATGGTAAATTTTTCACAGTAATATTAGGGCACTGGGAATTCAGTTGTGAAATTTAAAACAAAAATTTAATTTGAACAGCATTCTAATCCCAACTTATCCCACTTGGCATGGCACAACTTCTCAAGTGGCCTGATGGCATCTTTGCAACATGATCAGTGTTCGATATTTTTGATATTCTAAAATGTCAAACCCTGGATGTCGCTGGCAAAGCTGTTACTCGTTATGGTACAGAAGTTGTTAATTGGTAACTGTGATAGACTGGAAAGACTTGTTTTGTTGGTAACAGTTGTTAATTTAAAAAAAAATTCAACAAAAATATATGCAATCCCAACGTATCATACAGACAGGGAGCGATCTGAGATCATCTTTGCCATACATTCAGGGTTCGACTTTAATAAATTTAATATTGAACCTTGGTGTCGCTTAGGTGGTAGTGATATTCGTAAACTTGACCTGCAGTGTGTTAGACAGGGATTTTTGGTGCGTTATTAACTTCTCTGGACAATGACACTTCTGATTCCCAGAATTATGATCAGCCCAGTTGCTTTAAAAAATTGTCTCCTCTTTAGCCTGAATAATAAAATCTTAAATAAAATATAATTTGCATGAGCTTTTAGAACAATGACACTTTTGTTTCCCAGAATTATCATCTCTGTTGCTTTCAAAAATGGTCTCAGCCTTTGCTTAGAACAGAAATTGACCAAAAATTAGACCAAATTTCTACCATTTAAGTAGGAAATAGATCGTTACTTGACTTTGCTAAATCCATAATGTGTGACACTATCCTTCTTCATTGACTGATATCCAAATCATGTAGGACTTCCAAATCCTGTACTGTCATGGGGGTATCTAGGTGGTGTGTTGCAACTTAGGTCACTATTGAATTTCTTCCACTGTCAAAGTACTAATTAATTTATCAGTGGTATTTTGAAACTTGATTTCTTTTTAGGTTATTATGTTATTAAATGAGTATCCCAAAGTGTGACTCTAGTGTATAGAAATTATAACGCTATCATTGGACTGCTCATCAGCAGCAAAACCCTTACAAAATCGTTATGTCCAGTCAAATGGGATGTTAAATCTGAGGCTTTGTGTATTGAGAGTACAATACAAGGTTTTCTGCAGATTGAAATCCTTGCCAAATTGAGGTGTCTAGTCATAGAGAGGAGATTTCTTGCTCTTAATCACTTTAGACTTACTTTGCAGAACCTGCCTGTTGTATTGATAATTAATTTGGTCTTGTCTTGAAAATTCACAAAATAATACCACTGGCCGTCAGGCCACAGTGAGTCCGCCCAAATCCTGTAGGCGACTATGATGTTGAACTGTATTCATTTGGCCATGACTGTAAAAGCTTCATTGACCAAATAATTTTATAATTATTTTAATGGTTACTTTCTAGTAGTACACACTGATAACAAAGGGTGATTTACTTTAATTGAAGACCAGCATACATGTACTTTAAATTGTGCAATTTTACCCCAAGGGTGACTGGGGAATAGAAATATGGTCACCTGGTCAACTGACCGGCAGTAAAACCCTGCCAGGCCGGGCTGTGCGGGATGTAGAAGTATGCCGCCAAGTCCAATCAGAATGGGGTTGTTAAATCTGATGCCTTCTGTAAATATATTTGAAAATCAGGACATTAAAGAAGTATTGGGATATCTAGTTTACAAGTAGGAAATCAGCACCATGAAATTTAGGTTTCTGAACTTTTTGGTTGAGTGCATATGAATGTTTATAGAAGCTGAATTGTGTCAATCCTAGAGAATTCAGATAACCCCTTCAGGGATTTTGGGACCAGAGAGGTTTTTCTGTTTGGCCGCCAACACAATCAGAAAAATTCTGCCTGGGTTTCTGAATCCCTAAAGAGATTATCTGGTTCTCTAGGGTTGACAAAATTCAGCTTCTATTAGCGTCTATATACACTTATAGAAAATTGGGTACCTGTTAATCATAGCACCAGATATCGTTCGACAGAATTAATGTAATAACTAATATTATTTGGGAAAAATGTGAAAATGATAAGCAGGCTGAGGCCTATATCTATCAAAATTTTCAGAAAATTGGTCTACCCAAATTGGAGTAACTATCCTGAAATGTAAATCTTTTGATTTTTGGTGTTTTAATACCCTTGCTAAATTGAGTTGTCCAGTCAGAGAGGGGACTTTGGATCTGAGGCTTTGTGTATGCAGAGTACAATACCACATACTCTTTTTGCACATTAATACCCATTGCAGCAAAAAACATTATTAGGCTATTAGTTGCCTGTTTAAAGGCAAAATTTCTGCCACCTATCCAAATACTTTTTTTCAAGTGGCAGTCAAAATTTCTTGCCCTTCATCACTTTTGACCTACTTTGGAGAACCTGCCTGTTGTATTGATAATTAATTTGATCTGGTCTTAAAAATTTGCGAAATAATTGTGTTCATCCTAGAAAATCAGATAATCCCTTTAGGGATTTCGGGACCAGAGAGGTTTTTCTGTTTGGCTGCCAACACAATCAGAAAAATTCTGCTTGGGTTTCTGAATCCCTAAAGAGATTATCTGAATCTCTAGGGTTGACAAAATATAGAACATTGGGTATCTGTTAATCATAACACCAGATATAATTCGACAGAATTAGTGTTCTAACTAATCTTTGCATGTTTATTCTAAATTCTACAACATCAGATAAACTAACGTATGTTACAAACCTAGATTAATTACCAATGCTATCATTGCTTTGTTGATGAGCAAAATTTCTGCTCCAATCCAAAATGGCCTAATTTTCTAGTATGCAGTCATATTTTCCTGTACTCAATTAATCCTTCCAACCCATGTAAACTTTTAGAGTTCAGGTTACATCTAATATAGAATTATATAAATGACATGATGAGAATGACCTGTGCTATACCTTTTGGTGAAATAAAACTTTTTGAGTTACGGGACTTAGTAACTAAAACAGGTGTGTGGTTTTTTTTTTCACATGTCTCGCCGTGTCTCAAAAACAATTTATGATTATTGCTTAAAACTTTACACACTTCTTAGTTATATTAATCTAAAGATCTGTATACTTTTTGGTGATGATTCAAAATTTTATTTTAGAGATATTAATTTTTTTTTTTTTTAAAAGAGGGGTTTTCACTTGTCGCGCCGTATCTCAAAAATGATTTATGATTATTGCTTAAAATTTTACACACTTCTTAGTTATATTAATTTAAAGATCTGTATACTTTTTGGTTTTGATTCAAAATTTTATATTAGAGATATTGAGTTTTTTGTACAAAAAAAAGGGGTTTTCGCATGTTGTGCCGTATGTCAGAAACTATTTATGATTATTGCATAAAAATTCACACACAAGACAACGGGTGTATCATGTGCTCATGGCGCAGCTGTTTATTAAAGTCATCTTTAAAAATTAGAGTTGTCTTCCTTTGTCCAGAATTGTAGTTGAATCAACTAAAACCAATGCTTTATACAATGCAAAATTTAATTTTACTTCCCAGTGATAAATTAAAGCAATCTTTACCCTTCAGTGCTTACAAGCACCTTGATTTTACATTGACAGTCCAAATTTCTTGTCCCCTTATTTTTGTTCTGTCTGAAAATGCATTTAATATTCACCACTGAATATAAAGCAAACTACGATCAACTAATCTGATATGACATAAAGGGCTTGACCTCAGATCTACACATTTTAATCCCTGTTCTGATCAGTCTAGATGATTCCTTGAAGAGACTGTAATTGTTCTGTTATAAAGTAAAACACAAAAGTATACACTCATCCCAAATCAGTGGATATACTAAACAGTCTAAAGTATGGATAACATGTGGGTTGTTAGAATAAAGCAAGATATAATGGGTATTTGTGTCCAAATATCAGAAAAGTAGTTTTTGTGTGGACTTTTGTGACTGATAAAATGACTTGTTTCATAAGATGACTCATGTCGCAATATTTTATTTTTATTTTTTATTGTCCATTTGACTGATAGAATGAAGAATTTCGTATCTTTGAGCTCTGCCATAGTCCAACTTGCCTCATAATCTGCTCTTAGAGTAATCATCATTCATTTCCAGACAATATTGTGAGTCATAAACAATATATCTTGAAACAAGTTTGGTTTGACAATGCTCAACGGGTTGAAAAAGACCCCTATTGTACACCAAAGTTAGATTGAAAATGTCTACATGGAAGAACAAGACCCTTATTCATCAAAGGCTGAAAATTCTCTAGGAGTGGACAATATCCTTATTATCGATAATGCTCAATTGGTTGAAAAAGACCCCTATTGTCCACCAAAGTTAGATTGAAAATGTCTACATGAAAGAACAAGTCACTTATTCACCAAAGTTATGTTGAAAATTCCTACACGAAAGAACAAGTCACTTATTCACCAAACTTAGGTTGTAAATGTCTCTAGGAAAGAACAAGACACTTATTCATGAAACTTGGGTTGTAAATGTTTCTAGGAAAGAACAAGACCCTTATTCACCAAACTTAGGTTGTAAATGTCTCTAGGAAAGAACAAGACCCTTATTCACCAAACTTGGGTTGTAAAAGTCTCTAGGAAAGAACAAGACCCTTATTCACTAAACTTGGGTTGTAAATGTCTCTAGGAAAGAACAAGACCCTTATTCACTAAACTTGGGTTGTAAATGTCTCTAGGAAAGAACAAGACCCTTATTCACCAAACTTAGGTTGTAAATGTCTCTAGGAAAGAACAAGACCCTTATTCACCAAACTTAGATTGTAAATGTCTCTAGGAAAGAACAAGACCCTTATTCACCAAACTTAGGTTGTAAATGTCTCTAGGAAAGAACAAGACCCTTATTCACCAAACTTAGGTTGTAAATGTGTCTATGAAGGAACAGGACCCTTATTCACCAAACTTAGGTTGTAAATGTGTCTATGAAGGAACAGGACCCTTATTCACTAAACTTGGGTTGAAAATGTTTCTAAGAAGGACCTATGTCACAGTGCCTTTAAATAGACTGATTTGTTGTCAGATTTCTTTATCAATGGTGAATTATATATTTGATTGCTTGTCTTGTTTTCCTGCATTTTCATGATCTATTATTCCATTAGATATTGGTAGTTGATTTTTTTATCAATTTTTTCAAACTTTTCAATCATACTTAATGAGTGGTTTTTGAGACCCCCACACCTTCAGAAATTCTTCATGTTTTGAAATTAAAAAAAAACCAAAAAACAATAAGATTGGTGTTATTTTCATATTTTGGCAACTTTATGGGATTCCAACATTTTGTACTGCTACATTATAATTTATTAAATTTTCCAATAGTATTAAATCAGACATATAGGGGAATGATTATTTTTTTTATAGACAAGTAACACATAAATTTCAAGTTTTGATAATTGCAGAACCAAAAAAAAAAAAAATAGAAATCATTGAAACCATGGCAGATAAAAGTTGAGGCCTTCAACAATTATGAAACCCATTCTTTAATTGTAAGCCAGAGAGGGCATCTGAATAACAAAAAGTCTGTGAATGTCTTTACGGTGGCCTTCAATGATGAAACCCATTCTTTATTGTAAGCCAAAGAGGGCATCTGAATAACAAAAAGTTTGTGAATGGCTTTACGGTGGCCTTCAATGATGAAACCCATTCTTTATTTTGAGCCAAAGAGGGTATTTGAATAACAAAAAGTCTTTGCGAATGGCTTTATGGTGGCAGCTATAAATTTTTCAATAAATATAATCTATTTGATTGCATAATTGTTAGTTGTGATAATTGGAATAAAACACTATTCTTTTCATTTTATGCAAGTAATCTTTACTAAGTAGATATATGGTTGGTTGACAGTTTCCCACAAGAGGCTGAACATAATTGCACATTCCCCTCTTAAGATATTGTTAATATATTATATTTCCCTAGTTGAAATTCTTAAAAAAAAAGTTATAATCATAGTATAAAAGAATGCTTACTTTGACCACATTTTTTGGCAAATTATATTAATGTGAAGAGTTCATTAAATTAGAAACATTATATTGTCAGCTTAGAAACACTCCATCTTGGGTTTGTGGTATGCTCAGACATATCATTGATGCAAAATATATCATACATTTATATTGTGCAATATTATTTATTTTATATTAAATTATATTATACTATGAGTATTAAGGGATTTTAAGCTTCAATTACTAAAACCTTTTGTCTCTTCAAAATGTTTACATTAAGGTGGTACCTAACACTACAGGGAGATAACTCTGTAAAAATCAGCTGAATGTTTTAATCACGTTCTATTGGTAAGGTAATATTAAGCTTCTCAATGATCAAATTTAGTGTTTGTCAAACTACTATATATCCAATTAAATTTTTCCGATAAAGTGTGTGGTTCAAGTTTTTTGAAATTTTTATATTTTTGTCAAAGGGTCAAAGTAAATATTTTGTCAAAATTTTATGAAAATTAAATGAGCCAAATTAATTTTAGTCAAGGTGTTTGGTACCACCTTAATCTTATCAATTTATTTTAAATGAGAAGTTTATTACAGCCATTTGGGCATCATTTCGATCTGATCAAGACATCAGATAACATTGTGATAAGACAATAACTGCAACTACTTTTACCTAGGTACATATATATATATATATGTATTTAACATAAAACACAGATTTATTTTAACTTATTTTGGTATTTATAGTAAGAAAATACAAGTAGAGCAGACTCTTTCCCTTAAAAAGTATTTATGGCAGATTTTGGAAATAAAATAACAAGCTTTGTTGTTAGGAAACCTAAATAAAATTTGTTTTCATTGTTAGACATATCATTTAAAACTTTAGTCTACATCACAAATTTGACTATTAAAAAAACATTTGTTCATAAATCTGCTTAGGAAATGATTTATAATTGATTTGAATTCAATTTAATATGAAGTGGACAAGATGGAAAAAACAAAGCAATTTACTTGAAACCACAGATGGCTTTATATATATTTTTACATTATGGCTTTTGTTATGATTGTATATATTTTTTTTGTATTATATTGTTTATTTATCAAACTTTTTATATTTTATATATTTTTTGTCCTGCAACTGTTGTACAGATAGCAGGTATACAAATACATGTTTACTTAAATTGTACAGTACCAATAATGTCCTGTTATATTCTATGTTTAGCAAATGTTCAGTTCACTGGTCGTCTTCAAGTAGTCCCCATTTAAGCCATTTGAATTTATAACAAAAATCAGACAAGTATTTGAAATTTTAGTAAGAATGTGAAAGGGTCAAAGTGAAAATGCATGCTGAAAACAATATTTGTACATTTTCTAAAAATTTAAAATTTCATGAAGGTTTGCCACATGAATATTAATTTATCAAATTTGTGCACAATTATACCCTGATGGATACTCATTTTCATCCTGTTAAGTTTATTAATTTTTAAGTAACATTGCAAGGCTAGCATTTTCATTTTTAAAAAAATCGTCCCGTCCTTGAAATACAAGGTGAGTTCTTCATTTTAGAAAATTCAACTACTGTATCAAGCCTGTCAACACTGAGTTTGTGACAGTTCCAACCCCGCACATTGCCGATACCAATCTTGATTTACTAGGAGTGTGAGTTTTCCTGCTGAAGGTCTGTGGTTATCTCCGGACTCTTCAGCTTCATCCACCAATAAAAACTGACTGCTACAAAAAAAAAAAAGAAGTGTTGAAAGTGGCATTAAACACCAAAAATGAATCATTCATTATAGTATGTAAAGGAAAATCGGTATTTCTAAAAATTGCTTCAACAAATTTTTAATTTGCCAACTTATTCTATTTCTGTCGAGTTAAAACTAAATTTTTACCCATATATGCTAAACATAACTGATTTTGATTATCGAATAAAATGTAGTGGAAATATTCCACATCTTGTGAAAAAAAAAAAAAAAAGAAGATTTTTGGTTTTTAATAGCAAATTGTTGCTCAATGCTGTAAATAGTTTTGTTTATTTTTTTTTCACTGTTTGTAATTAAAATATCTCTGAAACAGTGTATCAAATCAAATAGATCATCGCCAAAATAAACAATTTTGAAAATTTCTGTCTATTGGATATTTAATCCTAATAACTATAGATTATCTATGGTTTCCAAAACAAGAGGGAAATTCTCGGATGCAATCTCATCGAAGGGCGTTAGGCGCCAACCCCTGAGATGAATTGTAGCCTAGAAACCCACTTGTTTCTAAAACTGTAGATAATCTATAATTATTAGGAATACAAAATTGAATAGACAGAACTTTTCAAAAAGATCATAATTGATGTGTTTATAGCTATTTCCAAAGCAATGTTAATGGCACATTATATTGTCTCATTCTCAATCTACTCAACTGAGAAAAAACCCTTTTCAGATGAGTAGCTTGTGATTGAAAATGATCAAACAAAATTCAAAGGAAAATTTATGAAAATAGTAACAAATACATTACATTTTATACAATGATGGTATAAAAAATATGTAATAGTTTGTATTAAAGATATATTTTTGTAACTGTTTTTATTTGTTGTTATCAAGGTTGTATTGTGTTTCATATACAAACTTAATGGTAGGTAACCTTTTGATAGGCCTGTTTAAGGGATGTATTATGGTATACCGTTGGTTGTCCGTCCGTCCGTTGTCAACATATCGAACAAAAACTTTTTAACCAATTTTCATGAAACTTTGGTGAATTGTTTATATCTATTGACGTGAGCTCCCTTTTTATTTTTATAAATTTCAGATTTTACGTTTCCAAGTTGAGGGATTTTATTCATAAAAAAGGGGGATTTTCCAGTTTTCAGACAACTCGAAAATGCTTTGAGAAGGTTTCATGAAACTTCGGTGACTGGTTTATATCTATTTTATTTTTGCTTTTTCTGATATGACATTGAGGAGTTATGGAACTTTATTCATGGAAAAAGTGACATGTGTATCGTGCGCTCATGGTGCAGATGTAACAGGACGTGGCTTAATTGATAAGTATTGTTTTGAATTAGTACAATCTTCAACATTAGATGGACATCTCTACAAATGAAAAAATATGTGGGATAAAAACAATGAGATAGTTATAATTATTCAACAATACTAGTTGATATCTAAAGAAGAACATAGTCTTTTCACCAATACAATATTTTGTATTACAAGTAAGGGTGTGCTTAGGAAGCTAACATTTGATTTTTAGGGGGGGGGGGGCTAGGATGAAAAATTTTGTCCTGCATTTTTTAGGTCACCTGGCCCAAAGGGCCAAGTGAGCTTTTCTCATCACTTGGCGTCCGTCGTCGTTAACTTTTACAAAAATCTTCTCCTCTGAAACTACTAGGCCAAATTTGACCAAACTTGGCCAAAATCATCATTGGGGTATCTAGTTTTAAAAATGTGTCCGGTGACCCGGCCAACCAACCAAGATGGCCGCCATGGCTAAAAATAGAACATAGGGGTAAAATGTAGATTTTGGCTTATATCTCTGAAACCAAAGCATTTAGAGCAAATCTGACTGGGTAAATTTGTTTATCAGGTCAAGATCTATCTGCCCTGAAATTTTCAGATGAATCGGACAACCCGTTGTTGGGTTGCTGCCCCTGAATTGGTAATTTTAAGGAAATTTTGCCGTTTTTGGTTATTATCTTGAATATTATTATAGATAGAGATAAACTGTAAACAGCAATAATGTTCAGCAAAGTAAGATCTACAAATAAGTCAATGATCAAAATGGTCAATTGACCCCTTAAGGAGTTATTGCCCTTTATAGTCAATTTTTAACCATTTTTCGTAAATTTTTGTAATCTTTTACAAAAATCTTCTCCTCTGAAATTACTAAGACAAATTTAACCAAACTTGTCCACAATCATCATTAGGGTATCTAGTTTAAAAAATGTGTCCCATGACCACGCCCACGAACCAAGATGGCCAACATGGCTAAAAAATAGTACATAGGGTAAAATGCAGTTTTTGGCTCATATCTCTGAAACCAAAGCATTTAGAGCAAATCTGATGGGATAAAATTGTTCATTAGGTCAAGATCTATATGCCCTGAAATTTTCAAATCAATCAGGCAACATGTTGTTGGGTTGCTGCCCCTGAATTGGTAATTTTAAGAAAATTTTGCCGTTTTTTGTTATTATCTTGAATATTATTATAGATAGAGATAAACTGTAAACAGCAATAATGTTCAGCAAAGTAAGATCTACAAATAAGTCAACTTGACCAAAATGGTCAGTTGACCCCTTAAGGAGGTATTGCCCTTTATAGTCAATTTTTAACCATTTTTCGTAAATTTTTGTAATCTTTTACAAAAATCTTCTCTCTGAAACTACTAAGACAAATTTAACCAAACTTGTCCACAATCATCATTAGGGTATCTAGTTTAAAAAATGTGTCCGATGACCCCACCCGCGAACCAAGATGGCCAACATGGCTAAAAAATAGTACATAGGGTAAAATGCAGTTTTTGGCTCATATCTCTGAAACCAAAGCATTTAGAGCAAATCTGATGAAATAAAATTGTTCATTAGGTCAAGATCTATCTGCCCTGAAATTTTCAAATCAATCAGGCAACACGTTGTTGGGTTGCTGCCCCTGAATTGGTAATTTTAAGAAAATTTTGCAGCTTTTGGTTATTACCTTGAATATTATTATAGATAGAGATAAACTGTAAACAGCAATAATGTACAGCAAAGTTAGATCTACAAATAAGTCAACATGACCAAAATTGTCAATTGACCCCTTAAGGAGTTATTGCCCTTTATAGTCAATTTTTTACAATTTTCATAAATTTTGTAAATTTTTGAAAATTTTAACAAAATATTTTCCACTGTAACTACCGGGCCAAGTTCATTATAGATCGAGATAATAGTAAGGAGCAAGAATGTTCAGTAAAGTAAGATCTACAAACACATCACCATCACCAAAACACAATTTTGTCATGAATCCATCTGTGTCCTTTGTTTAATATGCACATAGACCAAGGTGGGCGACACAGGCTCTTTAGAGCCTCTAGTTTTATTAGTTGTAATCTCTGTCATGCCTTTTTATTTTTCACTCTATTCGGTCCTGCCTTTTTTTAAAAGTTTATCCTGACTTTTTTTTACCTAAATTGTCATCCTGACTTTTTTTTTTTTTTGCAAGTGTCTCATCCTGCCTTTTTTTTTTTTTAACTCAAAACTCCTGCCTTGCCTATTTTTTTCAAATTTCATCCTAGCCCCCCATAAAAATCAAATGGTAGCTCCCTTAATATAAATAAGATGTGGTATGAGTGCCAATGAGACAACTCTCCATCCAAGTCACAATGTGTAAAAAGTAAACAATTATAGGTCAAAGTACAGCCTTCAACAAGTTATAGGTCAAAGTACAGCCTTCAACAAGGATCCTTGGCTCACACCGAACAACAAGCTTTAAAGGGTCCCAAAATGACTAGTGTAAAACAATTCAAACAGGAAAACCAACGGTCTAATCCATATAAAAAATGAGAAACACCTATGGACCACACCAACAAACGACAACCACTGAACAACAGGCTCCTGACTTGGGACAAGTGCATAAAAAATGCAACGGGTTTAAACATTTTAACAGGCACCTACCTTCATCCTAGCATGACAATGGGGTGCATTCTTGTTTTAAGTTTACTTGAATTTTATGTACACATGATTCACAGGCATATGAATAAAAGGAGATGCGAATCAAAAGTGGAAACAAAAGTAATCCTAAAAAAAAAACTGAACTTACTAGTCCACTCAGTCATGGTCTATTGACTTTTACATAGTTTACATGTTTTTGTCGAGCCTGCAACTTTTGTCGCAGAAAGCTCGACATAGGGATAGTGATCCTGCGGCGGCGTTGGCTAACTTCTTAAAAGCTTTATATTTAAGAAGGTGGAAGACCTGGATGCTTCATACTTTGTATATGGATGCCTCATGTTACGAAGTTTCCGTCAGTCACATGTCCTTGATCTCATTTTCATGGTTCAGTGACTACTTGAAAAAAAAGTTAAGATTTTTTGTAATGTTAAATTCTCTCTTATTATAAGTAATAGGATAACTATGTTTGGTATGTGCATACCTTGCAAGGTCCTCATGCCCGTCAGACAGTTTTAACTTGACCTCGACCTCGACCTCATTTCATGGATCAGTGAACAAGGTTAAGTTTTGGTGGTCAAGTCCATATCTCAGATACTATAAGCAATAGGTCTAGTATATTAGGTGTATGGAAGGACTGTAAGGTGTACATGTCCAACTGGCAGGTGTCATCTGACCTTGACCTCATTTTCATGGTTCAATGGTTATAGTAAAGTTTTTGTGTTTTGGTCTGTTTTTATACGCCCGTCAATTTTTGACAGGACGTATTATGGTATACAAATGTCCGGTGTCTGTCCGTCCGTCTGTCTGTCCGGTGTAAACATGTCGCACTGTAACTTGAGAATGACTTATCCAAATTTCATGAAACTTAATATAGTTGTTTCTTATGATGGTCAAACGATCTGTATACTTTTTGGTGAAAATAAGATTAAAACTTTTTGAGTTACGGGACTTAGTAACTAAAACAGGTGTGTGTTTTTTTTCACATGTCACACCGTATCTCAAAAACAATTTATGATTATTGCTTTAAACTTTACACACTTCTTAGTTATATTAATCTTAAGATCTGTATGCTTTTTGGTGATGATTCAAAATTTTATTTTAGAGATATTGAGTATTTTGTTAAAAAAGGAGGAGGGGTTTTTCACATGTCGTGCCATATCTCAAAAACGATTTATGATTATTGCTTAAAATTTTTCACTTCTTAGTTATATTAATCTAAAGATCTGTATACTTTTTGGTTTTGATTCAAAATTTTATTTTTGAGATATTGATTTTTTTTTTTTTAAAAGGGGGGTTTTCACATGTCGCGCCGTATCTCAAAAACATTTTATGATTATTGCTTAAAATTTTACACACTTCTTAGTTATATTAATCTAAAAATCTGTATACTTTTTGATTTTGATTCAAAATTTTATTTTAGAGATATTGAGTTTTTTGAAAAAAAAGGGGGTTTTCGCATATGCTGTATGTCAGAAACTATTTATGCTTATTGCATAAAAATTCACACACACAACGACGGGCGTATCATGCGCTCATGGCGCAGCTGTTTATTCTTATACTGTATGCAATAGGTCTACTATATTTGGTGTATGGAATGATTGTAAGGTGTACATGTCTAGCTGGCAGGTGTCATCTGACCTTGACCTCATTTTCATGGTTCAGTGGTCAAAGTTAAGTTTTTGAGTTTTGGTCTATTTTTCTAATACTTTATGCAATAGTTCAACTATATTTGGTGTATGGAAATATTTTATGATCTATATGTCAGTCACACAGGTTTAATATGACCTTGACCTCATTTTCAAGGTTCATTGCTCAGTGTTAAGTTTTTGTGTTTTGGTCTGTTTTTCTTAAACTATAAGCAATAGGTCAACTATATTTGTTGTATGGAAGAATTGTTAGCTGTACATGCCTGTCTAGCATGGTTCATTGGTCAATGTTTAGTTTACTTGGTTAATGTCAAGTTTATGTGACAGTTGTAATAAAGCTTTATATTTAGGACTATCAACATAATATCAATGATTAGTAAAGAAGGCGAGACATTTCAGTGTGTGCACTCTTGTTATGATATCAGTTTAAGGGGAACAATTTATGGTTAGCTGATGATGATTGGTATGCAGTTATATCAGCATAGGAGCATCCCTTCAGTCATGTTGAAAATTTTACATAGTTATACATGTCAACATTTGTGATTAAGTCAGTTTAAAGGTAACCGCTTAAAATATGTCAATGATATTTGGTATGCAGTTAATTAGCATTGGCACATCTCATTTCCATGTAGACGATTTGGCCATGCCCTCTCTCAGTCGTGATCTTTTACCTGAAAGTTTTGCCTATTTTACATGTATTCGATTGTGATAAGTATAAAAAATAAGATGTGGTAGAGAACCATTAGTGGTTGTTCTGATATTTGGTATGCATATATATATATATATATATACAGTGGCACATCTCATTTCTATGGAGATGATTTGTCTCTGTCCCCTCAGTCATGGTCTATTTATTGAATATTTGCATAGTTTACATGTTAAATTTTATTGTTAAATCAGTTTAGGATAAACCACTATTATTAAGTCAATGATATTTGGTGTGCAGTTGTATAAAAATTTGCAATTTCATTTCCATGGAGATAATATGGCCCTTGTTCATTGACTTTGTAACTTTTCATATGAAAATAAAGAGATGTGATTATGATTGCCAATGAGAACTATCCACCCAAGTTCAAATGATGCAGCTGTTGGCAATTATAGGCAACTGTATGACCTTCAACAATGAGAAAACCCCATACCATATAGTCTGCTTTAAAAGGCCCCAACATGAAAAATATGAAACAATTTAATTGAGAAAACTAAAGGACTAATTTTATTACAACAATTTACGAAAAGCAAATATGACAAAACGTGAACCAACGACAACCACTGAACTACAGGCTCCTGACTTCAGACAGGCACATATTGAATGTTGCAGGGTTAAATATGTTTGCATAGTTTACATGTATAAATTTGTTTCGGTTAGTTTAATGGGAAAGACTTATAAGTCAATGGTATTTGGTATGCGGTGTAATTAGCATTGGCATTTCTCGTTTCCATGGAGGACGGAGGTTATTTGACCTGCACCTTCAATCATGGATCATTTGCATTGTTTGTTTGATATATTACTTTTTTAATTTTTTTTACTTCATAGTTTCATAAGCATGGTCAATCTCAATCTTTCACAGAGAATTTGATTTGCAGTCATAGCAAATAGATATCCCATAATAGTTCAGGCCCTGCATAAAGGATATGGGAGCCCTGTAGTATTCACTTGGTCCGTCCGTCTGTCAACTATGTTTGTTAACGCAAAACCTCCAAAAGTAGGTAAAGAGGTCAATGATATTTTGCACTGTATACCTGCATATTATTTTTTTTGAGCTCACCTGGCTCGAAGGGTCAAGTGAGCCTTGCTCATAACTTGGCGTCTGCTGTCCGTCGTCGTCGTCCGTTGTCGTCGTCGTTCAACTTTTTATATTTTAAACTTCTAGAGATCCACTGAATGGATTGAAACCAAACGTGGCATGAATGTTCCTTATGAGGTGCTGACCAAATGTTGTTACTTTGTAGCTGATCCATCATCCAAAATGGCCGCCTGCTGGGGACTTCGTTTAACATAGGACCCTATGGGAAAAACATACAAATGTCTTCTTTTAGAGAACCACTAAATAGAATGGAATAAAACATGGCATGAATGTTCCTTATGAGGTGCTGACCAAGTGTAGTAACTTTGTAGGCGATCAATCATCAAAGATGGCTACCAGCAGGGGACTTCGTTTAAGAAAGGACCATAAGGACAATACATACAAATGTCTTCTTTTAGAGAACAATTGAATGGAATGAAACCAAACATGGCATGAATGTTCCTCATGAGGTGCTGACTAAGTGTTCTTACTTTGAAGCCGATTCATCATCCAAGATGGCCGCCAGAGAGGGACTTAGTTTAACATAGTACCCTATGGGAAATACATACAAATGTATATCTAAAAATTTATATCTAAATGTCTTCTTTTAGAGAACCACTTAAAGGAATGAAATATAACATGGCATGAATGTTCCTTATGAGGTGCTGACCAAGTGTTGTAACTTTGAAGGCGATCCATCATCCAAGATGACTGCCAACGGGGGACTTCGATTAACATAGGACCCTATTGACAATACATACAAATGTCTTCTTTTAGAGAACCACTAAATGGAATTAAATAAAACATGGCATGGATGTTCCTTATGAGTTGCTGAACAAGTGTAGTAACTTCGTAGGCGATCCATCATCCAAGATGGCCGCCAGAGGCGGACTTCGTTTAACATAGGACCCTATGGACAATACATACAAATGTCTTCTTTTAGAGAACCACTGAATGGAATGAAACCAAACATGGCATAAATGTTCCTTATGAAATGCTGAACAAGTATTGTTACTTTGCAGCTGATCCATCATCCAAGATGGCCGCCAGAGAGGGACTTATCTTAACATAGGACCCTATGGGAAATACATACAAATGTCTTCTTTTAGAGAACCACCAAATGGAATGAAATAAAACATGGCATGAATGTTCCTTATGAGGTGCTGAACAAGTGTTGTAACTTCGTAGGCGATCCATCATCTAAGATGGCCGCCAGCGGCGGACTTTGTTTAACATAGGACCCTATGGGAAATACATACAAATGTCTTCTTTTAGAGAACCACTGAATGGAATGAAATAAAACATGGCATGAATGTTCTTTATGAGGTGCTGACCAAGTGTAGTAACTTTGTAGGCGATCATTCATCAAAGATAGCTGCCAGCAGGGGACTTCGTTTAAGAAAGGACCATATGGACAATACATACAAATGTCTTCTTTTAGAGAACCATTGAAAGGAATGAAACCAAACATGGCATGAATGTTCCTCATGAGGTGCTGACCAAGTGTTCTTACTTTGAAGCCGATCCATCATCCAAGATGGCCGCCTGCTGGGGACTTCGTTTAACATAGGACCCTATGGGAAAAACATACAAATGTCTTCTTTTAGAGAACCACTAAATAGAATGGAATAAAACATGGCATGAATGTTCCTTATGAGGTGCTGACCAAGTGTAGTAACTTTGTAGGCGATCAATCATCAAAGATGGCTACCAGCAGGGGACTTCGTTTAAGAAAGGACCATAAGGACAATACATACAAATGTCTTCTTTTAGAGAACAATTGAATGGAATGAAACCAAACATGGCATGAATGTTCCTCATGAGGTGCTGACTAAGTGTTCTTACTTTGAAGCCGATTCATCATCCAAGATGGCCGCCAGAGAGGGACTTAGTTTAACATAGTACCCTATGGGAAATACATACAAATGTATATCTAAAAATTTATATCTAAATGTCTTCTTTTAGAGAACCACTTAAAGGAATGAAATATAACATGGCATGAATGTTCCTTATGAGGTGCTGACCAAGTGTTGTAACTTTGAAGGCGATCCATCATCCAAGATGACTGCCAACGGGGGACTTCGATTAACATAGGACCCTATTGACAATACATACAAATGTCTTCTTTTAGAGAACCACTAAATGGAATTAAATAAAACATGGCATGGATGTTCCTTATGAGTTGCTGAACAAGTGTAGTAACTTCGTAGGCGATCCATCATCCAAGATGGCCGCCAGAGGCGGACTTCGTTTAACATAGGACCCTATGGACAATACATACAAATGTCTTCTTTTAGAGAACCACTGAATGGAATGAAACCAAACATGGCATAAATGTTCCTTATGAAATGCTGAACAAGTATTGTTACTTTGCAGCTGATCCATCATCCAAGATGGCCGCCAGAGAGGGACTTATCTTAACATAGGACCCTATGGGAAATACATACAAATGTCTTCTTTTAGAGAACCACCAAATGGAATGAAATAAAACATGGCATGAATGTTCCTTATGAGGTGCTGAACAAGTGTTGTAACTTCGTAGGCGATCCATCATCTAAGATGGCCGCCAGCGGCGGACTTTGTTTAACATAGGACCCTATGGGAAATACATACAAATGTCTTCTTTTAGAGAACCACTGAATGGAATGAAATAAAACATGGCATGAATGTTCTTTATGAGGTGCTGACCAAGTGTAGTAACTTTGTAGGCGATCATTCATCAAAGATAGCTGCCAGCAGGGGACTTCGTTTAAGAAAGGACCATATGGACAATACATACAAATGTCTTCTTTTAGAGAACCATTAAAAGGAATGAAACCAAACATGGCATGAATGTTCCTCATGAGGTGCTGACCAAGTGTTCTTACTTTGAAGCCGATCCATCATCCAAGATGGCCGCCAGAGAGGGACTTAGTTTAACATAGTACCCTATGGGAAATACATACAAATGTCTTCTTTAAGAGAACCACTTAATGGAATGAAATAAAACATGGCATGAATGTTCCTTATGAGGTACTGACCAAGTGTTGTAACTTTGAAGGCGATCCATCATCCAAGATGACTGCCAGCGGGGGACTTCGTTTAACATAGGACCCTATTGACAATTCATACAAATGTCTTCTTTTAAAGAACCACTGAATGGAATGAAAGCAAACATGGCATGCAGGTCTTTATGAGGTGCTGACCTAGTGTTGTTACTTTGAAGATGATCCATCATCTAAGATGGCCGCCAGAGAGGGACTTAGCTTAACATAGGACCCTACATGGGAAATACATACAAATGTCTTCTTTTAGAGAACCACTAAATGGAATGAAATTAAACATGGCATGGATGTTCCTTATGAGTTTCTGAACAAGTGTAGTAACTTCGTAGGCGATCCATCATCCAAGATGGCCGCCAGAGGCGGACTTCGTTTAACATAGGACCCTATGGACAATACATACAAATGTCTTCTTTTAGAGAACCACTGAATGGAATGAAACCAAACATCGCATAAATGTTCCTTATGAGATGCTGAACAAGTATTGTTACTTTGCAGCTGATCCATCATCCAAGATGGCCGCCAGAGAGGGACTTAGCTTAACATAGGACCCTATGGGAAATACATACAAATGTCTTCTTTTAGAGAACCACCAAATGGAATGAAATAAAACATGGCATGAATGTTCCTAATGAGGTGCTGAACAAGTGTTGTAACTTCGTAGGCGATCCATCATCCAAGATGGCCGCCAGCGGCGGACTTTGTTTAACATAGGACCCTATGAGAAATACATACAAATGTCTTCTTTTAGAGAACCACTGAATGGAATGAAATAAAACATGGCATGAATGTTCTTTATGAGGTGCTGAACTGTTGTAACTTTGTAGGCGATCAATCATCCAAGATGACCGCCAGCAGGGACTTCGTATAAGATAGGACCCTATCGGAAATACATATAAATGTTTTCTTTTACAGAACCACTGAATGGAATGAAACCAAACATGGCATGAATGTTCCGAATGAGGTGCTGGCCAAGTGCTGTTACTTTGTAGCCAATCAATCATCCAAGATGGCTGCCAGCGGGGAACTTAGTTTAACAAAGGACCCTATGTGAAATACAAACTAAAGTCTTCTTTTGAAGAACCACTGAATGGAATGAAACCAAACATGGCATGAATGTTCCTTATGAGGTGCTGACCAAGTGTTGTTACCTTGTTGCAAATCCATCAACCAAGATGGCTGCCAACGGGGGATTTATTTTAACAAAGGACCATATGGGGAAAATATACAAATGCCTTCTTCTAGAAAACCATTTGCCATTGTCCTTATAAAGTCATTTTCTACAATTTCAATGAATTTATTGGTAATTTCTGATATTAAACCAAATTTGGCCTCAATCATTATTAGGGTATCTGTTATGATTTTAATCTATTTTTACATGATTTCCAAAAACAAAGTAGAATCAGATGAGCGACACATACATGCATTAAACGTCTTACTTACAGCAGGTGTTTTCAGTTGGGATTTCTTATTTCGGTTGTAATAACTCACCAAAGATATCAGTCTTATAATTTGGTATGCCAGACATAAGACTCATCAGCGGCGCTCGAATAAAAACAGTTGTCATCAACACAGTAACACTGTAAACAATGAATTGTTTGCTGTAAATCACACAAGACATTTTTTGATGCTTATGTTTTCTGTAATTCGCCAAAAATTAATGTAGTTTTGATCAAAAGGGCCACCAATTTTGTAAATTTCTTACTTTCCAAACAACAGGGAACATCGATTAGTTGTTGGCGTATCGTCCATTGACAAAAAAGGAAAGAAAAATACTTGAATAAATAAAATGAACAAACTAATCATCATGGTGCGTGTATTTCTGGGACATTTCTGAACACAATGAGTGGAAACCAGTTTCTCCTTTGAATACACTGCGTAGGGTCGCTTGGAGTTGAGGAGAAAAAAGGTGAATGAAACGAGGACCTGATATCCTTCATCAAATTTTTAAGTTAAGTGAGACCTATATATATCTGTACTAGATTTAAATAATTCTAGATATATGAAAGTATTATTTTTAAGCAAAACCATTCATACGGTCTTCCTCTTTCCTTGTTTGTCATTCCTTTGTCGGTCTTTCCTTGGAATACATGTTTTATTAATTTGATGTGTCTACATTTTGTCTAAATTTGTAGGACTATTAGTCATTAATATTGCATATGATATTAATATTTTTGTTTATACTAGTCCGAGGATGAAGAGCCGTACAGTACAATACCAACTTTTGTGATCGAATTCAAAGTCCTCTCAGTCTTAGTTTTTCCTTATGAACGGCGTTCCACTAGGATGGGAAGGAGGATTTAACGCATACGCATGATACCACATAGGAATTTCTAAGTTAAGATTCTGTGGTTGACTCTTTCAACATAAATTCGTAACTACTAAGGAGGCTATCATTTTAGATTATTTTATCTTCTTTGTAGCTACTAATACATCTTCCTTTTGTATGTTAACAGATCTTACCAATCTCCATGCCACAGTAAGACGAAGGAAATCCATGTTTTATTCCACTTCTTTATTAGGGACATCAAAAGATCCATGTAAGATAAAAAAAAGATTAATTCACATAGAAGGGGGGGGGGGGGGGTCAGACTTGCAGCACGTTTTGTTATCCTACATTTGGGGTTAAAGAAATACATATGACTGATTTGATTGATTGTTGGTTGCTTGAAAGTTCAATCCTAAATGTGTTTGGACCTTTCATGAAAAAAAAAGATAATAAATTGTACAGGATATTCATTCTCACCAAAAGTACTAGGATAATAATTCGTCCCGATCAACCCTTATTACAGGACCTACCTGTTTCATGAAATGTTAATTTGTTCTTGTCTGGAACTTCCATAAAATATTTGTCACTGGACGTTAAGCAAATAACAATCAATCATTGTTTAGGAAACACCACTAAAATGCATTTAAAAACGTTCTTACAAAGCATATGCCTATACCAGTTAATCAATATTTTCCAAATTAAGTTACACAGGGAGTGGGGAGGGGGATTCAGGAAAAATCTATGTGAATTAAATTTTTTTTTCCTCCATTGAAATTTTGATGTTGTCCCTTACCGTATATCGGGGTTTTTTTTCGCAGATGTAAAATTTCTCGATTAAGGGGCAACAAAGTTTACAAAAAATTTTGGCGGTTTTTATTTTGGCCGATTCTTAATTCCCAATTAGATATTTTGGCCGATACTGAAATGGTAGCAGTAAAGTTGTAAAAATTGACAAAAAGAATACAGTGAAACATATCTTTGCTGTAGTTCTGTATGAATACATGTACAAGAAATTGAAAGAAATAATTATTGTCTCGCCTGCGACGAAAGACGCGGAAAGCGAGACATAGGGATTGCTTAAGTTAGTTTGATAGGAACAACACGTGATAGATCATTGATATTTAATATGAAGTTGCATTACTATCAGTACATTTTAGTTTGTTGACCATTTCTAGGCCATGGTCCAGTGACTTTGAATTGATTAGCAATTGCCAATGTTAAGTTTTCTACTTAAGTCAGTTTGATAGTTAAGTTTTCTGCTTAAGTTAGATTGATAGGAACTACTGGTGATAGGTCAATGCTATTTTGTGTGAAGTTACATTGCTATCAGTACATATCAGTTTGACGACTATTTTGAGGCCCTGCCCCCTAGGCCATGGTTCAGTGACTTTCAATTAATTAGCAATTTTCAATGATACGTTTTCTGCTTTAGTTAGTTTGATATGAACTACTAGCAATGAATCAATGATATTTTCTATTAAGTTGCATCACTGTCTGTATATCTCAGTTTGTCAAGTTTTTCGAGGCCCTACCTCCTAGTTGGTCCAGCGACTTTGAATTAATTAGTAATGTTGCTGTCCTTCAGACTGTCTTTTTTTTACGCCCGTTTACGGGACATATTATGGTATACCGTTGTCCGTCCGTCCGTCCGTCCGTCGTCAACTTGTCGTGTACTAACTCAAAAACGCTTTAACCAATTTGCATGAAACTTTGGTGAATTGTTTATATCTATTGACGTGAGCTCCCTTTTGATTTTTATAAATTTTAGATTTGACGTTTCCGAGTTATGGGTTTTATTCATTAAAAAAGGGGTGATTTTCCAGTTTTCGGACAATAACTAAAAATGTTTTGAGCGGTTTTTGTGAAACTTTGGTGAATTGTTTATATCTATTGACTAAGCACCCTTTCGACTTTTATAAATTTTAGGGTTTACGTTTCCGAGTTATGGGATTTTATTCATAAAAAAGGGGGGCTTTTCCAGTTTGCGGACAATAACTCAAAAGTGCAATGAACAGTTTTCATTAAACTTTGGTGACTGTTTTATATCTATGAAAATAACCTCTTCAGTTTTTTTTTTTATAAATTTCTAATATGACATTGAGTAGTTATGGAACTTTATTCTTTGAAAAAGCGACGGGTGTATCATGCGCTCATGGTGCAGATCTTTATTCTGAATTTTATGCCGCCAGGCGAGACATATCTCCGTGTCAATAGTTTATTTTAATAGTAAAAAGAAATACATATTGATAAAGGAAAACAATATTTGAGGTAAAACATATGTTTCGAATTGCCAAATATTTACAAAAGCGTCTCACATTTACTTCAGCGCGTTACTTTAGCGCGAATTCTTCCTACGTTTGCCCGAGAAAAAAATCTTCGTTTGCGCTACAAATCGCATTACGTTTGCACGAAATTTATCTGTTCAAAAGCCACTACGTTTGCGCGGGGAAAAAAATCTTTGACTTTTTCCTAAAAACAAAAGAGTAAAATTCAGGTTGTTCTCAGGATTGAATAGGTTAAAAATTCAGGTAAACTACAGGTTCATTCGCACAAACGTAATTACCATTTCTTCGTTCAAACGAAATTCTTGTCATATTCAAATTCGCGCAAATGTAGGTCTCGTGAGATTTTTGCTAGCGGAAGTTCGTCTTCGAGATCATCAAATTGCGAAAGTAACTGAATTCCTAACTCGAATAATTCAGCACCCACTATCCACTACCGTTTATGGGGTGATCGTTGTGATCGGAATATAACAACTGGATTATTCGGTTTACTGAATTTCAGAAAATGAAATTTTTAGGTACATGCAATTTCCGATATCCCATCGATTTTATAATTACATGGCATTAATGGTATATCAATAATGAACTTTTATTACAATTCTTTTTTTTATCTTGATTTAAACACTGCAATAAAGTTGAACACGATATTGACAATGGGTTTACTGTAACCGTTACGTCGCGCGATAGACGATATTCTGAGGGAAGCTGAAGTTCCAGGGGGACTAATATGATGTTTAGTTCAATATCACGTTAGATCGCTTCAACCAATCGAATTATCATTTAGCAATGAATATTTACATAGAGTGAAATAATTTGTTTAATCTTAAGCAGAAAAGTTTCTCTGGAATATAAGATTTTTAATGCGCAACTTGCATGGCATTCATTAACTCACCAAGAGTCGGCTGATCACATATTTTGTAATTCCAACATTAAAAATTCTGCAGTACATAACTCAAATTTCACATTTAAAAGTTGATACTGTCGCATTCAAAAAGGTCATGGGCGACTGTTTTTTTTTTGTGTGTCTCACCTGAACAGAGTAAAAAAGAGAGACTTCGACGTGCTGTTTCCGCGGCATCGGCGGCGGTGTCAACAATTTGTTAAAGTTTCATGCCAAGAAATTTCCTCCGTTGAAATTTTGCAAAAATCCCATAAAGAAAATTATACGGATGATTAATATTGACCATTTACTTGGTACATGGCCGTGTTCTAAGCGACATGAACATGTAGGTCATAAATTAATTTGTTGAAATCAAATATTTAACTACTAATGGGTGCCGTAGGAGCTAGGTCACGGCCACCGGAGTTTTGAGCTAGGATGTGACTAGGTCACTTTAAAGGGAACCACTACTGGTTAATCAATGATAAGTAGGAAGGTATTGGCATCACTCATTTCCAGGGAGATTATTTCTCTGACCCCCCAGTCCTGGTATATTGACTTTGAAACGTTTGCATATAAAAAAGAGGATGTTGTATGATTGCCTACAAGGAATAATTATTGTATATTTCTCAACTTTTATATAAGTAATGAACAAAATATCCGTATTTTAATGCTAGTACCTAAGTAGCGGCTACTGTGCAAGTGATATACCCGGGGACTGATAGTCCACTAACAAAGGTATCGCCCAGCGGTAGTTAGAACATTGACGGAACCAATTGTTCTACTCCAGATGCGCTTTCGACTATTAATGCTGATCGTGATAAAATGAATGACGTTTATGACAGCAGATATAAGATTGATTGGTTGATTGTTGGTTGCGTTTTAAAAGTCCAGTGGCAATTATTTCATGCATGTTCAGGACAAGAACAAATTAACAATACATATGTCCTGTAAAAGGGGCCGTCCGGGATGAAGGTTGGGAAATTTGGACTGCCACTGGAAAATGAGGATAAGTTGGGAAGGGACTTTTTTTCCTTGCAAAAGGCCACGGTCACCTTTGGACCCCACAAAGAGTTGTTGTAAGGGTTCTTAACTTGCAGAGAGCGTGGCATATACTCTCTACATGAGGCATCGGATTTAACGTCTCTGATCGGACGTGGCTGCGTATTTATACACCGACGCCCAGTTGGCAAGGAGGATTTTTCTCAGTGCTGGTCAGAAGAAGACCAAGCCGGGTGCCCATATTTCTCTACTCCCTAGTCACCCTTGTGATGTTGGGAAAGGGGGTAGATATTAGAAGGTTAATCAAAAGATAGAATATAGCATACAAAAAAATTAAGAAATCTTGGAATAAAAGAGATGCTTCTTCATAAAAAGAAGGATGAGAGCGCTCACAACCATGTTAACCCTGTTACATCCTGTTTGTAGCCTGTAATTTAGTGGTTGTCGTTAGCTTTCTCTATGAGTTTTGCACATTTTTGAAGGCCGCACAATGACCCGTAGTTGCTTACATCTACATATTTTGGTCTCTGGTGGATAGTTGTCCCATTGGCAATCATAACACATCTTCTTATTTTTGTTTTGAAAGTTAAACAACTATAATTTTCTGATTCATTTCTATGCAATTATTTGAAAACAATCAGGCTAATAAAGTGATCAAATCTGCGTTGAAAAGATTGGAAAAGTTGTGTGCATAATAATTTCATACCATATTTTAGTCGTCCATTGACGTATATATAGTGGTGAACAAAAAAAATGATGTAGCACTATCGCCGCGTTCGTTGTTATTATGACGCAATCTTTTTTTTTATCAAAATCAGTTACTATTGTCATTGAAATATTCTTCAGTTACGATTTTCTTTCAAGTTATTTGTCCACAAGTTACGATTATCTTTTTTTGGAATTACGATTAATTTCCTTAAATTTTCGATGGCTCGATGGCTATTATTTCGTTAACGAGGCCATATTATATGTATAAGATATTTATAACACACACACACACAACAGAACCGTACAGATCAACCATGCGGCTGAGTAATTCTTGAAAACAACACGTATACACACGGAGAAATTAGCAGAAAACGATTTTAACTCATATTGGGATCGTGGTAACTAACTGCAGTTACCACGATCAGTTTAACACCAGTGATGTTAAACCGTTGTCTGTCCGTCCCGGCGCAGTTCATCAGAAGTTTTGCATACAAATACTCAGCTAGGACAGACTTGTAAATGATATGCAAATGTGCTTTTATTATTTTCTTATTCGTGGCCAAAAACGCAAATAAAGTATTTATGAACAAAAACTCAAACACATATCGATGGGAAACAGCTCGCCTAGACGATCGAGTGCAGCAAAGTTTTTATTTTCTAATAATACAACTGTCCTCAATCACTTTGCCAGCACACTAAGACCGCTGCAGCATACATGTCTCACAAACATAGGCTACAATGAAAAATAATGAAATCAGAATCTTTCATATCACAAAACAATATTTACATAATGTTCTTTTAAGATCTGCAGAAAAAACGTAATGCAATTACAATAATTATAAATTAATACAAAAGATGCTGCAATAAGACTGAGCTTCGAATGGTCAAACTATGAAAAATTTAAATGTATTTTCAATGTAAACTTATACCGCGAATGACCAGTCCGTGCTATCATACAAAGAAACTTTAAACTCTTAACTTAATACTTTAAATATTATTGTAAACATGAACACATGTTCCCAATATAACAACAAACCCATGTGCTATCGATAGTTAATAAATACATTCGTCAAACTATTACTCATTACTGTTTTATTAAAAAAAATGTACTATTTTACTGGCGCAAATGAAGTGCAGATTGGCGCAAATGCAAAACGCCGCAAATGAGGTATGCTATAAATCAAATATGAGAATTTGAGTCAAATCGGTGCACATGAAATTTGAGTGCCCCTTTAAGAAAACATCTTTTTTTCATTTCCGGATTTGTAATCCGTTATTGTTTTTGTATTGTATTATCATATCCTTGCGCATTGTTTGGATTTTTTTTTTGTAGACTACTACACACACATGTTAAATGTAGATAGAAAGTTCAGAATTGTAAGAATATTAATAAATAATATTTTAAAGAAGAAATACGAAAATAAAATTCAAATGCAAAATTCCAAAATGTAGTCGTTTATCTGTCGCGTAAGCTTTTCCTACAAGCTGTTGCTAGGTCAACGTAAACACGAATAAACATGTGAAACTCTTTTATAAATATGAATCACTGCTTCTCATGATCGAATAAGTAAATATCTTTTAAAAAGACCTTTTCATACATATAAGCTGAGGAAATACTGATTTTAACGCAACAATAAAATCAATTAATTCCTGTTTAACAAGGTAATATATTTTCATAAGAATCATTGACGTCTTACTATTAGCCTGTTGGAAGGTAACATAATTTACGGTTATTATAAATTTTGCTTGGATGCATTCCTGTGTCATAAGAAGACTTCAAGAAAAAAAAACGTAAATGAAGTCATAATTATGTGGACTTATTGTACAGAAAACAGTCTGATACTGTGTTTATATATAATCTTTTTAACTGAAATATCGCCGCAGTAATCTAGCTTGGTAGAATTTTCTAGAACATTGATAAACCTAAAAATGAAATGGCATTTGGTAGATCTAATCATTATTGACCTGTGGTGAATTGTTTACCATTGCTTGACATTTTATCTATAATTATATATACAGGAATTTATTGGGTAAAAATGGTTCTGATGTAACTTCAGACGAATTATTTCATTTTTTAAAACTTTTGTTTAATCCCATTAAAACAAGGAAATGATGTGTTTTCTTTTTTTAAAACCTTGGATGGGAAAATATTTGTGCAGGGACATATGGTATTCTCGATTTTAGTAAATTTGACTGTTTTTAGTCAAAATAATATCTAAATCTAAGCTTGCTGTTTCAGTGTTTGGGGAATTGCGACACTTGAACTATTGATGTCATACTGACTCATACAACAATCACTTTTCTTCTGTGGCGTCAGACATTTTCTCTTTTGACTTCAACATTTCCAGTATTGGTGGAAAAATAGGGATAATTTAGGTGGTACCGTGTATTCAAATTCCTTTGAAAAAATGAAAAAAGGGTAATGAACTTCAAAATTGAACTATATTTCTAATGTAGCTGTTCATGGCAGCGTAACTTGATAAATTCATACAAATAGTTCTTATATATAGAAGTTCCTTTATGTATTGAACGACAATCTGTTTGGTTCATTTGACACACTTCATCCTTACTTCATTTTGTACTTGGTACACAATATCAAAATGTGACATTAATGTACAGATTTTATAGAAAATCTATCTTTAAATTTTGCGATTTAATTCAAAAGTGGTAGTAATTTAAGTGGTCCTATGATATAACAATGCAAAAAAAAATATCACTTGTATCTTACTTTTAGTTGTAATTAACATTAAACATGGTTAAGAAGATGTAAAGAAAAACTAAAAGTTCTGAAGGTAACTGGTCCTGGCCCAGTATTGACTGTGTGTCATTACAGGTTTTAAAAAAATAATTTAGTCTTAAATATTTGCTTTGATACCATTCCATGATGAAGCAGAAGCCATTTTGTCATCTCCCATCCCCATGGGATCAAAAAATACTTTCAACTTTCTGTTTGATTAAATCTTTTTAAAAAAGTACAGTCAGAGATATAACTCTATAGGGTTATTACAGAAAATAACTTGCGTGTGTTATTACAGATACTTTCATGAGTTATCTACTCTTTATTCCTTAAATTTTCTAAATCTGTAATAACATATGTTTGTTATTTGTAAAATAAATCAAAAATATTTTAATTTATAGTGGGCTCAAGGGAACTCTTGAGACTTTGCGCAGAAACTAAATGCATAGCCTTGATAACTAATTTTTAAATTAAATTAATACATTTTTGATTAACCATGGTAAATCAATGAGACAAGGCTTTTAAAGGATAAACTTAGCTGTAATAACAAGGCTTAGTTATTAAAGGAATGTAACTTATTATATGAGACACTTGGGAATCACTGGGAAGCTTGCGCAGAACCTCATTACATGCTCTGGTCATTATTTCTTACAATAAATTAAAATACATTGTAATTAAGCATGATGTATGTCTCAGCAAATGCTTTGGAGTGATATAGAGAAGCTGTGATAACACCCTTTAGTTATTACAGGCATATATTTTCTGTAATAACATAGGTATACTATTCAAAATTGTCAAACTATGAACTGTTATATCTTTCTATAGTTAAGTATACATAAAGACAATAGTAATATCAATAGAACTTGCATACATTTTAACTAAACTAATGATGTATATTGTCCCTTTGAAACATGTAACATACATATGTTATCGCAGTTCTTTGATTTTTCAGTCCACAGTAACAAATGTATGTTATTTTTCTGTAATAACCCTATAGAGTTATATCCCTGACTGAAGTATGGAGATGAAGAAATTTTAACATGATTCATACAGGTCATATTCCAAATTTTATATACATTCATGTACAGTGTAATAATCATTGTAGATGGCAAAAAGAATCAATCAAGAAACATTTGATGATGTTGTCAAAGAAAATATGGGAGAGTTTGGAATGGAGGCACAAGAAGCTATTGATGATGCAGTGCACCAATTTGAATCACAAGTATGTGCTGATTGATACAGTGTTCATGACCTCTAGATGACTTTTGTATTTTAAATCCTTAGGTTGCTATTTTCTAAATCTCTTCTCATTCTGATTCATCTGTTTACACAAATGTATATTTTCTCTAAAATAATAGGTTTGAGATACTGCCATTAAATAAACTATATTCAGTGTTGTCTTTTCCTTTGAGTCCTGAAAACGAAATAAACCACCAACAGGTTTCTCACTTTGATAAGTTCGTGAATCCCAGGTTCTTGAAAATTAAAGTGGACTCTGGCACCATTTTTCTAAACAGATGAGTCCAAAGCTACATCAAAATTCTATGACTAAGTCTGAATCATCATTATTATCAAAATTAATGTATACATGTCAATGCATGTATTGTTGTCATAATCTGATTTAGTTAATCTTTTGTGAAGACCAAAAGACTTAAATGATGAGTTAAGTCTCTGATAATGCTGATAAATATCTAGAGCTGTAATTTTTTCTATGGTTAAAAATATTGAGTGCCTGGACTTATTTGAAAAATTCTTAGCGAGAACCTGCCTTCAAATTCTTATATGTGAATACTGACAATTATATACATAAAGGTCTCCTAAAGAATTTTAAAAACAAAAGATTTCATATTTTCATGGTATTGAAAACAGAAGTTATGAATATTAACAAATCAAATAGAGTTAATAACAATTGCTAGGAAAGGAATTAAGAAATTTTATGCAGATTTAATGTCAAACTCATTATTCTCTGTTTCAGGGGGTCAATTTGGCCAACATCGTAAAAGATGCCAGTCTCTTCAGTGAGGATGGTGAAAAAGTAGAGCATCCAGTAATAGCAGCAATTAAACAGTTGAAGATTTCCGTTGACAGCTCTGAGACAGGGGAGATAATCCAAATACTTAGAAAACTTAAGTCAGAATGTGATGTAGATTTAGCAAAAAGATGTATGGCAGGGAATAATGATGCATATACAGTGCTACTCCAGGCTGCAATAAAACATAAAAATGATAATGAATTGTTGAAAGAAATACTTTCAGGGCTGATTTCTTTGACCAATGGTCAGCCAGATGTTTTGGATGAGGCTGGGTGTTCATTTTTGGTAGAAAACTTGACTACAAAATCTGATTATAAAGACCTTTTAGTTATAAATTTGAAACTTATTAGAAATACCTGTATCAAACATGAATCAAATAGACAGATGTATGTCAAAAAGAAACTTATTACTGAATTAGTTAATATATTAATTGTAAACAAAAAAGAACCAGCAGTTGTAATAGAAGCGTGTGGTTTATTGAGATGTCTAACATATGATGATGATGTGCGAGTGCCCTTTGGTCAAGCCCATGAACATGCCAAGATGATAGTTACAGAAGGAAATTGTCTCAAAATGTTACTTGAACTATCTCAAGGTAATGGTTTCATGATACACTTGTAAATTTTAATTTTTTATGCCCCCGCCGTCTGCGTCCCAAAGTTGGTTTCCGCTCTCTAACTTTAGTTTGCGTCTACCAAATGTTATGAAACTTTTACACAATGCTTATTACCACAAAATACAGATTAAGTTCGAATTTTGGTGGTGTCACTTTTACTGTTCTAGAGTAATGCCCACTTACACAATGCTTATTCCCACAAAACTCAGATCAAGTACAATTTTGGGTAGCTTCACTTTTACCGTTCTTCAGTTATGTCATATATATACAATGCTTATTATCACAAAACATAGATCAAAATTGAATTAAGGTGGCGTCACTTTAACTGTTCTAGAGTTATGCCTGTTTACAAATGGAAAAATTGCTGAATTTTTGGTTTCCGTTCTCTAACTTAATTTAGCCTCAACCAAATGTTATGAAACTTTTACACAATGCTTATTACCACAAAATACAGATTAAGTTCGAATTTTGGTGGTGTCACTTTTACTGTTCTAGAGTTATGCCCCTTTACAAATGGAAAAATTGCTGAATTTTTCATTTCCGTTCTCTAACTTTAGTTTGCCTCAACCAAATGTTATGAAACTTATACACAATACTTATTCCCACAAAACTCAGATCAAGTACAAATTTGGGTAGCGTCACTTTTACCGTTCTTCAGTTATGTCTCTTTATAACTTTATATGATATGCAAGTGGGGGTATCATCTGTGTCCCGTAACAAAGTCATTTTCAGCAAAAATTACAAAACTTGGTACCAGTATGGTAAATTCCCTTTTTTAATGGTATAAAGAGATAGAAAATGAAAGGATATGGAGTAAATATACATGGAACAAAATCGCACACAATACATTGAAAACATAGAAAATTATCAATGAACAGGGCTTTTATTCCTGTTCTTCATCTTGACAGTTGATGTAGGGTCTTCAACAATGAACGAATCATTCATACCCTACAACAAGGTCAAGTCGGCCCCTAGCGTCGACTTAAGCGGTACTATTGATAAAAATAAACCACAATTAGATACATAATTTTATTTGAATACAGGATTGCAGTTGTAAATTAAAGTTATTGGTTTTATTTAACCAAAGAGTTCCACTAGATTTATCATACACAATTGGAAATCTTTGCATTTATCACATACAAAATGTACATAAAAAAATCCTAAAACCATGCATCAGAATGGACTTGAAGATATGCAACACAGCAGCACTTTTTGACAAAATGAGGAGAAAAATGACTAAATTGTTTTACAATCTGAAGGATACATTGTACATGTACAAATGTAAGCAACTTCATGCTGTTGGTGCTTGTTTGTCGGTAAGAAATTAGCATCAAGGTTTCAAATACTTTCAATGTACTTCCATAAAGTGAGGGGGCCTCAGTGGCTGAGTGGTCTAAGTAGTCAAACTACCGTATCACTAGCCAGTCAACACTGAGGTGAATTCGAATCCGGCACGGGGCAGGAGGACTCGACTCCAATCTTAATTGACTAGGATGGTCAGTTTTCCTACTGAAGGTCAATGGTTTTCTCCTGGCACTCTGGCTTCCTCTACCAATAAAAACTAACTGCCACGAAATAGCACAATAGTGTTGAAAGTGGTGTTAAACACCAATCAATCCATAACGTGACTTGTAACAAACAACAATATATGAACACATAAAACTCATTTTGGCAACATAGATCAGATCTACATTTGTAATCATACAGATATGGTGTGCTAGAAAAAGTAAGTAAACATAAAATTATGGGTGGATTGAAATAGGAACTCATGTTTTACCTAATGTTTGTTTTTCAGAATACTCTGGTAACACAAATGTTTTAAAGGAGTTATTTTCCACAATGAGTGTCGTAGTGGTTAGAGATGAGTTCTGCAAGGCTGTTATGGATATGGGTGGTTTGGACTTCATTTTAAAGGCTTTACAAAATAATCTAGGAGATAAGGTAATATTTATCATCTTACCTAAACATTTAACATTATGCATGAAATAGTAATAGCTGCTAGTGTACAATGTAGGTGTACTGTATCACTGTTGCATACATTTTAAAGGATTTTATTATTTAGTCAACTCTATCAGAGTGTTTTTCGATTTGGTACTTTCTTCACTCTCTTGAACTAACAACTATATTTTAAAAAAAATGTATTCATATTTAATGAGTTTTTGATATTTATTAAAACATTTTGAACATGTAAAGTATATAATTATTAAGCATGTGAACCCAAAAGCTGTTTGTTACAATTTATTTGTGGCATAAATGCATGTAAGAGAATGTCACAATTTTTTCTAAAGTTTACCTTTGTATTCATCCAATCTATATTTAGGCAAATGTATATAGGAATCATATGAATATAAAATGAATCTTTTATTTTGTTAGGGTATTGTGAAACAAGCACTTGGCTTAGTTAAAGCTTTAGCTGGTAATGATGATGTCAAAGTTGCAGCTGTTTCAAAAGGTGGTATTGAGTTAATCTTAGCAGCCATGACAAAACATCAAGCAAATGCTGCAGTAGCAGACCTGGGATGTGGAACCATTACAAGAGTTGTGCTGCGTAATCCTGCAAATTGTGCTAAGGTCATAGAATGTCAAGGTCATCAGGTCATTCTTCAGGCAATGAAAATACATGTAAAGGAAGAATCTGTTCAGGTATGTTATTCAGAATTATATACTCCACTGTAATGGAGGGGGCATTAAGTTTTACCGTTGTCCATCTGTCCGTCCGTCTGTCCGTCCATTCGTACATCCCGAAATTGGTTTCCATTCTCTATCTGTAGTTTGCCTCAACCAAATGTTATGAACCTTATACACAATGCTTATTACCACAAAAAACAGATCAAGTTTGAATTTGAGTGGCGTCACTTTTACCTTTCCAGAGTCATGCCCCTTCACAAATGGAAAAGTTGCTGAATTTTTTCGTTTCTGTTCTCTAACTGAAAGGGGCATTAGCTGTCAAATTCATGTTCACGGATTTGACTCAAATTTTCATATTTGATTTATAATCTACTAAAATTATATCAAAACTACAATAAGTCTGAAATAAACAATTTAAAATGCACGGAGTCGATAATATATATCAGCATTTCTTGTGTATTTGAGTCTAGATCCCATCTAATTAACCATTGAGATGACCTCTGAAGACTGCCGATGGTCACATAACCCGATATAAACATAAATATAAATAGATTGCGACCACTTGCAATTGGATTTTTCTAGGTCTGTTTGATTTCATGTTTGTGGATTGAATCAGTCAACAAATTGGTTCACCTTTGTTTCACTTTCAATGTTGACTTTCTTTTCCTTTTGATGGCTGAACATGCCTAATACATGCATAACCAATCTCTAGCTAAGGGGTTAAATTGAAGGTCACATGAATACGGATTCAATAAGTTCAAATTATTCACTTGTAAGTGAATAATTCATAAGCGATGTTTCTTAGCTTATTTTGACAAAATTTAACTAAAGTGGCTGCTAAAAGCGATTTATTATTTCACTATTTCACTTTGATTAATGATTGAACAAAAAAAAATCATGTTTCAATTTTTTTGTATCTCCTAGGTAATGCCCCTTTAAGTTGCCTCAACCAAATGTTATGAATCTTATACACATTGCGTATTTCCACAAAACACAAATCAAGTTTGAATTTTGGTGGCATCACTTATACTGTTCTAAAGTTATGCCCTTGTACAAATAGAAAAATTGCTGAATTTTTCGTTTCCATTCTCTAACTTAAGTTTTGCTTCATCCAAATGTGATGAAACTTATAAACAATGCTTATTACCACAAAACTCATACAAGTACAAATTTTAATGGCATCACTTTTACCGTTCTTGAGTAATTTCCCTTTATTATGGTATATGCTAGCAGGGGCATCATCTGTGACCCATGGACACATTCCCCATTTATTTTCTCTCACTTGGTAAACAGTAACAGATCGTTGAATGTTTCAAGACAATAAATTTTCATTTATGAGTGATACCCATGTACACCATGTTGGCCATCTATTTGGTTATAGTTTGATATTAATAACTTCAGGATTATGTACAAGCTTTTAATTTCATCTTCACTTTTGGAAATTAAAATTAAAAAAAAATTAAAAAGTGCATTTAACCTCTCAATCTTATCAAAACTGTAGTGTCTTTTTATGCCCCACCACTAAGTGGCCAGTGCATATAGTTTTATCAATGTTTTATCGATGTACATCTATCCAACATTCCAATATCCAATAGTTGTCTGAGCTTTTTCCCCTTATCCCTGAGCAATTTATATACAGGAATAGTTTAAGGGACATATTATGATACACTGTTTTCAGTCCATCTGTCCACCTGTCGTACAAAAGCAAGAGAATACTTTGATCAAATTTAATGAAACTTGTATTAAAATACTTGAAATGGTTTTTCAGTTTTGAAATTTTTACATTGTATTTATTCATAGTTAAGGGACTTTGACCATATTTAAGCCATTTTTATACTCCCGTTTACAGGACGTATTATGGTATACAGTTGTCCATCTGTCCGTCCGTCGTCAACATGTCGGACAATAACTCAAAAACACTTTAACTAATTTGCATGAAACTTTGGTGAATTGTTTATATCTATTGACATGAGCTCCCTTTCGATTTTTATACGACCGCAAAAAAATTTTGAGGTCGTATATTGGTATGACGTTGGCGTCGTCGTCGTCGTCCGAATACACAATGGTTTTCGCACTCTAACTTTAGTTTAAGTGAATGGATCTCTATGAAATTTTACCATAAGGTTCAATACCACAATAGGAAGGTGGGGATTGATTTTGGGGGTTATGGTACCAACAGTTAAGGAATTAGGGGCCAAAAAGGGGCCGAAAATAAGCATTTTTGTAACTTCCAGACATAACTTGTGTGTTAGCATATGGATCTCTTTGACATTGTACCACAAGATTCCATATCACAAAGGGTCAATGCTGGGATTGATTTTGGGGTTAATTGCCTCAAAATTTTAGGAATAAGGGGCCAAAAGGGGGCAAAAAACAAGCATTTTTCTAGTTTCATGACAATAACTTGTGTGTAAGTGTATGGATCTTTCTGAAATTTTACTACAAGGTTCCATTTCACAAAGGGAAAGCTGGAATTGAGTGTTGTGGTAATTGCCCAAAACGTTTAGTAATAAGGGGCCTAAAAAGGGGTTTAAAATAAGCATTTTTTAGTTTCTAGACAATAACTTGTGTTCAAGTGTATGGATCTCTCTAAAATTGTATTACAAGGTACCATACCACAAAGGCAAGGCTGTTATTGAGCTTGGTTTGGGGGGAAAGGTGGGTGGGGGTGATGAATCATAAGGGGGGCGGGGGTCAAAAAAGGGGTAATTTTTTGTTTTCCTTTTTTTTTTGTTTAAAATTTACATTTTAAGTTAGTTATTTTTTATCACGAAGAGAAAGTAGGAATTGAGTTTTGGGGTTAATTGCTCAAACATTTATGAATAAGGGGCCAAATATTGGTCAAAAATAAGGATTTTTTTAGTTTGCAACAAAAACTTGTGTTCAAGTGTATGGATCTCTGTGAAATTGTATTGCAATGTACCATACCACAAATTGAAGGTTGTGATTGAGGTGGGGGATGATGAATCAAAAGGGGGTTGAAAAAATGTGTGGGAGGTAGGATTTTTTTTTTTCCTTTTTTTTTCTTTAAAATTTTCCATTTAAAGATGGTTGTTTCAGATTTATATATGAAAGAAAATAATAATGATACGGTTATATATCATGAGGAATTGAAATTTAAAATTATGTATATTGGAAATTTAGGTTACATTGGAAAGTAATAATTGGCTTTGGGGGGGTGGGGGGGGGGGGGTTATGGCTCTAATGTTTAAGGAATAAGGGGAAAAAAGGTTAAAAAAACAAGGGTTTCCATTTTAATAGACAAATAATTGAGTAAAGAACATTATTTAAAAGCAGTGTAAGGTTGGTAATTCAAACTCATTTAAATATCTCATCTACACTGCTTTTAAATTATGTAAATTGGAAATTTGCCAATAACTTTATTGTTAATAAATGCATTGGAAATTTGCCAACAATTTTAGTGTAATAAACTTCATTGGAAATTTGCCAATATAAAATTTTGCTGATGAAGGTTTTTTGTTTACCTTTAGCCTTGACTATGAAGTCATTTTCTATTTTTATAGCCTTATGATGTAGTTGAATTATTTAATACTTTTATGATGTGTTTAAATGGGGTTTTATCATGTTTATGGTTGCTTTATTGTTTTAGTATAATAAACTCCATTTAAAATTTGCCAATAAAAAAATTTTTGTTTATTTTTAGCTATGATTATGATGTCATTTTCTATTTTACTTTTATGGTTGCAAAGAAATTTTTATTTTCAGATATTACTGTTAAATGATGCTGATTAAGGTTTTTGCTATGTTTAGCCATGACTATGATGTCATTTTCTATTTTAATATCTGTTATGATGTATTTAAATGGGCTTTTATGGTTACAAAGGAATTTTATTTTTAGATATTACTATAAAATGTTGCTGATGCTGATTAAGCATTTTGTTTATTTTTAGCCATGACTATGATGTCATTTTCTATTTTAATACCTTTATGATGTAATTTCCATTTTTAGATATTACTGTTAAATGATGCTGATTAAGGGTTTTTTGCTATGTTTAGCCATGACTATGATGTCATTTTCTATTTTAATATCTTTATGATGTATTTAAATGGGCTTTTATGGTTACAAAGGAATTTTATTTTTAGATATTACTTTAAATGTTGCTGATGCTGATTAAGCATTTTGTTTATTTTTAGCCATGACTATGATGTCACTTTCTATTTTAATACCTTTATGATGTATTTAAATGGGCTCCCATGTATTTAGATTTTTGATTATTTATACATGTTACCAAATTGGTCCACATTGAACAAAAAGGGTCCAAATTTCAACTTTATTACATTACATCAAACATTGAATTCTACATATTCTTTGATATATTGAAATTAACAAACAATTTAGTTTATGGATATTCCACCATAATAGGTAAATTAAATTTTTTCCAGTTCTTACACCACATTCATCCTGTGTCAGAAACCTATGCTGTGTCAAATATTTAATGACAATCCAAAGTCATAGCTGTATCAAGCTTGAATTTTGTGTCCATACTTGCCCCAACTGTTCAGGGTTCGACCTCTGCGGTCGTATCAAGCTGCGCCCCAGCGAAGCATTTTATTATAAATTTAAGATTTTACGTTTCCGACTTATGGGGTTTTATTCATTAAAAAAGGGGGATTTTCCAGTTTTCTGACAATAACTCAAAAATGCTTTGAGCAGTTTTCATGAAACTTTGGTAAATTGTTTATATCAATTGACTTGAGCTCCCTTTTGATTTTTATAAATTTTCGATTTTACGTTTCCGAGTTATGGGGTTTTATTCATTAAAAAAGGGGGATTTCCCAGTTTTCTGACAATAACTCAAAAATGCTTTGGGCAGTTTTCATGAAACTTTGGTGAACTGTTTATATCTATTGAATTGAGCTCCCTTTCGATTTTAATAAATTTTAGATGTAATGTTTCCGAGTTATGGGGTTTTATTATTTAAAAAAGGGGGATTTTCCAGTTTTCAGACAATAACTCAAAAGTGCTTTGACCAGTTTTCATGGAACTTTGGTGAGGTGTTTATATCAATTGACTTGAGCTCCATTTTAATTTTTATAAATTTTAGATATTACATTTCCGAGTTATGGGGTTTTATTCATTAAAAAAGGGGAATTTTCCAGTTTTCTGACAATAACTCAAAAGTGCTTTGACCAGTATTCATGAAACTTTGGTTACTGGTTTATATCTATTAAAATAACCTCCCTTAAGTTTTTTTTATAACTTTCTGAAATGATATTGAGGAGTTATGAAACTTTATTCTTTGAAAAAGCAACGGGCGTATCATGTGCTCATGGCGCAGCTCTTTTTTTTCACTTTATCAAAATATGAATTTTTGAGGTCTTTGCAAGAAAAAACATTAAAAGGTTATCTCCCCTGCACTTATTTGTCAACCAAAAATCCAATGAATTTTTATCAAAGAAATATAGAGTATACATCGAATTCAGTTAATTTTAAGAAGGTTAAGCTCTAGTTAAGGATATTCTTTACTTTACGTTCTCAGTATAATACAGCATGATAAGGAGTGCAAGCTCAGTAATGCAGTACATGTATCAACATATCAGTCTATCTAACATTTTTGTCGAGCCTGCGACTTTTGTCGCAGAAAGCTCGACATAGGGATAGCGATCCGGCGGCGGCGGCGGCGGCTACGGCGGCGGCGGCGGCGTTAGCTAACTTCTTAAAAGCTTTATATTTTAGAAGATGGAAGACCTGGATGCTTCATACTTTGTATATGGATGCCTCATGTTACGAAGTTTCCGTCAGTCACATGTCCAATGTCCTTGACCTCATTTTCATGGTTCAGTGACTACTTGAAAAAAAAGTTCAGATTTTTTGTAATGTTAAATTCTCTCTTATTATAAGTAATAGGATAACTATATTTGGTATGTGCGTACCTTGCAAGGTCCTCATGCCCGTCAGACAGTTTTCACTTGACCTCGACCTCATTTCATGGATCAGTGAACAAGGTTAAGTTTTCGTGGTCAAGTCCATATCTCAGATACTTTAAGCAATAGGTCTAGTATATTCGGTGTATGGAAGGACTGTAAGGTGTACATGTCCAACTGGCAGGTGTCATCTGACCTTGACCTCATTTTCATGGTTCAGTGGTTATAGTTAAGTTTTTGTGTTTTGGTCTGTTTTTCTTATACTGTATGCAATAGGTCTACTATATTTGGTGTATGGAATGATTGTAAGGTGTACATGTCTAGCTGGCAGGTGTCATCTGACCTTGACCTCATTTTCATGGTTCAGTGGTCAAAGTTAAGTTTTTGAGTTTTGGTCTTTCTTTCTAATACTGCATGCAATAGGTCAGCTATATTTGGTGTATGGAATGATTGTAAGGTGTACATGTCTAGCTGGCAGGTGTCATCTTACCTTGACCTCATTTTCATGGTTCAGTGGTCAAAGTTAAGTTTTTGAGTTTTGGTCTTTTTTTCTAATACTATATGCAATAGTTCAACTATATTTGGTGTATGGAAATATTTTATGATCTATATGTCAGTCACGCAGGTTTTATTTGACCTTGACCTCATTTTCAAGGTTCATTGCTCAGTGTTAAGTTTTTGTGTTTTGGTCTGTTTTTCTTAAACTATAAGCAATAGGTCAACTATATTTGTTGTATGGAAGAATTGTTAGCTGTACATGCCTACCTAGCATGGTTCATCTGACCTTGACCTCATTTTCATGGTTCATTGGTCAATGTTTAGTTTACTTGGTTAATGTAAAGTTTATGTGACAGTTGTAATAAAGCTTTATATTTAGGACTATCAACATAATATCAATGATTAGTAAAGAAGGCGAGACATTTCAGCGTGTGCACTCTTGTTAATCTTTAATGTTAGAGAATACTGCTGTATTTGTATGTTATTACAGCTAGCACTTAATTCAATACTGGGTACTGTTTATGAGTAATAAAAGGTTATTATATTGACTGCTTTCTTTTTCAGAAACAGGCATGCATGGCTTTAAGAAATTTAGTGGCAAGGACGAGAGAATATTGTGAACCAATCCTAGAACTAGGAGCTGAGACTTTGATTAACATGGCAAAAAATAATCATAAATCATGTACCGATGAAGCTAAAGCTGCCCTGAGGGATTTAGGATGTCAAGTAGAACTTAAAGAATTGTGGAAAGGAGAGAAAGTGGAAATAGCTTACTGATCTCTTTTATTTAATTATTATTTATTATCTAGTTTCATATACTGCTCATTAAAAATGAACGAACAATGAACAAAATTTTGAAAGGAGGCCTTTAATGTACTTCTGTATTTCAGTCATACATACATACATAAATATAAATCTTGTCTTAATTGTGTTGTCAAATGATTTATATATATACTCTTCTATAGTGTAAGTTCTTACTTTAATCTGTGATTATCTGCTTAGCATATGTTATTTGGATCTACAATCAATTGATAACAAACATTAGTTAACCCCACCATATTGTTTATTTAGATATAGGAAGATGTGGTATGAGTGCCAATGAGACAACTCTCCATCCAAGTTACAATTTATAAAAGTAAACCATTATAGGTCAAGGTACGGCCTTCAACACGGAGCATTGGCTCACACCAAACAGCAAGCTATAAAGGGCCCCAAAAAATAACTAGTGTAAAACCATTCAAACGGAAAAACCAACGGTCTAATCTATATAAAAACGAGAAACGAGAAACGAGAAACACGTATGAACTACATAAACAGATGACAACTACTGTAATCAGATTCCTGACTTAGGACAGGTGCAAACATTTGCAGCGGGATTAAATGTTTTAATGGTACCAAACCTTCTCCCTTTTCTGAAACAATAGTATAACATCACAACATAGAAAAACACACTATAAAATATCAATTGGAAGGCTTAACTTAATCAAAAAACGTAAATTAACACACAATGAACGAATAAATTTGACCTGTGACACCTGAATGCAGATACAGTTAATAAAAAATTACAAGGGATAAATAAAGTCAAAAGTAAATAAACAGGTTTAAACAAAGTTAAAGTATGATATCACTGTGAAATGTCAAACAATTTTTAGATAATCATCACTTTTGAAGAAACCTGCATCATATTATTCACAGGTAAATGAAAATAATTTTGTTGTTAAGTACACTTCTTCTTCTGTGTGTATAAAATCTTCCGTTTAGGAATTATCCCGAATACCAAGAAATTTCTTTAATATCAATAAAACTAATCTAACACTTGGTACATATGGGGTGAATATCAACAATAAAACTATACAATTAGTGCTAGATAAAACTTCCTGTACAGGTCCAAAAACAGCATCTAAGGAAAAATTAAATAATTTTGATGTTCATAGTATGAAGAAGTGAAAATTTGTAGTAATACCAAATAATCAAAGCTGGTATATAGACAAGATCCATGTTAACATTAAATAACAAAAAAGCATTACAAATAGTATCAACAGGTCAAATTAAAAAGAAAGTACGATTTGAGAGTACTCACAGTTACTGACAGCTAATTAAAAGCCAAAACAATTAATAATAAAAAATCATGCATCAGAGACTAAAATCAACTAAAATACATCCCAGGGATTTAGTATTTTAACGTCATGAACAGTCAAAGAAGACATGACTTGTGCAATGCCAAAAATAAATGTATCGACAGGTAGTAGGATAGTTAGGAGTGACTTCTTTATAGATAAAAATGAACGTGTGTGTGTCTCTATACATCCCATTTGAAAAGAAAATACAAATTTAGTTATGTTTTAATTTGCTAATGACAAAATCGATATTAGTGCCAATGTAAACTATATTCAGAGATCTAATTACAACATTGGTACGATAACCCTTACTAATAAGTTTGTTTAAAGGTTCGATGAGTTTACACAGATCACATAATGATTTCCGCGTTTTAAGTACCATATTACCATAAAATTTAGGATGTGAAATACCATTTTTATACGACCGCAAAAAAATTTTTGTGGTCGTATATTGGTATGACGTTGGCGTCGTCGTCGTCCAAAGACACATTAGTTTTCGCACTCTAACTTTAGTTTAAGTGAATGGATCTCAATGAAAATTTACCATAAGGTTCAATACCACAAAAGGAAGGTGGGGATTGATTTTGGGGGTTATGGTACCAACAGTTAAGGAATTAGGGGCAAAAAATAAGCATTTTTGTAACTTCGAGACATAACTTGTGTGTAAGTGTATGGATCTCTCTGACATTGTACCACAAGGTTCCATATCACAAAGGGAATGCTGGGATTGATTTTGGGGGTAATTGCCTCCAAATTTTAGGAATTAGGGGCCAAAAAGGGGCAAAAAACAAGCATTTTTCTAGTTTCATGACAATAACTTGTGTGTAAGTGTATGGATCTCTCTGACATTGTATCACAAGGTTCAATATCACAAAGGAAATGCTGGGATTGATTTTGGGGGTAATTGCCTCCAAATTTTAGGAATAAGGGGCAAAAAACAAGCATTTTTCTAGTTTCATGACAATAACTTGTGTGTAAGTGTATGGATCTCTCTGACATTGTATCACAAGGTTCCATATCACAAAGGGAATGCTGGGATTGATTTTGGGGGTAATTGCCTCCAAATTTTAGGAATTAGGGGCCAAAAAGGGGCAAAAAACAAGCATGTTTCTAGTTTCATGACAATAACTTGTGTGTAAGTGTATGGATCTTTATGAAATTGTACTGCAAGGTTCCATATCACAAAGGGAAAGCTGGAATTGAGTTTGGGGGTAATTGCCCAAAAAGTTTAGGAATAAGGGGCCAAAAATAAGCATTTTTCTAGTTTCCAGACAATAACTTGTGTTCAAGTGTATGGATCTCTCTGAAATTGTACTGCAAGGTACCATACCACAAAGGGAAGGCTGGGATTGATTTTGGGGGTAATTCCCTCAAAATTTTAGTAATTTGGGGCCATAAAAGGGCAAAAAAACAAGCATTTTTCTAGTTTCAGGACAATAACTTGTGTGTAAGTGTATGGATCTTTATGAAATTGTACTGCAAGGTTCCATATCACAAAGGGAAAGCTTGAATTTAGTTTGGGGGTAATTGCCCAAAAAGTTTAGGAATAAGGGACCAAAAAGGAGCCAAAAATAAGCATTTTTCTAGTTTCCAGACAATAACTTGTGTTCAAGTGCATGGATCTCTCTGAAATTGTACTGCAAGGTACCATACCACAAAGGGAAGGCTGGGATTGATTTTGGGGGTAATTCCCTCAAAATTTTAGTAATTAGGGGCCATAAAAGGGCAAAAAAACAAGCATTTTTCTTGTTTCAGGACAATAACTTGTGTGTAAGTGTATGGATCTTTATGAAATTGTACTGCAAGGTTCCATATCACAAAGGGAAAGCTGGGTTTGAGTTTGGGGGTAATTGCCCTAAACGTTTAGGAATTTGGGGCCAAAAAGGGGCCAAAAAACAAGCATTTTTCTAGTTTCCAGACAATAACTTGTGTTCAAGTGTATGGATCTCTCTGAAATTGTACTGCAAGGTACCATACCACAAAGGGAAAGCTGGGATTGAGTTTGGGGGTGATGAATCATAAGGGGGTTCAAAACATTTGGGGGGGGGGGGGGGGGGGGATTTAAGTTCTTAGACCACTTTCATTCTGTGTGAGAAACCTATGCTGTGTCAAATATTTAATTACAATCCAAATTCAGTGCTGTATCAAGCTTGAATGTTGTGTCCATACTTGCCCCAACTGTTCAGGGTTCGACCTCTGCGGTCGTATCAAGCTGCGCCCCAGCGGAGCATTTTATTAATAAGTTTTCTACAGGTACAGCCAAATTTACTAATCAAATCTTTGTATCTATGAAAGAATTTAGTAAAAGTTTTAAGTAATTTATAGTAACGAAATCCCTGACTTAATAATTTACCAGTGATGCATTGATTACGTTCGTTAAAATCTATGACATCACTACACACACGGGCATACCGAACGAGTTGGGATATATAAACACCGTATGATGGAGCCAAAGGCATTTCGCCGTCTAAAAAAGGAATTTGCCTGTCTCAAGTCAGGAGCCTGTAATTCAGTGGTTGTCATTGGTTCATGTCTGCCATATTTGTTTTTTGTAGGTTGTATTGTTATAAATTAGGCCGTTAGTTTTCTCGTTTGAATTGTTTCCCATTTTTCATGTCAGGGCCTTTTATAGCTGACTATAGGGTATGTGTTTTCGCATTGTTGAAGGCTTATGGTGACCTATAATTGCTTAATAGCCACATCATTTTAATTCTGATGGATACTTGTCTCATTGGTAATCATACCACATCTCCTTATTTGTATATTTATTTTATTGAATTGATCAATACACTGCAGTTGGTGTAGTCAGTGAAGTGTGTTTTCAGGTTAAAAACTCTCCCATTAGGCCATTATTTTGCTTATAATTTGAATAAGAGGAGATGTGTGGTTTACATTAATGTGACAGCAATCCAATGACAAAAACAACTAAAAGACACCTAGATGGCAACATACAGTATTTAACAATAGACAGGTGTTCATGCAATATGTCAAGCTCTAAATTGTCTAGAGTCTATAAAAGTTGTGAAAATAGTAAACAGAAACAATCAATGAACTACATGTTTTGTACCATCAACACACTATTCTCCAATTTATAATTTCATGCTTTTTCATTGTTTATATACATGTATATAAAAAAAACCTAAGTAAGTGGATGATAGGGGTAATGTTGATCTTTCTGTAAGGTGTAATTGTTTAGTTTGGTAAAAGACCTTCAAGCAGCTGTTAACATGAAGAACAGCAATAAAAGTGTGGTTTTATGATGCATTGGTTATTTCTTAGTTTTCAAGGGATTTCTGCCCCATTTACACCCACTACATACCCTTTTCTTCTCCAATGCATACAATATTAGTTAAAACATGTGAAATTTGAAAGTTAGATGACTTTAATTGCTTGAAAGCAATTTCTAGAAAAAAGGAAAATAATCTAACAATTATCTCCACATGTGGAGCAGGATCTGCTTACCCTTCCGGAGCACCTGAGATCACCCCCAGTTTTGTTTTTTTTTTTTTTTTGGGGGGGGGGGGGGGGGGTCGTGTTGCTCAATTATTAGTTTTCTATGTTGTGTTTTGTGTACTATTGTTTGTCTGTTGGTCTTTTCCTTTTTTGGCCATGGCATTGTCGGTTTATTTTTGACTTGTGAGTTTGAATTTGTGTTTTTTTAGCTTTTGTCTGTCATTTTCAAAACTGATTAAAGCGGTTACCAACTAGAATAAATGCAAGATCTATATAAATACCAATATGACTGGAACTATCAAGTGACTCTTGATTTTTAAATTTTAGTGTTTTTGCCTTTTATAATGAAAACTATATTGAATATACTGTAAACAGCAAAAATAAGTCATCATTAAGATCGACCGTGCCAGATCTTCATCGGTGGTCAAGGTTGTGACAAGCCGTAGAAGATGACCAGCATTTAAAATCTACAGATAAGTCAATATGGTTGAAATCGGCTCTTTATAGGAGTTATTGCCCTTAAATGACGATTTTTTTTTTACACATTTTTTTCGTAATTTGCTATTATTTTGAAAACTAATTAAACATGAAGTGTAAAAGTAAAAAATGTCAGCAATACAAGTTCTTCTAATTTAGTTTTATCCAAGGGTTTATCTTGCACACTTTTAATGATAGACCGGATCTGTAAAAAATAAAACGATAAGCACGACAAGAATTACATATAATCAATATGACAGAAGTCTTCAATAGACTTCTAATAGGGTTTACTGCCCTTAAAGGAGTACATAACACTACAGGGAGATAACTCTGTAAAAATCAGCTGAACGTTTTAATTACGTTCTAATGTAAAGGAAATATTAAGCTTCTGAATGATCAAAATATGTGTTTGTCAAACTGCTATATATCCAATGAAATTTTTCCGATAAGGTGTGTGGTTCAAGTTTTTTGAAATTTTTATGTTTTTGTCAAAGGGTCAAAGTAAATATTTTGTCAAAATTTTATGAAAATTAAACGAGCCAAATTAATTTTAGTCATGGTGTTTGGAACCACCTTAAATAACAACACTTTTTGTCATTATTTTTTACGTTTTCGGCCAATTATCTCAAAAACTGTAATAGATAAGTAGAAACTGTAACAGAAAAAAATATCAACGGTACAAGATCTACAAAAATGCCACGAAATAAGATCAACTAATGATTGCAATACTAGTATAGTTAAAAATAGAAAATGCCATAGTTTTAACAGGTGAATTATTCCGACTCTTATGAGCCTCTTGTTATATTATCGTCAAAATAGAAACAACGTGTAGAGTGCCACGCTCTCTGTACGTTAAAGAATCCTAAATACAACCTTCAACACTAGACAGATTTACATACCATATGCCAAGGTCTAAATAGTCTCTAGTCTTTAAACGTTGAGAAAAATTAAACAGAACCAATAATAGATCTGACAGGAATCCATGGACGTGCACATGAACATGTAGCGGGGTTAGTTTTCGGGAATACTGAAATAGGTCGATTTTTTTTTAGGAGAAAAGATTCTCAGTTTACAGAGAAATAAAAGCGAAATGAAATATAGTATTGAACAAAACATCATTATCTCTTTTCACAAACAAATCTTACGACTAAAATTGATCTTTAGTCATACTGAAATGTTCTTATAAATATTAGATGTGGTATGATTGCCAATGAAACAACTCTCCACCAGAGACCAAATGACGTAGAGGGTTGGCAATTATAGGTCACCGTACGGCCTTCAACATTTAGCAAAACCCATAGCGCCAAGCAAGCTATAAACAATTATAAAACAATTCAAACGAGAAAACTTACGGCCTGATTTATGTAAAAACAATAAACGAAAAACAAATACGATAAACATGCTCAGCAACAAACGACAACCACTGAATAACAAGCACACAAACATCTAACACAAAGGACACAAAGTACAGATCTGAGAGTTCTCGCAGTTACTGAAAGCTAGTTCAAAGCCAATAACAACTAAAACAAAAATCATGTATCTAAGACCAAAATATTTACTATTTCTTCACTTAAGATTTTTTTGTGAAATTCACTGCAGATCACAAGATAATTTGAGACAATCTTTATTTTAGACAAAAAGGTCCTGATATTCAAAATAACAACATAAACAGTATAAAATGGTTAAGTTCAGATCTTAACTGCATAACTCTATTCTATTAATGTGAGTTCAACATGAAAGTGACGGTGCTGATACAACCCCAAAATTACGGATTGTCGTCTCAAGAAGAATGAATATTTGCGGTAATCACTTCATGCCGATGGTAACTGGAAGCGTTGGTCGTGCATATTTCTCGACAGTCGTTTCCATGGTATAAGATTACCTTCGATATGGCTACTTTTTTTCTTTAATTTTGTAGTAACACTTTATTCGTTGTGATATTTGTTAGATACATTTCTTCTATGTTGGTCATAACCTGTTTTAAGGTATGGATCCTATACTGGACTAGCGTATACTACAATTGCATGGTCGTACCAGTGATTTGAATGCATTTCTTCATTGCGGTTGATAATATATTCATTTTTTGTTGTTGTGTTCTATTTGCTTTGTCACTTTTGTTGTTCACATGGTGATGCAATAGGAGTTCTGATGTACATGTACAGCCTATATTTGACGTCATATTTATTTTGCGCCGTTGACTGATTCAAGAGTGTTACAATGTAAGTTGTATGATGTTGCAATTGTGTTGTTTTCCCTGATGATGGTAAGTACATATATATATTATTGCATTTGTCTAATTAAATGATATTTTCCATTTATCAAAAATGTAATTCGTCACAGTTTTATCCAAACTGAATTTCCTCGGGAAAACTGATTAGTGCACTGCACCATGATGATATATAAATGTCTCTGGTATAATAACCAAGGATTTTTCAAAATCCATACTCCATCACTGTTAAAAGTTTTTAATTGCAACACTTATTTTTCATATTCATACAAGAACCCCATCAGTATATATCCCAGATAAAGCACATGGGCCTTGGGGAAATAGTTTATCAACACCGTTTTCGTTGGATAGAGAGCGTTTAATATTCTTAAATAATAACCCTGAGCTGCTCTGTTATAAGATGGCAGCTGACTCAAAAGGAACATTTTCGGCAGAAAAACAGAAAGCTAATTTTACATCATTTTATGTCTGTAAATGGCAGTAAAGAAATTTTAAATTTTTGAAATACTAAGGCTTTTCTACCTCAGGAATAGATTACCTTAGCTGTATTTGGCAAAACTTTTAGGAATTTTTGGTCCTCAATGCTCTTCAACTTCGTACTTTATTTGGCCTTTTTAATATTTTTTGATTCGAGCGTCACTGATGAGTCTTTTGTAGACGAAAAGCGCGTCTGGCGTAAATATAACATTTCAATCCTGGTATCTATGATGAGTTTATTCTTAAGCAAGTACAGAATTTCAACAAGTTGTTGTCTCTTTCAGACAAGTAAAATATGATGGAGTTGTTTTAAAAAAAAGTAAATTAATGTTGATCCCTGCACAATGCCAATTTTGAGCTTTTGCTTCTGATCTGCAAATGCAAGATGACGTTGCTGTGCAACACAATTTACATAGCACCCTATGTGAAAGACAAAGAAATAGCTAAAAACATAAGGTGGGAGCAAAACCAATAAATCTGTGATAAGACTGTCAAACATACCCACACAAATTTAACAATTACTATCCACATTGCTCTTTGTCTACACTTGTTTTCATTATAAATATAAACATATTTTGAAATGAGGCTGAGGGTTGTCCTAAGTCAGGAGCCTGTAATTCAGTGGTTGTCGTTGTTGCTGTAAAATATTTGTTTTTTCGTTCATTATTTTGTACATAAATTAGGCAGTTAGTTTTCTCGTTTGAATTATTTTACATTTGTCATTTCGGGGCCTTTTATAGCGAACTTTGCGATATGGGCTTTGCTCATTGTTGAAGGCCGTACGGTGACATATAGTTGTTAATTTCTGTGTCATTTGGTCTCTTGTGGAGAGTTGTCTCATTGGCAATCATACCACATCTTCTTATAAAATAAAAAAAGCAGACAAATAAACCAATAGCTTTAAACTATAAAACATGTAGTTAAACAATTGCAATTATACAGTAATAATAATAATGACTTTTCTTTCAGATATATGCGCTCCATGTAAACTGGAATCCGCTTGTATTACGCTACGTCTATGAACAAAGTGTAGTAATCAGCCGAGAACCAGCTTACGCTCCATGGTACACGATAACATTGTAAATGTCATATGTAGGTCTAAAAATGAGTACCGAATACTTGATTACTACCTTCGTTAGGCGAAATAGATGAAACAGTTTCAGATTTCTCTATTGGATCAATGTTTTCTCGATCTTCTATTAATGCCGTTAGTCCTTCGTGTTGCTCTCTTAAGGCATTTCTCATCTGATTTAAACTGTTTGTCATATGCACAACAGCCGTTTTTAATTTTGCATGTCTTATTCTTAAGCTTGTTCGATTTTGCGTATCCGATACATTACAATCCTCTTTCTCCAGAATTTCCACAAACTTGTGTAATTGTTCCTTTATTACAAGTTCTATTTGAAGAATGCTTTTTAGAAGCATTTCAATGGAAAATTCTAATTGTTGTCCCTTTGTGTTCAATGTGAAGGTGTCGGCCGAACTGCAAGTATTTCTTGACTCAGTAGACTGATAACAGCGAATATTTTCTTGAGTCTGAGGTATAGACCACTGAAAAGGCTTTTTTTCTCGACGTTTAAACACATTTCCCATTTTCGCGTACGTACGTAGCCCTTTCCGCTCCTCTCAGCTGTTTCAAGAACCTCAACAAGTGCTCATTCCACAAATTAAATTACGGTGTGATTGTATAGTTTTATATAAAATAAACTCTTTATTACACTTTCCGTTCCGTTTCTAATAAAATTGCTTATGAATTATAAATTGCATCTCAAATACACAAAAGCATGTGAACATTTATTTTCCAGGCGTATGACCTGTAGTGTTATTTATATTATTATAATTATCTTTATTGCAAAACATGAAACCCTGGCGGGTTAAAATGCAAAGATAGTACATTGTATAATATATATTAAATAGATTGTTTTTTTGCTCTGCAACGTTGCCGACAGACGATGCTTACTACTTCAAAATTTAGATTTTGATCATGTGTATAAAAGTATCAAAGCAATTATCTATCATCTCTTGGAATGTTAATGGAATGTTTAAAAGAATAAGTGGTAACAGAGTTTGTAAACTAGATGATAATATTATTTGTCAAATTATGACTGCAGATATTGTTTGTTTTTCAGAAACACATATCCCCTCCAAAAAGATTTTAAACTATGATGGATATAAATGTTTTGTAAACTGTAGATCATATGATTCAAATAAGGTCAGAGGTGGTTTAGCTACTTTTTTTAAGAAGGAAATATTATCAGGTGTAAAGTTGATGGACAAATCCATGGATGATATAATGTGGTTCAAACTAGACAAGAGCTTTTTTTCAGTTTTGATAGAAATGTATATTTATGTTTCCTATATATTCCTCCTTCCAACTCATCTTACACATTAAGAACAAATTTTGATAAACAAATTTTTGAGAAACTCGAAGCAGATATTCGCGAAATATAGTATATCAGGGGACGTTATCCTTATGGGAGATCTAAATGCACATATTAACTGTAAAGAGTTAGATTTCATAACAAATGACAGTTTGGACAACTTTCTTCCCACTAATTATGTTGCAGATAGTGTATGCAAATTTAGAAATACTCAAGTACACCAAAAAACTAATAATTATGGAAAACTTATACTTGACTTATGCACAGAATCTCAATTAAGAATCCTTAATGGAAGAACACTTGGTGATTCGAAAGGTAAAATCACTTTCTATAATCATAATGGTGTGTCTAATGATGACTATTGTTTATGCTCATCTGAATTTTTACCAAATATTGTCAATTTTAGTGTAGGTCAATATGAACCAACAATCTCTGATCACTGTCTAATCTCAATAACCATACTATCTCAATTAGTAAAGGAGTCATTTAATAATTATGTTAAGCCTACTCTTAGAAGAGTTAAATGGACTAACAAACGAGAAGAAGTTTTTATGTCTAATATGTTGAAATTTAACTTTAGAACTATTAACTCTTAATTAGATAATTTCACCCAGAAAATGGATGCAAATACTACATTTGATTCCACTTTAACTCAAAGTGTTAATGACACAGTCTCGAGTATATCATCAATATTGTACAATGCTGCTTTTAAGTAAGACTAATAAAACCCCTGATATAGCCAGGAGAAATAAACGAAGAAAAACAAAAAAGCCATATTATGATAATGAATGTGAATCTAAATATAGGTCTCTAAAAAGTCTGACTAGAAAATTGTGTACTGAGCCCTGGAATGATAGTCTTAGACACAAAGTATTATATCATAAAAAGGAACTAAATAAACTCATAAGGAAAAAATGTAGACAATTTAGACATAAAATGATAAAACAGATTATAGATTCAAATAATAGCTGTTCAGATGATTTTTAGAAAACTATTAAAAGACTTTAAAAGGAGAACTTCAAGGATCCTAGCTCTAACATACAACCTAAAGAATGGTTTGAATATTTTAATAAACTAATGAATATTGATTATGATAAAAATGTACTTAACGATAAGAAAATTTATACTGCTTTTAATGATTGTAATACTGAGATTTTAAACAGTTATATTACAACTGAGGAGGTGGTTATCGAGCTAAATCTTTAAAGAATAATAAAGCAAGTGGTTCAGATTGTATTACAAATGAAATGTTGCAAATATCTTGTAATATTGATATTGATGTTTATGTAAAATTGTTTAATCTTATTCTTAAGTCTGGTATTTACCCAACTTTATGGAGAGAAAATTTTATTAAGCCCATTATTAAGGGTGGGTGTTTTAATGATCCATCTAATTATCGAGGTATAGCCCTTTCAAGTTGTTTAGGATATTTTTTTCTTAAAGTATATAGCAGATTAGAAAAATATCTTGAAGGAAATCAAATTATTTGTCGTGAGCAAATTGGATTCAGAAAGGGAAGTCGAGCAAGTGATCATGTTTTAACTCTTAAAACTATAATTGATAAAGCATTTAAATCATCAAAAAAGATATATGCCTGTTTCATAGATTTCAGGAAGGCATTTGATACTATTAACAGAGAGGCTCTCTTTTACAAATTGTCTTATTACAACATAGATGGTCCCTTTTTAGGTATAATGAGAGATATGTATAAAGAGGTTTTGTACTCCGTGAAGATCTCTGAAGGTGTCACTGATTTTTTTAATTCCACATTTGGGGTAAAACAAGGGTGTATTTTAAGCCCCACATTATTTTCTTTATATATTAATGATTTACCCCCTATTTTTGACTCCACGTGTGAACCACCCAAGTTGAATGATAATGATATTTCATGTCTGTTATATGCTGATGATTTAGTTCTTATTTCTGAAACTACTAATGGTCTACAAAAATGCCTTGATAAGCTAATTTTATATTGCACTAGTTGGGATTTAACAGTAAATCTTGACAAATCCAAAGTTATGATTTTTAACAAATCTGGTAAAAAAATTACAAAAGACAAGTTTATTTTTAATGATTATGTTTTGGAACACTGTACAGAATATAAATATTTGGGTATACTGTTTAAACCCTCTGGTAGTTTTACTGAGGCAGTGAGACTTCTTTGTAAAAAAGCCTCAAAAGCTATATTTTGTATTAGAAAACTGTTTCTGAAGATATTATTGTTTTACCTCACCTAAAGCTTTTTGATGCTTGTGTTAAACCTATAGTCAAAATATTGGTCATTGGCTACCATTAAAATTCAGATTAAATTTGCAAAACTTTAATTGGAGTAAATAAAACAGCTGTCAATTTAGCAGTACTAGCTGAACTCGGTATGTATCCAGTTTTCATAGAAGCTAGCTTTAAAACTGTCAATTGGCTTCTGGTTGCATGTGATAAAATCTGGTAATAATTGTTTACTTTAAGATGTATATAGTTCAAACCCGCAATTAACCAATGGATTTGCAAAAAAGATTGAACAGTTACTTGCTACATTAAATTTTTCACATGTTTGGGAAAATCATGATACTATTTTAAAAAGGCGTTTATTATATGCACTTCATGCCAAACGTATTGATAGATATCTGAATTATTGGAAAGAAAATAAATTTTTGTGATGATACTTGAAATCATTGCACGGCAATACGCTCAGAACATATAGACAGCTTAAAGAAAATTACAAATTGGAAACCTATTTATTGTTAAATATTGATAGAAAAGTAATAGGACATCTTGCCAAAATTCGCATAAGTAATAGTTCTTAAAATTGAACAAGGTCGACACACTAAAACTCCTGTAGAAGAAAGAATTTGTCCCTTGTGTCTTTTAGAAGTAGAAGATAAATTTTATTTCACTATAAAATGTACAAAACTGAATACAATAAGAGAACAATTATTTTCCAAAATTAGTGAAATAGTTCCCTCTTTTTTAAATATGACTAATGAAGCAAGATTTAAATTTTTGTATACGTGCGGTGAGACTGATATAATTAGAATTATTGTAAAATTCATAAGCGACATGTACTAGAAATGCTTTATTGAGTACTAAATAACTTTGTGGTACCACCTCCTCAGCAGAGATTATATACATTTATTATTGTAACAATATTTTCTTTTAACAATGGAGGGGATATACAAATATATATATATATACACATTAAATTTATCAAAGAAGCACTTGGTGTTCATTGCAAGGCTTCAAATGATGCTTGTCGTGCTGAGCTTGGTCGAATTCCACTCAAAAATAAAATTATATTTTCAAGCATAAATTTTTTAGAGCATATACTTTCATCAGAAAATACACTTGTAAATCAAATTTTCTGTGCAACAGGTTGTCAAACCCCTGGATCAAAAAAACTAAATGCACTTTACAAAAATTAGGAAATTCATATCTTGTAGAAAAAAGTTGTTTAACAAAGCAGCACTTGGGACAAGTAAAACAAAGAATTTATGATCAGTGCTTGCAAAATCAAAATGCAAACATACAGGAATCTTCTAAACTTAGTTTCTTTCGTCGAGTCTACAAAATGGGTCAAAGACCATCATATGTTGATTCACTAAACAATGTAAATGATAGAGCAGCAATATGTAAAATACGCATAAGTGCACATTCTTTAATGATTGAAAAGGGAAGACATCTCAACATTCCTAGAGAGGAAAGATACTGTCCTGTCTGTAAAAATGGGGAAATTGAGGATGAACAACATTTCTTATTACAATGTAATAGATTTACCTCAAAACGAGAAATATTAGAAAATAAAATAAATGTTATATTTAAAATACAGCGTAACATTACCACTGATGATAAAATATCTCTATTGGTTAACTAAAGCTCAGCATTATTACTAAGACTGTCCTCCTCTTTCATATCAGAGTGTCTAAATATAAGAAATAGTGAACTAATATGAATCACCAATATGTAACTTTTCATTCTATAATGATATGTTATCATGTAACTTTTCATTCCACCATGTCAATTAATATAATTATATGTATGCAATAGGTCTTAACCATTTATTGTTAATGAGTTTGTGCCAATAAAATATTTGTATTTGTATATTTGTATTTGTATTGTACAATGTTTATAAATGTGGTCAGATATATGTTTGTATGTTTATGTATATGTCTTGGTAACAATCCTATAATTTTGGATTTTAAACCGATAAAATATCTTATCTTTATGACTTAGATTATTATTAGATTTGTTTACATCGTTAGCTATGCCAACATTTGATGTGAAATAGGTCACATATCAAATAAAAGATGGGGGTTGTAATGATATTGCTATATCACCTTATCAATCTATTTACATTTATAGAGACTCCGCCTATCTTATCTTTATTGACAATATGAACAGTTACACGTGCTTAAAGTTCATTGACTTTATCTATATATAACACACTGGGGTTTGATATCATGTGCAGTTATATATCATGTAGTCTTACAATAAACGTATTAATTATATGGATTAACTCAATTGGCCTCTAACAATGGTAACATAACATGGTGTCAGATGTAAAAATAGTTAATAGCAAATGCTATCGTTATTGTTTGGTGGGGAAAAGATAATAGAATTAAAGAATGGATGGTCATTTTAAGCAACCGCCAGAAATGGATTTTTCCCATGAAGACAACCTATCCGAGAAATGGAAAAGGTGGAAACAAACAATGAACTTATACCTAGAAGTAGCTATGGGTGAAAAAACAGAAAAGGAACAGTGCAGAGCTGTCTTATATGTCATTGGATTAGAAGGCCGAGAAATTTACAATACATTCAATTTTGGTGAAAATGAAGCTGACAAACTTGATGTACTGCTGAAAAAATTCGAGGACTATTGCATCCCGAAGAAAAATGTAACTAAACATTAATCAGACATCATTTCAACACACGCGTTCAAAGTTCGAATGAAAGCATTGATCAGTATTTAACAGACCTGAAGTTAATTGCCAAGAACTGCGAATTTGAACAATTAAAGGATGGACTCATTCGTGATAGAATAGTTTGTGGCACGAACTCTTCCAGAGTAAAAGAACGTTTACTTCGAGAGGATGGGTTGACACTGGACAAAGCTGTTGGTATTTGTCGCGCCGACGAAGAACCTAGAAAACAGATGAAAACGTTAAACGAGGAAGAACAAGTACACGCTTTGAGGAGGAACACTCAAGATAAAGGAAACAACCGCAATATGAAGGTTACGCAAAGAAAGGTCCGAGCAGACGTGATCATGAGAAGCGAGAGTCGAATTCGAGTTTCAGTTGTGGAAAGTGCGGAACAACTCACGAGAGAAGAAACTGTCCCGCATACGGTAAAAAGTGCCATAAATGCAAAAAGCCAAATCACTATCAGAAGTTCTGTAAATCAAAGTTTTCCAAAAGTGTTCACGGATTAGATGAATATTCTTCATGTGAATCGGACGGAGAAAATTACTTCGTAGGAGCAGTAAACAGAAAAACGAAAATTAAAGAAAATGCATGTTTTACATCATTCAAATTGCAAGGTAAGACAGTACAATTTAAAATCGATACTGGTGCTCAAGTCAACATCTTACCGCTTTCAATTTACAAGAAATTGTCAAACGTCAAATTAAGTAAAACTTCAACTACTCTTACTAGCTATTCAGGAGATAAACTCAAAGTTGTAGGAAAATGTTCGTTGCATTTAAAAGACAAAAACTGTGAATTCTTTGTGACGGACACAAATCAATCTCCGCTACTGGGATTCAAGGCATCAATTGAGTTAGGTCTAATTCATGTTATTATGACGGTACAAACAGACGTTGACGATCCCGTCAAGTCGTTTCCGAAAATCTTTACAGGCTTAGGATGTCTAGAAAAACCGTACCATATTAAAATAGACTCAAGCGTCAATCCTGTAATAAACTCGCCGCGCTTCGAAAAAAGCTCAAAGGTACATTAAAAGAAATGGAAGACAAAGGAGTAATCCGAAAGGTCGATGAACCGACAGACTGGGTGAATTCGTTGGTTGTTGTAGAAAAGCCGAAAACAGGAAAGTTGAGGATTTGTTTAGATCCAAGAAATTTGAATAAAGCGATAAAACGAGAACATTTTGCGCTACCAACAATAGAGGACATAACCACACGACTGACAGGTGCTAAGTATCTGAGTAAACTAGATTGTAATAATGGATATTGGCAGTTACGCATGAATAAAGAGAGCCAACTCCTTACTACTTTTAACTCTCCATTCTGGAGGTACTGCTTCTTGCGAATGCCTTGTGGAATTAAATCGGCTCAAGAAGTATTTCAAAAACGAGTGTCGCAATTGTTTGAAAACTTAAAAGGAGTTGAAACTGATATTGACGATATTCTAGTGTGGGGAACAACGCGAAAGGAACATGATGATAGACTTCGTTCAGTTCTTAACAGATGTCAAGAAGTTGGACTTACGTTAAATGCCGAAAAATGCAAGTTTCGAGTAAAAGAGGTGACGTACATTGGACACACTCTAAGCGCAGATGGAGTAAGACCCGATCAGGAAAAAATACGGGCTATCAAAGAAATGCCGGCTCCAACAGACAAAAAAGGTGAAACGACTACTAGGGACAATTAATTACTTAGCAAAGTTTGTTCCGAATATGTCAGCTGTAACCAGAGTCTATCAGAAAGCTATCGAAAGAAGAACACGAATGCATTTGGACACATGAGCAGCAACAAGCATTTGAGAAATTAAAAGACATTATAACAAAGAATCCAGTATATTAAGTTTCTATGATGTGTCAAAACAGTAACTGTAAGTTGTGATGCATCCCAATGCGGTTTTGGGGCAATGTTGATACAAGACAATAAACCTGTTGCATATGCATCAAGATCATTGACAGATGCCGACAGCAGATATGCCAACATAGAACGAGAATTGCTTGGTGTGCTATTTGGATTGGAAAGATTTAACGATTATACGTATGGTAAACGTTAAAAATGATCGTGAGAAAATCTCTAGGGTGTGCTCCGCCACGACCACAGAGCGGATGTCATTGAGGTTACAAAAATATGACTTCTCATCGAAGTATATACCAGGGAAGGATTTAATAGTTCCAGACATGTGTTATATTTATCTTTTTAATACTGGTTAATGAAATCATAATACAGTGTGTACTGGCTGGTCATTATCGCGTATGATACGATTTTGACACACCTATACATAGCTGATGAATATTCATGACTTTATAGATAAGGACAGCACGTGTAGCCATAAACTAGGAGTTGTAGATTTGTAGCATAACTGTATATATGTAGTTGATATAATAGAAATTAGAACAGAATATAGTTATTAATTATTATAAAGCCAAGCGAGTAAAAACACGGATTTATTACATGTTATCGCGAGCGCCGATAAAGATCAACACAAATAATGAAGTGGAAAATGATATAGAGTGTTTCGTGAACATGGTCATAAGAAATACATCAATGTCTGATAGAAATCTAGAACAAATAACAATTATCTAATCATTGTCGATTACTACTCAAGATATTTTGAAATTGCGACAAAAAACATACGTGCAGCATGCGTTATAACACACATGAAATCAGTTTTTGCGAGACACGGCATACCGTCAAAGTCCGAAGTGATTCAGGATCACAATACGTATCATCTGAATTTCGACAATTTGCAGAATCATGGGGATTCACACACACAGTGTCTAGTCCACACTATCAACAATCCAATGGACTAGCCGAAAGATTCGTTCAAAGCGTCAAGAAAATGCTAAGCAAATCTAAACAGGACGGAAAAGATCCGTATATTGCTATGTTAAAATACAGAAATACGCCGTTGGGAAATCTTGACTCACCAGCTCAACTCTTAATGAATAGAAGACTGAGGACAACTATTCCAACAATAAAGAACCGTTTGAAACCAAAATGCGGTAATTTGAAGAACACGCAAAGGAAAATGAAACAACAAAAAAGGAATCAAAAACAATATTACGATAAAAGTTCAAAACCATTACCGGAACTACAACCTAATGACAAGAGAACATGGAGTGTGTAAAGTTTGCAAAATTTTAGATGATGAGGAACACTTTTTCCTTCATTTTCAAATCAGCAGTAATATTAGAAATACCTTTATAAATGCAATTAAAACCCATTATCCTAATTTTAACCAGCTTGACTCAAACTCCACACTATTTTAGATCCCAATAAAGATATTTTGTCTAATGTTGTGGGCTATATAAAGCAATCCATAGAGTTAGAAAATAAGGTCCACGTTGGTCAATTATCTATATACTTATATAATATCAGAAGTCATTTCTAGAGTAATGGACTTCTGATATTATTAATATTAACTCGTTTAGAACTTTTTTCATGTATTGTATGTTTCTTGTATACATGTCTGTTATGTTTGCATTTTAACTCGTCAGGGTTTTTACTTTTTTGCAATAAAGTTTATGTAATCTATATTCATAAGCAGAGAGATCTAATGAGCCTAAATCGCTCACCTGGGATCTATGTGCATCTTCAACATTAAAGACAATGATATAATTCATGACCTCTTTTTTGTTGATTTTGTATTGCTGATAATTTTTGTCTATTTTTTCAGTTTCTCTCCGTCTAATACTTTTTTTTGCACAAAATACAAGATATGGGTAAAAATCGTCATTCAAAGGCAATAACTACTATAAGAAGAGAATTTACAATTTTGCCTTTGTTGAACTATTCTTGTCCTGCTGATCATTTTTGCTTTGCAAATTACTCTGAAAACCCTGCTTTGTTCTAGACCAACACCCTCAGTTGGAGTTTTTAACATGCTATATCACAAGGTAACAGTCCTCATGAAAATGTGTCACCCTACCCAAACACATTATTGTAACTCCAAGCCGATCAGTCTTTGCTGTTTCTTCTTAATGCAGCGTGCTTAGCGAAGAAGCAGCATATACAAATTTTTAAGTCTAGTTAAACTCTCAGTCAGCTGGGCTTCAAATACTGAGAACCTCCTTCATCGAGGTGAACACACAACCACAGGATCAACGAGGCGGTTTAAAAGAGACTTGTATATACCATGATATTTGAGAATGGAAACGGGGAATGTGTCAAAGAGACAACAACCCGACCAAAGAGCAGAAAACAGCCGAATGCCACCAACGGGTCTTCAACACAGCGAGAAAATCCCGCACTCGAAGGCGGACTTAAGCTGGCCCCTTAAAAAAATGTATACTAGTTCAGCGAAAATGGACGTCACATTAAACTGCGAAACATAGAATGTCTTAGTGACCCATTTTGTATTCTTCTTGTAAATGGTAGAAATTTTTTTTCAGACTTAATTTTACTATTGGAAGTTGACCATGAAATAATAGATAACTGAAAAGAATTACACCATTCTAAGACCGATATAAAATCCATATCTATGATCGGAATGAATAATAAACTTGACAGCAAAGACGCACAAAGAAGAATTAAGACATAGAAAGTTTTAAAAAGGTGCTAAGCATGCATTTGTAAAGACTGGAAAGCAAAATGTCTCACGAATGAAAGAACCATTCATAAAGCGTAAGTGTATGTGCTTATATGTCTGTTAGAGGATGCTGTTAAAATTGACGAAAAGCTGCAACCCTATCTAGTCACCGAGAAGTGCTACAATGTTTATATATAAGCAGCACATAAACAGTAACAAGAAAGGCTGTTAACTTGTAAAATTTTAGACAGCAGTAATTTCGGAAGTTGAAATGTTTACAGATTTTTGAAGAAAATAGAAACTACATGATGAAAAGAGAAAACTGCACTTCCATTTGACCAGTACAACAAGCCCTTACAACGAAACTAACATTCTCCCACATTTTTACTCCCTCCCAGACTTACTCCTGTTCATACCACTTTCAATATTACTCATTCTCTCAATTTTTCCTTTTTCTCCCTATAGAACATACATCTTTACATACCACTCTCATTATTTATCCTCACCCTCTCAATTCTTCCTATTTCTCCCTCCCTCCATTTCTCTCTAATCCATACAAACCTTAGCCACCTATATTAGCCCACTCTGTGTGTTAGCTAACCCTATGAAAAGTTTGTTAGTTGATGAAAAGATTTTTAATCATGAAGTACCGAGCATGGAAGTATGAAAATTTCAACATTGAAAAGATGAAAAACTTTTTAACATGAAACACGGAATGTTTTGTTTTTTTTTGTGTGTGTATTGAGCCAATTTTGAAGTTGAAGTTTTTATTTTCAATATTAAATGGTTATCATATCATTTCTTGAAATCTAAGGTAACAGCCAAAGTTACAATAAGCCAAAACGTTTGATGTAAATTTAATAAAAAGAAATTATCCTTGGATAACCATTATGCAGCCAAAATGTGTATTTAACTGTAAGGTGTTAAAAGTTTTTTAAAACAATTAAAAAAAAAAAAATAGAAAAAGGTAAAAGTCCAAAAGTAAAAATTGCCAAAAGTTTTAAAAATTCCAAATGGTAAAAATTACCTGTCTGCTTGTACTAGCCAGCTGGCCTGTGGGTTATCTGGACTTTAAGGTGCTAGTTCACCAAGACAAATGCCCACAGTAAGACAAATGCCCACAGTAAGACACCTGCCTCTTCCTTTCGGAGTACCAGTTTTAAAGTCTCTGATTTGACATTGGCATGCTTTATACAGCCAAGTTAAAAAAAAATGTAATTTAAAACTATTTAAACATCCCGAATTAAAATTTGATAAAACAATAAAATGACCCATTTAAAATTTGGATAAAAACAGTAAAACATCCCTAATTAAAATTTGAATAAAAACATTAAAACGTAAAGAAACCCGTCTCTGTTAAAAAAAACCCAATAAAATGGCCAATTTAAAATAATGATAAAAACAAGAAAACATCCCCAATTAATATTTGTATAAAAACGCAAAACATACCCAATTAAAATTTGGATAAATAAGGGAGCTACCATTTAATTTTTATGGGGGTGGGGGCTAGGATGAAAAATTTTGTCCTGCATTTTTTTTTAGTTGTAATCTCTGTCCTGCCTTTTAATTTTTCACTCTATTCGGTCCTGCCTTTTTTTTTTATTAGTTTATCCCGACTTTTTTTACATAAATTGTTATCCTGCCTTTTTTTTTTTGCCAAGTTGCTCATCCTGCCTTTTTTTTTTACTCAAAACTCCTGTCCTGCCTTTTTTCAAATTTCATCCTAGCCCCCCTCCCCCTCCCCCCCACAATAAAAATCAAATGGTAGCTCCCTAAAGTAAAACATCCCCAATCAAAATTTGATAAAAACAAAATAAATACCCAGTCCCTTTTAAAACACATTAAAATTTGGATAAAAAAGTAAAATATCCCCATTTAAAATTTGCTAAAAACAAATAATATACCGAGTCCCTTTTAAAACACAATAAAATGACCCATTTAAAATTTGGATAAAAACAGTAAAACATCCCAAATTAAAATTTGAATAAAAACATAAAATACCCCGTCCCTGTTAAAAAAAACAATAAAATGACCCATTTAAAATAATGATAAAAACATTAAAACATTGTTAAAAATTGACTATAAAGAGCAATAACTCCTTAAGGGGTCAATTGACAATTTTGGTCATATTGTCTTATTTGTAGATCGTAATTAGCTGAACATTATTGCTGTTTACAGTTTATCTCTATCTATAATAATATTTAAGATAATAACCAAAAACTGCAAAATTACCAATTCAGGGGCAGCAACCCAAAAAAGGGTTGTCTGATTTGTCTGAAAAATTCAGAGCAGATAGATCTCAACCTGATGAACATTTTTTCCTAGTCAGATTTGCTCCAAATGCTTTAGTTTCAGAGATATAAGCCAAAAACTGCATTTTACCCCTATTTTCTATTTTTAGCCATGACGGCCACGTTGGTTGGCAGGCTGAGTCATTGGAAACATTTTTTAAACTAGATTCCCTAATGATGATTGTGGCCAAGTTTGGTTAAATTTGTCTCAGTAGTTTCAGAGAAGATATTTGTAAAAGATTACAAAAATTTACAAAAAAATTACTTTAAAGGGCAATAACTCCTTACGGGGTCAATTGACAATTTTGGTCATGTTGACTTATGTGTAGATCTTACTTTGCTGAACATTATTGCTGTTTACAGTTTATCTCTATCTATAATAATATTCAGAAAACAATAAACTTGCGGAAAAGATGGTATACCGCAAAAAAAAGGTGCAACAATTAGTACACCTTATCCGGATTTCGACAATTGATGTCTCTTCAGTGATGTTAGGAATCGAAACGGTATTTGGAAGACCATACAATTTACCTCAATTTAGGATAGACTCTTGAATTTTGAAGAGTCGAAATAGGATGAATGGATCATATAAACTTGAAGGCAAATATAATTAGGCATATAAATATTGCCTTAAACTTGAATGTTAAATGTCCAATACTTCTGGAATTTTTTTTAAAAATCACAAGGAAGCTTATGGTCAAGTTCCAGTAAATGGGCTATGTCACAGATTTGGCTAAAATTTTGCATACAACTTTGGCTCGTTTAACTACAACTAAAAATCGAAAAAATAATGCATTTATGTTCTAATTCGCCAGACTTAAACGAACATAAATTATTTATGCAATAAAACTCAACACATGTATCAGAAACGAGCTCTCCTTGTGAGGGTAGCATACTTTTTATTAACCAATGTATAATATAAATCAAACAGTTCGTTTCAAAGTTCATTTTCAGCACATTACGGCTTAATCTCAGTCGTTATTAATTAGGTATAAAAACAGTCATACAGGCTCGATCACAGTCAGCCAACCATTAATACAGACAAATATACACCAATCTACAAAACAAGAAATACAACTTAAATAAATCATTATAAGTAAAACATTACTTTCCACATAAAAACAATAGATGGTCTTGATGATGGTGTGGGGGGGGGGGGGGGGGGGGGGGGCTTAATACAGGCAAGGCAGTAGTACGTCGTATGCTACTCAGTGTAAGGCAGAACTTCGAATAATAACATTATAAATTACATTTAATTTATATCAAACAGCAAGCACGAGAAACACGAGCCAAAATCATACGATACATAGAATACCTGTTTTAAATTCGCAATGCGACGAGTTTCATCCAATGGAATACATTGTAAACATTACAGGTATTCTAAAAACATGTGTTGATGTAAACAAACACACGTGTTTTACCAAAACATATACATGTGCTTCCGTACTATTATTAAATATATTTATGTTCTAATTCGCCAGACTTAAACGAACATAAATTATTTATGCAATAAAACTCAACACATGTATCAGAAATGAGCTCTCCTTGTGAGGGTAGCATACTTTCGAAAGTAACAAAGAAAGAAAAGGGGGAGGGTCATATGCCAAGGTTTTTAGAAACTGTTAATTTTTCTGATATGTTTTCCTGAACATACCCATCTTTTGCAGTTTCAGATGCCCATCTCCCATGTTTCTTGAATAACCTGTCATTTATACCAGCAGCGGCTGCAGCCGTCGCACCACCTGCTCTCAAACTGTGTAAACCAAAATTAGATTTTTCTAGACCTAAAGATCCAAGAGCGTCTAACAACAACTCTCTAGCCCTTGTATAAGATAGTCTGAGGAGTAATTCCTCTTAAAACATAAGTGTTTGTTTTCTTACGAAAAGTTACTGCTCTAAAAATGAATTCGTTAGAATCGATTGCTATGTTAGCTTGTGATAAATATATTTGTAACATAGACACCGGACATGTCATAGAACTAGTCTTCGAAATCAACACTCTACTACCTTCTCTGTGTTGGTCAGTCTTACTTTTTTCGATAAATAAAGACATATAAGTAGGATAAAACTGTATATCTGATCTTTTCAAATTAACAAGTTCGGAAAATCTTAAAAATCCTGCATAACTTGTAAGACACATACAGGCGATTCTTCTATGATTTAAAGTACTGAATTTGTTACCGTATTTTTGTACAATCTGGTACAGAATTTCAGGTGTAATAGGCTCTTTCTTTTTTACAATGTAATGCCCGATTGACCTATGAACTCCTTCTTTAATAGATGTACATAAAAAAGAATTACAAGGATCGGCAAATCCAGCTAGTTTAACCATCGAAACAACATCTGATACACAAATTTAATAATACTTTTAGATATTTGGATGATATTTTGGCTCTCAATAATGACGACTTCAGTATGTATACTAAAGAAATTTATCCTGTTGAACTTACTTTAAATAAAGCTAATACTAACAATGACCACTGCCCTTTCCTCGATCTTGATATCTATATGACCGGACAATTTGGACTGTGCAATGAAATTAGTTTTTAAACAACATTTTATGAATTCAATTGTTTTAATGTATATTCTTGTTTTGCATTTATTTTATTATTCTGAACTTTGTCGTAAATTTAGGCATAAGTGTTTTACACGGATTATGTGTCATAATCTTGGACAAAGGACTTAAATTCATTTACTCTATTCATTTAATTATTTATTCTCTGTAACAGTTTAGACAATAATTTACTTATACGTGTCGGACATTAATTACTCCTCTAATCTATTGTTATTTCTATTTGGCATATGTTAATCTTCTTAATCCTTTAATTGCTTGTGCTTATATATATTGTTATTGTTTGTATGTTACTTTACATTTGGTTTGAAGTTTGTTGTTCGGTCTTGCCGGACTGCTAAAATAAAAGTTTGAGGAGCGAAATATTCCTTCTTGATTTCCATTTAGCCGGAACGCCATTTTACCCGGCTATATCTGGTGTTAGGACATCCGGGCAACGCATCTATCGGATACCTTGTTCTACCTGTGAAGCTGATCCCCCAGCAAACAGAAAAATGGATACGCGGAGAACCAGAAATTTTGGCCAAGACTGGAGATACCAGATGTCTGATCATGGAACTACCTTTCAAACAAGAAATTTTCAACATATGGACAACTACCTATGTAAGTTTTGTGGAAAGACTGTGAACAATCAATTTCATTTTAGACAATGTATAGCAAAAACGTCATTTTGCTATACGTGCAGAAGTTTTGGACATTACGCCAGAATGTGTAACTTTCACAGACAACCGGACGTGAAAGTTATTAAGGTTGAATCGAAATCCAAGTTACGTCGTGACGCAGAAAGAATGAGAAAATTCAAAGAACAGAAAGCTATGTCAATGTTTCCTTGTGCGGAACTTAATACCATAGAACTGATGGACTTCTTTCCAACCTTAGAATATAACAAGGAATTTAAAGATAAGGTTAGACTCAGGCACGACCGAGTGAATTCAGAGAGAGTAAAATTTAAAATCAAAAGTGTTCACTATGAGAAGAAGTTTAAAGAGTTAAATCAAAAGCATACCAGTGTTGTTAGAAATCTAGAAAAACTTCAAAAACAAGGTGCAGATGATAAAAAAGATATGGAAAAATTACGGGAACGCATTACTGATCTTGAAGAAGCTAATTTTCGGATTTACGATCAAAGATGTGAAGCAATTGACCAGCAATACCAATTACAACGCGACAAAGAACATATGCGGGATCGAATCACTAAACTAGAAGACGAATTGGACAATTTTCGAAATAATACAAGAGAAGATAATCATCCAAACCAAAACTATCGTTACAGAGGACGCCACAACCACAAAAGAAACTTTCGGAACCATAATTTCAGATGAACAGTAAGACCCGGGTCGTGTCTTCAAGGGCCGCGGGAATATATGACCGGACAATTTGGACTGTGCAATGAAATTAGTTTTTAAACAACATTTTATGAATTCAATTGTTTTAATGTATATTCTTGTTTTGCATTTATTTTATTATTCTGAACTTTGTCGTAAATTTAGGCATAAGTGTTTTACACGGATTATGTGTCATAATCTTGGACAAAGGACTTAAATTCATTTACTCTATTCATTTAATTATTTATTCTCTGTAACAGTTTAGACAATAATTTACTTATACGTGTCGGACATTAATTACTCTTCTAATCTATTGTTATTTCTATTTGGCATATGTTAATCTTCTTAATCCTTTAATTGCTTGTGCTTATATATATTGTTATTGTTTGTATGTTACTTTACATTTAGTTTGGAGTTTGTTGTTCGGTCTTGCCGGACTGCTAAAATAAAAGTTTAAGGAGCGAAATATTCCTTCTTGATTTCCATTTAGCCGGAACGCCATTTTACCCGGCTATATCTATATCATTAACGGAAAGCTTAATACTAAAATATATGATAAAAGAGATGATTTTTCATTTCCTATCGTTAATTATCCATTTTTAGATGGTGACGTTCCCTTGTCACCATCTTACGGTGTTTATATATCTCAACTTGTACGATTCGCTCGTGTATGTAACAATGTTTTAGATTTTAACGAGAGAAATTTATGTATTACTGAAAAATTATTACACCAGGGTTTTCGATATCACAAACTAGTCAAAACATTTACTAAATTTTATCATCGGTATAAGGACATCATTCGTAAATATAGCTCAACATGCAGACTTCTTATACGTTCAGGTATTTCACATCCAATTTTTTATGGAAATATTCTTTATAAAGCACAAAAATGTCAGTATTCACCTCTGAAACTAACAAAACCTTTAAATAGACTTATTAAGAAGGGATATAGTTACGATTCTGTTGTCAGGTTATTAAAGATTGCATATTTTGGCGTTAATATTGATTCACTTATAGGGTCTTTGCATCGGCACTAAACACATTTATTTAAAAACCAGTTGTTGGCATGACACGGGTTATGTTCTTCTCATATATGTTATGATGGTATGATACTAAACCCCTAACGGGAAGGATTGTGCCTGATATTCATATGATGAAGACATAATCTTTCAATCAGTTTAATTGAAGTCTGGAGCTGGCATGTCAGTTAACTGCTAGTAGTCTGTTGTTATTTATGTATAATTGTCATTTTATTTATTTTCTTTGGTTACATCTTCTGACATCAGACTCGGACTTCTCTTGAACTGAATTTTAATGTGCGTATTGTTATGCGTTTACTTTTCTACATTGGCTAGAGGTATAGGGGGAGGGTTGAGATCTCATAAACATGTTTAACCCCGCCGCATTTTTGCGCCTGTCCCAAGTCAGGAGCCTCTAGCCTTTGTTAGTCTTGTATTATTTTTAATTTTAGTTTCTTGTGTACAATTTGGAGTTTAGTATGGCGTTCATTATCACTAAACTAGTATATATATTTGTTTAGGGGCCAGCTGAAGGACGCCTCCGGGTGCGGGAATTTCTCGCTGCATTGAAGACCTGTTGGTGGCCTTCTGCTGTTGTCTGTTCTGTGGTCGGGTTGTTGTCTCTTTGACACATTCCCCGTTTCCATTCTCAATTTTATGTGACCAACTAATTGCATAGTAAGCTCCTTCAACTATAGATGCGGATTTGTGTTTTTTACATAAATGAATCAGGTATAACGAAACATCATAGTCTGATGCTGGTAAAGAATTAAGATTAAATGAATTACACCATCTACAAAAATTGTTAAAGGCGTACCTGTACTTCTTCCGAGTGCTTTCAGCTCTAGAGTGAAGACAAAGTTCTGGAAGACACTTTGCTAAATTTTGTAATGGCTGGTGTGGTGAAAGAATTTCTGATGACCACCTACCAACGCTGAAAATATCTGAAAAATGTAAAAATTCAAACAGATAGTAAATAAAAAAGTATATAATACATGACAAATGCGTTTAATATATAATCATTACTGACCTTGCTCCGTACTATAGCCTTGTCAGATTTCTAAAAAAGACCTCGCTATCATTTCTATAGCCTTGTAAACATGTGTCATGTCTATGTCACAGTAATACAAAAACAGTTATCTACATTGTTCTTAGCCTAACAGCTAAAATATCAGAATTAAAATTCTTAGAGCCAAAAATGGAATTCTTGTTGTTCCCTTGAAGAAATATGCGTTGTTCACTGGAAAATTCAATTACTTCCAATACATAATGACGAAATTCCATGTTTCTTCTAAATAATAAAGTCCAAAACGATGAAGACGGCCATTTTGGTACTATCAGGGTACCTTCGGCTTACAGAGTACTAAATGATTTATACTTTTAGTAACTAAAACAATTGGAGGGACTATCCAATTATTTTCATTTTTCCAATTTTGTGTAAAAGCATCAATAGCTTCACTCCCGGGATTCCAAAATTTTGAATTAAATCGCTTCAATTTTGTATTAGCAAAATTGGCAAATCTGTCAACAGTATAAGGACCCCATAAATTATCCATGAATTCAAAAAACTCCGGAGATGTTTGCCAGTCATCTATATCTATCATTTTAGACAAAAAATCAGCTCTACAATTTTCTGATCTAGGTACCCATATTGGATGTACAATGACTCCTTCCTTCGAACAAAATTTAAAAATGTCATATGCAAAACACTGTAAATGCATCTTGGTGCTACCTCTATTGATTATTTTTACACAGTTTTGATTATCGGTGTGCCATTTGACAGTACTGTTTTTTAAAACAGATTTAAATGAATACAAAGCTAATTGAATAGCCCTTAATTCTCGCCAGGTCGAACTCATGTTTTTCTCATATTCGCTCCATGTGGAATGAAAAACTTTTTCATTCAACTCTACAGTAAAAGCACCTGCGGCTACATTACTAGCATCTGAATACACCACTATGTTTGGTAAGGTGTCATTCACAAAATTCTTCTGATTAAGATTTGTCAAACTGTCTGACCAAAATCTCAACTCTGCTAATACACACTCAGTGTAAGCAATATTTAATTTACCATCCCATGATTTTCTGTTCTCAATTGCAAAATATAAATGCCTTGTCATTAGGCTTGTGACATTGCCCATAACTGGAGACATAGAAATAATTCTACCTGTGAATTGTGCTAACTGACGAGCACTTATAATGGGAAATTTATTCAAAATATTGTCAAGCGATTCTTTTGCATCATTTAATCTACGTTCAGACACTGCTAAACTAAAGCTTTTCGAATCCCATATTAATCCTAGCCATTCCAAGCGTTGAACTGGATCAAAAACAGATTTTTGTTCATTTATCAAAAATCCAGCTAATTCCAATGAGGACTTTACGAATTCAGATATATTTTGACATTCTAAATACCCTTCTGACATACATAAACCATCATCTAGATAAAGCACTATATCTACACCGTTTTCACGCCAGTATTTAACCATAGGTCGTAAACATTTTGTAAAAATGTAAGGCGCTGAACTCAAACCAAAAGCTAAAACTGAAAAGCAATAAAACTTTCCGTTCCAAGAGAACCCTAAATATGTATGTTGCTCTTTGCAGATGTCTAAATGAAAATATCCAGATTTTAAATCAAATTTAATTAGGTATAGATCTTTCTTAAAAAATTGTTGAGCAACTTTCCAATCTTCGAATTTTATTTTATTTTTCAAAACGTATAAATTCAATTCAGATAGATCTAATATCAATCTCTTTTTCCCGGACTTTTGAATGGCAACACTTAATGGATTTACTACAAAAGGCTGGAATGGTACTTCGTGTACGCATCCGTTTTTCGAAAGTTCGAGAACAGCTTCGTTTACAAAATCAGTATTATCAACTGCAGATTTATTATTGCGGAATTTCATAGGAGGTGGTAAACTCACAAAAGGAATCATATAACCTGATTTTATAGTATTAATTATAAATTTGCTTGCTCCAATGTGCTCCCAAAAAGCTACATTTTTAGATAAACTACTTTTGACGCCTTTGGCGAATTTGGAAAAATCAACTTTATCAAAATACTTAACATGTTCGAAAAGTATATTCATGTGCCCATGCGTCAAATATTCATCTACTAAATTAAGAAACTTATCTTTTATCTTATGTTGCTGGGTTGTTCCTTGGTGTAAATTGCTTGCTGCTTCTATTGGGACAGTTTGTCCTCCAGTGTCCAAATTGGTGGCATTCATAACACATGTCATAGGAAGTCGCCTCTCGGCGACTGTTCCTCCGAAAGGGCGGCTGGTTGTACTGTTGAAGAGGCATATCTGCAGTATTAGTAGGAGGTCTGGAAACAGTAGCTGAAGGCTTAGCGTAAGGTTTAGTACGACTTTTCTTCTCCTTGATGGTTTTGAGAGCTCTGCTTTCAGCTTGTCGGAGTCTTTTCTCGTCATCTGAATCTGATGCTATTTCGTCACTCTCGTACTCGCGAACTGTGGTCCAACCAGCAGGAGATTTATCGGCTATTCTGATTAGCTTATTTCTTTTGTTCAACTTTAAGACTAAGTCCAGAAATTAAATTTATAGAAACAAAATCTTCCTTCGAAAAACGTTTTTGCAGCTTATGTAGGTCAGCAAGGACTTCGGAATTGAAAGAAAATTGGATTTGATTACCTTCACTCTTTAGTTTCACGGACGCTTCCTTTTTCAACTTGGTGGCTAAGGAGTCGTTGCCCGACACTAACTCGTTCTTCAATGCAGATATTTTAGAATCGAAGTACGACGTAAACAGTTGAAAAGTGCTGTCACTTATTTGTTGCTGTGGCGCTGTTTGCTGGGTTGCTGTCGACGGTACTGGTATAGGCAAACTAGGAAATGCAGCTTCTCTGTTAAGTACTACAGGAGTTGTAGACTCGTGTAGTAGTAATTCGTCTTCGTCTTCGGAACGGTGGTCTGTCATGGTTAATACAGGCAAGGCAGTAGTACGGCGTATGCTACTCAGCGTAAGGCAGAACTTCGAATAATAACATTATAAATTACATTTAATTTATATCAAACAGCAAGCACGAGAAACACGAGCCAAAATCATACGATACATAGAATACCTGTTTTAAATTCGCAATGCGACGAGTTTCATCCAATGGAATACATTGTAAACATTACAGGTATTCTAAAAACATGTGTTGATGTAAACAAACACACGTGTTTTACCAAAACATATACATGTGCTTCCGTACTATTATTAAATATATTTATCTCTTTTATCATCTGAAATATTACTGATTGAATTCTTTCAAAATAAGTGAACATTTGTATAGAAAGCGCATAAAATCGGCGAACAACCTTCTTAAATTTGTCTTAAAATCATTAAATCTCTAATTTCTTATACATAGATTTAAAAAAAAAACTTTTATGTTGTTAGATACAAAATTTGTTCAGTAGGCAAGCTTTACAAATGACATAATTTGAACAATAATCTGCTACCATGCTAACATTTTCTTCTGTCCGCTTTTTATGGAACCATTACTTCACCGAAGGAACCATGCACCACCAACCACCTGGAAGGATGGCACAAAAAAATTAAGAAGAGACTCCAACATGCCCATCCCAACATCTACGAAGTCATCAAGTTGCTCAAGAAGACCCAGGCACTAACAGAATGTACCATTATCCAGCATGCAGCAGGAGCCTGCCCACCAAAAAGATGACGAAACAGAGTTAATAGACACCAGACTCCAACTACTGACAGACAGATAGCAACAAAGACTCATCAACTTGATAGACTACTCTGACGCAGCATCCCATCTTCTTCATTTGAACTGAATGACTTTGTGAAATATTGTAATTTGTGACTTTGTGAATATAATGTTTTGTGACTTTGTAAATACAATGTTTTGAGACTTTTGAAATATATATAAAATGTTGTATTTTTCCTCATTATACATATAGTGCCCCATATTACTTATATTTACCATAGTGCTATATTTATTTCCTTATGCAATGCATGTAAAAATTTGATACATAAATTATATAAATTATGTTTGCTATGAAAGAAAACTTTATCATATATTGGTGTATTTATATCATAATCATTTAGAAACTGATGAATTATTAAGACACTGTTATAAATGAATGCCATTTGTTTTATCATTAGTTGTATGTTAAATGAATCGATTGAATTGATATTAAATTATTGAGAAAAAAAACCTTTTATTTATTATTTATCTATACAAATAAAAATGGAACTACAAAATGAAAAACACCTGAATATATAGAAAACACAAATAAACTATATTGCTATAAAGTTGTAATAGACTATACAATTGTATGCTCATTAAACCTTGTGTCTTCTTTGTTTTCTTTACTAATAGATAATTATTATAATTAAATGTGGGCAAACCATCAAATCAGACATACTGGAGTAAGTGCAAGATATGTGAAACTTGCCATAAAACTGACGGTTAAAGTCAAGTAACTCTGGAAATTTTGTCCAACGCCAGTATGATTGCCAATGAGACAAATATTCACCAGAGACCAATTAATGTGGTTGTAAGCAGCTATAAGTCACTGTATACCCTTCCAGGATTAGACTAAAATTCCTAACAGCTTCTACTAGTGCTTTATTTTAATCATTTATGGCCATGCATGGTTTGTTTTGATATCTCATGTTTTACTGCTTGTATGTGTTTTATGTGAATATGCTGATCTGCTCTTTATATTGCATGTGCTTCATCTGTATTAATATTTCATGCTTATATGCCTGTGTGCTCTATGAGGTTTTTTTTGTATATGTTGCTTTGAAATGTTGCATGTGCTTTGTATGCAGTTATGCAATTTTACAACAAAACATGTGAAGGCCATGATTAAGGATTATCATTATTGTTTACTAAATGTTTGGATAAACAGATATGTTACTAACTAAATACTGATATTTGGGATTGTTCATTCAAATTTTCAATATTAAATCAACAACTGACATAATTTGATATTATAATGAACAAGAATGTGTCCATAGTACATGGATGCCCCACTCGCACTATCATTTTCTATGTTCAGTGGACCGTGAATTGGGGTCAACTCTAATTTGGCATTAAAATTAGAAAGATCACATCACAGGGAACATGTGTACTAAGTTTCAAGTTGATTGGACTTCAACTTCATCAACAACTACCTTGACCAAAAACTTTAACCTGAAGCGGGACAGGAGGAGGAACTGATGAACGAATGAACGAACGAAGGGACACAAAGACCGAAAAACATAAGGCATAAAAATGTAAAGAAATTACAATGATGAAAACACACTTTTTCACTCATATTTCTATGGCATTTATACAAGTCAATCAGAAAACATAAAAATGCAAAATACACCTTTAACGTAATGTTGTTTTGAAACTTCACCAGTCCACCATTGTCTTTAATTGAACTTGTTCTAAGTATATTAAACTTAAAAACATTGAAAATTTATCATAGCAGTTGAAGAATCTACTTTGACCAGTTTGGCAAGAATCTAGGTCACAAATATGGCAGTCTCATCATAGCATAAAGGCAAAAAGCAATTGCCTTAAAAATCAACCAGATGTTTATTTTGATCTTAAAAAGAAAATTGTTTATTTAACTTTTTATAAGTAATGCATGAACCAACTGGACTCACAGAAAAAAAAACCTGCAAGGCTGAAATTTCCATACTACACAAAGCTCATACACAATTAATATGTCTTTGCATCTACATGTAAGTACCAAGTAGGAATTAATATCTGTGACGTCAAAACATACTTGAAAATTCTTACCCTGACAGAATTTAAATTCAAAAGTGCAAACAAAATACATTTACAAAAACACGCAAAGAAATTGTTTGCTTTTAAAAGTAGATATGCTAATGTGAAAACAACCTGCACAATCATGACTACCCTGTATATCCCTTTCAGTTTGAGCCACATATTTCCTGAAATATCAGCATGTTTTCATTTAGTATGATAGATATATCCTTTAATTCATGTATCTATTCTTGAGAACCACCTCGATGATCTCATTGTAGCATGTTTTCCCCTACACAGGGAGGTTGTGGGTTTGATCTTTGGCCAGGGTAAAATGTTTTCATTGTGGACTGTTACCTTGTGAACTAGCATCTTAAAAATCTGGTTCAGCAATTCTGTCTAGTACAAAGCAGAGTTTATTCTCATATCACATTTACATGTTCTCGTCCTGAATATGCATGTAATATTTGCCACTGGACTTTTAACAGCAATCCACCAATCAAAGCTATTCTTAGGGAAATGTATTATAATTCTAAGATCTATATGTGAACTTTTTGAAGAGATTTCTATTCAATAGTAACTAATTTTTTTCTTGCACCATTTAACATAGTTTATACATGTATATACAATAATTCTTTATACATGTATCAAAAATCTCTCACAATTTATAGTTACATGTTATTGTATAATGCAATGAAATGTCAAAGTATATTTATCTATAGAAAGTCATATATTTGTTTCATCTACATAAAGAGATTAACAAAAAATGTCAATAGTTATTGAAGCATCTCCATCTATTCCATAATTCCTTTAACGATGGAGGGATTATAGTTAACTGACCTTCACATAATATAACGATTCTATGAACCTTTATTACACACACATGCCCAAGATTCCCTCTTCCTGTTTACATGTGATGGTCTTAACCAAATGTTTTTAATTGTCAACATTGTCAGTTACTTTAAACAAGTGTCACTATATGTTGTTTAATCTCATGAAACTTTCTATTAGTGTACATCGATCTTTTTCCACCAAGATGTCTAATGGTCTGGAGTAATAAATTTTAGCCATGTCTTTTTCATCATCTAGGTCTTCACTATATCTCAGCTTTCTGTGATGTGATCTATTCATTTCAAGCAATGTAAATAAAACCTGAAAATAAAAAGTAGAGAGCATTTCATGAATGGTGAATGATCAATACTCTTAAAAGTTTCTTTTAGTAACATTAACTGCCAAAATACAATACAGTATTTTTAACAGGTAGCCTATCCTTGCGCCTGTCCCAAGTCAGGAGCCTTTGGCCTTTGTTAGTCTTGTATGTTTTTTAATTTTAGTTCATTTATATGGTTTGGAGTTTAGTGTGACATCCATTTTCATTGAACTAGTACACATTTTTGTTTAGGGGCCAGCTGAAGCCCTCCTCTGGGTGCAGGATTTTCTCGCTGTGTTGAAGACCCATTGGTGGCCTTCGGCTGTTTTCTGCTCTTTGGTCAGGTTGTTGTCTCTTTGACACATTCCCCATTTCCATTCTCAATTTTAATTTTACATACTGTGGTTTCATTATTATTCGTGCGATACCAATTTTCATGGATTTGTGATGTGGGTATACATGAATTACGAACTGAAATGTCTAAGTAAGAACAATTTGTTACAGGTTTATATGCAGACTTTGGTAAAACCATATCCACGAAACTACAATTTTTCCTACATCCTAAAGTTCAAAAATGTCACATCTACCCTTTAACAACTCTTCAGAGGGTTCCAAAGTTGAAAAGAAAACTGTTTATCCCACCCAGCATATCATCATTTTCCTTGTGGGTCAAAATTTCATATCCTTACATAGCCCTAACCCAATTTTCAAAACCTAATTGATATACTGCATAATGAGATCTTCTATTTACATATGCATTAAGTTTACTGAAAGCTACATTCATTCAATATATTTCTTACTGCAAAAGGCTTAATAAAAATTGTAACAATTGAACTTGCAAATAAAGTATAAATCTTTGGCAGTGGCCATGCAGGACTTATAACTTCAACTTATATAAAGAAACTCACAATGGAACAAAGTGTAAAAGAGATTTAACAATTCCATTTAGTTTCTAGATCAATGGGAGATAACTCTGAAAAAGCCCTGAAGCAACCAAAAACTCAGCAATTTGAGCTGCAACTACCAAGTTGTACTTTCATATAAAAGATATAAACGGCATATATCTGAAGCGATTTTGCATTAAAGAAAACTCGCAATAGACTGACTTACAGATGTAAAGCAAACCTACAGTGAGCGACGGAAGGTCCTTTTCAAAACATCTGGATTTAGCCTTTATTTTTGCGGGAGTTCAAGATTTGCACTTAACGGGATTTGTGAAATAAAGGTTTATTTTTCATGATCAAGGAAAGAATGATTATTTTTTCGGAAAATTCAGGATTAAGAGTTTATTTTTTTAGGAATTTGAGATGATACCCCCACTACCCGCCTCTACAATCCCCTTTGAATGTGTCAGTTCAATTACCTGTGTCCCTTTAAACATGATCCCTGGTATTCTCATCACATAATCTTCATCAATATACACTGTTTTCTTCAAGCAATATCTATCTAGATCCAACAAAAGTGTGCCTGCATGTTGACCTAGGATGTCTTCATTGAAGTCTAACTCTATCTGAGATTTCGCCTGGTTATCTGAACATGCTGGGTTGGTAGTTGAATTCATTTCTTTTGATCTACTTTGTAATGGCTCATGACTTTGTTTTACCTAAAATGTTCAATAGAAAAACAAAAAAAAGGGTTTTAATCTGTAACTTAAATCCACTTTTTTCAAGCACTATAAGCATATTGAAGCTTTTTTGAGTAAACAAGTTTTCCAAAACTAAAAATAAAGTTTTGCAAGTTGAATAGAGACAATCATGGGGTTAGGAAAACCATAAAATTATGAAAAAGTTACATAGAAAACTTAAGAATGAGGTCAACATTGTGTTATTCATGACAAGTAAAATCTGATGAGTCTTTATTCTTGACATGAAACACATGGTGTTGCTCATTCCTGACTCCCTAATCAACCCTTCCCGTATTACTAAAATACACTTTATCTTAGTAACAGGTATTAACACTTCATCATCCAGTAATATGAAATTGTCTAGTCCTGATTTGTCCCCACTCAGACCCCCTCCAGTTTTACTGGTATATCTACCTCAGTAACAGGTACTACCACTTCCTCATCAAGTAATAAAAAATCTTCTAGTCCTGATTTGTCCCCCCTCAGACCCCCTCCAGTTTAACTGGTATATCTACCTCAGTAACAGGTACTACCACTTCCTCATCAAGTAATAAGAAATCTCCTAGTCCTGATTTGTCCCCCCTCCTCAGACCCCCTCCAGTTTAACTGGTATATCTACTTCAGTAACATGTACTACCACTTCCTCATCAAGTAATAAGAAATCTCCTAGTCCTGATTTGTCCCCCCCTCCTCAGACCCCCTCCAGATTAACTGGTATATCTACCTCAGTAACAGGTACTACCACTTCCTCATCAAGTAATAAAAAATCTTCTAGTCCTGATTTGTCCCCCCTCAGACCCCCTCCAGTTTTACTGGTATATCTACCTCAGTAACAGGTATTACCACTTCCTCATCAAGTAATAAGAAATCTCCTAGTCCTGATTTGTCCCCCCTCAGACCCCCTCCAGTTTAACTGGTATATCTACCTCAGTAACAGGTACTTCCACTTCATCATACAGTAATAAGAAATCTTCTAGTCCTGATTTGTCCCCCCTTCAGACCCCCTCCAGTTTAACTGGTATATCTACCTCAGTAACAGGTACTACCACTTCCTCATCAAGTAATAAGAAATCTTCTAGACCTGATTTGTCCCCCCTCAGACCCCCTCCAGTTTTACTGGTATATCTACCTCAGTAACAGGTACTACCACTTCATCATACAGTAATAAGAAATCTTCTAGTCCTGATTTGTCCCCCCCCTCAGACCCCCTCCAGTTTAACTGGTATATCTACCTCAGTAACAGGTACTACCACTTCCTCATCAAGTAATAAGAAATCTTCTAGTCCTGACTTCCCCCCCTACAGACCCCCTCCAGTTTAACTGGTATATCTACCTCAGTAACAGGTACTACCACTTCATCATCCAGTAATAAGAAATCTTCTAGTCCTGATTTGTACAACCGAAAGTCTGGTTTTGATACTACTGCCTTCGTCCTTTGCAAATTTCTCCAGACAGACTGACAGGTATCTGAGCATTCCCTAAAATACAACCTACATGTAAATTATAAATTTTTTCCTCACATATTAGATTTGTATTTCTTACATCTATGGTTAGGCCATTGCAAAAAACGTTGCTAATGTAATATTGTAATGTCAATGAAACCTTGATTGAATGTAGCATGAACACATGGCAGTAATTTTTAGTGCTTCTTTTTCAGACAGATAACCTGGAAAATCTCATCTGCTCTTATTATGGTCTGTACATGTATATTCTCTTAAGGTTTTTTAACTCATAAATTTAGGTATAAATATATCATAATTTGGATTGTGAAGTTTCATAGACATGATAGAGTTGTTAAATCTTTATGTTGAGGTTTCACATAAATGTGTCATAGAATAAAGAGCCAAAGACTTTTGTACTTCATTTTGTAAAAAAATATGCAAAAAATAATCTTAATCCTAATTTTAGTATGAGCATGATGAGATCTATCCACTCTTATTCCTTTTAATAAATCTATTTTCAATTGTAAGGGAGATAAAAAAAAACTGTGTGGACTTTTAAAAAAGTTATAAATATTTATACAAAAATCAATTAGATACTTTTCATTCTTTATGTAATAAGTTTAGCTTTCATGCACTCAGAGTCTGTAATGCTTATTTCTATTTATTGTTATTTATAATTTATAATTAATCATTTATGCATTAAAATAATAAATTGCTTCGCTGGGCGCAGCTGGATACGACCGCAGAGGTCCAATCCTAACCATCCCTTTGTGGTATGGAAACTTGTGGTATAATTTCAGAGAGATCCATACACTTTAACACAAGTTATTGTCTGGAAACTAGAAAAATGCCTTTTTGGGCCTCTTTTGGCCCCTCATTCCTAAACTGTTAGGAGCATGACCCCCAAAATTAATCCCAACCTTTCTTTTGTGGTTATAAACCTTGTGTTTAAATTTCATAGATTTCTATTTACTTATACTAAAATTATTGTCCGGAAACCAACTGTCTTCGGACGACGACGACAACGACGACGTGATACCAATATATGACCACAAAATTTTTTTGCGGTCGTATAAAAATGGTAATCATTTCTAATTTCTGATTAATAGTAAAATAAATGTCACTAACTTATCATAGTCATATATACACAAATGATATACATGTATCAAAAAGAATATCATTTAATAAATATGAAAATAACACTTTATAAATTTTCATTGTGACTGAAGTGCTTTTCTTGTTTTATCTTCATCAGGAATACTCAAAGCCAAAAATTTGAAAACCTGAGCCGCAGTGTGCACCGTTAGCCACTATTCCGATGCCCCAGAATAGTAAAAATTTATTTGGACAAGTAAGTATTTGCAAAACTTTGTTTGGACACATAAGAAAAATGTCGGAATATTGGTACTCAGACTAGTAGATGGAAAACATTTTGGTGCAGACTGGAGCAAGTGAGTCAGGTAAAGACCTAAACGACCAACAGGGACCTAAATATAAAAGTCAAATCCATCTAAAATCAACTTTTTACTAATCAATGTAATCTAAGTTTGAACTTACAAAACTTCCAGACCACACATTTCCACAAAACTACCAAGAAGATGTTTAAAGTTTCCTTTGTACTCCTCATAATTCATCCGTAGTGATTCCATATTGTTCATAAATCTGTGTAGACATTTCAAGAATCTGGACACCTTGAATTTGATAAATCTAAAAATATAAATCTGTTGAGTATATATACATATTTATTCTAAAACCAGTTGTTGGCATGATACGGGTTGTGTTCTTCTCATGTATGTTATGATGGTATGATACTAAACCCCTAACGGGAGGGATTGTGCTTGATTTTCGTATGATGAAGACATAATCTATCAATCAGTTTAATTGAAGTCTGGAGCTGGCATGTCAGTAACTGCTAGTAGTCCTTTGTTAATTAGTCCCCTACCGACGAAGTCGAAGGGGACTTTAGGTTTGCACTCCGTCCGTCTGTCCATCTGTCCGTCTGTCCATCCGTCAGTCGAGCAAATCAGCTTTCCACACTTTTTTCTTCGTTCTTGAAGATATTGATTTGATATTTGGTATATAGTTTTATCATGACAAGTTATAGATCAAGTTCGAATTTTGTTCCAGTCTGATGATTTAGTCCAGCGTTATGGACCATAACTCTGGACCATATCTAATGTTAGAGTACCATGTTAAACCATATTTCTGTACAAAGGGAGATAACTCATTTTTTAAAAGACATTCTTTGTTAAATTATTTGAAGAATTTTTTGTTTGTTTGTTATTTAGTATAAACTAATTTTCTGAATGCTATATATATAAAAATAAATTATGAAGAGAAATCCTTTAATTAGATAATAATCTATTTTTATTAATGTATATATTTCAATACATTACATTGTGTAGATTAAAGTTGTTGACATTTTATAGATAAGTTACAAATCTATATTAGTTTGTGACAAATGAAAGAAAAAATATTTGGAACTATTAATTATATTTGATTATAATTTGAAAATAGATATACACTGTATTACATCATATCTAATTTTAGAGAACTATTAATCATATCTAATGTTTTTTTCACTCATATAATCAGTTTTCCACATTGTTTTTAGTCATGCTTGAAGATATTGACCCTGACATGATATTTACTTTTTGTTTACACCATGACAAGTTATAGAACAAGTTAGCATTTTGTTCCAGTAAAATGAATTTTTACCCGGTAGGGGACTATGTATTGCCATGCAATACTCTCAGAATGCTTGTTTATCTATCATTGTCATATTGCTTAGTTTCTTCTGTTACCTATTCTGACATCAGACTCAGATTTCTTTTAAACTGAGTTTTACTGTGCATATTGCTGTGTTTATGTTTATTCTACATTGGCTAGAGGTATAGGGGGAGGGTTGAGAACTCACAATGCATGTTTATGCGCCTGTCCCAAGTCAGGAGCCTCTGGCCTTTGTTAGTCTTGTATGTTGTTTTTTTTTTTAATTTTAGTTCATTTATATGTTTCGGAGTTTAGTGTGACGTCCATTTTCGCTTAACTAGTACACATTTCTGTTTAGGGGCCAGCTGAAGCCTGCCTCCGGGTGCAGGATTTTCTCAATGTGTTGAAGACCCATTGGTGGCCTTGGGCTGTTTTCTGCTCTTTGGTCGGGTTGTTGTCTCTTTGACACATTCCCTATTTCCATTCTCAATTTTATGATTTATATACACAGGAAAAAAATATGAATTTTATCATCAGTAGGATCAGATGTAAGAAAGCCTCCTGCAATTACGAATGAACCAAATTTTTAACATATTATCATGATTATTAAGTTTTTGAAAATTAATAGTCATTGTAAACAGAGCTGTGTTATTGAATGTTGCTGTAAATGAATTGTAGGCATGCATTATTTAACCATTTAAAAAAAAATCACAATAGAAGCCATATTTTTAATAAATGGTGAATAAATGGCAAGACAGGAAATGGTTTAAACAAATTACAAACAAAAAATGGAAATTTATTGGACATTTAATGGGTAATTGGATGAAACAATGAGACTTTAATGGCAAATTTGCTACAACACCATTTCTTTTAGGTAAGCTGTTAGAAGTAAGCAGTTTAGCTCCAATCATTTTCATTAATTTCCTGTTACTGTTAGAATTTTTTAAGTTTATGGTGCTAATCCTAACTTTTGGTAACCCTTAATCTTGTTAAATAAATATAACCCCAAAGAATTTCTGTTCAAAATTATTTTTAAAAAACTGAATTTCTGAAGGCATTTTGTCCTTGAACAGTAGGTTCATACAACTTTTTGTACAAAGATGGGGGGGGGGGGGGGCAAAGAGGATTTTTATTGTTGCCTACCTAATTAACCCACCTAAAAGCAGCCTACCCGAAATATTTTATGACACAAATCGTTTTAATTTTTTTTAAAAGATTATTCCCTGCTCCATCTTCATTTTCTTGTCTAAAACATGTAACTTGTGCTGTCTACCCAATCCTACCAAACATGGGTAGGCAACATCATACAAAGATTTTTTTAAGGGTGGCCTTAATTCATAGTTAGGGAGCTATCATTTGATTTTTATTGGGGGGGGGGGGAGGGGGGGCTAGGATGAAATTTGAAAAAAAGGTAGGACAGGAGTTTCGAGTAAAAAAAGAGTGCTTCCTATTGCCAAGAATCTGCTTACTGTAAATTCAGAAACTATTGCAAATTTTGAAAACAGAACTAGATTGCCAGATTAATTATTGTGATCTCAGGAAAATATGCATACAATTATAGTATATCAAATATCAGAAGGCGAGTTCTTATTATTGCGATTCTCAACCAGTTGCATTATTCACATTATTAAAAACCTCTCAATATTTTCTAGATTTACAGAGCTATCATTTGATTTTTTGATTTTTATGGGGGGGCTAGGATGAAATTTGAAAAAAAGGCAGGACAGGGGTTTCAAGTAAAAAAAGAGGCAGGATGAGAAACTTTGCAAAAAAAAAGGCAAGATGACAATTTATGTAAAAAAAGTCAGGATAAGGCAGGACCAATATTGTGAAAAATAAAAAGGCAGGACAGAGATTACAACTAAAAAAAAATGCAGGACAAAATTTTTCATCCTAGACCCCCCCCCCCCCCCCCATAAAAATCAAATGGCTAAGCTCCCTTGTACACTACAGCCACATTAGGTTTAAAGTGTATAGGAGCTGGATGTCTTTCTCCTTTTTGCAAGTGATATTGGTTTATACCTATCCTGTTCAGGATTTTTATTCAGTTTACAAATGGTATCCACCAACTCTTTCTTTAAACCATTTTCTATTGTGTGAAAATTGTAGGTTTCGTCAAAGTTTTTGTATGATGCATTAAACTGCAAGGATGACTTTAAGCTGTCTGTAAAATGATTTTGCTCTCTACTGAACGGTTGCAGTGTTGGTATTCTTCCCATAACATCTAATGGATCATTAACATATTCCTTTTCATAATAAATATTGAGAAACTCTGCATGTTTTGTTGACCAATTATTGACACTGGATGGCAGATTTTCGCTACATATTGAGCGACTCAGTTTATTTGACAATTGTAAACTTGGAATATCATTTCCGATTGAACTGTATTCCTCGTTTAAGAGGTCAAGTTCAAGAGCCATTGTCGAGAATTATAAAATTATCATGTTGTATCACTGTCCCCTGCCAAATCACAAAAGATACCACACAGTAAAGGGAGGGAAACGATAAAATTGATATAATAATACTAATATTTTATTTTCCTAATCATAGATCATCATAGGGCTCATTAAAGTTAAAGATACAGACAATACAATATAATTATGATTATTAATACATATAATAAACAATAATTGTCCAATAATAAAAGGGGGAGAGTTATGAGGCGCCGTTTTACTATTTATTACCTATTTTCTGATATCAAAAAATTATTTTCTGATATCAAAAATTCTATTTTTTGATATCAGAAAATCGATTTCTTGATATCAAGAAATAAAGAATATTTTCTGATATCAAAAATTCGAATTCCTGATATCAAAAATTCATTTTTTGATATCAGGAAATAGATTTTTTGATATCAGAAATTCGAATTTTTGATATCAGAAAATATTTTTGATTTTTTGATATCAAGAAATAGATTTTGTGATATCAAAAAATGATTTTGTGATATCAAGAATTCGAATTCCTGATATAAAAAAATGATTTTTTGAAATCAGAAAATAAGAAATAAAAGAATGATGGCTCCCTGTGTGTCATTTGAAACATTCAGGCTCACCAATGAGGCCAACCATCAGCAAATATCTGAAATAATGTTTTCGGTAGACCAATTGTTTTATAGTGTGGAGTACCACTATACACTGTATTGGTCATTATATTGATGACATTGTGTCCCTTGTTACAAAAACAAAATGCTTATACACTTCAAGCTCTATAAACATGAACAAGACTTCAAAGTCTCCGGAAAACTGCTATTTAACAACAATATTTGAAAAAAATATTTACACTTATCTTCAGTTTGATCAAACTTATTACGAAATTCAGGACACATGCACTTAAAGACAATATATGGAAGATTTTTTTTAAATTATTCCTAAATAAAACATATGTACTCTCTTGTGTCGTACAATCCGAATTGGCGGGATATGTCGACCTAAGAATTTACTACATACTGGAAAATGTTTTCAAGATTTAGATACGATTGCTCGATAATATATTCAGGTTCAACTGGCGATATACACGATCTTTTCACCTTATATATCTAATACAATGCATAAACAAGTCTAAATTGAAAACAACGTTCAAACCTATGATTGCGTTGGATAAAAATCGCAATTTGTATACGGGTGCATGCAAAACAAATTTCTTGGTAGAGGGGTCTAAATACAGCACAAACAACATTTTCCAAAAGATCAAAAAAGTGAAAAAGTATATTTTAACAAAACGCATTTGACTAACAGGTCGAACAACGGATGTTCTTAAACCCTGCTGACTGCCATTGGCGATTGCCAAATAAACGGATCACAAGATGTAACAAAATTGATCTATATTATTAATTTAATACCAAACAGAAAACAATAAACTTGCGGAAAAGATGGTATACCGCAAACATGAGGTGCAAAAATTTGTACACCATATCCGGATTTCGACAATTAATGTCTCTTCAGTGATGTTAGGAATCGAAACGGTATTTGGAAGACCATATAATTTACCTCAATTTAGGATAGACTCTTGAATTTTGAAGAGTCGAAATATATACCCTACTAAATTGTACTTACCACTTTTCTCAAAATGATGTGATAATTTCTTGACAATCCTTTCAATATAAAGACAAACTTTTCCAAAATGAAGGTATTTTAGAGATGAAAACGTACATCCAACCTACTAAAACGTTTCATTACTTCACAGAAAAAGCTCATATGCATTTAAAAGGTTTATGGAAGACGCGGTTCATAAGAAATACTAGCAGTCTCGTAAAAAGACGAAATAGACAAATCTTTTGAAAATACAAGACATGCATTTTTTTTTATGTTGTTGTTGGCTTTGAACTAGTTGTCACTATCACATCTGTAATTTGCGTCTTTTTGTTGTTGTTACCCTGCCACGTTTGTTCTTACACTATGTTGTAATGTTGCGGGATTAGACTTGTTTTGTGAGATCTCAACCCTCCCCCTATACCTCTAGCCAATGTAGAATAAAGAAAAACATAGCAATACACACAGTAAAACTCAGTTTAAAAGAAGTCCGAGTCCGATGTCAGAATAGGTAACAAAAGAAACTAAGCAAAATGACAATGATACATAAATTAACAAAGGACTACTAGCAGTTACTGACATGCCAGCTCCAGACCTCAATTAAACTGATTGAAAGATTATGTCTTCATCATAAGAAAATCAAGTACAATCCCTCCCGTTAGGAGTTTAGTATCATACCATCATAAAATATATGAGAAGAACATAAACCGTATCATGCCAACAACTGGTTTTAGAATAAATGTGTTTATTTCCGATGCAAAGACCCTATGAGTGAATCAATATTAATACCAAAATATGCAATCATTAATGACTAATTGACAACAGTATCGTAACTACCGGTATATCCTTTCCGAATAAGTCTGTTTAAAGGTTTGGTTAGATTTTGAGGTAAATGCCGACATTTTTGTGCTTTGTAAAGAATATTTCCATAAAATATTGGATGTGAAATAACTGAACGTTACGAAGTCTGCTTGTTGATTTATATTTACGAATGACGTCTGCCATATTTGTTTGACGTAAATTGTTTTGTTATAAATCATATAGGCCTTTAGCTTTCTAAATTGAGTTGTTTATTTCTTTTTCATATTGGGGCCTTTTATAGGCGACTATATGGTATGGGGATTTCTCATTGTTGAAGGGCGTACGGTTCCTTATAATTGCTTACATCAACTTCATTTGAACTTTGGTGGCTAGTTGTCTCATGGGCTATCATACCACATCTCCTTATTTTCAAACTTAACAGAACTAACTTACTTACTAAATCCTCAACATAAACAACGGGGAAAAAATATAAAAACAAGATGAACAAAACACTGGGGCTTGATATTTGCAAAAACCTGACTGCACAAATCTGTTTCATAGGAAACCAATGATTTCTTATAAAAGAAGCGAGAAATTACAATTGTTGACTATAAACCTTAAAATAATAAATATGTGAAACACAAAAAATACAAAAGGGCTCATTCGTGAACGTTGATGCTTTTATTGACACACAGGGAGCAATCGTTGATATTTTTGCTATTTTCTGATATCAAAAAATCATTTTTTGATATCAGGAATTCGAATTTTTGATATCAGAAAATGTATTTCTTAATATCAAAATATCGTCAGTAATATTTGATATCAGAAAATCTATTTTTTGATATCAGAAAATGGATTTCTTGATATCAAAAAATCTAATTTCTGATATCAAGAAATAACGATTATTTTCTGATATCAAGAAATCGAATTCTTGATATCAAAAAAGGCAATTTTTGATATCAAAAAATTGAATTCCTGATATCAAGAAATATTTGTTGATATCAAGAAATATTTCCTGATATCAAAAATCATTTTTTGATATCAGGAATTCAATTTTTTGATATCAAGAAATATTTTTTGATATCAGAAAATAAGGAATAAATAGTAAAACGGCGCCTCATAGAGAGTCAGTTCATACACTAAAGTACTAGTCACTTGGTACAATCAAAAACCTGGTAATAAATTGTTCAAATAAGGCCTTTGAAAATAATGGAATTAATAACTTTTGGAGTGTAAAAAATTCGTTGGAATAACTTGATAAATTGCATGCTTATACTGGTGATTTCGAATCTGTTCAAAGTTTTGATTTTTCTACCCTATATATCACTTTGCCTCATAATCTCATTAAGAAAAAATCACACACCTAATTAAATGGGCATTTAAAAAGTCAGAATGCGAATATATATGTTCAAACTTTTCAGGTCATTTTTTGGAAATCCAATGAGGACTAACTGTGCACCACTTATTGCGGACCTGTTTCTGTATTGTTATGCGTTACAATTCATGACTAAAATCAGCAAAGACCCATCGAAATAACACTTTTAGATATTTGGATGATATATTGGCTCTCAATAATGACGACTTCAGTACACTAAAGATATTTATCCTGCTGAACTGACTTTAAATAAAGCAAATACTAACAATGAACACTGCCCTTTCCTGGATCTTGATATCTATATCTTTAACAGGAAGCTTAATACCAAAATTTACGATAAAGAGATGATTTTTCATTTCCTATTGTTAATTATCCATGTTTAGATGGTGCCGTTCCCTTGTCACCATCTTGTGGTGTTTATATATCTCAGCTTGTTCGATTCGCTCGTGTATGTAACAACGTATTTGATTTTAACGAAAGAAATCTCTGTATTACTGAAAAATTATTACACCAGGGTTTTCGATATCACAAACTAGTCAAAACATTTACTAAATTTTATCATCGGTACAAGGACATCATTCGTAAATATAAATCAACATGCAGACATTTTATACGGTCAGGTATTTCACATCCAATCTTTTATGGTAATATTCTATACAAAGCACAAAAATGTCGTCATTCACCTCAAAAGCTAACCAAACCTTTAAACAGACTTATTCAGAAGTTCAGTAAATGTTATTTGCTGTGAATAAACTTGAACTTTTGTTACATTTGTGCAAGGATTTGTATCACTATACAAATCCTTGATTTGTGTTTGTTTCTCTGCATCAGATACGAGGAGGTTTGTTAGAGCTCTTATAAGCTCACAATCCTAGAGCATCGCCCCTTCAGTGGTACCTGTTGTTGGAAAATAAAATATCTTATCTATCTTATCTTATAGTGTACTGACATATAAAGAGGAAGATGCTCATTTCCCAAATCCCGTTTTTTTTTTTTTTTTTTTTTTCACACTTTCCTCTTTTTTCCTTTTTTTCCAGATCCAACTTATTTAATCGCCTATCTCCCACATTTCCACTTGTTTGACCCCTATCTCCCACATTCCAAAAGCATGTCACCCCCTTAAATACAATAATGCACAATTACTGATCATATCGCATGTAAAATCTAAATGAGAAATTATTCTCTGCAAATACGACACAGGCACTTAATTGTCTCTGAAAAAAATATCAGTCAAATATTGCTCTGAAAATTATTATCCGGAATCATTTCGCTAAGTTCGAATTTGGTAATACTTTAGAAAATAACACGAAGTCACTGGAACGTTTGAGAATAAGCAAAATAATAAATTTCATTAGTGATATAATTTGACATTGAATAAAAAATTGCCAACAACACACAAGCTCCGAAATGGCATTTGGTCTATACTCATTAATCGAAGCTGTTATATTGTGTTTAAATGCAGTGTGCATTTTACACGAAGAACGTTTTCTTGCTAAAAGTAGGTGTCTTATGAATTTGAATCTGGCTGTTGATTTATAGTGGAGAAAAATTATCTCAATATCAGTTTCCAACCAACATATTTAATAATTTATATACAGTGTATGTATGTTCAGGAGTTTTAATCAAATTTGTTACTTTTGGATGACGCGTTTTGCAACAAACCCTCGGCATTCCTATTGGGAACCCACTAGGGCTGTTTCTCTTTAGTTTAGGGGTCCCAACATATGATATAGAGCTATACTAAACTACCTTTTCACCCTAGTGCATATGAAGGATTTATATAGTGAATATACTACATGTACATGTATATACATCCTTGCTCATATCTAGCCCTAAAACTATTTAACATAGAACAAACCCTAGACTAGCCATAACCATAAATGAACCATAACCCAAAATTTGATAAAAGGAGCCCTAAAACCCTATTGGAGCTTCTCAAAAAGAATGAAGAGAAGCAAGCGTTATCCTTTACCTTCAAGTTCTGCTGTATAGATTATGACCTCTCATTCAATAATTCAAAGTTTGGGGAGATTATTCAAAGCAGGAAAAGAAAATTAAAATCTTACAAATTTACTTATAAGAGTAAATATTACATCTTCAAGAAAAATATGACTTGTATTAGTATTAATTTACCCCTAGGCCCTGACTGAACTTACCATCCTCAATTAAAGTCATTGAACAATAAACACAACACTTATATTAGAGTTAAATTATTTTGGAGCTCAATAATGTTTGTGGCAAATCAAATTCTTAACACAGACATACATTTGTAGTTTTGTGGTTCACAGGTTGAACAACTTTCAGAAAAGTTGTAAACTTTTTCGTCTATGGCAAATACAAATGTACATTTTAACTGTCATGTTATTTAACCACTTTTACATCTGATGGATATGTTTCATATCTGATGAAAAAAACCAGTTTCTTATTCTGAAATTTAATGTTACAGTAGATATTTTGTTTTTCTTTCAGTTGGTTGGGGTACAGATCAAAGAGGCTTTGGTGAAGATCCTGGAATGAAAACACAGATATTGAATTTGATTCGATCTATAAGAACAGTTATGAGAAGTATGTTTGATTAATAGAGGGTGAAGTCCTCATTACAGCTAGAAATCTATAAAAAGAAAAATCAATATACTGATGAATCCAAAGTCATTAAAAAAATTTAAACAACCATTGCGCTTGCACATTTACGCTGCTGAATGAGGCTACCATATTGTAAAGTATATGATTTCCCACAGATTTGTATATATTTGATTACCAAAATGTATCTTAAAAATAACACAGACTTCCTCTTCTTTCACAGGTACAAATGTATATGTAACTCCTGCCTCATTATTACATATAGGTTAGCTTGAGAATTTTCAAAAGTTACCAAATTTATAAAGAAATTCAGGGGAAAAGATTAGAAGAGGCTTAGTAGCCCAGGCTACCACACTTTGGGCTATTTATTGTAAAATCCAATGTAAAAATAAAAAAAATAGGAGGAAATTGGATAAGACAACTCTTGACTTATCTAGGATGTAAAATTAAAATGTTATACATGTACATGTAGATGTAAGAGTAGTTCGGTGTAATATTATCGTTTAGTAAGCATGCATTTCTGTCTCTATTTCAGTACCTCTCATTGGAATCAACATATTAGTGATAGGACTGAAGTTATTATTAGGATAGCACTTGTTCACATATTATCCATGAAGTATGAAAAATTGTTTGTGAAGATTGTGAATATGTATACGTATGGAAGGATGGCTTAGGCAAGATTTTAATGATATGATGCGAGTGCAATATTACTTTTTAATTGTAAATACAATATTTACTTTTGCTTGCAAAGTAAGAAATAGGTGTATGTTTAAAACAATTATGTATGAAAATTACAGTATGTTAAGACAGAATTTTGGAATGAAGTGTATGGTATTATAAGTAATGTCAACAATTATGATTTGATTAAAAAGTGCCAAAATTTCAAAAGCCTTTTTTTTTTTTCTGTTGGAATAGTTTAACCTTGCATCACAGTGCTAAGATTAAGCCCTTTTACTCATTTGTGTTGTAGAATAAGTGTTCTCTGTGATACAACAAAAGCATATAAGGATGATCTCACGTACAGTGACGTAGTGTTGGTGCACAAAGAATAACATTGTTAAGTTTATGCAAGGCTGATGGGCTTATATTATATAAATTTAAAGTTTGGTTCTAAAATTTTCAGATTGAATTGTCATAGTTTGTCAGATCGGATACTGGAAATTTCACATTGATGGCAGTAAAATGCAGTGTCATAAACTGCTGGAAAATTAAATTTATCTGAGTTGGATGCACACCATGGAAGTAAAATGAATTTAATACTAATTACTTCCATGGTCACACAGTTTTTGTTTTTGGAAAGCATCTATCTGTTAATAGCACCGGTGGTTGACTTTACTTTAAACTATTTTGAACAACTATAAATTCTCTGCAATGACACAATACTTACATATTGCGTATATATGTTTACTAAGTTTCTTGAAAGTTGTTAGTTCTGTTTTAGTTAGACTTAGTTATTAGAGTTGCTCATCTGAAACATCAGAATTATCAGTACACAAATAAAAAGAGGATTTAACTGTAAAAAAAGGAATAAAAAAATCAAATTAATTATGTGTATTCAAAGTATGCTATTTGTAATCTAAATATTTGTTGTAATTTTTCAATTGTATATGCCTTTCACACATCTCAAGCTGCCATGTAGTAATGATCTATTTAGATAAGGTTATATGTAATTTTCCCATGTTATAAATGTAGTTTTACTAATTAGTACATTAACAGTTGTTCATTGGCCAGTAAAGAATGTGTATCTTGAAGATAAGAGTAATGAAATTATAAATAATGCAATTTTAAAATATAAAAATTGGTATGCTTTCCTGACTTCTAAATATAAAAATAAGAAGATGTGATATGATTGCCAATGAGACAACTCTCCACCAGAGACCAAATGACATAGAAGTTAACAACTATAGGTCACCTTACAGTCTTTAACAATAAGCAAAACCAATACCCCATATATAGTTAGCTATAAAAGGCCCCAAAATGACAAATGTAAAACAATTTCAATGAGAAAACTAACTGCCTGATTTATGTTCAACAAAACAATGAATGATGTATAGCAACAAAAGACAACCACTGAATTACAGGCTCCTGACTTGGGACAGGCACATACAGAATGTGGTGGGGTTGACAAGTTTACGGGCACCCAACCCTATGCCTAACCTGGGACACTGGTGTAACAGCACAACATAAAGTTGTGTTTATTATGCCAGCATTTGGTATATAATCATTTTTCAATATCTAATTTCGTTTTTGAATTCACAATTTAATGTACAGTGAAACAATTTTTGTCTGAATCCTTCTACACTTCACTTTATGAAATATTAAATGATTTGATTTATTTTATGTGTTGTTTGTTCTGTTAAACTACTTAATTGGAGTCTGAAATATTGAAAAAGAATTGTACAAATGTATTGTTTTGAATGCATGTCATGATTTAAAGAGAAAAAAAGTGCTTTCCAACTGATTATGATTATGTGGAATACTTTCTAAATATATACAACTGCCATTGCTGATTGATTTTCTTTATTTATAAGGAATTGTATACATGATTATACGACCATTTTGTGTTTAATACTAAATCTCCGTCTAAATGTTTTCATTGAAAATGTACATTATGTGATTAAAAATCATCTAATACATTTAGCGGTACAATGAATTTGTAACATATGGTTCATATTCAAACGACCAGTATTTATTTTATCCAATAAATACTTTTTGAATAAACCTACTTATACAAAATGATTTGTTGAAACCATTATAGTTCAGAATATTTATTACTAATTAAATGACCAAATGGAAACTTATTTCATTGTTTGTATGTCTTAATGTTTTTCTGAAGAGTTGAGTGTTGGTAGATGATTTGGTCTGTTGTACTGACCTGTATTTTTGGTGCTTCTTATTATACTTTTTATGTACTATTTTACTGAAAAATAAGAAGTTGTAACTTTCGTCAGTAATTATTTTATAAACCAATACCTTTTCTTGATAATTGTGCATACACGATGGGCCATTCAAATCAGATCTCGCTTTTTTTACAAGAATCGTATCATATGTTCACTAAAGTGTTTCTTGTATCAGTGTATAGAACAATTATCATGTATAGAAATTCAGATGTGAACCAGTCCTTTTATTAAGGTAGATACATAGAAAGTTATGTGCATTAGAATTTTCATGCAAAAAAAAGCTGAATGTATATTTATTCAAAATCTAAATAGCAAAGTATAGGTGACAGTGCTTATTTTTGAGAGATAATGTTCTAAATTCCTTTTTTTAAACAGATTAATTTTTTCTAGTGTAGGATATTTTGATTCTAATTTCTAATATTTCACAAAAAAGTATAATAGATCTACTGGTTGATTTTCAGTAATATCCAGTGTATTAATCTTTCACTGAATTAAACATACTATTTTACAAGTTATCATTGTCCACTTCTCAAACAATAAGATAAGTTTATAATTATGGCATATTTATTATACACACATTTTAAATATAATTAGATATTTAAATAACTTATTTCCAAGGAAATAACATTTGAAACTAAATTCAAGATGACTGCCCTGAAAATACTTAGTTGGATAGTCAAGTTAACATTGTTGACCTACCAAAAATAGGGGCTCAAATTGGGTACCCCTCTTAGGTCCCAAGCTAACCTTTAAAAGATTGCCTCAGGTCACCAGGCCCATGGCACTTGAAATAAAACAGTTAAACCCTTATAATAAAAAAAATGTTAATATTTGAGTTGTTTTATTTAGAATAGTGTACCCCAAGACTTAGTAAAAAATGATTAATGGCTTTATGAAGAATTTTTTTGAGTATTTTATTGGAACATGCTTTTGTTGTCTCTTTGACATATTCCCCATTTCCATTGTCAATTTTATTTGTATTAACATTACAACCCAGTATAACCAAATAGGTAATGAAATGCTGCATCACAAAATAAAACACATTTCAATAATTAAATACTTCTTTGATTGCACCTGACAAGTACTTATAGTAACAGGTTGTATATTGTTAAGAGCAAGTCTGTGGTAAAATCATGCAAAATGGTCCGAATCCAAAATTATCCAATCAGACTGATATTTTGCATTTTTGATACCTTATATGTAATAACTATTTGTGCAAAATATTTTGAAAAAATATTCAGCCATTATTTGTGTGTGCATAACATTCGATAATTGTCCATTTCTGTACTGACAAAAGGCCATTTTAAGCCTATTTTAGGGTATTTTGACCTGGTTTTTTGTATTATTATAGAAAAGTTGCAGCATAATGATAACTAATAACTTAACAAACAACTTAAAATGAAAGAAAATTAGGATAGTTTTCCAAGTTTTGACATTTCTCAATACCCCTACTGGCAGGTTGATATTGCATGGTTTTGAAAAAGTGCTGATTCAGCAAAATTTGTCTTTTTTAAAGACCTGAATCTTGTAAGATCATGTTTTGTTTTTCAAAAAATGTAATACAGCATGAAGCTTATATACTTATCTACAAAATGCAAAAAAATGGTGCTCGGCAAATGATACCTTCTTACGATGAAATAACAATTTAAGATGGACAAGATGGCAATTTTGCCGTATTTATGAATTTTTTATTGGTTACAAGAGAAACTTTACAAATGTATGTGATAGTTAAAATATAAGAAAATAATGGCAGATATAATGTTTATTGCTTATCTTGTTTGATTAAACTCAGTTTAACTTAGTTTTAATTGAAAATATACTACAGAAAGAGGCCTGGAAAGACCCCTTTTAAGCCCCAAAATTTAGCATTTTTCATTTTGTTTAAAATACATGTATCAACTTATCGCTACTTATTGAAGTCACTTTTCAAAAGTAGAATACTTCAGTTACTTTAAAATCATTTTTAATGGGCTTTTTTTTTTTACAATACTATGAACATTCAACAGGTACTATCATCATTAATTTATGTAAAATTTCTGAAATCTTCACAATTTTAGCATTTGTGCTAATTTTAGACGTTTGTTGTCTAAAATGGATATGGCCACTTTTTGTTCAGTCTTGATATTTAAATACATGTTGTATTTGATGATATTACATAAACATATAAAAATTGAGACTGGGTGCTTCTTACCTAGAAAAGGGGGTCCATTTTTTTTATATTGGAATTAATCTTTATAAGCTTTTTGTCAAATATCAAGCAGATGCTGAGAAAAGTGTTACTTATATTTTGTAACGCTGACATGAATGACAGATAGTGATCCCTATGTAGCTTCTGGGATAACAGTCCACATAACAACAATGTTAAGTTTCCTCATAGAATGTAATCTCCAATAACTTGAGGCATGTGAATAAGACATGTAAGATGTAGTTAGCCTATAATCATGATAATACTACAACAAACAAAAATATTTCAAATGGAAATAAAATTTATTTTATACCTACATGAATAAAAACAAATATACAGATAAATGGTTCAACTGTGGTGCAGACATTTTCATTAAAATGGTTATATAATTATTCAGGGTGTTTGCTTATAATTTTACTGTCATATAATATTAGCGAAGTCTGCCATAAAGAGAAACATGCAAAACGGTCTGAATACATGCAAACAGTGATAAGATCTGAAGCCAGGTCGGATGACTATTTAGGTCTAAGTTAGTAAGTATGCATCAATAAGAGCTTCATTCAAAACATCCTTTTGTACAATTGACTGTGTTTCGTCTGTTTTCCATTTTTCTACTACAAATCAGAACACTTTATCGACTTGTATTGTGCAGGTACAATATAATTCAAAATCAAATCAATAATTTCTGATGATAATTTTGTAGAAAAAGCCATTGTACTTTTTGATACATCATCCCATGCCAGATTCAATTGGTTCCTAAATGGTGGATACTTTCCATTTCAAAGGAAATGCAATCCTCTCCTGGTCAGAAATGTTATCTGTTTCCCAATCTGATGCTAAATATTATGAAAAATTAATTGATGCTGTGAATATACTATGAGAACCTGAGCATCTTTAATTTGGCTTTCATCTCCATCTAAAAAGATAAAAAAAAAAAAATCTTAAAACGTACTTTAAAAAAATAATATATCCCTTATTATATTAAAGATAAATGAATTCTCAAATATACAATGTCCATGATATATGAGATAACTATGAAATCTATTTGGTTGGGACCCAATGAAAAAAAAATTATTAGATATCTCAACTGGTGGAGTAAAATCATTGCATTACCACATCTAGTATATCTGATAAAACCTCAATGTCTTAATGCAAAAACTTAACCAAACCATTCATGCAAAAATTGTAGGCCAAAGTGACCTTATCAATAGTAACCATGTTGTACTACCCAAGATATCTATCCACTAGCTATAGTCAAGTATCAATGTAATACCATGTCTATTATCTTACAGAGAGACCTAAACACACAAAACTAGATATCATTGAGATGGGAGCAATCTCTGTGGGCCCCGCTGTGAATAATGTGTGGTAAAAAATTTGTATCTTTATCATTGGACATGGGGTTGTCAAATGAAACCAAAGTTTTTGACCTTGACCTTTGACCTAGGAAGTTGTACATAAATTATGACACACCCTCTGGTGTTGGTTTATATACATATCAAGTATAAACTTTGAACTCATAACGGTTCCCAAGATATAGAGCGGACACGATCTTTACCATAGGACATGGGGTTGTCAACTAAAACCAAAGTTTTTGACCTTGACTTTTGACCTAGGAAGTTGTACATAAACTATGAAACACCCTCTGGTGTTGGTTTATATACATATCAAGTATAAACTTTGAACTCATAACGGTTCTCAAGATATAGAGCGGACACGATCTTTACCATAGGACATGGAGTTGTCAACTAAAACCAAAGTTTTTGACCTTGACCTTTGACCTAGGAAGTTGTACATACATTATGACACACCCTCTGGTGTTGGTTAATATACGTATCAAGTATAAACTTTGAAATCATAATGGTTCTCAAGATATAGAGTGGACACAATCTTTACAATAGGACATGGGGTTGTCAACTAAAACCAAAGTTTTTGACCTTGACCTTTGACCTAGTAAGTTGAACATACATTATGACACACCCTCTGGTGTTGGTTAATATACATGTCAAGTATAAACTTTGAAATCATAACGGTTCTCTAGATATAGAGCGGACACGATTTGTTACGGACGGATGGACGGACGGACAGACTGATCCCTATAGGGCGGCCGCCATTCGGCGGGGCCCTAATTAACAAAGTTGCTCAAGTGGAAAATGTAGGTGAACATTACCTTTATGAAAGTGAATCATGTTGGACTGTCCAAAATCAATACACTGGTTAAGCAATGTTAAGTGTCAAAGCTATACAATTTTGTACCCGAGATATTGACCTTAACGCAAATAAAATGCTCCGCTGGGCGCAGCTTGATACGACCGAAGAGGTTGAACCCTGAACAGTTGGGGCAAGTATGGACACAACATTCAAGCTTGATACAGCACTGAATTTGGATTGTGATTAAAAATTTTACACAGCATAGGCTTCTGACACAGAATGAATGTGGTCTACATGGTCTAAGAACTTAAAAATTTTTAATTTACCTATTCAAACCATATAATTATTATGTGCTGTTATATATAAATCAGTAATAACCAATTTAAAATGGAAAATTTTAAAGAAAAAAAAGAAGAAAAAAAACCCCCAAATTTTTTGAACCCCTTATGATTCATCACCCCCAAACTCAATCCCAGCCTTCCCTTTGTGGTATGGTACCTTGCAGTACAATTTCAGAGAGATCCATACACTTGAACACTAGTTATTGTCTGGAAACTAGAAAAATGCTTGTTTCTTTGCCCCTTTTTGGCCCCAAATTCCTAAACGTTTAAGGCAATTACCCCCAAACTCAAACCCAGCTTTCCCTTTGTGATATAGAATCTTGTAGTACAATTTCATAAAGATCCATACATTTACACACAAGTTATTGTCCTGAAACTAGAAAAATGCTTGTTTTGTTGCCCCTTTTTGGCCCCTAATTTCTAAAAATTTTAAGGCAATTACCCCCAAAATCAATCCCTGCCTTTCCTTTGTGGTATGGTGCCTTGCAGTACAATTTTAGAGAGATCCATACACTTGAACAAAAGTTATTGTCTGGAAACTAGAAAAATGCTTATTTTTGGCCCCTTTTTGGCCCCTTATTCCTAAAATTTGGAGGCAATTACCCCCAAAATCAATCCCAGCATTCCCTTTGTAATATGGAACCTTGTGGTACAATGTCAGAGAGATCCATACACTAACACACAAGTAATGTCTGGAAGTTAAAAACATGCTTATGTTTGCCCCTTTTTGGCCCCTAATTCCTTAACTGTTGGTACCATAACCCCCAAAATCAATCCCAACCTTTCTTTTGTGGTATTGAACCTTATGGTAAAATTTCATAGAGATCCATTCACTTAAACTAAAGTTAGAGTGTGAAAGCCAATGTGTCTTCGAACGACGACGACGATGTCATACCAATATACGACCACAAAATTTTTTTGCGGTCGTATAAAAACTTAACCATGTCACTCATGTGGAAAATGTAGGTCAAGGTGACCTAATTTTTATCATTTACCCTATTGCTCTACCCAAAACCTATCCACTGTTCAAATATCATAGCTATACTACATGTTTCATGAATATATTTAGTGTCACTTAAGTTAAAATGTAGGTCATAATGACCTAATTATAAATGTTTATTAGGAAATTCTAAAATGAGGTCCTTGATTGAATACAATTCCCTGATAAAACTAATACAAAGCTATACCCAGTACAATAAATTCAGAAATTATTTTGTGCATTAATAACTGCGATTTTGTAATGTAATTTTAGACTGAAATGCGAATTTAACTTTTGCAATATTCAGAAAAATCCTGTTTAATTCATATAGTAAATTTCAAAATGCGAGTATAAATTAGTGCGATTATAACCCTGTCGCATTTTTCGCAATAATAAAAACATCTCAAATAATTTTAGAATTTACTGTAATATTTTTGACATTACATGATTATCACTTTTTTGGTAATGGTTAAAAATTTTACCACTGGTCGTCTCATGATTCCCTAACCTCCACCCTTTCCCACTAAATGTGTCTCTGTACATTTTACAATCAGTTTAAAATGTTCAAAATACCTTTCAATTGCCCCTGTAAATAAACTATGTGGGGATGTATAAGAACCCGGCCACATCCGATCTATGATTTTGTTAGATGTACTTATGCTTTGTGTCAATCTGATGAGTTAAGCCTCAACTGACACATGACTGATTTCTTATGTTGTACTGTTACACTACTGTCCCAGGTTAGATGAGGGTTGTCGCCTTCAAACGAATTTAACCTCAAAGAGGTTGTTGTTTGTTGCTGTATACCATATTTGTTTTTCGTTCATTGTTTTGTACATATATTTACGCATTCTAAATAGTTTAACATTTGTGATTTCTGGGCTTTTGATAGCTGACTATGCGGCTTTGTTCATTGTTGAAGGCCATACAGTGACCTATAGTTGTTAATTTTTATGTCATCTAGTCTCTTGTGGAGCATTGTCACATTTGCAATCAGTTCAAATCACTTCTTTTTTTAGCTCACCAGTGCCCGAAGGGCCCCATGTGAGCTTATGCCATCACTTGGCGTCCGTCGTCGTCCGTTGTCTGTCGTTGTCGTCTGTCGTTGTCGTAAACTTTTTCAAAAATCTTCTCCTCTGAAACTACTGGGCCAAATACCTTCAAACTTTAACTAAATGTTCCTTAGTGTATCTAGTTTATAAATTGTATCGGAAGTTTTGATCCATCGACAAACACGGCCACCATGGCTAAAAATAGAACATAGGGGTCAAATGCAGTTTTTGGCTTATATCTTAAAAACTAAAGCTTTTAGAGCAAATCTGATATTGGGTTAAATTGTTCAATTGGTCAAGATCTATCAGCCCTGAAATTTTCAGACGAATCGAACAACCCATTGTTGGGTTGCTGCCACTAAATTGGTAGTTTTAAGGAAATTTTGCAGTTTTTTGTTATCTTGAATATTATTATAAATAGATATAAACTGTAAACAGCAATAATGTTCAGCAAAGTAAGATCTACAAAAAAGTTAATAAGACCATAATTGTCAATTGACCCCTTAAGGAGTTACAAATGTATTGCCCTTTAAAGACAATTTTACACAATTTGTTCATCAAGTTTGCTAACATTTAAAAATCTTCTCTGAAATACAGGTGAGCGATTCAGGCTCTTGAGAGCCTCTTGTTTATAATTGCAATAACATTCTCATACATGTATGTTTTCTTACCATAATCTTTTTTGTATCAACTATGATTCCTCCATCAGCTACTGTTTGTCTAATCTTGGTAAAACATTGCTTGCAGAGACCTACAATGTATGTCTTTGTGAAAATATGGAATAATGCAGCCAGTCAATGGTACCATACACACTAAAAACATCAATAAAACACGATCATGTCAATGTCCACTGAGATGAACAATGTTTCAGGTGTGAACAATCAATCAATTTATAAACCTGTTGTTCTACGGCATGATGCCAGTGAATAAATTATAATAGACAATCTGTTTTATCAAATTGAAGGTTAAAACTAATTTATTTACAAAAAGGCATGCCTCATCCTAATACATGGACATGATGGAGACATTATTAAAGTCAGTAAGCAGAATGAATATCAAGACTACATGTAAAACGTCATACACCTTCAAGTGAGAAACTCACACCCTATAAAAATCTAGCTTTCATTTCAGACAAATAAAAGGGGAATTGAGATTTCAGTGACAAAAACAAAACAAGTTTAACCTCACTACATTTATGTGTGCCCTTCCAACTAAGGAATATATTGTAGGTTGGTTTTTACATGTAGTACCGCCGGTATGTCCTTGCTTCAATAGAAATTTATAATAAATTTACAATTTTTTGTATCTTGACCATATATACATGTACATGTAGTGCAGGTTGTTTTTTTTTATAGTTATTGACTCATTTCTGGTAATTTATAGCTCGCAATTAGATGGTGGTTGTGCGTGTTGCATATATCACATATCTTCATGTATTAGAAATAAATGCCTTTTTCCATATACATGTACATGTATATACATGTGTATGTTCATTGTATCACATAATTATATACCTCGCCACTATGTCATGCATATGTCATGTGGCAGTTTTAAAAATGAATCTTTTCATAATACAGTGGTGGATCCATCCTGGGAGGGACCGGTGGTCAAAATAATTATGACGTCTTGAAAGGCCATTTTATTTTATGGCGCCTGTGTCGCAGTAAGACATCAAACAAAAAATAAAATAGCATTTCAAGACGTCATGTATATTTGGACTAGGGACCAGTTTGTTAGAACCTTCCCTTTTTTTGGTGATAAATGCTTTTGAATAGGGAAATATCGATGGACCTCCCTTTTTATTCTGCTAAGAACCACCCTCCTTTTTTTTAAATTGGCTAGATCCACCCCTGTCATAATTAACTAATTTATTTTTGTAGTTTACCTGACACTTTTGGAATTAGTTGTCATTACAAAAGTCAGTATTCCTATGATAGGGTTAGTGCGGTTCCTCCATCACTATCAGCTTTTCACCTTTTGGAGTTTTGCCTCAATGTCAGCAAGACGATCTTTGAATCCACACTTTGTTGAATAGTCCCGCCAATATATACCAAAAAAGTCTCTGTGCCATCGGCATGGACATATTGACAATTTTATAGCAGCACGATCAACAGAAAACAATGTCACTTATGTGTATTTATAAAATAGTCCTCCTGGAACATGTGGAAAGGTTGATAAACAGGCCTCACTGCCCTCACTGGCCTCAGTGCTGTGGATAAATTCAAGGTGGTGGTTGTGTCCTTTGTACAAAGATAAACCTTGTCTAACAGATGAGTTGCATAGTGATTTGATTGTTCACAACAACCTCCAAGATGAGAAAAATCGGACCGAACAGAGACGTCTGCTTTTCACTGGAAGCTGCCATATTGCCAGTGAAAGATTTCCACTAAGGGAGACAATTTAACACAAAAATAACATTGAGGCTACCTTTGGGTAACTTAATGTTAAATTTTGCAAATTAACAAGAAAAAAACCACACATTTGGCCAGAAATATTTTTCAACATAAAATAAATCAATTTTAGCCCAGTTACCACCTACTTTAAGTAATTTTAGTTAAATAACTAGAAACAAAAACTATTAGAATTATTGCATTTTATGGTTATTTTAAGAGTATTTTTGATCACTTTTCCATTATTTGCCAAGCTAAATTTTTTTACCTGTCTTAGAACTGATATACACCTTTCAAAATATTATAAAAGTTAAGAATAAAAAATATGATCTTAAGAGAAAACTGCTATTGAGTACATGTAGTATATACAAGTTGTTTATTACATCTGTTGCACGAACTTTCTGGCAACCTGCCAAAAGGTCAGAAATTCTCAAAAAAGCTATTTTTTTGGTTATTAACTAATGTTCCTTTAAAATATGATAAAAATAATATTTCATTTAAGAGCTATATCAATTATCCAGACCCTTAAAAAGTGCCTAAATAAGGTGTATTTTTTAGCCATTTTTTAAAATAATTCACTAATATGCAAATTAGGCGGTTTAATGCAAAATAGCGCAAATTAACAAAAAAATTTTTTTTATCTTAACTCCTGAATACCTAAAGTTTTTGGAAATATATATAATTTTGGCAAGTTGTAACTACCAATTTGGACGAAATTTGGGATTTTGCATGGTTTTATGGCAGACTGGCTCTTAATGTAGGAAATCCAAAATAATACCTTACATTTACACTGAAAAAGAAGAGATACAGTGCATTAATTCATGACACATTCCCTATATACATATACATTGTACTTGACAAAATCCAAAGCACAGGAAATTTATTTTATGGCTGTTCTTCATCTCATAGACGTTCTGATGCATGTAACAGAGAGCAAAAGTTCATACATCACTGCAAGATAAAGATGTATCCTAGCACAAGTTGTGATATTCTTTGCTGCATGTTGACAATGCTAAATCTTTAACATATGGAGCAGGATCTGCTTACCTTTCTGAAGCACCTTCGATCATCCCTGGTTTACGGTGGGGTTCGTATTTCTCAGTCTTTAGTTTTCTATGTTGTGTTTTGTATACTGTTGTTTGTCTTTTGGTGGTTTTTCGCTTTTTTGCCATGGCGTTGTCAGTTTGTTTTTGACTTTTGAGCTTGAATGTCCCTTTGGTATCTTTCACCTCTCTTTTACAACCACTAAATTGATGTCTCAACTTGTTAACTTTTTCCGAATCATCTGAAGCATACAATTTATGAAATTACAAACTAGCATCACAAGACAAGTTCTACAAATAAGTCTGCATTGTCGAAATCGTCAGTCGACTCCTTATTAGAGTTATTGCCTTTTGATGACGATTTTTACCATGTTTTTGCCTTATATCTTAGTAAAATATAATAGAAAGATAGAAACTTAAATAAGCAAAAATTATCAGCAAGACAAGATCTACGACTAAGACAATATGGAGGAAATTGTCCGACTACTCCTTATTGGAGTTATTGCTCTTTAATGACGATTTTTACCATTTTTTTGCGTTTTGTCTTATATGATAAAAATTATAATAGGTAAATAGACACTTTAAATCACAAAAATGATCATCAAGGCAAGATATACTGACAAGTCAAATTTTTATCGATATAGTTAGTAGACTCACTCTTTACAGGAGTGATTGCCCTTAAATGAGGATTTATTTTACCCTCTTTTGTGTTTTTGAGCAAAAACTAAAGAAGATAGAGAGAAACTAGACAGACTAAAAGATCAGCAATACAAGATCAACAAAACAGATTTTTGTCATGAATTCTATTCTCGTCTACAATGTTGGAGAGTGTCCTTTTTTGAATATGCACATAGAACAAGGTGAGCGACACAGGCTCTTTAGAGCCCTAGTTTGTATTCCCAATTTTTGACATTTTTACCTATAATGTCTGTTTGATTTGCTCACACATTGTTGTCAATATAACGGAATTCTATGCGACTGTCATACAAGTGAGAGGTTTAGCTAACTATGAAACCAGGTTTAATCCACCATTTTCTACATAAGGAAATGCCTGTATCAAGTCAGGAATATGACAGTTGTTTTCCATTAGTTTGATGTGTTTGAGCTTTTGGTTTTGCCATTTGATAAGGGACTTTCTGTTTTGAATTTTCCTTGGAGTTCGGTATTTTTCTTCTTTTTTTTCCATACTAATGGCAATAGCAATATTCTGTCTCATTTCTAAATATAAAACCATAAATCCGACATCAACAACAATGCAAATGCCATTGTTTACCAGCATTTTAATCAGTCTGATCATTCAATCCTTTATATGCCAGTTACTACAGGACAACCATCTTCATCTTGCAACACCTCTCCGTAGACGCAGTCATGGTCATCGACATTATACACCACCTACTCTTCATGATGTCTCTATTAATGACCTTCTGCCATTGATACTAAAGCCGTTAGATATTCATCATATTCGAACAAGGCTTTATTCACTACCCCTTTCAAAACTTCAATCTCTGTACAGCTTGTGATTGGAAACCACTGTTAAAAAAATCCAGTCAAACCAATACAAACTCACAGCTATCTTTTCGGATATTGCCAGTCACAGACTTTTCAGACAAGTCCACATTGGAAAAGATGAAAAGGAGAAAATATTCTTCATAACACTTTCCTTTGACAACAAAGGTCTCGATGCCATCATCTTGGGAAATATCTTTAATCATAAATCAGTTCTCTCGAAATAATCTCCTTTCTGTAAAGATCAGTTTGTACCTATCATGTCGTATACCTATACCAAACCAATTGCAACTAAAATTTCCAATCACAAACACGTGTTGCAAAATCTCAATATTGACGTGCCAAAACCCCATTCATACATAATCCTGCTGGCGACGTTTATACTGGTGACATGAACATTTTCAATAACACTTCTCTGCGAAATTTGTTATCCAAAGGCCCGAAATATCGTTGGCCTAAATCCATCAATTCAGGAGTGGAGACACAACTTCAAAATACTGATGGATTCAGGCAATTGACTAAACTCGAGAAGTTATATGAAGATACTCTTTCCGAAAGCGTAAAGGCTGTGAGGTCGTTTTAAAAAAAACTTACTGAAGTCTATGAATACACATGCTACATCGATATTTAAAGACCCAAATGTTGCAAAGCACCTGTCCTACCTCCATGACAAATATGTTGTAATCCGTGCAGATAAAACCCACAAAACAACATTGTTTTTGTGTTTAAATCAAATTACAGAAACAGCTTGATAAAAGAATTAGGTATTGACAATTCACTGGAAAACTCAATGTATACCCACACGACATTTACCAAGGAGGAAATCCGGAATAATCGTAGATCTGTTCAAAGATGAAGAACTGGATATTCCTTCACTGCATTGGGTCCCTTAATTACATTAGTGTCATTACACCCAACGTTATATTGCTGGTTTCTCCAAATGCTCCACGAAACCTCTTTATCTAAAATCTATTTTATCAGCAATCAAAGCAAAAATCTAGAAATGATTGGCAGGGTGCCCGGCCTCCCTTTTTATGGGAAAAATTTGGTTGATTATATAGGAAATCACTGAAGCATGACCGGATTGGGCCCCTCTTATGCAGTCATTGCCCCCCCTTTATGAAAATTTCTGGAGCCGCCACTGCGGATCTTCTTACTCTTTCGGGACACCTGAGATCATCATTAGTGTTTAAAAAGAGGTACATTTGCTCTTGCTTTAGTTTTTATTGTTGTTCTCTTGGCCTTTTATTTTTTGAATGTCTGTGATGGTTTTATCGGTAACAGTCTTGTCTATTCTTTATCATGAAAAACTTGTTTCAATTTCAAAATTTTACATCCGGTCAAGTTTCAAGGTTAGAAAATTTACATGACCGATAGTTTATAAATTTGATGATGTCGTAGGGCTAGATTATAGTTAATTACCAATCCTCTATTGCGTGATGCCTAATCACTTGGTATAACTTATCAAAGTATTTTATAGGAGTAACACGACGGGTGTCATGTGGAACAGGATCTGCTTACCCTTCCAGAGCACCAGAAATTACCTCCCGGTGTTTTCGTAGGGTCCGTGTTGCTCAGTCTTGTTTTCTATGTTGTGATTTGTATACTGATGTTTGTCTTTTGGTTGTTTCTAGTTTTTGGCCATGGCATTGTCAGTTTGTTTTCGACTTATGAGTTTGAATATCCCTTTGGTATCTTTCACCTCTCTTTTGCATTGGAGTCTGAGAATACATATGAGGGGTAGTAGCAACAAATTACTGACAATGAAAGATTAAGAAATTTATCGCATATTGTCACATTGCCAAACATTTTCATTAGGAAAAACATTAGCAATACCTCAGGAAATGGTTTCAAAAGATATAATTTAAGCGTAGCTACCATTAACGCGCTTGCGTGCACAAAAACTTGAGACAATGAAGAGAGAGATCTCGTTGTGGTATAATTATCACGCGTACCCTTATTCGTATTTTACTGTCAAGTTCCATATATCGTAATTGTAAACCATATATTTTGTATGACATGGTTTCATTCACAGCATGTTTTATAAATACCGTAAAATACTGATTATCTCTCTATGACAAGGGTGTCTATATATAAAAGACGCAAAACAAAATCAACGAAAAAACAAAGCGATACGAAATAGGAATCAACGAAACAAAAAGAAATAAAACGGAATAATTCGCTTTTTTCCGTTTAATTTTTCAAATGGGTTGATCAGTTGATGTCCTTATCCGTTCTGATTCATATTACATCCATATCTGCATAAGTTAAGATAAATTTTACTTTATTTTCTGATTTAAAATAAAACTCCAAGAGTTGTATAATAAATGACGTATGGCCAGAACAAGTTTATGAATAGGAAGGAAAACCTAGAGAAGAGGCATGACTACATGTGTAGGGACAGGGAGACGAATAAAAGAGAACAATGGCAAAGAAGAGGAAAGAAAAATAAAAGCAAAAGGTAGACAGCAGAAAATTAAAATTGGTGGCGTGCTCGCCTCGATTGCGGGAGGTCGCGGGTTATTTATCCGGCCAGGTCAAAGTCAAACCATAGCTTGAACATGGTTAGTATTTTCTGCTTCCCTGTCATTTAGCGGATTTTAGAAGTAAGAGCAACAGATGGTCTGCTCGGAGTCGGAATAATGTGTCCTGGTAGCGTGACAGGTCTGTTTGCGGACTGTTGCCTTGTTAGTAGCACGTTAAAAATCCGACTTATCATGTCTATCTAAAACAGCACAGGGTTCATATTCGAAACACCTTAACGTGTTTTCGTCTCGATATGCGTGTACTATTTGCCATTGGACGCCGAACAATAATTTATCAGCATCATTCAAATGATTCTTTCTACCTGCTATTTATAACAATTTCTTTTTACAACCCATTATTAGTCTAACAATCAAACGGAAAGGAGCGAATACTAGTATATATATTTCGTTATCATAAAAAATATTTTGATTCATTTTATTTCGTTTAGCTCATTTTTAACAATTTTATTTTAATTCTTTTCTTTTCGTTTCGTTGATTTCTTTTTCTTTCGTTGATTTAGTTTCTTTTTTTTTTCGTTCTGTTCCTATTTTGGTTTTCACTTTATTGACACCTCTCTGCAAAGACGCTTATATTATAGACAACACAACAATACGTTTTGGTATATAGCAATAATGAAATCAAATGCAAATAAAAATAGAATTTATACCATGAAATGTTACAAGTCATTTCCTCCTTACTATAGCAAACGACTAAAATAGCAGGATATGGGAGTTTTGTGTAAAAGTGAATAACAAATTGGTATACGTCACTTGAAAACACCAGCAAAAAAATATATCAACAAAATAGATTGATATGCAGAAAAGGCATATATTTATCCTGCAATCGACCTTTCTACTGTACTGATACAGGTGTACAGATAACACGAAGCAATATACGTATACTAGACGTATATAATCTCCTGGTATCCTGCTTCTGTTGCGAGCGAACGGTTATGTCAAATTACTGTTTACGTCACAGTTCAATTTGGGGTCCTCATTGCAGTCCGCGTTTAAGTCATGTCGATTTCTTTCAAAAACAAATTCAACGATTGGGATGGAAAAAAAAGTACAAAATTAATTGCAAGATAACGACAATACTAAGTAACTGTTTAGTGTCTTTAAATATCAGCTGTATTTGTACTCGGCTCGAAACAGGAGTAATAGCTCGCTAAAGCTCGCATCATACCTGTTTCTTAGCCTCGTACAAATACAGCTGATATTTAAAGACACTAAACAGTTATTGTCTATATAATACGTACACATTGAGATGACAAAGCACAATGGCATGTGCGCCATATTCTGAAATTTGTTAGAAAGAGTGTTAATTTTTTAACATGCATAGACATAAAATTCAAATCGTCATATCCATTCAAAGACAACATTTATGAATTGAAAGCTTTCGTGACATTAATTGTGCAGAAATTGTATCATGCCTATGACTATGACATGTATTGGCGTAAGAGCCACACATTTTGTTTGTACTTATTTTTTTTTTTTATCAATATGCAGCGAAAAATACTTTTATCACATATCGGCGTAACAAGTGTCTAATGCCATGTATAATTAAAGTAAGACAATATGCATATATTCAAAATACTAAATATTTTATACCCAATGGAGTACATACATACTATTGGAAAGTACAATACCTAATGCATTGCTTCTGTTTAAATTTTACTGACACCTGTTGATATGAAATATCATTTATATGGTCATATTAATAATCCAATGTTTACAAAACTTTTGAATGTTCGTTATATTAAGCCCTCCCCCATTAGCCCAATAATCAGCACTTCTGCGTTGATATGATTATCATTGATATGTTCATATTTATTAATTAACTGTTTACAAAACTTTGAATTGTTTGTATGCGAGGATTTTCTACCCAAGAAATAGAATACCTTAGCCGTATTTGGCAAATTCTTACGGAATTTTTTGGCCCTCAAAGCTTGTTCAAATTGTACTATTACTTTATTTGTTTTTTTTAAACTTTTTTGATTCGGGCGTCACTAATGAGTCTTTTGTAGACGAAAAAAGTATAACAAAAATACAGGATTCCAAGGCAAATCTGAAAAGGGGAAGTCCATTAAACTGACAAAATGAAACACTATCAATCAACGTAAAAAATGGGGGGGGGTAAAGCTAGCTAAACTCCCCATTTGTATGACAGTTGTTTATAGTTCCGTTAAACTGACAAAACTGGGCGAGCAATCCAAACCTTAGATTGCTATAACACATTATTATAGTAATTTCAGCCCAAATAGACATAAAAGGTTGATTGATGTGACAATAATTGGGATCCAGCGGCCAAAAACAGTGTAATAAAATTGAGAATGGAAATGGGGAATGTGTCAAAGAGACAACAACCCGACCATAGAACAGACAACAGCAGAAGGTCACCAACAGGTCTTCAATGCAGCGAGAAATTCCCGCACCCGGAGGCGTCCTTTAGCTGGCCCCTAAACAAATATATATACTAGTTCAGTGATAATGAACGCCATACTAAACTCCAAATTGTACACAAGAAACTAAAATTAAAAATAATACAAGACTAACAAAGGCTAGAGGCTCCTGACTTGGGACAGGCGCAAAAAAGCGGCGGGGTTAAACATGTTTATGAGATCTCAACCCTCCCCCTATACCTATAGCCAATGTAGAAAATATAACGCATAACAATACGCACATTAAAATTCAGTTCAAGAGAAGTCCGAGTCTGATGTCAGAAGATGTAACCAAAGAAAATAAACAAAATGACAATAATACATAAATAACAACAGACTACTAGCAGTTAACTGACATGCCAGCTCCAGACTTCAATTAAACTGATTGAAAGATTATGTCTTCATCATATGAATATCAGGCACAATACTTCCCGTTAGGGGTTTAGTATCATACCATCATAACATATATGAGAAGAACATAACCCGTGTCATGCCAACAACTGGTTTTTAAATAAATGTGTTTAGTGTCGATGCAAAGACCCTATAAGTGAATCAATATTAACGCCAAAATATGCAATCTTTAATGACCTGACAACAGTATCGTAACTATATCCCTTCTTAATAAGTCTATTTAAAGGTTTTGTTAGCTTCAGAGGTGAATACTGACATTTTTGTGCTTTATAAAGAATATTTCCATAAAAAATTGGATGTGAAATACCTGAACGTATAAGAAGTCTGCATGTTGAGCTATATTTACGAATGATGTCCTTATACCGATGATAAAATTTAGTAAATGTTTTGCCTAGTTTGTGATATCGAAAACCCTGGTGTAATAATTTTTCAGTAATACATAAATTTCTCTCGTTAAAATCTAAAACATTGTTACATACACGAGCGAATCGTACAAGTTGAGATATATAAACACCGTAAGATGGTGACAAGGGAACGTCACCATCTAAAAATGGATAATTAACGATAGGAAATGAAAAATCATCTCTTTTATCATATATTTTAGTATTAAGCTTTCCTTTAATGATATAGATATCAAGATCGAGGAAAGGGCAGTGGTCATTGTTAGTATTAGCTTTATTTAAAGTAAGTTCAACAGGATAAATTTCTTTAGTATACATACTGAAGTCGTCATTATTGAGAGCCAAAATATCATCCAAATATCTAAAAGTATTATTAAATTTGTGTATCAGATGTTGTTTCGATGGGTCTTTGCTGATTTTTGTCATAAATTGTAACTCATAGCAATACAAAAAAAGGGTCCGCAATATAAACATAAATCACAGACATACAACAGAACTGACTGATGAAAATTTAAACAAACAATATCTAACAAATACGCAAAAAAAGGTGTTGTGGTAGATAGTAAATATGAAAAATCCGCCAACCAAAAGTTTTTGTCGTTGATAGTAAATTGTCAAAGACGCCGATAAAAAAGTTTTTGTCGTTGATAGTCAATACCATATATAGTATACGCTTCCTCGATAAAGTAAAAATGAAGTAAATTATAAATACAAGGGTACACAAAATAGGAACGACACTGTACAAAACCCTTGTGTGGGAACCGCACCCCATGACCGACCTGCATCAGGCACGCCCAAGGTAAAACACCCAATGGCGGAATGCATACAAACCGATTCACGTCAACAGTCATACGACCAAAACAAACACTCTCATACCACATCTTCCTATATCTAAGACAGCACAAAGACAAATAACGGGAAAAACTAAAGTTAAAAGATACACAACTTAAGCACATAGAATTTATAACACACGACCATCTTGTATTATTTGCGAAGTGGTCTAAGTAGCAGCTGTAAGCTCTTGAATATAGTATGAATTGAGAAACGTATATTTCATACGCGGGTGATTTGGTATATTACTGCTAAGGTGAGGTAAATTTATAATTTCAAAATTGTAATCGTCTCGTTTGTCATAGATTCTGGAACTGAGATGACCGCTGTTGTCAAATTCGAGGTAAATGTTTAGAAATGAGGCAGATGAAGCTGTATCTGTGGTTTCTTTAATCTCTAGTTCAGGAGGACATATTAATGGGACCCAATCAGAAAAGTCTGGACTGTTAATGGAAAGAACATCATCAATATACCTGTATGTCATATTAAATAATCTAGCTTATTTAATCTTCTTGGTTTTACAAGTGTCTGCATGAAGGAACTCCGACTCATATGAAAATAAGGTCGGCCAGGAGAGGTGCACAGATGGTCGGTATAGGAATGCCGACAACCTACTGGAAAAATCAACCTCCAAATTCAACGAATAGGTTGTTAGTGAGAAACTCAAACATACTGATCACTTGTTTTTCTGTGTAGGTTTTTTTCGGGCTCATTTTTAACAAAATGTGCAGAATTATACCCCAAAACAGTAGCATATGGTACCATTTTTATGGAGGGAAAGCATTGTAGATTATTTCTTTAAGTAGGGTTTTAATATTCATGTGGTATGGTAGTGTAAAGGGTGGACAAATCGAGATTTTAAATTTTCCAAAATTTCTTTTGAATTCTTAAGAATCGCGCGTCTGGCGTACAAAATTATAAGCCTTGTTATCTTTGTTAAGTTTTTTACAACCACTGGTGGTGGAGGTTTCCTGCCTTAGGGTATCACCATCCCAGTAATCAGCACTTCTGTGTTGATATGACATATAATTGATATGGTCATATTTATAGATTCGCTGTCTACAAAACTTTGATTTGTTCGAAATACTAAGTATTTCTACCCAAGGAAACGCACGTCTGACGAACAACATTATAAGCCTTGTATTTTTGATGAGTTTTTTAACACAGTTTGACATACATTTTTTTTAAATGCATAGTTGTGGTTTCGAAATAACTTCTAATCAGTATGATTACCGACTTAAAAAACTACTGATTTTGTTAAAAGAGTTTCTTTTCTATTGTCGTTGCATACGTTTTCCAAATATATTGGTTTTGTTATATGAAGGCTTTGGTAAATTATGAATACGGCATGACATCATTTCTCAAATAAGTGATTTGTTTTCATATTCTTAGAGGTGGTGACACGATGGTGCTTATTTCCCAAATCGCTCTTTTTTATATTTTCCATCAACTTTTAACTTTTTTTCCTTCTTTACCTCAGATCTCACTTTTTTACCCATTCTATCCCACATCCCAAAAGCGTATCATCATCATCTTCTTACATTTAAAAAGGCGTAAATAAAGGCTGAAAATTACTTTTTTTACATATCTTTTCCGATTTTGTGTCATCATGACCAAGTTTACTTTGTGAATTTGAATACCGCTCTAACAGATAGTTTAAAATATCGAAATTGATATTTCAAAACACACAGAAGAACAATGGCCAATACACATAAGTAATATAATATATAGATCTACTCCTTAGATTATACATTTTTCTATTTCTTTTGTATATGATCAACTGCTGTCATGATTTTCTATTGTAAGTAATAGATTGCTATTTAACATACATTTTAGAAGGTTTTAGTTAAACAATAGTTAAGAAATAGTTTATGTGATTTGCGGTATTAAATTAACAAGTGAATGTCTTGACTGTTATTAGTTAATTTGAAAAACTCTTTTGACTATAGAGTTAAAGTAAATGCTAATTTTATATACACTTATATAACATTTGACAGTCCAGTTATTCATGACTAGGACTAATACCTGAAGTTATCTATTGCACCCAGTTCACGATTTTGTTTTTTTCTGCATATACAAAATTCACAAGGATAAACTATCCTCTATTTTAACATTGATATTTGCATAAAAAATACCCGCTTCTTAATAGTAACAATGAGATTTTTAAAAAGAATGAATTAGGGAACTGGGAACTGTGACTTCATATGGTTAAAATGACAAAACTGATGGTATAAGTATTCTATATAGTCCCTACTGCAGCTTAATGAATGAGATATATACATTCAAGTCTATCTAAATGCCACTTTCAAGCTCCCAATTGGGGCACTATCCTTCAACATAGAAGTTAAATCTTTTAAATACTTCCCTACTTTAAAGACCAATCTGTTCAAATCATCACTTATACATATATCACACGTATTTCGACTTAAATGTTCAACTACAAATATATGTTGCAGGATCTCGATATTGATGACTTCAGGTCGCAACCTTCGGATTACACATATGCAAGCTCCCCATTCATATATAATATGGCAAACAACGTTATAAATGTTGACCTCTACGAAAAGATAGTACGAAATATATCTTTAAAGACCCAAATGTTGCCAGGTTCCTATCCTACTTCCATTACACATATATTGTGGAACCCGCAGACAAAGCCCAAAATAATGTAATTTACAGTACTAGTACATAAACAGCTTGATAAGGGATAAGGGTATCGATGATTCTCTGTAAAACCCTACATTTACTCCAACGACACTTACTAAAGATGAACCCATGAACAACCGTAGATCTGTTTTATGTTCTTTTGCAATTTTAACTAATGATTAAGATCTGGATTTCCTTCACTCTACAAATTACATACATGTTCTTACACACAACTCTATATTACTGGGTCTTCCAAATGCTCGAAGAAACCTCTTTCCAAATGCGTGAAAAAACCATTTTCCAAATTGTTTTAAAACATTTGTTTTATCTGCAGTCGAACCCGGGCACTAGAGTTACTCTGAAACTCCTTCTTTATGGGCGATGTGAATCAGATGAAGATACTATTAAATCCGAAGATCTGTCAGATAAAATACAATCTAATTTGATCTCCTCGTGCAGTAGTAAACAAACAGTATCTACTCTTTACACCAGTATTCGTCATTCTAAACTTAAAGACAGATTCAAAGAGAAAGTCCATCTTCGTTTCATACAAAACCCAACGAAAATAACAAGCATCTTGTTTTAGGAAAGAACAAATCATACCCTGGCACGTCCGGTCTGTGTTTTTGTTTGATGTTTTTCAGCTTTGTATCGATCTGATGAGTTAAGCCTTTTTAGACTGATTTTTATAGTTTGTTCTTATGTTGTGCTGTTACACCACTGTCCCAGGTTAGGGGAGGGTTGAGCGCTCACAAATATCTTTTACCCCTCAACATTTTTATGAGCCTGTCCCAAGTCAGAAGCCTGTAGTTCAGTGTTTGGTTCATGTCTGTCATATTTGTTTTTCGTAAATTGTTTTGTTTTGAATTAGGTCGTTATTTTTTCTCAATTGAATTGTTTCATATTTTCATGTTTGTGCCTTTTATTGCCGACTTATTGTTGAAGGCCGTACGAATACCTATAATTGCTTACATCCACTTTATTTGAACCTTGGTGGATAGTTGTCTCATTGGCAATCATATATCATCTCCTTATCTCTATTTTGTAAAGAAACACTCTGATAAAAACAAAGAGTTCTCTGAAATCAAAATCATCAAGATGTATGATTTTTCATTTTCATTTCTTTTTTCTTTTTTTAAATTTGGAGGACGTGTTTTTGAGCAGATAAAAGAGGGACGAAAGATACCAGAGGGACAGTCAAACTCACAGATCGAAAACAAACTGACAACGCCATGGCCAAAAATAAAAAGACAAACAGACAAATAATAGTACAGATGACACAACATAGAAAACTAAAGACTAAGCAACACGAACCCCACCAAAAACTGGGGGTGATCTCAGGTGCTCCGGAAGGGTAAGCAGATCCTGCTCCACATGTGGCACCCGTCGTGTTGCTTTTGTTATTACAAATCCGGTAAATAGTCTAATTCGGTAGGTCACATTCGTGAAAAGGAATATACATTTCTATGAGAACCGAAAGTTTGGTGACTATGCTGATCTCGTCTATTCCATTGAACAAGAAAAAAGGGTAACAAAGATACCTTTAGGTCTGCATTATATCTTGACTTACAGCTGTCAGGTTGAGAACTTCACTTTACGACAATTAATACAATAGAGAACGGGGACGGGGAATGTGTTAAAGAGACAATTACCCGTCCAAAGAACAAACAAGAGCCCGAGGCCACCAATAGGTCTTCAACGTAGCTAGAAAAACACGCATCTGGGAGGCGGGATTCAGCTGGCCCTTAAACAATAATGTTTACTAGTTCAGCGAACTGGACGTCACGCTAAACTCCGAAACATACAAATGAACCAAAATTTAAAAAACACACAAGACTAACAAATGCTAGATGTTCCTGTCTTGGGACAGGTGCAAAGAATTCGATTTAAATTTTCCAACTGTGGACTTTCTATTTATGTGTATAGCAACATTCCAAGCTGCACCTGCTTGTAGTTGAGTACATCTCTCTAAGTAGATACGATATTATAAATCTTGCATTTCCTATGATAACTTATTTAAGAAAGCTATTAGGCAAATGGTTCTACTTGGTAAAGTTAATTTTACCCCTACGAATGTTTTACAAGCGTCATGATATGGTTGATCGTTATGGAATATCTGTGTCATAGAGGACTCAATAGGAATTTCAACATCGGTATACTACTGTTGCCTCTAAACTGCTCTTTCGAACAACCTACGATCACCTCTGAATTGGGTTGAGTTTTTGTCATCAATCTTTAGTTTTCTGTGAAAAGTTGTTTGTCTTTTCATCATTTTTATTCATAGCCGTGGTATTGTACGTTTTTTCTTCGTTTTTTGGTTTTCTCTTTGGTATCTCCTCTTTCTGTTTAGAGCGTGATAACTGAAACTTTTTCAATAGCTTTTCAACCTATACCCAAAAGAATCAGGTTAACACTGTGATCTTAAAATTAGTGTTGGTCTTATATGTTTTGAAAGTTCTTTTATATCCTATTTTGATTTTCTAACTGTCAACTGATGATTTTTACTTTACTCTGGTTGAAATGTTAGATTTGAAATGATTAGGATAAAGGTATGTTTCTGAATGGCAGCCTACTTTTATTAAACTGAAATATAAATTTAAGACTTGCTTTATTGTATGAGTGCATGTTCCTTGTTGAATAATGTACGTGACCCTAATGTGTCCATTCTTGTGTTCTTGTGTTGCTGCCTAATTTAGGTTTTCCTCAATTCAATCATACATATCCGAAATTGCATTCTTTTGACTGATTAACCGTATTTTTTTTCGACACCATATTAAGATTTACGGGTTTATTTTAAAAGTTCTGTGTACGTTTCTGAGTAATTTAATAACATAAACATGTAGCAAACAACAAACATAACAACATGTAAAAGTAAACCACGCTATAAAGTTGATTATATTTTTCTAATTCCTACATAAATAATTGGCAAAACATTTCTACTACAACTAAGTTAAAATGGTATTTTGGCATTTTAATACCTATAAATATACCGTTTCTGTACATGTAAACTCTTTTAAAAGGAATATATTGACACAAACAAATCGCATTTCAAATTAATATAAACGTACTTGACTGATATTCCATGACTTAATTCTTGTTTGTAAACTAGTTGAACTATAACGTTTGAATTCTTAAAAGAAAAATAGGATAAACCTAGAGACTGGTCATTTCCTGGGATTAATTTGTACACCAATAATTTGAAAATTTCAGAATGTCTTTAAAGTTTTGTGTTCAGTCAAAAATGTTAAAAGTAGCTTCTAGGACACTTGCTATCAGTTCAATTCTAAACCATTTCATAAATTTTAACTACATTCCTATTTGTGTATCCAACATCTGACAGGAAAAATCTGTCTCCACATAGGTGAATAGCAGCGGGATGTTCTAGTCCGTCGGTTGCATCTAGAAGCACGCGCGCATCAGATCCGTCAGACGACATTTTCATTACATTCGAGGAATTTTGCCCACATATATATATGTTGTCCTGGCTGTCAATACTGACACCTCTTGCCCAACGTATGCTGTCATGTTCAATCGACAAACGGACGTTCAAATCCGAATATAGAACGACAGCTCGTTTTTCGCCGATACCAACGGTTTTCTGTGTCACAACAATTTCAGCTGTGCGTTGGTTGATAGCGAGATGGAACGGTCGATTTTCAAACATAGCTTTACCACTACTTCTCCTGTGGACTGTATCCAAAACATGTCCATCTACTTCTATGACGCTCATTGATGGAACGGGTTTATCAAGAGGAAACAGCAGAACCAGATTGCCACGTATCTCGTCAACGCCATAGCATACTTTTCCAACAAAAACTACGTTTTGTAATAGCAGACTTTCATCTGTCATGTTAAGCAGAGCAATTTCCCGATTGTTTGGAAGAGTACATGCAAGAGTATTCATATCGACTTGACAAATGTCGAACGGTTCAGATGTCAAAAGTACTTTCGATATGAAAATACCTGTATCCTTAAACATTTTGATAGTTTTGTTGTGGAAATCACACAAGATAACTTTTCCATCAGGCAGATAAATTCCACCAGTAATAACGCAGTCGTTTGTATCTGAAGGTAGCCGAATGTGGAAATCTCTTATCAGAACTGCGCGTTTATCCATCATTGGCTTCATTTCGGCGATAGGCTTCGGGGCATCGGGCCTACCATGGGAAATTTTTATCTCTCCTAATTCCATCACAGTTGCTGGTATGTCTCTAGCTTTTGGGTTAAATCTAAATTTTATATCTATACTTTCTAACTTTGCCGAGTTTTCCATCGCCTTTTGTTTAAAATCTAAATAATTCTCACGCGCTTTAGCAACTGTTGCAACGAACTGGGCATTACTTCCATAACTCGCTGTCGCTTGAATCATCTTTCTAGAATGTTCAATGGCTGATTGGGTGACTTTGCTGTCTTGAATTCTTGACTGAATCTTATCCTTCTCCTCTTTGTGTATTTTAGTTAGGCGTTGGTTAAAATTTTCCTCCAGTTTGTCAAGATGCCCAGTAATCGATCCTCTGAATGTTTTCATTTTCTTTTTTATGTCATCCTTTTTGTTGTTCAGGTTCTGATGTTGTTTAATGTTTTCGTTTACGATTTCTTCCAGTGAAGATAAGCACTCGTTAAATTGTTCCACTAATTTTTCTACCTCCCGAGTATTCTTTAACTCTTTCGCATAAAATTCAGTTGTAAGAACTTGGACGCATCTTCGATGTTCCAGTGCTACACAAACAGAGCAAACGAGAGTGTTGTGATCCAAACAGAAGAGCTCCATATTTTGATTATGGCGACTACAGCGAAGTTCATCGTCGGTAAGTATGGCTGGCTGGCGAAGAGCTTGGTCTACAGGCATAGTTTCATGATCCAGAAACAACGCATTGTGGTAATTGATGCACGTCTTGCACAAACAAATTCGACAATGCTTACACCAAACATCAGCACGGACGCTTTCTTTATTCTGCTTTTGGCATGGTTCGCACGTTTTCTCCTTGTTCTCGAAAGACATAATTTCCATGACGTTCATTATAAATCCATTTGTCGGTAATTGTTCTGCCCACATGGATGGTGCTGCTGTTGAATCGATCGGAATTGCGATTGCTCGACATTGTGGGCATGGGAAAGAATTTGGTCTAGGGTTATCGTTGTCCTGTGTATACCGATCAATGTATGTTCCTAGGCATTTCTGACAAAATGTATGAAGACATGGTAGACTCTTCGGATCTGTAAACTTGTCGGAGCAAATCGGACACTTCACGACGGCATCATCTAAGTTGGATTTACCAACTTTTGATCGTCCCTTTTCTGATTTACTCATTGTTATTTTTCACCAAAAATATCTCGTTTTCATTATTATTGCAATATTACTTCTTATAGAATATAAAAGTCCTTCCTACATGGCTAAATTATCCGTAAGCTAATTTTCAATAATAAAACTTGCCACAAACAATACTTAAATGTTACCAATATTTCCTTTCTAATGTTTTGTATCATTTATAATACCATGGAGCCCACTCTTAAAATAAAAATGAAATCTAACACATTTTTTACGGGACGTCGGTGTTCCGAAGACAGCGTTAACAAAAGAATCTAAAGTTAGAGATTTCTAAACAAGTATTTAAATGGCATTAGTATAAAAATAATTTTATAATTAAAACAATAGATTTTTTTAAATAATACCTAAGTCCTCAAAAGTGTCCGTTGGACGCATTTGTACTTTGTTTTGTCATTTGACATGTTAAATTATTTCTTCTTTGTCTCCTTTTATTCCTTTTCTTTTTCATTTATTTATTTTGTGATTGAATTTATCGCTCCCTACGTTCCTCTTCTCTTCATCTGACAAACAATATCTGTACACTGAAAACTGATAACATATGTTAATTTTGATTTGAGAGGTTTTGTTTGATCCAGATTTCTTTTCTTTTTCGTGATTTGAAGATCACCGTGATAACATCGGGTTAAATCTATATTGGCAGGTCAAACATTACGATTTCGTTGATAACTATGGGTCAAATGTATTATGGTTCTCTCAAATCTTTTCCAACGTTACAAAGCCCCGAGCAAAATTATATAAACGCGTGAAATCCGACATTACTACTGAAGTTCTTTTAGACTGGAGTCCTTTTATGACATTAATATATCATCAGTCTTCGGGCATTCGTGATGATAATACTTAGTTCATTAAAGAAATCAATAAAAAGACAATAAAGGAAGCTTTTAATTGGGCTTGATGTTTTCCTCTATTCAATATGTTAAGTAAAGCAAAGGTTACGAAAGAGGCTGTAAAAATAAAAAGTCATCGAAAAACAGACAATAACACGACCAAAAGAAAAATAGATAAACAACACTCAACAAAACGGTACACAAAAGACTAAAACTTGGTGATTTCTGTGTTCCAGAAAAATAAACAGTTCCTTCTCCACTTTAGTGACATGGCACCTGTTGTGTTGCCCATAAGTTAAACTTCAGCGATAAGTCAAATTCGGTATTTGTCATACAGTAGGAAAAGAGGATGTCATTATGTTTATACGACAAATGGAACATATCCGTGGTCAACTGAGACGCAGATATTTAGTGTCGTTCAACCAAGCTATGTTGCCGTTCGTAAAACATTCGCAGTGATGATTTCAATTTTTCCATACAGTACAATTGGTTCTTTCTGTGGCTTCTGTTATGGTGTGTCAAACGTTGCAATATTCACAAAAAAAATCATATATTTGTTCATAAAAACAAAATTTATATTCCAAAAATAATATTTATGTTCATTAACACAAAATATATATTAAAAAAATCATGTACATGTTCATAAAGACCAAATATATTAAAAATTTTGAATATATATTTTGTTTTTATGATCATTTATATAATTTTTTTAATATATAATAAAAAATCATATATGTTTTATTTTTATGAACTGAGCTTCATTGGTGTAGACGAAACGCGCATCTGGCGTACAAAATTTTAATCATGGTATCTATGATGAGTTTTTTTTCTATAAACAACTTTTATGATACGTCATTTAGATATTTCTCATCCAAGTTTGGTTTTTTTATTGGGAGGTGGGGGGGGGGGGGGGGGGGTATAAAACCAATGAATCTCCATGCCTTACTTTATGCTTTCGTAAAGGGAAAGTCCAGGAGTATTCCAGAAATAAAATGAAGTTTATTAGTTTATTATTGAGAGTCGACATGGTTGATTTTTTTTCAAAACAAATACTTAACGAGCTATGCTGAGCTTTTATAAAATTTGTCTATTCATTCATATTTTTTTTATCATTACCTGTCTTATCTGCAATAATTACTTATAAAAGAGAAACTATGCATTTAGAATAAAGATCGTTCTTGTCTATTTAAATAATTTAATTGTTCATTAATCGTTAAAAAAGTAAATTTCTTAATTTTCTAACTTTCGAAATACATCTCTGGTTACGTACCGATTTCAGAATCAGAACTGTTTCGTTTTAATAATATCACCAAGCAACAATTCTTTTTAAGGATACCACTGAATAACCTAAAACGTCCGATTCATGATTTTACATAAAATCTTTCGAAAATCAATAAAATTACATTACTATTGTTGAAATATGAAGGCAGATGGTTTCACACAAATCGATTTTAGATGTACAGGTAAAACTAAAAATTTGAATAAAAATAATTAGAGATTTCTAACGTGAAATTATATCAATGGTATGATGCAAATATGAGTTAGATTAGAGATAAAATTTGACTGATTAACCTGGGCGTTGATGCACAATATTCGCCAGGTATTTTGATGGTAGAGGTTAGAGGTCATCAGTGTCGATAATTGAAGGGATGTCAATATCAATATGGCGAAACAGGACAGGTAAGTTCTACTATTTTCATAACTTAAGAAAATGTCTTTTAAGATTTAAATTGATATTTTCATTAGTAAATGAAGGCGATTACAGGAATTTTAAATAAAAATATTTCATTTCTTAAAGTTTGTATCGTCGGTTTTACATACGCCTACATATATAATATATCAATATAAATTTACTAGGTGCAGTAACAATAATATGTCTAAATTAATAGAAATTACGCAACAAATAAAAGTGATTGTAAATTGTTGAAGGAAAATATGTTTTAATTTATTTTAAGTCATCAGGACAACGGAATTGGACAATTATATTATTAAATTCGGTTTAAACCAGGACTTTTTATGGGTGAATTATTGCGCAATGCAGCCTGTTAAGAAATAAGCAAGTTTTAATAAATTATGATTTCGGAAAGCTACAACTGGCAATGAAACGATAGCAAAACTTTACTTTAAATTTTAATAAATCGGTATGAAGAACAGGCTGAATGTTTTACCAAGGATATGGATTGGTACATAGTTTGACAACATTCTTTGTTTGATACATTGTTTTTTCGTTAATCTTGTAGACAAGTGAAATCCTTAAAATATTTTTTTAAAAAGGTCAGCATACGATTGTGTAAATATTTCGAATTTTCAATAAATGTTAAAAAACTTAAAACACAAATCAAAGCTACATCCTCTTATATACGAATATAGAAAAATCCATTTTGATATCAATCGTATTTATAAAATAACTAATTCCAGAAAATAACAAATTTAATTTATTGTATAACTTGATACACATTTTGATTTTTGATTTTCCGTTATTTCGACCCCTTGGCCAATTTTCTGATCATAACATAAAACAATATCAACAAAGCCATCAATTACATTGTACATCATACAAATTATTGTTCAGATACATAAAATGGTAACATGGCCTTGTTCCTACAACTATAAAATTGACATGATTTGATGACCGGAATGTCCGGCATTATCATCACGAACTATTTATTGACAGGTTTAATTATTAAGGACATAATGGATTTAATTATTTTTTGTTTATTACTGTTGTAAAAACCTTGTATTGTGGTTTTCTTCAGTCATTCCTGAAATCCAACCGGAAGCCAATTAGGTTCTTTGATAAAACACAATACTAGTTATATAGTTCTAGCGAGTTGATATGCACGCTTAGAGTTCTAGCGAGTTGATATACCCGTTTACACTTCTAGCGAGTTGATATACCCGTTTATAGTTCTACCGAATTGATATGCCCGTTTACAGTTCTGGAGAGTTGAAATGCCCGTTCAGGGTAACTCAGGGTACATGTAACTACATGTATCTATTGAAGGCTCAAGGGGAAAATGTGAACAAGTACAGGTCACTGTACGGCCTTCAACAAAATGCAAATCCCATCAAGTACAGAAATCTGTAAAAGGCCCCGGGATAACAGAATACGGACCAAATGCCTTTCACCCTAGTGATTAAGGTTTTAGCACAGGCACTTGTCTCAGAACAAAAGGTATATAGGAAATTTTTTTTATGAGACAAGTGCCTGTGGATTTTAGGCCGAACAATATGACTTCATAACCAGTTTCTTGTACTTTTATTTTTGCACTCTTGATAATACATCTATATAACAAAGCAATATTTTTTAACAATAATAACATTCTGGGACATAAAAGATGACGAAAATTAAAGACAAATATGAAATAAAGTCTTTATTCTATTGTTTACTAATTCGGGAAGTAACATACTTACCTTTTTAAAGCTTACTAGATACGAGATAATAACTTGTTTCTAAATAAAATGTAAATAGAATGATGTTATATAAGTAGGGAGTGATGCACTAAAAGGCACGTTTACCTCACCATATCAGTAATTGATAGAAATTAAATAATCATTAACAAAAAAGTAGCTCAAAGTCCACATTCATTCACACCCTTGTGATGTTATCAACAACTCTCATTCTGAACTCTCACTTTGGTTAGTAGATAGTCCGAGGTTGCTCTAACGTCTATCAGCCTTTCATGGCTTGTTTGGGGTCATGTACTACAATGAAACCCACATGCTGAAGAATGTAGAGGGGCAGCATATATAAACTACACTGTACCGCATGTTGTAGTTGTAATAGTGTATGGATAAGAACAAGAACACATTAAATAAGTGAAAATAAGTGAAATATTAAAGAATAAAAGGAATTAGAAAGGAGTTCCATGCCTCAAATGCTTGTTTGATGTGTGAAAAATGCTGACGGTGATGCAATATGCCGTTCACTGTCGCTAGTCTATAATTTAAGTCGGAGAAACAGATTTTTTTTTAACTTACTATCCACTATCTTGAGGACATTTAGCAGATACGTGGATGAATTATGGACAAAAATAATTTTTCTTCCAATGACCATTACATTTTTTATGTTGTTTTTTAGTTAGTCAATGAAAATAACGAGTTATGAATTTTCCATATTCATATTGCAAAAATATAAGAAAATAGAAATGAATAATTATAAGAAGGAGTGTCTTTTACGAGTTTTATTTAAAATTTACTTATATGACTGTATTCAATTCAGAGTTTCAAGTAGCATACCATCTTATGGAACAGATCTTCAAGAAAAAATAATATATTTATTCTTTGAGGAAACCATTCAAAGGTACAACGGTATAGGCCTACATATAATATGGGTAATGGAGCTTTGATAAGGATGAAGCTTTGCAAAGTCTACAATAACACGAGACTGAAAATGTGCCTTTAGACTGCAATTAACACTAAACATTTATATCCGAAAATGCTTCGGATGTATTTTAATATAAAATAGCTGATAAAAAACAGTTATGCAAATTATACATATCTAATATGTGTGGACATAATTATGTAAAGGATAATTTGTGCAATAGTAACAATGTAAAGAAGTTGATATATATGCTTTAATGTGTATAACAAATATACTCGTGCTCGTATATATATTGTAAACTAAATATATTTCAACGTGAAGCATTCATAAGGGAATAACGGTACAAAAATACCGCATCAACACGTTCAATACAACAGTTATACGATAAAGCTGTCTGGAAAGAAGAGACAACTGACCTTTTGGCTACAATAAAGTTTTTAATTATGAATAAGGCGTCGATGAAAAAAGGTCCATTAATGGTCAACTCTCCTGTGGAAATACTTACGTTACCATTACAAATTGATTGATTGTTTTAAATGTTTGTCTGGTGTCGTGTTAATCTATCTATTGTTTATTCAAGATGACTAGTATATATTCATAAACAGAATATGTAATGAAGTAATTAGAACCGGCATGTTCTCATGCAAATGTTTGGTATGAGTGAACATATCTATCTTTGACAACAGAAGTTAAAAGTGCGAACAAAATTAGATGAACAAAGTTTAGATACATGTACACAAACTGAATGATTGAGACGCTTCTAAGCAATTGTACATCTGAGGGAGGACACGCTTCAAGGATGTGGGATATAGGGGTAAAAAGTGGTGATGTCGGATATACGGGGTTAAAAAGTGGGATCTGGGACAAAAAAGGAAAAAAAAAGGTGGGTAGTGGGAGAAAGATTACAAAAAAGCGGGATTTTAAGAAATGAGCAGCCCCCTTGTCACCCAAACCCTTTTTTGACATCTGAATATAGATGATTAGCTTACACGTGTTTACTGAGCAAGGTGCTCTGTGATTTTGCTATAAACACATTCATTTGAATACTAATTCTCAAGGGAAATATTCACAATTTTCATTCCAGATAAGCAAATATTCTCATGCAATATTCATTACCAACGATTTAGAAATGTATATTAATTTGGCAGTTTACACCTGTAATACTGGAATGTGGTCACAAGGCCATTATCACGTTGTTGTCTTTTATCTGTTACCTGACATATGGTAATATTATAGTGGCAATAACAATCATGTTGACAGATAACCGTCTTTGCCGTTTTACACCTTTTGTATGTTTAATTATATCGTCAAAGAAAAAACATTGTTAGGATCTACAAAAAAAAAAGATGAATTATAAATAAATTATGGTAAAAAAAAAACAAAAGGACAAAATACGAAATTGGAAGAAAAGTAAAAATGATGGAGTACCCATCAAGTAAGGAGAATATTTGACTGCAGGAGAGACCAGTCTTCAAGAATTTGTTTTAACCAAGGACGTATAATCTAATATACGTCCTTGGTTTTAACTGTTGTTAGCTTTAAACGAACTTTGAATAAACTTATTTCTCGAGACTATAAGAGTATTTATACATTTAACGTTTAAATCGGAAAAAACATTTCAATTACATTTATTTTCACATGAATGCATGTAATATCTTTTTTCAATTGACAACCCTTTTTGGTGTTAAAAGCAAAACGTTTTATCTTACTAGTAAAATGCTTTCAATAGTTTGGTGTTATACGAGTGTTCATCGCACGCGTAAAGATGGATAACATTCAACTCTTAAACGAAATACACAGTAATTGGCACAACTGATGAGGAATTTAGAAAAAAATAATCCCGTTCTGTTGATAAGGGTATTTTAGGGTACGCTTTTTTCTACATAATGGCTTCATCACTTTGATATTAGATAAAATGAGCTTTTTATTTAAGAAAACCTAGAGGTATTGAAAATTATTGGAACTTTTATTAATAAATGTTTTCAACGAACACGATCAAAATAGATATGCTTATATGCAACCCATTAAGAATATTTGCCTGTTAATATTTATATTATCTGTTTTATTAATGCTTTTTTATACATATACTTATACTCTGGTCTGGCTGAGGCTTAAATGCACAAAATAAGGTGATTATATCCATATTCATAAAATTATGTGTTTCTCTCAATTGTAAAAAAAAAATCATTGTTATAAACTACTTAGCTCAACCTGGGCCCTTTAATTGGAATAAAAATATCTTTATCTTAATCATTTGTACTTGGTCAGAATGTTCTCGGACTCGCTGTAGGCAAAACATGGTCACATAGTTATGACAAAATCTTCGGGTGTGAGGTAGAGGTTAATTCAATTGTACTGATACATGTATTAGTATAGATAGATACAAGATAAATAATTCACTCAGGGAATTAGCATAACAGCAACAATACGATTACAGTTCATGAACGTCTTTAAAAGTATGAAAGGAGAATCGTCTCAGGAAGGAAATATGTTATAGTTATTATATTTACATGATATTTAAGTCTTATTTTTTAAGGAATAGATTTTAGACTTTGTAAATATTTTCGGTATGCCAGTGTTGAAACAGGGAATATACATTGTAAAAACGTTAACATTTGTTACTATAGAAAATTTATATTCAATATATTTTCTATTATAATCTTTCTTTTTTAAGAGAGGTTAATTCTAAGGGATGGGCGCTAGATCTAAATAAATAATTTATTCTAGTAACTTACAATTTCCAGATTAATTTTTGAAGGAGCAAAAACATGTTCATACAGTGTAAAATTGAACAAATTATCATATTGCGAACTCAGATATATATATAGTACCACCATATATGCCTCTAGCTGGCAAACTGTAATAATACATGCTTTTGAATTTCAAACTATGAAATTGAACTCAGACTTAATCTGCGATGACATTGCGTAAATTAATGTTTAAGAAATCTAATTCGTTTACAATTTGCTTTGATCCACAGAATGACATTTAAGAAGAAAGTAATGATTTTTTATTAAATCGATAGTACCTGTATTACATCTGGGACGTTCGTTCTATGATACATTGAGGTTTCAATTAAAAATTGCGTACTTTCTTGTGAACCATATCAACATTAATCAATTCAACACAAATGCAGTAAGGATATACTCTGGACGTAAGAAACAATTTATTTTTATAATTTGTTATCTGAATTAAAATTTTGAGACATTTCAGACTTTAAAATAGATATGGTAGTTTTAGTCCCAAAATAATCTTTAAGTGACATGTAGCTTATTTCATATAAGTACCCCAGCTACTTTTTTGAGAAAACAAGCAGAAGGATTACACATTGATTCATATATGACGAATCTAACTCGAATATTTCGATTTTAACCATGCTATGCATTATCCCTAAAAGTTCAGTCATACGGTGTTAATCATCTACGTAGGTGAATAGACCTAGTTTTTACATGGTGATAAACCACATACAGATAAAATGACATCTTTTATACATGAGTTGATGACGAACAGGTTTTGAATTGTATCCTTGGCCATATAGTGTCGGTGTAAATAAGTATATGTATGGAATACATGTACCAATGCCGTCTCCTAATCCATAGGACAGTTGATGGAAATTTATGACACCCCTCTTTTCATTTTCGATTTTGATGGTCTTTCGTATAGTCCAAATCTTTTTTTTTCGTGTTTACGTTCGAATTCGTACCATTGATTGGTATGTTTTTGTTTCCTCGATTCTGTTCTTTTTTATGCCCCCTTTTTAACTTGGTTTGTTCGGAATCTTCTACCATGTGACTTATTTATTGCTTTCTACAAGTCAATGAACTTAAATCAATAACAAAGAAGTTGTTCGGGAGTTTTTATAAAATCAACGACATAAAGTAAAGCTTAAAGATGTAATCATTTAATCTTGACTTCGTGTAAGATAGCAATGCATGTAAAAAATTCACTAGAAAAAAATGTCTTCTGCATGCTATATTGTAGTCGAGTCAAAGTGCTACTAAATTGACAAATGTCTTTTAATGTTAATCTGTTAATTTTCAACAGAATACATTTTAAAGCCAACTATGCCACGTTCTTTATGTGCCTGTCCCAAGTCAGGAGCCTGGTTGTCGTTGGTTGTCATATTTGTTATTCGTTAACTGTTTTGTTATAAATAAGGCCGTTTATTTTCTCAATTGAATTGCCAGTTTCATATTTTTCATGTCGGGACCTTTTAGAGCCGATTATTCGGTATGGGTTTTTCTCATTGTTGAAGGCCGTACGGTTGCCTATAATTCCTTACATCCACTTCAATTGAACTTTGGTGGATAGTTGTCTCATTGGCAATCATACCACATCTCCTAATTTTTATATGATAAGATGTGTTCTTTAAAATTGTTAAGATAAAAGGTTACATACACAATGATTCCATTCTAATGTTACCAGACGAGCATTATAATTAAATGTTACAGAATTAGGCCGGTTATAATTCGATGTTGCCAGTTTTGAAACGCGGCCAGAATTGGGTTAATAATAATTCAATGTTGCCAGAATTGAGCCAGTTATGATTTAATGTGATTCTAATTTATTTAAGAATAAGAAAACAGTATAACTTGCTCAGTTGATTTTAGACTACAGTTGGGGATAAAATTGATTTACAGAAAATGAAAACTCTACTCTAAAACTAACCAAAAAAAGAAATTGCCGCTCCAGATGGTATTTTTCCTTTCGTGATGCCAATTTGATCCCTTCTTACATTGTGTATAATATTGGTGTTTCTCGACTCGTTGTCTATATTCAGTATGTCTGCGTTGGCGTTCAACTGGAACGTTATTCTCAATGGTTTTCCTTACTATATAAAACTATATGTTCGTTTATTTATAAAAAAAATATTTGCAATAGAGTTATTTGAGACCTGTAAAGCTTTTTTTAATAATAATTTGTATAATGATATGGTTTATAAATCTGATTTCTAGATGGACATTTTTTTCCACTCTGGAAAGCAGCTCTATCCACGCGTTGGACCGACAGGTTACACTTGGTGGAGTTAGCCATTTTTGTAAAAAATTATTAAATTCCTTTTAATCTCAACCATTCTGAAACATAAACGTGACTATAAAGCACCCTTGGTATTTTAAAGGTAAAAGAAACCACCAATCAGTTCTAGCTTAGTATGCAAATCCTAACCCTTGAATGTACTTTGTAAATATATATATAGTCAACTGTCCAGATTTTAATTTTTTTTTCACTTTTCAAACAAATAGGCCAACTTTCTGTTTTCACTGTTGTCACGGTAGGTTCGTCAGTGTACCTAATCTTAATGTAGTTGATGGATTGCTGTTTTAAAATAGTTTTAATGAAGAAGCCGGAAAATTGCTTGGCGAGTTTAATATAGCTGTTCGTTGTAATGGCAAAGAAAAGTGTCCGTACCATTGATTGTACGTTTATACTCTGATGGCTTCTTCGTCCATAGCAATTGCGGGAATAGGGGTGAGCAAGTGAAATAATTTTCAATTACATAATCGGCAAATTTCTACTATCTGCTGTAACTTTTTGTTCGACGTTTGAATTTCTTGTCTGTACTTCTCCAAGACAAATCCTCGATTTTCAGTGTCTGATTGAATCGGTAAAAAAATCCACCGTAACAGAGATACTTTTGTTTACCTTTACAAGTCTCGAAACACTAATGGTTGTTATTAAGTAAAACAGTGAAGAAGTTTTATTTTAATAGATTCAGTGAAATGAATGAACCTCCAAAGCGCAAATTTCTATCATGTTTGGAGCCCAAATGTCCATCATAGTTGGAGCGCAAATGTCCATCATGTTTGGGGTGCAAATGTCCATCATGTTTGGAGCGCAAATGACCATCATGTTTGGGGCGCAAATGTCCATCATGTTTGGAGCGCAAATGTCCATCATGTTTGGAGCGCAAATGTCCACCATGTTTGGAGCGCAAATGTCCATAATGTTTGGGGCGCAAATATCCATCATGTTTGGGGCGCAAATGTCCATCATGTTTGGAGCGCAAATGCCATTTTGTGTTGCAGGTAAAAAGCACAAACGCCAGTTTAAGTACAGTATATACCACTGAAACTTATTACTTCATTGAATAAATTTAGGGTAATCTATTGCATTGTTGAAAGATATTTGAATTTCATTTTATTTTGATATATATGTTTAGAACATACTGCTTGAAATGATAATTAATCGAATTCAAATTTGAATTTAAAATTTGTACTTTTTATATGTTTTCCGAATCTATCATGTAACACATCTAACATTTCATTTTCAAGACTTTTAAACAGGAAATGTTTTTATATATAACTTGTGTATTGTATAGTTCCTGCATATTTAGACGAATTTCAAACAATAATTAGCATACCCCACACATAGTAACAATTGTATGTATTTAAGTGGTTTCCTTTGCCCCCACAGGTGTTGTCGATCCCTGAAGACATTTATAAGAGGATTATATGTTGAGTGTACCATTATAGCGCTGACAGTTGTTGACATATTTTTCATAACTGTAGAGTTAATGATTAGAGCAGAAGTTTTACAAGGTAAGAATTGTGATATCTTTGAAAAAACAAGAAACATCAATGGCTTAAACAAACAGTTTTAACCTTTTTCTGAGATGGAGCTTATTGAATAATTTATTGCAAGATCTTGATGCAGTTCATATCTGCATCCCTCATGTATATTATATCACTTGAATTGTGGGAGTTTGATACGGTATACCGGCCAGTATTGATAAAAGTCATGTTAACAGTTACAAGAGTTCCATTTCTAGTCAAATTATTGAATTTGATAGATCAGCAAACAATTATATATGGTGCAAAAAGATTAGTCTCTTTTGCCAGTAAAACAGTAATTTCAAGAGAACGGTAATTTTAATTTTGCTGCTTCCATGCTAGTAGTTTCATCAATACACGTTTAATAGGCATTTTTTGTGTAACCTGTTGTGACTTCGTTCTGGGATCAGTTGATCATTTAAAAGATACAAGGCTAAAGATACAGGTCTATGGGTAATATAATGTAGTTCCTCACTCAGTTAACTTGTGGACATCCAAATTGTTAGTAAAAACTGTCTTCGTAGAACTTGCATTAAAAACAGCTTTTGATCTAACTTTATTTACCATGTATACGCATGTCTGTTGTGACATTATAATAAGAATGATCAAAGTTAACTCATCCAAAATCAAACATACGAGCGAAAAAAAGTCATCACGAAGGGGGTGGTGAGAATCTTGCAAATATCGTGAATACAAAGACTTGTAATCTCCTTTTAATGTATTTAGTATCTAGTATTTGTATACGATCACGCAATGAAGCACAAATCCACTATTGTTGCCGTGATGAAGTTTATCTATATAGTCCTATATTGATAGATTTTCTAATTTGCTCTAAATATCTTTTCTTAAAGTTCAAATTGATAAAATGATATCATAGTCCAACAAAGTACAAGTAATAATACAATTTTTAGAAAATCACATATTACCTAAGATGACCGACGAACAACATTTCGAGATAGATGATATCACAAATATAAACAAAGTAGATAATTACGTTTCTCGGAAGTATCTTTAATGTTGTTATCTTCTAAACTGGTCAGCCATTCCCTCCAAAGCTCCGACCCGAGTGTACGATAAATCACAACAGGGGTCCGGCTTAGTTATCATCTAAACCTCGCAATTAATATTTCATGTAAATTTCAATTGAATAAATGGATAATTTAGGATTGTTTGTAATTGCTATGTATGTTTTAGCCGATCTATTGATAAAGTATAATAGAAAAGAGAGGATATGGGGTTTCCATCCATGACACAAAATCAGTACATGCACGGCAGAAAAATCCAAAAAGCAAAGGAACAACGCTTTTGTTGCTGTTCTTCATCTCAATCTACAATAAATTTAAGTTTGTTTGTTAGGTGGCCCTTGAAACCAATATTAGATATATATGAAATTCCATCTGTTTGCTTGGCGGTCAATGGTTCATGTATACTCAGGACGATTTATATTTACAAAGCTGGTAAAGCTATTCCGGATTTTTTGGTTTGCCTAAACCATAAGCAAACTTTCATTCTGTATACTTACTACACACGGAAAAATAATGTTTATCACATTTTTTACTTCCTTATAAGTAACATACTAGCATTTAACAATTTTCTAAGGAACGCCACAGCTGTCTAAAGTGGCACTTACACAATACATGATTTTCAATCCATTCATACATTCAATATCTTGTTATTTCTGCCACAATTTTTGCATATTGAAACTTTCATGTAAAATGTAGTATACCTTTTGAGATTATTTTTGTTTCAGATCCTTTGGAAAGCAAGTCAATAGACTATCTGAGTAGTCAAAGTTCAAATACAACAGCACAGAATGATATTGATCCAGGAGGAGGTTGTCGTACATGTAATTTTGATACATCTCTTGGAGCTGCATACTGTTTCTCACATTACATAAGTTTAGTTATAGCATTGATCTTCTTTATAGAGGTAAGAATTGTTACTACAAACATAATACATGCATCCTCTTCTTCGTCATTATGCTTAGTCGTTATCAGTTGGAACTGATTTAAATATTAAATATCAATAGCCTATGAAACTATAAGGTTTATTCGAACTGTAGTCTGTGGAACCATCCGCATTATTTTGTCATTACCTTATTCTGAGCAGTGGTCGAGTTAATGATGTATATGTATATAATATCATGAAAGACAAGTTATTTAACGATTTTTTTTTCAATTTAATCTTCAAAACAGAGGGTTTTTTATGTCTCCTAAAGCTCATAAGAATTCTATTCTTAACGCATTTCAAAACATTTTTGTTTTCTTTCAAAGAAAAATTAAAGCATGGCTTTTGACATGGCTTGTTTTCCCAATTTGATTGATTATAATTGTAAATTTCTCCTGTTTTTTTCAGTTATTACTCCGCCTAGTAACGGGCTGTACAAAAATGTGTAAAGATTTTATACAGGTATACTAATATATATATGTATGTTTACCCTTTTTGTCATTAAAGCACGAGAAATGTAAAAAAACAAATGCAGTACAGAACTTTTTGATATTTGTTCTGCTATGTACATTTTATCAGTCAACTGATTGATATTTAAAGGGGGAGGGTCTTATGCATTTGAATGAAAATTAAATCGATACATATGCATGGAGAATAAGTAGTTGAATGAGCATTTAAATCGGTTTACAATCTCATTGAAGTATACCTCCCAGCGTCTTTTATTCATATATAACAAGACAAGATACAGACAAAACACAAAGATGTCATATAGGAATCATTTCGTAACGACAAAAGATTTTCTTTTGAATTAATCCCAGACAATTATTTTTCCAAGTGCAACTAAAGCATCATTAAGCATATTGTATTTTCCAAGTGCAACTAAAGCATCATTAAACATATTGTCTGTAAAAAGGATTTAAGGTATTTTAACCTTTGTCGCTATTATGATAGAAACAGAGTGTATTGTTTCACACGGTTTTCATGTCGGGGCCTTTTGTAGCTGACTATACGGTATGGGTTTTTCTCATAGTTAAAGATCGTACGGTGACCTATAATTGCATACCTCCATGTCATTTAAACTTTAATGGATAGTTGTCTCATTGGCAATCTTACCACATCTCTTTATTTTTATACTGTATATACAGATTAAAGATATGATCATCTTTTTTTTTCAGCTGATAGATGGCTTTACAGTATTTAACCTTGCTGCTATTGAAGTGTTGTTCACAATATTTTGGGAGAAAACCTTGTGCTTTCATATAGCTATAGAAGCCATTACTTATATAGTAGCACTAAGGTTATTGCGTATACCAAAAGCCTGTAGTGGTAGGTGGTACCTTTCTTATATATCAGCTATTTGATGAAATTCAAAAGAACACTTTGTAAAAACTGCGCACTTATATAGAAAGCAAGTAAGATAAACGTTAAGCTTGACTTCGGTTAAAAAAAGCTAGTTTCTTAAAATATATGTGAAAAGATGGTAGGTACCTTTTCTTAGATATCAGACATTTTAGGGAGTTGAAAAGAACACTTTGCAAAAAAATATGCACTTAGATGGAAAACAACTAAGATAACTGTTATACTTGGATTTCGGTTAAATGAAGCTGTTTTTTTAGATGAATTAAAAGTTTGATAAGCTAAACAATATTATACCATGTAAATGTTCTTAAATTTTCATTGTAGTATTAAAAGAAGACTATTCTGAAAAGATGGATTTAGAAGTGCATTATTTAAGCAAGGCCAAGTCTAAAGCAGAAGAACGTTCAAGAGAGCTTGCTAATACAGTACAGAAGCAACAGGTAACAGTCATGCCATGCACACCATATCAGTAATACCTGCACTCCACAAATTTATACCGCTTGGACATTAGTGGCTGGATATGACCAAATATCAGACTTGCCTTGATTAGGTCTTTACTATAAAGAAATAAAAATCCTAAAACTCCAAATGAAAGAAGAGATCTAGATAACAAAAGTCAAAATACAAACCGGGATTTATTTATCTTAAGCATTCTAATGAGGAATTCAATACCAAATCCCCAAATTGTAATAGAACTTTTGTTATTTCCGTTTTTTTTTTCGACCGAATTCGAATTACTAGGCGATAGTTTACTTTATAATGAGTTGTAGTGTGCCTTTGGCTTTTTTGACAGTCTGAAGTTTTTTCTTCAAACTGTTAGATTAACGAAAACGTGGATTGATGTATCTTTCAAAGACGCCGAATTAAAAGAAGAAACATGCATGGAATACGGTAAATACTTGAAAAAAATTAAGAATGCTAGTATGCGCTTTTACTAACTCGATTATTCATTTTACATTAATACCATTTGCATTTCGTAATTTTAACAGTATATTATTAAAAATTGTGCATAAGTATAAAAATGAAAGCAACTATGAAATATAGAATATATCGGATGGCAATTGTTCTGGTGATGACAGGTCTCTGTAATTGTACTTTCGTGTATTTTTCAGGTTTTAAGTCTTTTGGGGTATTCTTTTGCTGTTGTTAAATTTTTATTTTGGTTTTTTTTCAAAGAAAGAAATAGAGACACTGCGGAAACAGTTAGGGTCAGGATCTCTGTATGAAAATGATATTATAGTACACACAAGAGGGACAGATGATCTAGGTTAGTATATGATATGTTGGGGATAACATGAATGACCACGGATATGTTCCAATTGTCGCAGCCACAAGCCTCTCTTGTCACCAAATTTTTACTTGCCATTATCATTTGACACGATGGAAACCACTAGTGGATCATGATATAGTTACTCTTTCGGGGCACCATATGATTATTGAATAATGCATATGATGTCTGTAATGAAAATGAATCGATTTATTTTGTAACAAATGCACCATAGTCTACCATGATAATTGTTTTTAGTTCAGATTTATATGAATATTAATAATATGAATATCATATGCATAATTTACACAATAATTACACACATTATCCATCGAATAAAAAAAACCCGATATTATTTCTTCCCTACGACGACGAGGTTTTTTTTTTACGACGACCTTGACTACCCATGAGGGTCTTGCACGGTCCCTAGATAGTTTTCTAACCTTTTATTAACTTTGATTTTTTGGTTTCATTAGGAAGAATTGTATCCAATGTCATGTGACTTTACACTGTTGTTATTTCTTACAGATTCCTCAACTATAAGTAATGGTCATGTTCCTAGTGAAGCATCAGTAACTCATAGTGGACATAGTGGACAATCTCCAAAATTCGTTTCAACTATCAAAACTGACAGTCATATTGTTTCTATGACAACCCCACCTGTTCCAAATCGCGAAAGCAAAGACAGCCATGTTTCTTATGCGGTTATAGAGAATAACTCAAATAAGCTAAGAAGGAATGAATCCGGTGAAAATAGAGCAATTTATAAAAATGTTTGTCATGTGAAAAGTCCTTCTTTAGAGGTTAAACGGACAAGTAGTCAGGTTGGCTCAAGAATTAGTTTTGAAAGTGATATCGACACTAAAAACCTTATTCATAGATCTAAGAGTACAAAAAGTTCAAAAGGAGAGGCCATTAAAAGGGCTATTGCAATGCTAGAAAATAGTAAACCGCCGACTGAGACACAACCAGGCGGACCAAGCGTGTCTCGCACGCCATCAAATAAACTCAGTGATCTGGACAATACAAAACTACAAGGTAAATTACAAATGTTTCTTTCGAAACAGTATATATGATTTGGTTTATGTTTGGTTGATTTTTTTTGGTTGGTAAAATTTTAAAAGATTATGTCAAAACTTTTTTTTTCATTTTTAAACCTACAAAAATAAATATCATTAAAAAAATATCTCTAAATTTGCAGACTACTGGTAACTGTGAAGTAATATTTTATCACGATGGTTCAAATCAGCAATAGAATATTTCTATCAACGAATAAGACAAAGAATTACCAAAGCGGTCTTATATCATTCAGTATTATTTTATAACATAATTACAGAAAATGATTCAGGCTGTGTAAATGGTTCATTCGAGAGTGATGAAGAAGTGGTGAAGAGAAATCTCCCAGTAATGGCAGAATACCAGGGAACTCGAACATACAGAAGTGCTGTAAGTATTTTTTTTTCAATGTACACCATTTTATCATTGTGGTAATTTGTAGGTAGTTTACTTTTTCAGCTACTTGCAACACAATAATGTGGTATGATGGTCCAATGAGACAATTTTACACCAGAGACCAAATGATGTACAAGTTAACAACTATAGGTCACCGCACGGCCTTCGACAATGAACAAAACCCATACTCCATAGCAAGCTATATAAAAGCTCTGTCATGACAAATGTAAAACAATTCAAACAAGAAAACTAGCAGTCTGATTTATGTAAATGAACGGAAAACAAATATGATATACAGTAACAAACGACAACCACTGAATTACAGGATCCTGACTTGGGACAGACATGCACATACAGAATGTTGCGGGGTTAAACATGTTAGCGGGTGCCCAATCAGACCCCTAATCTGGAACAGTGGTATAACAGCACAACATTAGAATGTTTATATTACTATCATATGTCGATGCAACCGCTGGTTGTCTATCAGTTCCCATGTCTTCCTCTTACCTAGTAATGAGTGCGTTGGTACTGCCTTGATTTAACGGATACATTCAAAAAGAAATTATGCCCGTGTCCAAAAACTGAGATTGCAGACAGTACGTTTTAGGCGGATTTTTTGATATTCTGTTTAGGCCTTTTTGGTTCTTGTGTTCCAAACGTTTTTACTTCTTTTGAGTTCACAAACTATAGGTCTCGAGCGTATCGAGCTTTTCTTACAGAAACACTTGTCACTAGTCATGCGCGCTTAAATCAGAATTGTATGTCTGTATACCATATTACCAGCTGTCACTATGGCAAACACAATAGGAATAGTGTTCCCGATTGCCATTCAAAACAATTGTTATTTTTTTCTTCGTGTACAGCAGGTTTATGTATACTGTTCCGATTCACGGTAGTTGCAATACATTGGATTTTGCAATCGTGCAGATTTTGATCGTTGTGAACTATTTCATCTGCAGTACCAATAGTCAGTTAGAGGGTGTGGTTTATATTAAATTACAATTCATAATTTAGATTAACGAATAGAAAATAAATCCTTCGGAACAATTACCAATACAGTCTTTCAAAGCCCTCCTAAAATTTAATGACTAACATCCCCACAAAAGAAATAATGCAATTGACATGATTTTGATCTCTTGTTAGGAAGGAGATCCATATTTTATTTTTGCAATTTAGTAGTTTTAATGCAAGAGTAAATTGTAATCAATTAAAAGATTTTGCTAATAAATAAAAAAACTTATATTCACAAGGAACGACATATAAGGAGATTGGGCTCTAGTAGAGTAACCCCTTAGCAACGACAATCCACATAATAGATTTGAAAATATTTTTAAAGATCACAGGTCATTTTAATGAGACCTCATACCGCAAGGTTGCCAGTTACTTAACTTTGGATTCATAAATATTCGTCGGATGCCAATTTTTATGGATTTAGTAAGATGCAAAGATTTAGTTTTGAAGTTCGGCTGTACCTTTAGAAAACTTATTTCAAAGGGAATAGCACATCCTAATTTTTACGATCATGTTGTTAACCGAGCCCGGAAATTTAGATACGATCCGGGTAGGCTTATTAATCCTTTAAATAAACTTCTTCTAAAAGGTTAGCAGTTCTACACTGCAATTAGATCTTTGAATATTGTTTTTTATTGATAAAAATGTTGATTTTGTTATCAGTAAAACCATACTAAATATTATTGTTATGCACAAATGCACATTCACGGTTCTACAATCTGTCCTTGCCTATATTTTGGCATTGCACAAGGTCATATTTTTCTCTGACTGTAAGTGACGTCTTTACACAAATATACCATATAATCCATTGGATATTGGATGTGTACTGATTGATATTTTAGTCTCAGATACATGATTGGCTTTGAACTAGCTGTCAGTAACTTCGAGTACTCTCATTTTTTGTTGTTAGGGATGTAAAAATACCCTGCTACGTCCGGTTTGTTAGATGTGTTTCTGCTTTGTATCGATCTAATGAGTTAAGCCCTTTTCAACTGATTTGTATAGCCGACTATACGCATTCTTTATATGCCTGTCCCAAGTCAGGAGTCTGTAGTTCTGTGGTTGTCGTTGTTTCATGTCTGTCATATTTGTTTTTCGTAAATTATTTTTTATAAATTAGGCCGTTAGTTTCTCAATTGAATTTTTTCATATTTTTCATGTCGGGGCCTTTTATAGCCGACTATACGGTATGGGTTTTTCTCATTGTTAAAGGCCGTACGGTAGCCTATAATTGCTTACATCCACTTTATTTAAACTTTGGTGGATAGTTGTCTCATTGGCAATCATACCTCATCTCCTTATTTTTATATACGGTATGCGTTTTTCTCATTGTTGTTGCCTATCATATCTTACATCGACTTCATTTGAACTTTGAGTGGATAGTTGTGGTACTCACTCCACATCTCCTTATTTTAAATTGGGTTTCTGTCCACTAAACTCCATGAAATACAAGTTTAGTGACATTGATTGGAGCAAATGATAAAACCACGAAATAAAATAAACAGCATGTATGGGGTTATGTATTTGTCTAATCTCGAAAATTGATACCAACGAGAATAAATGAAACTACAATATATAGCTAGTGCAAATGAAACCATAATATGTAGTGCAAGTAAAGATAATGAATTGTATATGTGAATGCTTTCAAATTTTTGTTATTTTAACACACATTTTTTTATTGTAGGAGGGTGTTCCATTGACAGACCTGTAGCCATACAAATAATAAAGGAGTCTGGAATTTAATTACGGACAAATAGATTAATGCACACATGCTTTACAATATCCTGCATCATCTTCCTGTCAATCAATGTTTTGCGCATTAACGTTTTTAGTATGGCTCTTTTTTTAAATTGATTCTTGGATGGTTAATTAAACATCCAAGCTGTTTCAAACGTTGCGTTTAAGATTGCACTAGAATAATAATGTCATTGTGTCATAGACACATTTAAAAGATATCTTAGTCTGACAGTTACGTGTGATATGGTCTTTCCAGTTTGATTAGTAATAAACATAAACTTTTTCAATACATATATCATAACTCCCGTAATCGTGTCGTTTGAAAGTTAATATGACTTAAAGTTCAGAAATATCATCTGTGCATTTCATCAATTATTTCATACCATTAATTGTATATCATTGTTATTTTTTTCATTTTTAATGCATTTATTTTTTATAACAAAGCATAATTCTACTGCTTTAAATATAACATATTTGATATAAATATGTTAGATAAATATTTAATAATCAAACGACTTTCGAGAATTCCAGTATGAATATTTTATTACCTTATTAACATGACATACAATATATATACAGTTAATTAATTTTTGTAATATATATAGTACCCCTCCCTCCCCCGAAAGTCAATCTTAATTCCAGCATGCATTCATGCAGTCGCAATTATTGTATTTTGAATACATTTTCTGGATAATTAATGAGAAAAGGTTCCAAACTGTGAAACGTTAATTAATAAGAGTCGCAAGTCTTTAAAATTTGTATTCCATGTAAGGAATAGATGTTTACTTTTACTGCTGCTATTTTCTAGGAACGTCCTCAACTGTCTCAACTGACAATAGTCCTTTGTTTTATTATATTTCATTGTTGAAATTATTGTTAAAATTTTTTTTATTATATGTAAGTTATATTAGTAAATATCTTAGATTTTATATATAAAAATTAAGAATCGTTCGTGTGTGTGTGTGTTTTTTTTAACGGTTTATAGAAATAAACTATAATGTAGACCGACAAAATTCTGACCACAAATATAAAAAGACATTTCCTCTTTTATTAATACGGAAGTAGGGAAAACAAAGTGTTGGAAAGGCCATAGGACAATATAAAACCCTTCTAAAACAAGATAAATCACAAGTAGTGCGCCTGTGTGAATGGGAAAATCCTAGATTTAGTTCGATAATCTAGGATTAAGTAATAAAAGTAGTTATGGCGTGCCATACGCATGTTTTAACAGCAATCAACACTGAAAACTTAAAAAACCTCAAAATAAACAGACGAAACTAGCAAAAAGGAATCTATGTGATTCATAATAACTTTTGACTATGATTATGTAGAAATAGTGCATCATCTATGTAATAAAGTAGAAAAGAATGAATAGGGACAACCCATGGAAAAATTCCTGCTTTATGTAATTACTAAAGCAACAGAGCGACGTACAATGCGTGCCTACTGGAATGTGAATGGCATAAATCTGCTGAACGAACAGTACAGTCATTTCTACGAAAAGACTATTAATTTGGAACAATATCTTTATCAGAGTACTAGTACTTTCTTTTTTTCAATCATTTCCCCTTAAAAAAACAAATACACTACTTTTTATTTATTTTATTATACATATAAACCTGTCTTCGACTGACGTACTTGATGACTCTCTTCATTACATGTTGCTCTTGATAAAGAATTGCTTCCAAAGCATCTCCATGCAATTTCAAGGAGGTCTTTAAGTGTTTGGAATGCCTATGGATGTTGCTCCTTCCACTTTTCTCAGGATGGCTTGGATTTGGTCTTCTTTTTGTTTGGTGATGGGATCAGATATTCCAAAAGTGCTTCTCATATATCATTAATAATGACGTCATAAAATTAACATGCAGAATGTTTTTCGGATGTTATCTGCAAGGCAATCCTTCATCGGTTTTGGTATGTTGCAGGAGAGTTCGTAACTCCAAACTCGACGAGCCAAGAGGTCCTACGGAGAAGGGAGTGAACTCATTATGGTCATTCCAAAATTTCCACCTGATGATAACCTGACATCATGTCTACGACGGAAAAGAATTTACTGCCAGCACAGCAACTAAGAGCTCTTATATGGGAGGAGGGCCTCGATGGTCGAGTGGTCTAAGTAGTCGAACTACTGTATCACTACCCGATCTACACTGAGGTTGTGAGTTCGAATCCCGCACGTGGCAGGTGCGCTCGATTCCAATTTTAATTAACTGTGATTGTCAATTTTCCTACCGAAGGTCTGTGGTTCTCTCCGGGCACTTCGGCTTCCTCCATCTATAAAAACTGACCACCACGAAATCGTACTATAGTGCTGAAAGTGGCGTTAAACACCAATCAATCAATTTATACGAGGGTGTGTAACTTTGCTTATTCAACTGTCTGTAATCCACACACATTCTCATCTGTCCATTTTTCTTTCTAACGATGACAATTACGGATGCAAATTGTTGCTTAAGATGAGATATAACTTGATCATACATTGGCATTGGAATTCTTCTGTACCGGTGTTTAAAAGTAGTCTCATCAAGCAGATCTATCCATTGTTTAACTCTGTCTGATGTGTCCTAAAACATCGTCTCCTCTACTGAAAATGTCGGTATATCTCAATATCAGTTGTTTCCCTTCATCAAGTTGTTCATCTGCGAGGTCATGCTTGGTAATATCCACTTCAGATCTTCTTCATTATTATAGTTGATTGTGCTCCAATAGTAACTAGTTGGATTTCACAAATTATGGCTTACGATGGAATGGTTATGGTTCTGGTTGTGATGTTAGATAATCTGACTGTAAGTGTTTCATTTCCCTAGTGATGCTATTACTAAAAATTGGTTCTATATCAATTTCCCTGTAATTTTCTGCCAATGAAGTTGATTATATGATAGATGGAGTTGTTTTGTATGAATATTTCTTTGTCATAATAGCCAGTAACTGTAGTTGTGGTATTCGGAAGGGTGGTTATTCTATTGCATGTTTTTATAACTGTCACTCTATTGCTGTTCTTGGTTAACTCTTTTTCCTCATTGTTTAACATCTGAAGGTCATATACCATGGAGCTGTTAAAGCGGCATTCTGCAAATATCTTGCTCTGTGATGCTCCTTCAGATAAAACATCATGATTTCAAGTAATATGTTTGGTATGTGTTCACTATATCTACTATCTGGCACTACTAGCATTAAATGTTGGTATTTCCAGATATCTTGATGTTAACCACTATATATCCGGAATGAGCCGAGATACTCTAACATTTTATGAACAACAATATTTAACGCAGCAATTAGTTAACCACAGAGTTAAAATTTTAACGCCTCGTTAGGGTTAATCGTCGTTAAATTTAATGACACTTTTGAACAATTGGGTCCAGTGCATTCAACTTCAAATGTTATCTCAATTTTTCAATGGAACTGACTGTCGTTGATAAATATTCTGTATAAAATGACTCTGCAATTGTCGATATGGTTGACCCTGTATCCAATAACACTGTAATTTTCTTCCGTTCAAATATATGTCAGTCTCAGAAGGTGTTCCAAATAATCCAGGTGGTGTCTTCACTCTGTTGTTACTAACCTTAAAATCTGGACCTGATCCTACTAGAAAAACTTCCAATAGTTTAAATGTTGTAAAAAAACCTCGTCATAAATGAATGATCCAATCTTGCATGGTATTCTATTTGTATGTGTCCTTGTCCACATCGTCTACAAATAACTGTGTTGTTCGGTTGATTGGATACTAAGTACTCTTTGTTGGAAGGTTGGTTGTTGTTGGTGAGACTGATTTGTACTATGATGTTGTCCTTGGTGTCCATTGCACCATTGTCTACCTGTTAAAGTACCTCTATTGTCCCAAAAATTGTTTCTTTAAAACTCAGTAAAGTCATGTGTTAATGGAAAAAGTAAAATCACAAAAATACTGAACTCCGAGGAAAATTCAAAATGGAAAGTCCCTAATCAAATGGCAAAATCAAAAGCTCAAACACATCAAACGAATGGATAACAACTGTCATATTCCTTACTTGGTACAGGCATTTTCTTATGTAGAAAATGGTGGATTGAACCTGGTTTTATAGCTAGCTGAACCTCTCACTTGTATGACAGTCGCATCAAATTCCATTATATTGACAACGATGCGTGAACAAAACAAACAGACACAATAGGTAAAAAATGCCAAAAACAGGGGTACAGCAGTCAACATTGTGTTATCATCTTAATCACTATAAAAACAAACAAATGTAACAAAGAAGCACAAAAAGGCTGTACCATTCTATTCAGTTCTTCATAATCCTGTCACCCTGTTTTGGTGGTAGTTGTTACTGTTTTGGCTGTATTAGGTTTCAACTTTCTGGGCTGATGGTCCGTTTCCAATTGACGCAACGCTACTATAAGATGGTTGAAATCCTTAATGGTGTTGTACTTGTATCCACTTATATCCTTAAGTTCTTGTCATAAACTTGTATAAACATGGCGTGTAGCATAGAATTCATCTCTTTGCAGATCAATGCCCGTTTAAAGTTTATTTATACCCAATATATCCTGTAAACTATTACTCCAAGTAGTAACATCGTCATGGTCTCCCTGTCTTGCACTATAAAATTCTGCAAGTAATTGGTCCTTGTTGTCTATGATTCCATATACCCTGTCCTATACCTTCATTATCTGTTCCATAGGTTTCTCAAATCCCTGGTGCACGACTTATCCAGACGCTGATCCTGTTAGCGATCGTCTAATTGCAAATTTCTTTTGCTGTCTGCCGTACGATGGTCGATTTCACGTCATAACGCAAGACAAATTGAAAGGGTTGGTCCTGCTTTGTTTCATAAAAAAAGAATGGCCAACGTAGATACAAGTATCTTGTCTAAGGGAGGGATAAATCGTAATTTGTAAAAAATCACTCTGATTCAAACAAAAAATTCTCTGAAACTGACATTATCAAGATGCTTGATTTCTTGATTGACAGTTATGTTTGGAGGACGTGTTTTTCAACAAACAATGGGAACAAACTGTGCCCCTCTTCTTGCCGACTTGTTCCTTAATTCATATGAAGCTGACGTCATCCAGGAGCTTCTTAGGAAGAAAGAAAAGAAGTTAGCAGGTATCTTTTAAATTCACTTTCCGCTATATAGATGATGATCTCTCACTAAACAATTCAACATTTGGTGACTATGTTGAACGCAGCATCTATCCCATCCTTGAGATAAAGGATACAACAGATACAGTTAAGTCTGCCTCATATCATGACTTACATCTAGAAATTGACAACGAGGGTCGGTTGAAAACAAAACTTTACGACAAAAGAGATGATTTCAGCTTCCCAATTGTGAAATTTCTATGTAGCAACATCCAAGCAGCGTCTGTATACGGAGTATATATCTCCCAATTGAAACGATATTCTAGGGCATGCATTTCATATCATGATTTCCTTGATAGAGGGTTGCTGCTCACAAGGAAGCTATTAGACCAAGAGTTCCAATTGGTGAAGTTGAAATCATTCCTTCGTTAATTTTACGGACGCCATCACGAGTTCGTTGACCGTTATTGAATATCCGTTTCACAGATGACAACGGATATGTTCCAATTGTTGTAACTACAATCCCGCCCCCTTTTCCCCGAAAGTGACCTACCGAATTAGACTCATCACCAGGTTTGTACTAACATGAGCAACACGACGGGTGCCACCCGAGGAGCAGGATCTGCTTACCCATCCGGAGCACCTAAAGATCACCCCCAGTTTTGGTGGGGTTCGTGTTGCTCAGTCTTTAGTTTTCTATGTTGTGTTTTGTGTACTGTTGTTTGTCTGTTGGTATTTTTTTTTTCTTTTTTAGCCATGGCAATGTCAGTTTATTTTCGACTTATAAGTTTAAATGTTCCTTTGGTATCTTTCGCCTCTCTTTTATGTTAAATGGAAAATCTCCTTTGTTGTCCAGAAAAGGATTGAACCTTTGGCGGATGAGAAAATATTGTAGTTGGTTTTTCTTGTGGTTTTCTAATATAACCTCCTTGGTTGTACATCGTCATTTCCGAATTTTGTTTGTACGATAAGTCCGTGCATTTCGTAGACACAATATTAGATGGACTGTATATGCGACGAACAATATTAATCACGAGCATTGTACATAGTGCTGTCTTGCTTTCTTTATTATGTGTCAAATGTTTTACGAATTCTGGCTTTCCTATTTTTATTTTTATGATGAACGTATCTGATAAAAGGTTAAAAATCTTGATTGGTTGATTTCTTATTGCTTAACGTCCAATGAGCTTGAAATCTAGATTGCAACTTGAAAAAGGAGGACTGTTGAACAGGGACAGAACTTTTGCCTTCTTGCAGACCACCTACAAAAATATACCTTTCCTAAACGATAAATACGTATATTATTTAACAGAGACCAGTGCCTGTGCTACGAGCCTATATAGTCTAGAATATAACAGAGGTCCATAAGGCATGTATTTATTTCCAATTCTTTACTTACGAAACAATCTACAGACCTGCGAATCTTTGATCTAAGTTTCATGGAGTATAAAAGGGTTTATAAGGGGTGACCAGACCGTGGTCAATGGCTACAAAACACAGCTGCTATAATGAAACAAGTAACCAGTAGTACATAAGGGTATGTTGGAAGCTTAGAACAGGTTTTCACCAATGACTCTTCTGTAGAGGAAAATGCATGTCTTGCTTACTAAATTATAAGCTTATTTCTAGACAAATGCACATACTATTACTGATAATTGTTACTCAAGAGTTTGACATCTTAATTTTCTAAGTAACATCAAGGGTATATGTAGTAAGACTTACTATACAAAAACTTGGTTACAAACCCATTTCAGCCATTCCTGGTTATGTAAACTTGATTAAATTTATGCTTATTAATTAGTGTGAAGGTCATATAAATAACAAATATGCAGGATTACAGATCTGCCAACTTTCCTGATTCATGAGGAATTTTCCCGATTAGAGTGTTGACCCAACTCTTGAAATCCTAAAAACATCAAAACAGATATTCAAATCATTCACAATCATTACCTAAGATTAAACACACTTATGACATGTTGGTTTTGATTTGCTTAAAATCACCCGTGGAGATTTTGAAAAAATGGCAGATATGCAAGAAACCACTAGATTATTTAGAAATCTACCTATAAATTCCATATCCTTTCTAAAGCCAATCAGTTCAGTAGATAAATATAGAAATAAGAAAGATTTAACCACCGGTACTCTCCATCTTGGCAGGTCTTCTGTGATGAGATAAGCACTTAAGCAAGGAATAAACTATTTTATGTTGTCTTCTTATTTTAAAATTGTATGTCTAGGAGATGCACATTTTGAACATGTTTATCTAAATGGCACATTTATCTCTAAATGCAATTTTGAAATTTTGACTTATTCTGACCTACATATCTTGAATATTTATACTTCATAAAAAACAACACAGATAAAATGCAACCCAAACATATGTACCTAACCAAATGAACTAATTTTTTTCCAGAGATCAAATTATTGGACAGACAATACACCAATAATATCATTGGGACATGTACTTCTAGACCATGTAGCAATACTATCGTTGGACATATATTTCTAGACCTCACAGCAACTGATTAATGCATGGAATAGAATCTGTGATTTTATATTTCATTATGACAACAACACAGATATAAACTCATAAAATTTATATGAATGATACCTAAGGTTTTTGGACTAGATGCTTCAGATCCCTGTATTGCTCAACAATCTAAGAGAGCTTATGGAATCATAACAATATGTTATTTAAGTAATATATAAACTCATCATAGATACCAGGATTAAAATTTTATACACCAGACATGCATTTCGTCTGCAACATGTACAAAGACTCATCAGTGAGGCTCCAATCAAAAAAGTTTAAAGGCCAAATAAAGTATGAAGTTGAAGAGCATTGAGGACCCAGAATTCCAATAAGGTTTGCCAAATACAACTAAGGTAATCTATTCCTTAACATTGGAGATCATTCTTAAAGTATGCAAGTACAAAGGTGCACAACTCAAAATAAACTTTTTGTGCTTTCAGGCAGGTCACTTTTCATGTTTTTGTTGCTTTTCATAAGATTGGAACAATTAAAAAATAAATTTAAAAGACTTTTTAGACAATCTTCTTATAATCATTCATACCACATCTTCTTATACCTATATAATGCTTGCAAGCTTTTAAGGAGAAGAAATTAGAAAACTGAACATAGAAACTCTTAGGACCTCCCATCCTTCCTGTTTAGTTCACACTGGATTAGTGCATTCTGACAAGAATTTCCAATATGGTACCTGAGCAAAGGCACCTCTTTAGTATCTGAACATAAGCACAAAAAAACTGTGGAATCTGTTTATTGCATCACTAAGAGATCATTCCCCTAAAGTTTTAGAAGATTACACCTTTTAGATTCAAAGGAAAAGAATTTGAAAATTGGCATATCTGCATTTAAATTACCTCTGATGGCCTGTAGAAAAAATTAGATTTGTTTTTGACTAAGCTTTGATTCTTTATTCATGCTAAGATTGGTTCAAATAGGGAAATCTGATGCCAAGTTACAGTAAAAGCTCCAGGTAATCTCTTGAAGCCAGGTGAGTTCAACATGAAACTAAGAGGCTCTAAAGAGCCTGTGTCGATCACCTAAGTCTGTGCGCATCTTCAACAATGGACACTATTTGGGCCAGGTGAGCTAAAAAATGAGATAAAATTAACAATGGGACTTTGTCTTACTCATAATTCATAAAGACCATATTACAATATAAAGAACAAGCTTTTTTTTCAAAAATATTATGTCAAGTCAAAACACTATTTTGTCTTTATACTGCAATCTGAAACAATGTCATACACATTTAGTGTTATCATTTTGGTTTTTTTTTTACATTGATTTTTAAGGTTACTTCTTACTTTAGGGAAGTTAAATTGTTATGTTTTAAAAAAGATGTGTCTTGTTGAAACAAATTTATCAACAAATAAAAACACAAACTAAATTTTGTAGGAAATCTTAGTTGATGTCTGTGCCTGTCTTGCTGAAGTGTGTAAATTTCGTTACGATTTTTAAAAAGCATCAGCGGTTGGCGTGGCTTAGAGTTTATATTGACAGGTACTGTACATCACATAAATGTACACAGTGAACATATTTTTACTGGTCATCCATTGCAGCATAAACATTTTGATATTCATATCTGGCAAAAAAAATTAAATAACAATATCATGCATATAAACATACATCTTTAATAAAAAGATTTAGGACAAAGAGACATTGAAATCTTTAAATTATGACACAAAGTAGATGGGAACAATTTTTATCATAAATTATACAACATAATATTTTGTGGCACAGTAAATCAATTACTGTCTAATAACTAATACTGTTAACTGATCTTTTCGGATTATTTTTTCTGATATCATATTTTAATTTTTCATGAAACTTGTCAACTTTGCTATAACAAGTAACATTTTAAAAATTCATAATTTTGTTCTAATTTCTAGCAACAATAGTGTATTTTTCAATTACCAATTTGTTTCTAATTCTAGATTTTTACTAAAGGACACAACACCAAGGTAGGACAAACTGTATCCCTGCCTATAAAAAGCAAGCAGAACAAGCTTGGTTTATTGTGCGGTAACAGTAATTTTACTTCTTAAGCCCATTACACATATAATGAAATAATGGGATGACAAAAACGGCGATTACATAATGAAAAGTCATAAAAGCTTAAGTACATCAAATTCATCATTAAATTGGAAACAGACTTTAAGTTGGTAAATAGAAAAAGGACTGTTTTTCTTTTTGAAACGGAATACAATGTAATACAATGCTTTTTGTTTAAAGTTGGGTTGCTGTCTCATAAACCAGATCTGTTTTTATGCATCTTTCTGTCATAATGTGAAAATTCTACAGAGATTTCATTAAAGATCAATAAATTTTAAAAAAGAACAAAAATCATGAAAGGCTACTTTAACACAGTATCACATATATGGCAGTGTTTCACTTATAAAGAAATTATCACCTTATAAAATGTCTTTATCATTCCTTGTATATAACTGATTAAAAGTGTTGCTCTTGGTTACAGGTGTTATAATAACTACTTATTATAAAAGGTTATATGCTATATTTCTCATGGTAACAACAAGGGTCTAGTCAAAAATTTGATGAAAAGATACTTCAATTATAATTTAGCATAAATATAAGATGTGGTATGATTGCAAATGAGACAACTTTCCAACAGAGATCAAATGACGTAGAAGTTTAAAACAACTATAGGTCAATTTAAGTAAATATATATAAATGCAAATGTTGGTTAAAGATCTGATTTAAGTGCAGCTTCCTACAAGTCAGCATATTATCTATGCTCAAAACTGGCAGCAAAACGGAGGTTGAAGTACAAAGGTGATCTTTTTATTTAATTTTAAAAGTTGGATACATAAGATCTATATCTAGCAAATCTTACATAATAAATTGTTTATCACATTTTTTTGCTTTTAATTTTCTTTTCAAAGGAACAGCTCAAGCTATCTTATTTAGTTATCATATATTAACTAACAAAAGTCTGAATGGGGATCCCATTTTAGTGATATGAAAATAAGATGTGGTATATTTGCCGATAAGACAACTCTCCTCCAGAGACCAAATGATGCTGAAGATGTTTATATGTAAATACCTAAAATCTTTACTTCAACCATCCCTGTCTGGGTCACACCAGAGACATGAAAATTGGTATTAGCTGTTTCTCCAGAAGGCATTAGTACGATCAAAGACTTATTGGCCTGGAGTTAGAATAAAGAGTCTGGGTCTGGATGCAGCTCTTCCACAAACTGTTAACTTGTGAACTAGCATGTAAAAAATCTGGCACAGGGTTTCAATCAAGCACAAAACAGCGTTTAAATTCATAATATATCAACATGTTCTTGTCCTAAATATGTATTTAATTTGCCACAGGATTTTAAATGTCCATCCATCAACATCATCATCAACTTCATCAGAAATTTATCTAAATACTGACAATTTATTTTATGTATTTTGTATCTGGTATATTCATGGATGCAAATCAATGTAAACAATGCATGAATATAATATGAAACTATATAAAATTGTAACTTAAACCAACTGTTTACCCCTAATCACTGAATTTTAATAGAGGCAACAAAATTCTCTAGACATATAAAATGTATTTGGCATAGGCCTCATCTTGAATGGACTTCTGTTAATATTACACACACTTTAAACTACACCACCTTAAAACATGATCTATTACCAAAAGCTCATTCAGTAACAGATGACTATAGATGCAAACCGAAACACTTTCCCCCAATTGATATCATAGGTAAGGTACAGTAAAAGTAGTACAAGTATTATTACCATGGACTATCATGAGTATATATAGATGTGCTGAACACATAAGTATCAAGAAAATTACAGTTAAGTTAAAGAAAAATGGGACAGTGAATAACATCTTCTTTACCGTAAAGTATGATAAAAAAAAATTTAAATCTAGTCCTGCAATGTCTTATTTTACCTATTTAACACAAAACAGAAAATAATTGCTAGCAGACAACATATAAAAGGCAAACACATTTAATTGCACAAAATAACAATTTATCACCCTCAATACTGTTGCTGATTTAAAAATATGTATTTGAAACATAACTAACTTTACATTTAACAACCAACAATTGACTATGGTATTACATATCATTTGAATTATTAAAAATAAATAACTTTTTTTCATAAAAACAAACAGTTTCAAATTGATATTTGTGATTTAAAAACATAATAAATTGCACATGCATGGAATACATCATCAGGCTGATAATTATTCAATTAAATGTAAATAAGTAAAATAATCAATATTTAAAGTAACTTAGCATGGACAATTGCAATAAATAACACAATGCTTACTGTTAGCTGTTGTATGTTGATGCATCTGTTTTATAAACGCTTCTTAAAAATATTAAATATGAAAAATGTCAACAAAAACCCTGAGTTACAATACACATGTAATCTGATTTGTTACATAATTTGCATAAAATTATGTAAAATACATGTATCTTATCTGTCGTATTTTTTTCACATGATTGTATAGTTCTTCCTAAATGACTGCTACAAATGGTTCATAAGTTTATTTTGTTATCAATTCAAACTAAAGCAATATCAGAACATCAATAAGCTAGTTACAGTACATATCATATCTATCTTGAAATCATAAAAAAACTTTACTCAAATCATTCCTTTAACTACTAGAGGGGTTTAAAACCCACAACTTTTTTAAACAACCACACTACATAAACAATACTACATACAATTTCTGAATTCAATTCATTATTGCATATTGATAATATGTCACCTTTTATATCGCTATTTTCTTAAATTTTACTTTGATAATTTTTGTGTGATAATTATCCATATCAAGAGACTAAACTGATAATGGTTTTTCTCAAGTCATGTAGAGTGAGTACACATTGACTTCATCTGCCAATGTCATTGATGTTGCCTAGGAAAATAACAGATTATCTATGGTCTCTCAACTGGAGAAAGTTTCTCAGCTGGATCTCAACTCAGGGCTATCGCTCGTTGATGAACCAAGAAACTCCTTCTCTTTTTCAAAGTCATAGATAATCTGTATTATTAATTAATTTGTAAAGAACTACCGGTATATGAATATGGAACATGATGTACAAACCAACAATACAAAAACAAACCCCTCTAAAATATCAGGTATCTTAATTGTGAACGGAGTATAATGATAAAAAAAAATGTTAAAATGAATGGAATGAGATTTTATCCCAAAGTTCTATAGACCAGTTTCATCAACTACTAAAATCAGGATTATATTCGGAGTACATGAGACCTGTTGATGAAATGGCATCTCCTAAACCTACAGTTCGCAAAGGATTAATGCAAACTAAAACTGGACTAAAAACAAACTTATAACCTTCTAATTCCCATGATAAAACTGGATTAAATTCATCAAATTCTCGATCACCATCCCCTGTAAATAGTTTAAATGTTTTGGGAATTCTTAATTTGACTTTATCTGGTTGAATAGTTTTCATATCACATGCTTGTTCTCCAGCTGTTCTTGTTCCTGCGGCCACAGCTTCTTTATTGTTGTGCCACGCCCCTTTCACTGTTCCAATAATATGAAACGTTAATGAATGAAAATGAACTCTTGTTAGTTTACTGTCTTGATTGTCTTCAGAATATCCGAATGTCTTTAATATCCATAAGACCATGTCTGTAACTTTGTGAATTTCAGGCTGTCCTTCTCTTTCCTGAAAGTCATTTTTATGTGGACCGTCTGCTGCATGCGAGGAGAAGGACAATTCTTGTTCATTTAATCCCAATGATGAAATATGTGGTGCCACCTAAAAGAAAAGTAAAATTACATTTTTTTTTAAAAGTTACAAAATTTGTTTATATATATGGTAGTTCTGAATTGAAATTGAAAGGTCACTAGTCTCATTGACCTATATTTTATACCATTTCTTCATTTTTTAAATGCAGTTTGTCATAGTGCATTTGGTCCACTTACTGTTTTAAACACTCACCTTTTTCAAAATAAAAATGTCTTTTTTAACATAAATATACTTCAGCCATGTTCAATGAATTAAGCATATGCATAAGTAAACTATATGATTGATTAATAAATAGCTTTATAAACACACTATTAGTTCAAACGTATGAAAGGATCAATATATTATTTGTGTTTTATAAAGAAAATTCATCTTTACGCACCATAAAGCATAACTATTCAATTGATATTTTGTGACTGGTGCAGTTCTTGTAATGTTCATTTGTGAAATCCTTTTTGCAACAAAACAAAAAAATTCCTCCCTGAGCAGGCTTGATTATCTGAGGCATAAGTACTAACAAGTTATACAATATAAAAATAAAATACTTGAAAGTAAGATATTATTATGGAGGTCATTATCGTGAACATCCAACCATGGAAGTATTACAGTCAATAAAATACTTCCATGATCCAACTAACTATTAAGGATGCCAGCTGTCCCTGATACTTATCTTATGTAGGTATCATTTTGTGATTCAACAGAATATTAAGGTCAAATACAGTAAATGGGTCATGTCACAGATTTTATTAAGTTTGCATACTGCTGTGGAATGTTAAACTTTGAACAGAAAATCATAAAATAATGCATTTATCTCTTTTATTTCCTTAAATATTACTGAACAATTTTCTTCAAAATAGGTGAACATTTGTATAGGGGGCACTAAAAATTGGAAAAAAACACTTAAATTTGTCTTATCTATAAAACAGTATATAGCCCAAACTTTGTTTTTTTAAAGACTAAAACATACCTCTTCCAAAATTTTCTTTACAAAATCTTTATGAGCCATACTAGCTAGCTCTAGATGTACTGGAAGTGTTATTGGTAAGGTTTTCAATCCTTCTTTCACAACAGCCAACCTCTGTGAGAAAAATTCGTCACTTTGACCCTCTAACATATGTAAACCTGACAGTAAAATAATATCAGGACTGAAATTTTCTAAATTATCAAAAAATGTTTCCAACATTGTAGCTTTAGAATTTGATTCATCATAGCTAGTGATGAATCTAGTTGCGACTGGAGCTGTATGTGAGCCCCAGGACTCGTCAACTTTATATTCCATAATGAGATGGATTTCATCGTGAGGAATGTGACTGCTCTCTGGAATGGTAAAAGATTCTGGAAATAGTTCTTTAAGTTTTGGTCCCACTGGTCCAATGTATTGTATCTACAAAGAAACAATCAAATTTTGAAAATCTTCTGAGTTTAAGAAGGTGACATATGTACATTAAAACAACATTTTCTTTGCCAAGAAAAACCCTTTTGATTCATGTTTGATTTTGATACAAATACATGTCTCCCTCGATTCCTTGAGGTATGTCCAATACATGACGTAGTAACGATATAGAGGACATCATACTAATATCTGCAGTCACTTTATCCCAACCCTAGCACTTTGTAGAGACATGGTAGATATAATGTTTACTTCAAGATTTCATTTTCTAAATTAGTCACTCTGTGTCAGATGTCAATATTGACATTAAAAATTATCCACAAAGAATTTTTCTTTTCATAAGTTTTCACTTTACCCGTCTACTAAAGTTGTCGATATCCACAAAAGTGACAACATCTATTTGATATCAACAATTCTTTTTCTGATGTTTATCGGACAATTTAGTTTCTCCTGGTTTATCTGTGTAAGGTGTCAATTTGAACAATATCAATTCGATATCAACATGTAGCGAACAAGAACAATATGCCAACAGTAATAAAAGAACAGAGTTCCAATGTCCCCCGCGTTGCACATATTTTATATATTCAAGAGCAATAACTAAAAAAGTACTTTTTTTTGTTCTTTAAAATAATTTATAAATATCTTAGAGAAATGAAGGCTTCAGAGCAAATGCAATGCGATTTCTGTTATAATTAATTTTTCCAAGGGGCATAACTTGTTAAAAATATTTGATCAGCACTTATTTTAGAATTGTCAAAGACATTGCTGATATAAACCTATGATAACATAAGTTTCATAAAAATCTGGCAAGAATTGTACACATGAGAGTGCTAACAAGACTGGACGGACGGACAGACGGACGGACACCCGGTATTTTCATGTCCCCCGCAACAGGTTTCGCGGGGAACAATTAATTCTGATGAAAGTATCGCCACAGTTTGCCTTGACGAATCAGATTACCCAATGGAACACTACCACAACACCATACATGTATATGAAATATTAACTTACAACAACCAAAGAATAACTTTTGTTTTATTAACTTTCTAACATTAATTGATACAAACAATTCATCTTAATCTCTAGCCTGTCTGTAGCATAATAATAACAAACACAAATACTGTATTTCAATAAGCAAAAATTCTGTTTAATTGTCCTGTTGAAAATATTCATAACTTTAACATCTGTTTTTTTAGTGGGGTTTGTGTTGCTCAGTCTTTAGTTTTCTATGTTGTGTTTTGTGTACTGTTGTTTGTCTTTTGATTGTTTTTAGTTTTTTCCATGGCTATATATGTCAGTTTGTTTTCGACTAATGAGTTGGAATGTGACTTAGGTATCATTTGCCTCTCATTTCCCTAGCCAATATGCCCAGTTGATACATCTTTAAAATCAATATTAATAAACTAAATTTGGTGCCAAAAAGTAAATGTATAACTGTTAATTTTTAATCTGTGTTCTCTTCCTTTTTTAAGTAAAGTATTGTGTTTCTTTGTTTCTCTGGGGTTTTTCAAAGATAAAAAATATTTTTCTGACATTTTCATACCTTTACATCGGGAAACATTTCTGTGATTTTTGTAGCCATCAAAGCAGCATTCCCTCCTATGTATACCTGAAAAAAACACTTATATTTTAACTTCAAATCTTAACACCAAATTCCTACTTTAGTTGGCCTAATGGTTATTAAACATTATAGATAAAGCATGAATGGAAAATAAATATCATACTCATTACACACCAATAAAACATGATTTCAGATTTATATTTAATGGAACATGCAAAAATATTGACCAAATAAGCAAACTGGTATAATCTTGTAACAGCTGAATTAGATGACTAATAGTTCTTATAAGAAAATTAATAGTTTTCTGTAAAAAATCTGTTATCAAGATACTAAAAAGACTTTAGTAAGCTCCTGGACGATTAAATATTTAGACATAACAAAGATGAAAGGCCTTATAGACGAGAAGAAAATTAAGGAATGTGACTATCTTCATTTTGTTGGAATGGAGATAATTATATATTTTTCCTCCTTCTCTTGTAGAAATAGTACAATAGAGACATGTAACTTAGGGGGAACTATTAGCAGGGACAAGTAGTCAAAGATAATAAATTTTTGGCTGGGTCCCTAAAGTTAAGCAGAAAATGTCCATAGGGCTAATATGTTAATCTTTCATTTTGTGGCAGGTTGGGCCCTAGATTTTTCCCTGTAACAATACACTACAATGAAAAAAATGATAAATATTGTAATATTCTAGAAAAGGTATATATGTTTTACTTTCAACATGCTACTACTATCATAACTGAATTACTTACTATTGCATTAATAATATAAATTTTATTCATCCATAAAAAAATGTATTGTTACATTACTATTACAAATGTAACCCCATCCCAAAGAAATACATTGTCATTATATTACTCAGTGTAACTTCAGAAATTATTGTGAGGTTTTTATTATTGTGTGTAATGCGACTGGTTGAGTATCGCAATAATAAAAATTTGCATTCTGATATCTAATACATATATCTGTATGCAGATTTTCATGAAATTGCAATAATTATTCTCATATTTTTTTCCATTCTTCAAAAATCGCAATTACAAATGCACAATATATTTTCTGAATTTACAGTACTAACATTTTCCTATAAAAATCACACTGAACTGTTTAATTACCTGTAAATCATCTAAATTTTCAGCTGCATTTGTAATTTGCCTGAATACATCTTTATCCATAAAGCTCCTCTCTGCTGCAGCACCTTTTGAAAAGAAGTGAGAAAATGTCTGTTGAAGATGGTCTAAGCTATGTAAAGTTCCGTGATCGGTCTTGTCACCTGGTTCCACATTCAAAGATTGTAGTAGCTTTGTTCCCGGTACTATGTAGTCAAGATTCGAGTTGCAGCTAAAAAATAAATATTTTATTCAAACTGAATTAAAGAGATGTAGAGGTATACGTTAATTCGACTGCAACCTAACTATTAAAAAATCTGGAGGACAAAATGCACAGTTGTCCATACAATATGTGACCAGTTATTAATCTATCTGAGTCCATCATGTCTATAGAATATTACAAAAAGCCTAACTGAATTCATACTAAAATAAAAAAATATTCCATTTCTCTACAAACAGCACTGAATCATACCAATGAAATGAATATTACAAAAAGCCTAACTGAATTCATACTAAAATAAAAAAATAATCCATTTCTCTACAAACAGCACTGAATCATACCAATGAAATACAATTTAGATTCTTTTCTTCATCTTCAACATCCTGTTAAAAGGACATTAGCTACTAATTAAACAAAAAATAACTTATGATTTTATTTTCCTAAAAAAATTACATAAGCATAATCATGATAATACAGAAATGTTATTTTGCTATTAGCAGTCAGTATAGTTCAATTTTGTCAAAATAAACTCAAAAACATTGCTAATGTTGTATTGGCTTGCCGGTCCATAATTTAACCCATTTGAATCAGTATTCATGCAACCTTCAATTTCACTCTTAGCTAGATACAATGTATATATGTGTTGCCCATGTTCAGTTATTGAAAAAAAATGTAGAAATACACATCTTGAAAAATAAATAAAATTAACCCTCATAATTGTTGACCTTCCTCTTTCATTGTCTTTTCCATACTTTAACAAATACCTTCCCTGAAACATTTGACAATTATCTATTAAGAGTTAAATAAAAATAAGGTGCATTTCCACCTCATATCTTTTTGTAAATTTGCATTGAAAAATACAGTATATGTAGAACAGTCTTGATTATCATGTAATTCTTATATGGTTTGGATATCTACAATTACCTGATTGTGATTGGTACATTAGATTCCCTCCCCCCTTTATTTACAATTCAATAGACCATGCTGCTGAAACTACTTTCATAACTTTAATATGTAAACACTATGTCAATTTTATTGTGGTGTAATCATTCTAAATACACATAAATGGATTGCTGGGTAAAATTGAAAGAAAAAAAAACAACAAATATTTGGCTTTAGAATTATTAAGATACCAACTCCAGCTGAAAAATGGTAATTTTTCAGTCTATTTTTCAATCAAAAAAAATTTCTGACAAAACAGTGACCTAGATTTTACAAACCTGAATTGTTCTGGCAATATATTACTTCCTTGTATTTCTGAACTACCTATAGACAATGATGGATGCATTTAGGATAACATTAAATACCTGAGGCCTATACCATTAAGGTAGTGGTCAACAAATGACTCCTATACCTCCATTTTGTAGTTTTGGAGACTTTTCACATTTTTCCAATTCTATCTCCAAGAGGGGCATAAAAGTTGTCATATTTTCAAAACAACACATCTGGAAACGGTTTACGGACCATGAATTGCAAAATGAACTTCCTGTTATCAACTCAGTTCAGCTTTTGTAGTTCTAAAAAAGTATAGGGGGTCATACAGGCTATAATATAATGGCTGTTGCAATCATAAATACAGGCGGGATGGGCGGAAAATGGGTTACCGGTAAATGATTTTTAAGCAATCACTTTCATATTTAAAAAAAATCACTAGGGCCAAAATGTGAAACCCCATCCTTTACTATGTACAGAAGTATTAACAATTTGGGGTATTTATCTGTATTTGCTCCAGATGACCCTAGATTTGTCTCCCAATAACATTCTGACGTCATGCAACCACTTTTTAATTATGACGTCAAATATTTTAAATTATGACCCTAGGTCAATCAACGCAAACAACATTAATGTACAATTGGTTCTTAATGTGATATGTAAGCATTGTGACATAGGAAATATACAGGGAAATGCACCAATTTGAAAGTTGTCTATGCAAGACTATGTAGTGCAGGAGATTAAAGCCAATAAAGGGTATTTAAATCGATTGATGTGAAAAATTTAACAAAAATAGGCCAGCATTCACGATGGTCATCTCATATGATGCTTTATTAACAAGTATTGTCTGCTGGTTTAAAGATGTCAGACAAGGTAAGCTAAAGGTTAATTATTAATGATGTCCTTACCCAACAACAAGTCTTTGGAATTTTTTCATTGGTGGCTTTATGATTTTTTGCCAGGCCATGACAATTCTTGTTTCTGTTGGATTGATGACTTCTACCACTGTTGGAAACCATTTTGAATATAAAACAGCCAAAAATATAACCACTAGAGCTACAGATAATGTTTTGGGAAACATGATGCCAACTCATTCACAAACCGATGCCCAACAACACCCCACAGGAAAATAAAACGGTAAAATATAATCCACTTAATAATCGTATCTCGGCAATCTCTAATACCACTTTTTCATGAAACGCATATAACCTTCTTCATAAAAGTAATAAAAAAATTCCGTTTTTCATAATTCAAGAGAAATAATGATTGATTTCTAATCTGAAAGAAGCGAAATTAACAAATTCTTTTCACTTCCGGTATTATTATTCCGCATAATTGTAAACATGACAGACGACGTGCTTAACCTTGAAGTTTGGAAAGGAAACTGGGATTTGCCATCAGTTGACAACGAGTGTCTTGCAGTTTGGGTAAGCAAATAGTTAATATCTCGCCCTTCTGTTAACCAACTTTGAATTGAGTTGACACAAACTCTTGCAGTATGTGTTATTGAACACGAAGCAGATGTGCAGTACTTGGTCTTGGAACACATGTGTTTCATTGACACTGTGAAGTGGTACTTCCCTTAACCTAGCAAATTTAGTCGCTTTATATTAGCTGGCTAAGCTGCACGACTTATTTATTTCAGTTTGTAGAATGGTGGCTTATGTGCCAGGGGTCCTAGGTTCAATTCTCAGTGAGTACAGTTGTAGTTATGGGTTTTAAAAAATTTTTCACAGTTGATTATTTGTAGAATAACTAATCGAAGAATTCAAATAGAGAAAAATATTCAACGAGTGACCGAACAACACATTAATTCATGAATGCGCGTAGCGCATGAGTTAATTATCAGTGTTGTTCGATCACAAGTTGAATATTTTTCGATATTTGAATTCTTTGATTAGTTATTCTTTTTATTACATTGGCAAATGGTTTTTTTATGAGATTAAAGTAGAAAATGTAAGGAACTATATCTTTTTCTACACATTCACAATTTGTTTTGATTGGACGTTTTCGACGTCTGGACAACGCCTATTGTTGTATGACGTGAGAGGAGTGAAATAACCACATTTATTTCACATGTGAAATTATCATGTTTTTTTTTCACTGGGAAATCAATGTAATTCATTGAAACCAATGTAATAAACTTTATTATTATAACAATAAATATTGAAATAGTTATGATGTATTTGATCACAATGTAAATGAAAAATGTTTTTTGGTCACTCTACTACTTTAGCAATAGTCATTTCGGCCATACTTGGTCACTGTCCGTTGGCACACTACCGAACAAAAAAAAAATTCTTTTTTTCTTCTTTTTTCTATTTAATTTGACCTAGCTGTAATATTTTAAATATCAACCAGACCTCAATAATATGCAAAAGTAATTAATTACATTTCAATTACATTCCTTTTTAATGTAATTAATTACCTTACAATTATATTACTTTTTTGCTAAGAACTTTATTCTATACATGTAGGATAACAATGTGAACCAGCTGCTATGAGACTTTTTTACATGCACTGTTAAGCATTGTTTTAAGTTTTAAATTTTTATATTCTATTTTCACATTGATTTAATCATTAATAGATATATATGTTTAAAGGGCATCTGTAATTTGAGTTTACCTCATACAAGATCCATTGTATTTCATGCTTTTCTAAAAAAAACCTTTTCATTACTTTGTTATTGTAGATGGGAAACAATTACCATAGCTTCTAAAGATCAAGCATAAAATATGAAAATTGAAAACAGTCAACTTCTGTGGATGTGTAGTACTGTAATTATAATATCTTCTTTGAAAAATCTTGTTTTTATAAACTTGTTAATAGAAAATGATGTAGGTATGATTATGTAAATATGAAAATAATAGTGTCTTTGTTAAAGTCATTAATGAAAGAGCTCTGAATTTGATAAATACATTAGTCAATAATGCTTTTTTTTTTATTTGTAGGCATATTGTAAATTTTCTGGTCTTCCAACTAAAGTACAGAAAAGTCATCAGACAAATGTATTTCAGTCATCACTAGGTTTGTATTTAGTTGAAAATTATATTGTTTATCTTATTTGTACAAAGATGAAATGATTAAGGTTGTCATTATCATGACATTTTGAAATTTGCATTGTTTAAACTACAGATCACAATCATAATACATTACTTTTTTGTTTTTTTATTTTTGAATAGCATTCTATCTTCTTTGCTTATATTTTATAAATAGGGTATTTAAAGGAGTTTTTTTTTTTTTTTTTTTTTTAAATATTCTCATTCCATTCCAACAACCTAATGCAAAAATCTGGGTGAATGATACAGGCTCCTTAGAGCCTTTAGTGGATAGTTTCATCGGAAAAGGTAATACCAAGCAAACCTTAAAACATGACCTTGACCTTAATTTCAATATATGGGTAATGTTATACCAACATGCAACTTATTATAGTATTGAAGGGGAGATAACAACAGTAAGAAGTCATTGGATTGCCTCAGTCAAAATTGACCAAATCAATGATTACATGTATATATAACAATTTGAAAAAGTTAGATATCTTTAACCGGTAACAAAGGAGATTCAAAAACAAGTAAAACAGTGTTCTTGGAGGTGTTTAGAAAAAGACTCTCTTCTATGGTCAATGTCGAATTCATATAATCTAATTTTGTTTACAAAATATCGAGAATTACATTTAATACCTAGAATCAGGAATTATATAATTTACTGTTTCACATAGCAATACACATATATATGATAAATGTAGCATTTTTGTACATTTCAAAATGTTATACAAATTTGCAACAAATTTTAAATTTACAACAAATTTTAAATTTCCAAGTATTTTGGACCATCATTTTACTTGGAATCAGGAATTATATAATTTACTTTCTCACATAGCAATACACAATACAATAATTGTTCAGATAATTTTTTTTTAAGTAATTGATTGTTTCTTAATCAAAAGAAAATGTAGTTATTTAAATAATTAATTTGTTCAGATGACAATATACATGTATATCTTTATATATTTATTTGTTTTTTTCAGCAAAACACAATCTACCAGTGCTACAACATGGATATGCTACAGAATCTCAATTAGGCAATATTTTATCCTACTTAAAAAATCAGGTAACAGAAAATCTTATATACAATTACAAAAAGGATCTCTTAAAGTATCAAACTGGCAATATTTTCTCCTACTTAAAAAATAAGGAATATTTAAAGCACAATTACAAAAAAGGTCGATTAAAGCGTCTTAAAAAAGGTCAATTAAAGCGTCTTGAACTGGCAATATTTTCTCCTATTTAAAAAAATCAGATATATATTTTATACAGAATTACAGAAATGAACCCTTAAAGTGTTTTTAAACTGGAAATATTTTCTCCTACTTGAAAAGTAAAGTATATCTTTTATACAATTACAAACGAAACTCTTAAAGTATCTTAAACTGGCAGTATTTTCTCCTTAAAAAATTAAGGTAAAGCTTATATACAATTACAAAAGGAACTCTTATGCAGATTAAACAAGGTTATATTTTCGCCTTCTTCAAAATCAGGTGTATTTTATTTACATGGATCTGTTACACATTCTCAGATATGCAATTTTCTCCTACTTATTTTGCATTGAAAATATATGTGATATAATCATTTAATTTGTTGTCATTGAGTGAAGATGATATTCTTACACAGTAGAGACATGTGATATTCATTCATAAAGCAACTATCAAGAAGTGATTACAAATGACAGTTTTAAAGCCCTGTGCTCATTTATTTTCTAACAATAAACAGTAGTCAATTATTTTGCACAATTTGTTTTTACTTAAATATTTTTTTTACCACATGAAACACAACTTTGGGATGTATATTGGAATCAATTACCGGTAGTCTGACTGTGTGTCTGTTCATATACCTTGAAAGCTCAACTCTTCTTAAACAGCTACACTGGTTTTGATGAAACGACATAGTAAAACACTAAGGATAAAAGTCAAAGGAAAATAATTCTGGTCTAAAATGTTAAAGGGAGGATAATCTAATTGACTTGCTTTCATATACTAATAGTATTGCTTGGCGAGGGGTATCTTTCTTTTTTTTTAGATCTAGTATTATTTTACATTGAATAAATGTGAAAAGAACATACTTATGTAACTGATGCTTGTTCATTGCTTTCAAGTTATTTATTTAACATTAAATGTTTAAAATCTAAGATATTTTCTGGATTAATCTTCATCAGATTTACCCTTTTAAATTCCAATGGTACATTTGATAATGAAATGCATTTTTTAAAGTTTTATTGTCATGCATGTAAAATCCTTGACCAAAGCACATCCATGCACTAGGTAAACTTCACATGCCAATAGAACTACAAAAAATAAAAAAATCAGTCCATTTAATTACTACATAGTTAAATTAACAGGTACTAACATATTATTTTTGTAGCAGTAAATCTTTTTTTTTAAATTAATTGATCAACCCTTAAATGTGTGTTTCCGATAATTTTGGATTTATATTTCATAAAACTATTGACAAATCAGAAATACTAGAACCATATGAAATCATATTTTCATATTATCTCAAAGCACATACTATAGGCAATATTGACATAATTTTCTTGTTGAAATAAAGAACATATTTGTACTCTTTTCAGGGTCTTGGAGTGGACAAAAGTTTTAGTAATAAAGAATTAGCTGACATATCTGCATTTTCTGCATTGATAGAAGAAAAATTGCTTCCTGCCTATGTAAGTCATTTTTGTTTTTTAATGAAGTTCTATAAAAAAAAAAAAAGGTACAGTAGATAACCAAAATCAATAAAATGAAGAAAAAAACAACATCATACCCAATAGAAAAGACAAGACCATCAACAAAACATTAGATAAAAGACTATAGTTGCTTCACTAGTAGCACTTGTTTTATTGCTCATTACATTTAAGCAATAAGTCATGAAGGTGGAAAGGGGGGCCTCAGTGGCCGAGTGGTCTAAGTAGTTACTACTGTAATCACTAGCCATTCAACACTGAGGTTGTGAGTTCGAACCCAGCTCGTGCGGGTGCACTCGACTCCAATCTTAATTGACTAGGATTGTCAGTTTTCCTATCGAAGGTCTGTGGTTTTCTCCGGGCACTCTGGCTTCCTCCACCAATAAAAACTGGCCGCCAAGAAATAGCCCAAAATGGGTGCTTTAAAGTGGCGTTAAAACACCAAAAATCAAATCAATGAAGGTGGAAATGAGCGACTATAACATACAGAACAGATTGATTATAATCAAACATACTGTAAATTCAGAAATTATTGCGAGGTTTCTATTAATGCGAATAACACGACTTCTGGAGTATCGCAATAATAAGAGCTCACATTCTGATATCAAATACATATATCTGTATGTAGCTTTTCCTAAATTTGCAATAATTCTTCAAAAATGGCAATAATAAATGCACACAATAATATCTGGATTACTTTTCAGAAAAGGCTAACAATATCAAGATATTAATACATTTTTCAATTATTATGGCATGAAAATGGTAATACTACATTGCATTTCCAAAGAACATATTCTTGCACGAGTATATTAATGCACTAATATCTTTTAAATTAAAATTTTACCACCTACAGAGCAACATAGAATTGACTTTTTTGAGAAACCAAATCGTTTTTTATTTGTACTCAAAAAAGTGCATCTGAATATTTAGGGTCAATTTTTGTTTTCACTATTTGTGGTTATTCACAGTTTAAAAAAACAAAACATTCCAGTTCATCTTGATGGCTTGGTGCAAAATTTATCTCAAAAACATTGAGTTATATAATGCATCTTGAGTGTATCCACTCTTTCCAAGAAAGTCAATATTTTTCAAAAAATTACTCTGAGCAAAACAATTACTGACCATGCCAGGTCACCAATTATTGTTTGTGATTGTCAATGTCCAACTTAGTGAAAAAATCATACTTAGTACCATGTTTTTGTTATGTATGTAAGTCTGAAAACTTGAGAAGGATGTCAACTTGCTTCAGATAGTGATTAAAAGTATGGTTGGATTATGAAAAGTCCTATATTTAAGCATTAATAAAGTCATTTTGCTAAAAAAAAGAAAAATGGCTATTAAGCATAGATCAGTCGACTTTTCATTGTTATATCAACAACTGAAACGATCTTAAAAACAAATAAAGATTAAAATACCACTCGAAATAAACCCGAACTCTTTCACACGGATTTTTAAGTAATATCAGTATATCAATCAGTTGACTGCTCATAATGCAAAATGCAACTCTATAGTAAATTTTGAAAACTTACAAAAAACACTGTTTTCGATTCTTTACTTTACAATGTCAACGAATTACAATAAAAAACACAGAATATCACTAAAAGAAGGATAAAGAATTCCACTTTTCGGGATTTCAATGGTGACATATTTACCCCCAAAGTAGAAACAAAATGGCTATTGCCTGATGCCATTAAAGGCATTAAGGCACTGCCTTTAAAAAATCACTTGTATCTCAAAATAGTTTTAATTCCAATGATAATCACATCAGACCTACTAGGTATGGTCAGTTTTAATTTTTTAATATTACGTTTTGATTATTTTCAGTTACATCATTGGTGGGTGGACACAGACACATATGTAGAAATTACCAGACCATTTTATGCAAAAGCTTCGCCATTCCCTTTAAATTATTTTGTTCCTGGAAGAATACAGAGAGCTGCAAAGCAACATATATATGCACCCAGAATAAATGATGTCATCAATGATGAAGAAGTGGAAATGTTGGTAAGTATAGTTTTACTTATAAATTTTTGCTATTCACTTGGAAATGAATGAAATCATTGTCTGCTATGTATTGTGAATGTACATAGATTTAAAAATAACTTTAAAAAATGAAACATTACTTATTATTTTTACTGGATAAAAATCAGAGCATGATAAAATTGTTGAAATATATTTAAAAGAAAAGGGCATGACACATTATCATTTGAAAATATTTTGCAGAAAAGGGTATGGCACATTACCATGCTTAATAAGCTTTGGAAAACCAATATTGGTGGTTTTTAAGTATAAAAGGGGTATATCTAATCTACAAAGATGTCTAGACAGAAATGCAGTATATATATCAATCTGTACCTATTTTACTTCTCCTTTCAGGTATATAAAGAAGCCAAGGAATGTTTAAATCATTTATCGTACAGATTAGGTGAAAATGATTTTTTCTTTGGGGACCAGTAAGTTCTTTTTTACATAGTTTTGTTAAAATAGGATATGAGCAATGATTCTACATCAAGAGATATTTCATTTAGGTAACACCTCTATAAAAGATGTCTTGTACCAAAATCTCTTTTTAAATTAATGACTATCTCAAATGAGGCTGTTTTGTCAGTTTTTGCAATTTTTCCCTTTGAAGACCTGAAGCAAATATGTAAGAGAGTTTTAATTTTGGTATCTGACATACATACTAATATTTTGTTCACATCTCAAAGATATTCATTGCTAATTCTACATTACTTTTTTTATTTTCAAATTCAAGGGATAAAAAAGTGGTTGTATTATAATTTCTCCTTAACTTTTTTTGATAGATATCTTTATAAGGATGTATCAGATCTTTAGTAAATACATTGGAATGTTATTCCTACGGGAGAGGAGAAATCATTTCATATTTGGGGTTTCTCAAGGTCACCTGTCAAGGTTCCATTGGCTGAAAGACTGACTTAAAGTTTGAAGGAACTTGTTTTTATATGCCCGTTTATGGGACGTATTATGGTATACCGTTGTCTGTCCGTCTGTTCGTCATCAACATGTCGTACAATAACTCAAAAACACTTTAACCAATTTGCATGAAACTTAATTGGATTGTTTATATCTGTTGACATGAGCTCCCTTTCGATTTTTATAAATTTTAGATTTTACATTTCCGAGTTTAGGGGTGTTATTCATTGAAAAAGGGGGATTTTCCAGTTTTCGGACAATTACTCAAAAATGCTTTGAGCAGTTTTCATGAAACTTTGCTGAATTGTTTATATCTATTGACTTGAGCTCCCTTTCAATTTTTATAAATTTTAGATTTTACGCTTCTGAGTTAATGGGATTTTATTCATTAAAAAAGGTTTTTTTTCCAGTTTTCGGACAATAACTCAAAATGCTTTGAGCAGTTTTCATGAGACTTTGATGAATTATTTATATCTATTGACGTGAGCTCCCTGTCGATTTATATAAATTTTAGAATTTACGTTTCCGAGTTATGGGGTTTTATTCATTTAAAAAGAGGCGATTTTCCAGTTTTCTGACAGTAACTCAAAGTGCTTTGAGCAGTTTTCATGAAACTTTGGTCACTGGTTAATAACCTCCTTTTAGTTTTTTTAAAATTTCTGATATGACATTGAGGAGTTATGGAACATTATTCTTTAAAAAAAGCGACAGGCGTATCATGCGCTCATGGCGCAGCTGTTTATTTAGGATTATAACTCTTGATTTATAAAAGGGCTCTTGACGAATTTTAATGAATTTAAGTTGAAACAAAATAGGTTTAAAAAAAAAAAGGATTTGAGAAATATCTTGACATATGTGATCTTTCCAACTAACTTTTTTTGTGAGTCGATAGAAATTTGACTTCGTCCAGCTGGTCATGATATTTCACCTGCAGCTACATTACTTCAAGACAATGATGTACTGTGTGCTGTTTGACTTTCTATGACCTTGACTTTTGTCCTTTAATAAGGTAAAAACAATATTGCGGCTATAAAACATTGTCTTTTTTCAGCAGTTTTATTTGATAATTAGATAGAAGCTTTCCACTTTACTCAAGTGATGAAACCACTTGCTAAATTGCTTAAGGATTGGATTCAAACAGTTCATTTTAAGAAGAAGATGAACATGATTGAATAATTGTTTATATTGTCTATTTACAAAACAATCTATCAAAGTTTACAATTACAGCAATATTTTTATCAAAATCCAATAGCTGCATTAGGCTTGAAAAAGGCATCCCTTGTCAAGCTGTTTTTAAATTGTGCTCTAAATGTTTTTTTATGCATTGAGGTGATATGAATGGATGGAAATGATAATCAAATGTGTGCTGTCAAATCGAAAAATTATTTTCACATTTTTCCCACAAACACACCTTTTTGGACAGGTTTCTGAAGTTTCACAGAAAGATTTCACACATATTGAAATACTGCACCTACACATACCTTTCTGGAATTGTTTAAGGATTTTTTTTCTATTTTTTCATATTTTGTAACTCATTTTCAGCAATATTTTCAAAACAGGGTACCAATTTTGTGCAATCAAGAGAACTCCTGCAGTTTTCAACCCAGATCTTTCAAATTTACAAAATGTTTGCACACCTATTGCAGTTAATACATCCCATTATGGAGTTATTTGAAGATTTTTCCCTAATTTTAGTACTTTTATTTCCATGTATATTGTTCATTATAGACAATTTTCTATTGCTTATGAAGCATTCTATGCAACCCTACCTTTCAAGTCTGTGATTTTATTTTGATATTCTTTTTGTTGGAATATTTTATTTCTGCCTGATATTTTAAATTTAGAAATACAGGTTTACTTATTTTGTATGAATGTTGTACTACTAGTAAAACTTATTTCTGCAGTTAATAAAAGTGTCCTTAAGAAACGTAAATGTAATAAGAACTTGAAACATATTTTTCAATGCCTTTTCAGACCATCATCACTAGATGCTTTGGTATTTGGTTATGTAGCACCATTACTGAAGGCACCATTACCAAACAGTCAATTAGCTAACCATGTAAAAGGATGTCCTAATTTAAGTGGATTATGTAATCGTATCTTGAATAAATATTTACCAATGTCTCCAGAAGGTAAGCATATATGTATACCTTGCTAGGTGGGGGATATATTGATTCTGCCACATACCACATCTTATTTTCTATTTTTATATGGCCAACGACAATAAACATATTGGATTAATTATGTTTTCTGTCTGTCCAACAGGTGTGAATTTTTGTGCAGATCATATATAAGAATAAGAAGATTGTGTATGATATCTATCCACCAGAGTTCAAATGAAGTGGATGTAAGCAATTATAGGCCACCCTACGGCCTTCAACAATGAGAAAACCCTTCCTGTATAGTCGGCTATAAAAGAAATGAAAAATGTGAGACATTTCAAACCAGAAAACTAACGGCCTACTTTATAACAAAACAATTTACGAAAAACAAATAAGACAGGCATAAACCAATGAGAATGTACTGTTGCAGTAGTTAGATTTAACTGTGCTGTTTCTGGTGCCAGTAACAAATAACTGTTAAAGTTTGTGATAAGGATACAGAGGTGAGACAGATATCTGTATTAACAGTAAAAATTCATAGTATCTGTCGACTTAAATTGGTTAGAAGGAAATGGGGGAGATATAATTTTTGTGTCAAAAACTTAATTTTATTGCTTACAATTTTAACAATGAATATTTCAGATTTAGAAGAAAAAAGAAAAAGGGAATTAGAAGAAAGGGAAAAGAAACAAGTAGATTCCTTAGAATTCCCCAACAAAAGAAGGAACATGATTCTTGCAGCACTGTTTGCTTTGTCTTCAATGATAGGATATGCATTTATAAGTGGCCTTGTAGGTGTTGTAATAGTAGATGAAGGAGATTATGATGGATTTTCTGGTGTTTTTGGTGATGATGAAGGAGGGGGAGATGACGATTGAGGAACTGCTAGTTCTAGTTCTTTTAGTATATATCAAAACTTTTAGTATATATCAAAATAGTCCATTGTTATGTAATTCTCATTCCGAACCAGGATGTAAAACATTAAATTTTTATAAAAAAGTACCTGTGTATATTTTTTTCATGTTGGATGAGTTTGTTTGTGATGTAAGATGCTGTTTGGACATAACCTAATACTGTGGATTCATTTATTTTCGTGGATTGAGAAAAAAATCTATTTTCAAGGATTTTAATCATACAAACTTGTAGAAAATTAAGAATTTGTTGAACTTTTAAATTCATGGTTTACCTGTATCAAGGAAAATGGGTATCCCACAAATAATAATGAATCCACAGCAGCCCATTTTATATTCATAGCAATTTTAGGGTCATTCTTACCAAAATACTTTATTTAATATGGTGGAACTCAGAAACATTATTTTCCACCTCAAGGACACACAAAGGTAGGAAAACAAATGATAGTGTGTTCAAAATGTGATAAAATACTAGAAAATATGAGTGTTCACAAACATGTTTAACCCCCCCCCCCCCCCCCCCCCCCCCCCACCCACATTCTTTATGTGCCCGTCTCAAGTCATGAGCCTGTAGTTCAGTGGTTGTCGTTGGTTCATGTCTGTCATATTTGTTTTGTTATGAATTAGTCCGTTAGTTTTCTCAATTGAATTGTTTCATATTTTTCATGTTGGGGCCTTTTATAGCCAACTATATGGTATGGTTTTTTCTCATTGTTGAAGACCGTACAGTTGCCTATAATTGCTTACATCCACTTTATTTGAACTTTGGTGAATAGATGTCTCATTGGCAATCATAATCTAATCTCCTTATTTTTTATATAGGAAATAGCCAATTTATCACAAGGAACATTGCCTTTATTATTTTTCTATGTCTTGAGTGCTTAAAGGTCTTCAACAAGGATCTAAAAAGCTGACAACATGTGGCAAGTTTAAAGTGTTCATACATTAACCTAAGCAGTACACTCTGTTCTTATGATAACAGTTGCATATATTTTAGAAGGAATACATGTGGGATGAATTGTTCGATTTCATATAAACTTTTAAAATCATCCTACAAATTCTATCCTTCATTGCAACTAAAGACTAAAAGAAAATCAGAGGTCATCTTCAAGATTTTTATGGGATAAATTAGGTTTAAATGGCCAATCAAAACAGATATAACATGCAAAAACAATAGGCGGGAAACTGTAGCTCTTACGATCCTTGGGATAGTTCTTTCTATTGGCAAACCATGGTCAGCAAATACAAAAACGTCCTATGGACCATAAGAGCTATGTTTCCACAGCTAACCACACAACAGACAACACTGACAACAAAATCTTAGAAAATCATAAAAATGTGAAGTGTTTCACATGGTTAAGTATATGCTACTGTACATGTGATAACTATCACATTCTCCTGTAGTCAAAGCCAGTTATTTAAAATGTCCATCATTGAATTGGATCCTATCTGAGAATGGTTATTGTTATGGAATATTGATGTTAGCCTCCCGAATTTTAGGAGACACTATTTGTGTGAAGAACTTAAGATCATACAACTTCTGATGATGACCTTTAGGCACAACCTCATGGAAATAGACTATTTTCATATTACCGACTTTTGATTCCGGATTATATAATTTGTCGACTGGTTACCTTGGACATCATGGTATTAAGTCAGGTAAGAGCAAGCTAAAGAAGTAAAACCAAGCTTTCAATCGGTACAATTTTGGGGGAAAATTACCTGATTAACATTTTTTTTCACTACAAAATCATCGGAAAACAGTAAACTTTCCCCTCAAATTACACCGATTATATGTTTGATTTTACTTATTTTGGTTGCTCTTACTTGACCGAGTACCATGATGTCCAAGGTAACCAGTCGACAAATTATATAATCCAGAGTCAAAAGTCGGTAATATGAAAATAGTCTATTGTGAAATACAATTCATTTAAGCATCATAAATAAAGCATGAAGTGTGGTAATGCTTAGAATAGGGAAATTGAAATGGCTGAGTTTGTCGGAAGTTTTATCCTTTACAATTTATAATAAATTTAAGATATGAATCAGACTAGGTTGTGTCAGTGGCATCATTAAATGTTCATTTTAAAATGACAGACTTTGTTGTCAATTTTATATATTTTTTTCTAAGGGAAACAACTCATTTAAAAGGCAAACTGCCTTTGCTAAAATTATCAGAGAGAGAGGCACATGCATGGGGTACTGTACATTATGTAGTAATTAACTGACAATATTATGCAAGCCAATGTATATCAAAACTTGCTCCTTCCATAAGTTTTTGCACTGACAGAGAACACAGTTTGTAGTTTGAAAATTGCCCAAAGTCTGGCTGCTCATGAATAGGGTTCCTTCAAAATTTTACATTGCAAGAAAGATTCAGGTCATATAAGGTTTCAACTTAGCAGCAATCAATGAGGTATATATGGAAACAAATTCTGTTTCTTTGAACTTTGATACATTTCAGGAATTATTCAGATCAAATCAGGTTTGTTTTAAACTAAATATAGCAGGAATTCATCAGGTCAAATAAAAAGTCTTTGAAACTAGAAATAGCAGGAATGATGCAGGTCATACTGGGTTTCATTTAAATCTAAAACTAAAATTTGGCATTTCACATGATGTCTTGAAGACAATGCAGGACAGATGATAGATGTTTCGTGACAGCAATGCTCATTCTGAAAATTTGTTTAGATAAGCTTACAAAAGTTGGTCATTTTCTTCTAGAATTGAATTATTTTTTAAAATTTCAGCCATCTATTAATACACAAGTCTCAAGATTAGTATTGTGTAAAAATTAAGTTATCTTTACACTTATTACTATCACATCAAGTCAAATTTCTCTGCGGTCAACTCGAGCTTGATTTATCACTTGAACAAATACACAGTATGGTTTTATTTTCAATTATTTAAGAATAAATAGACAACATACAAATAGTATCAAAAAATGTATTTTATTGGATTCTTATCTGCATCATAATTCTGACTTGGTTACTCATGAAATGAGAAAACCAGAGAACATACTGAAGTTATATTCAGGTTCAGAATATATGTAGTTTTCATTATGATCTTGTTTAATGCATACTTTGTCTCCTTTTTTCAAGTCGAGTACCAAGTTCAATGTTCCACTGTTAGAATCGTAAGAATAAGATGAAACAGTCTTTAGGTTATTTTCCACAGACTTACACGAATCGCTTTATTACCACCAGACATTACTGAACAAGAGAAATGATATGCACCATCTTTCGGGGCTGTATATACACCAGATTGTAGATCATAATTATTTCCAATGTTGCTCCATACTTTGTCAAATCTTACAATATGTCCTCTCACCACATATTTAGGTCTACTTACAGAGGCTGAAAAACCTGATGCACTAACACTGGTATTGTAATCTCCTGGAAATAAGAAGTCTGAGCAATAGTTAGGTTTAAATTGACACAATTTGAGCAAGAGTTACTTCCCTTTTGTCACCATGTTGGAGGTCAAAGTGCACAAATTCCATCATAAATCTACCAAATTCAACTTGTTATACTGACAGCTAGTCTTAAGAAAAAGTTAAACAATTTAAATTTCTTTTAGCCTTTCTTGATTCATAACTACAATCTAGTAAGGATCTTTTATCAGGTTTATTTGTATTGCATGTTTCAATTTGGTTAGACAAATAAGAAAATTAACCCTTTATCCCTCCATAATAACTCAAACTCATATTACGTCAAAACCTGTCTTTTAGTTATTATTAAGAAATTCATCAAGTCACCAATCTCATAAAATTAATTTGTGAAGCAAGCTTTAATATTGTGTTTGTACTAGATCAAACGTGTGACATTTCTGGCCTTTATACACATTAAAGAGACATACGATGCAATTATTTCAGTGTATGCTAACCTCTCCTTTGCCCATTATGATTGAAATTACAAGTTTTTCATAGGTCTAAACTTTTTTTTATTGATTAAACAATGTTTAATATTTTTTATATTTTTGTAGAGTGAAATTTTCAAAACTTTCCTGCCAGCCATGAAAAAAAACACACCAATGAATTAACTATGCCATATAGTTTGATACTATTTTTTACATCAATTTTTAAAAACAAATAATGATTTACAACCTACATTATGACCATATGTATTGGATATGTTCAGTTCCCCTAAAAGTCTTTAATTTCTTACTTTTCAAAAGATTTTCTGGAATATTTTTGGCGTTTGCTTTTTTGCCTCAGACTATCAGAAAGTCTACTAGCGTAGTGGAAACAAAACAAAGAAAATGATTTGTTTTGGCTGGTTGCTTGATCCAAAAAAAATGACATTGAACACTGGGATCATTTAGTGTTTGGAAACTTTGGTGACATCAGTTTCAGACATGTTGAATATATAAATCAAGCTTGACTTACCAGATTCTTTACCTGTGTCTAATCCATCACACAATAATTTTAGTTTGTTGACAATGTTCGATTTTTCTGAACAGGCTGTAAAACAAAAACATTATAAAGAGAGAGAGGATACCAAGGGGGACGATCAAAAGTCAAATAAAAACAGAACATCATGACCAAAAAGACAAACACTTCGATGGAGAGTTGTCTCATTGGCACTCATACCACATCTTCTTATATCTATAAACAATAATAAAACATATACAAATCTAAAATATAGCATCATGAACCCCAAAAAGCATTGGTGAAGTCAGGTGTTCATAGGACATACCTATTAATAATAGTAATTTAAAAACCTACCTGCTTAAATCACTAAAACTTAATACTGGTTAAAGAACCATAAACATGAGGTCAAGGACAACCAACATGTACTTTAAGGGAAACTTCATATGATAAGGCATCTGTATGCAAGATAGGGTTTATCCAGCTTTTCTTCAGAAATGTAGTTTTTTACACAAACATGCTGTCACCTAATTAGCATATGTGTGTCTAACTTCAATGACAATTCTTAGCAGGCAAGCCAATAGTAAAAACAAATCATTTCCTTATTCCAAGATATCTAGAGGAGGATTAAGTATCCATGAAATTAGTTTAACTCCCATTAATGTGGTCTCAAATCAGGAGCCTCATCATGATTAATTTTTATTCCATATTTTATCTTCTAATAAGGAATTTAAAGTGGATGGCAGATCTTTGGTTTATCCACAATTTATTTCAACAAGGAATTATCTGAATCTGGAATAATTTTGAATTCTGGAAAATTGATAAGAAATGTACGTGGAAAACTAGCCCAATTTAGGAGGGTTAAGGGGGGTTAGTTAGTTCATACTGAAATATCAGTGAAAGTAAAATTAATCCTAGCCATGCACGCATGGCTAACCCTCTTTAGTTTGGTTAGTTTTCATCATACATTTCTTATCAATTTTCCAGAATTCAAAATTATTCCAGATTCAAATACTTCCTTGTTTTTAGACTAATTTTTAAAGCTTGAAATATGGTACCTACACTTTTGTTTATTGTTTAATTACCTCAAAATGTCTTTTATTGTGTTGTTGTCTTATTGAAGTATTTGTCCTAAATATGAAATATTTGCCACTGGCTGTTAAGCAGGCAACAATCATTCAATCTTATTAAAGTATACCCAACTTTCCCGTTTAATTTAAAATAAAGAAGAATATGACCATGGGACACAGATGCCCCAGCTTGTTAATTTGCAAGAGTAATGTACTGATTCAAACCTATTGACGTTTTATTTTCTTTTGAAACTTAATGCAGAAACGAAAAATTCAGCAATTTCTTCATTTATAAAGGGACATAACTCGAGAATGGTGAAATAAACACCACCAAAATTTGTACTTGATCTGTGTTTGGTGGTAATAAGCATTGTGTAGAAGTTTTATAACATTTGGTTAAAGCAAACTAATTTGTTAGAGAACGAAAACTATTTTCGGGACGTATGTACAGACAAACAAGGGTAAACCTTAATGCCCCTTCACCTAGAGGCAGGGGCATAACAAATAAGCTACATACCCAACTCTGATCCATGAATCATGGTGATTTCTCTGCACAAAATCCAAACAGAAAAGTAGATGAAAACAAACATTTTGAATTCAAAGAATATTACTTCTCGACTATTTACTGACAAAAAGCATTTAATAAACTCTTACTGCATTCGTGTGAAACCTGCTTTCCACCTTTTTTGATAGCATGCCATAGAACCATTACTGAAATATTACACCTCTTAAGTTTTTTAATCATGCTATTGCAGTGTTGGGTTTCAATCCATACGTTGATGCAAAGTGATAACTATAGATCAACTGAGAAGTCTCCAGGAATTAACGTTTCTCTCTTAAAATGAGACTTTCTGCTCAGTTATACAGATACAAACTTATAAATTGTAATACTTTCCTGACAAACAGAATGGAATTTGTATAAGGTTTTGGGGTACAAAATATAATATCGATACCTCTTCATCTTAGAAAACCATTTAAGCAAATAGATAAATATAAAGGTGATATATAAATTTTATGCCATGATATAAAGATGAAAAATAAAAATAAAAATAAATGCTTAAATATTTTTTAATCAATGAATATTTTATACAATAAAATGTTTATAAAATATCATAACAAGCATATTTAAAAATCAAATATATATATTTATATATCTGCAGATTCTTATTGAGAAACGTAATTCAACTTATGATACAAATTAACAAAGATAAAACAATAACAATATCATGTAACAGTCATGGTTGATTGGACATCACATAATATAATTCAAAAATGCTGCATATTCTTCTTTAGTTCAGGGCCCTTGGTCGTAAAAGTTGATGGAGTACAAAATTTGTGCTCAAAACACCAAATCCACCATTTAGATTGGTTGAATTCTTAGTCTGAGTACAATAATTGTACTTCAAATTTTAATGACTGAAGGCCAGTTCTCAATATTTTGTTGAACTTTTTAAGACACATTTTCATTATATTTACAGAAAACATAATGTCAAAATAGGACCATAAATGTATAATTTTAAGGATATACAATGGAATGTTTGACATCAGAGGGAAAACACCATCTATTTTCTTGATCAAAATTAATAAAATTTATCAACAAATAATTCCTCCCAAAAGCAAAAATAATGTCTTATGATTAAATAAACTTAAATACTTTTATTAGATTAAAATATCAGTATGTATAGTCTTAATTTTGTTATAAATGGATTTTAATTTTAATTTTTTTTTAATTTTTAATGGCCATGAATAAATCTGATGAGTGAACCCATGACATCAATGATACATGAGATGTTTGACAATTCTTTAATGATATCAAAGCAATGAATAAATCCTACAAAGATTGTTGTTCTCATGCAGAAAATACATTTAAGTTATCATTTCACAATACATTAATGAAAGATTTATGTTTATAAATTCTTCTAAAATAATTAAGGTGGTACCCAACACCTTGACTAATATTAATTTGGCTCGTTTAATTTTCATAAAATTTTGACAAAATGTTTACTTTGACCCTTTGACAAAAATATAAAAATTTCAAAAAATTTGAACCAACCACTTTATCAGAAAAATTTCGTTGGTTATATAGCAGTTTGACAAACACTAATTTTGATCATTGAGAAGCTTAATATTTCCTTAACAATACAACGTAATTAAAACGTTTAGCTGATTTTTACAGAGTTATCTCCCTGTAGTGTTAGGTACCACCTTAAATGACTTCAAAATTGAAGAAATAAATGCAATATTTGAAAAGGTCAAGTTACATAAGGGCATTTTTCAATTTTAACTAAAAAAATGTATTTTTCAAAATATGTTTGAATGAAAAATTATAAAAGTCCTCTTCTATGAAAGTTTTTTAAAATATGATTTTTTGTTTATTAATTTCAAAGTATTACAAAATTACACTTATTTGGACATTTTCTGAGATTTTTTTACTCATTTACCTGTGTGCACAAAATGCAATTCTGGTGACTTTATAACTAATTCACATAGTGAAAACAAAAATGTTTGGTTGTACAATGTAATATATCAACTTTTTTATTAATCAATGGCTTAATTTTATGATTAAGATCATTTTGATTATAATCAAGATAACATTAATGTCTGGTAATGTGCATTCTTATATTTGTATCTATTTTCAGAGTTTTCATTACATCATTCTGTCAAATATAAAACAGATCATGTAAAAATTTCTTTAATTTTCAATAAAAGTTCAAAATGATCAAGTTGTGTGCAAAACTTCTAAAAATCTGTGACATTGCCATTTATTGCAACTAGACCTTAAGTATCCATCTCAAAAGTCTATAAATCTCAGTACTTTCAGATCTCTTATGCTGTTCTCTTAAACAATATAAATTTCATCTACAAATTTACAAAAACTGATTTTCTAATTATCAACTCTTCAAAATCAACACTGATTCGTCAGCCACACAATGTAAAAAGTCTGCTCATATTAACTATTGAAATTCTGATATTTAAAGAGTAATATCTTCAATTCAAGGTTATCCTAGAAATAACTCTATAAAATTATTTCTTATGACTACAAAACTAACAATGAATTGACAGAAATGAAAATTCTTAGTGTATTAAATCTTAACTTCAGAACCATAGTCTTTAAGCCGGTAGTGATTTCTGATTTGTGCCGACAATAGAGCTATGGTCCACAAATACCAATAATTATCATTAAGGACAATAAGACATATGGTCCTGCAGCTAATAAAATCCCACTTGATTTGTTAGAAGAATAAATACATTTTCTATGAAACAGTGGGTAAAAAAACCTAGCAGTATGAATATATATTTAATGAATAAATTAAAAATAAATATACAAAATAATTAAAAACTTGCCTACAAAATATACCTAATACATAATTAATTTATACTGGAATGTAACTATAACAATTCCTACCTGATAAGACTAGAACTGTTAACACAAAAAGGAACCCTAACCCAATGACTCTTGCTGATATGAAATATAACAAGGGGCAGTAACTCTTATTAACATGCATACTTCAAACAGTAGTTTTCTTAATTAAAAAAACGGTTGTTGACTGGAAAAAAATTTTTTTTTTTACATTTTCAGCAGTGTCTTTAGCAATTGGTGTCATGGAACAGAAAAAACTTAGCTACTCCTTACCCTTGAAATAACTATACTAAGAGTAAAAATGTTAAAGAAAATGGATTCTAAAAGCATGATTTAACAACCAAAATATGAAAATAAGCAGTCAGAATATCATCAGATCATATCAACATAGCAAATGAGGTGACATGTTATACACAAGTGGAGATTTATACTTAATCATTAACAAACTTATGGATAGGTTTCAATATGACATAATTTGAGTTTGAGTTATTTCCCTTGGCTGCCATTTTGGAGGGATAAACGGTTGATTTTCTTATATGACTGACCAAATTAAAACATGCGGTACAAACAAGTCTGATAAGAGATCCTTACTAGATTGTAGTGATGATTCAAGCAGGGCTAAAAAATCCAAAATTAAAATATGGAGGAATTTCTGCACATAGACCTCCAACATTAGGGTCGTAATGGGGGTACCTTCATGACGAATAACTGTAAAAAATCTTGCCAAATGACGTTAACGGTAATTTTTGGTGCATGACAATAAAATGTACGCTTTCTTTATGACGATAAAAAAATCGACTGATTTTGACAAATCACGTTAAATTCTTTCCAAAAATAACGATAACAGTTAATTAATTGAGACCTCTGACGAATCACAATAAGGAAATTTTGACGAATCAATATAAAATTTTAACCAATTTGATGCTAACGGTAGTCGAAAATGAACATTTGACGACTGACGGTAAAGGGCATTCCTATCCTCCAACATGGCGACAAAAGGGGACTAATTCCAGCACAAATTGTATCAATCAGTAACTTATCTATTGAATTTGCACCGAGCACAGACATGTTATCAATATAGAGAGAAAACTTTAACGATTCTCAATAAATATTGTAAAATGTTTGTTTTGTAAGTTACTGGTATTGCAATTTAGAAACTTAGGAGAGACATTGAACATTGATCGACTAGATCCTTAAAAACCTCTGAAAAGGGACTAATTCACAGTTTATGCTTCATTTTAGTTAACAAATATTTCGGATATCATTTCAGCACTTTTAAAGTTGTAAGTCATAATGGTATCAGGCGATAAAATATAAAATATTTTAACAAGGAAAGACTACAGTTTAGATAGTTTAACCCAGTCAATAAAGATTTTGGATAGTATGTAACACTAAAGTCCATCTCATAGCTTCTCTACATAGTTTGCAGGAAATAGCCCTTGTTTTCCATGTCGTTTCCCTGTCCACCAGCCAGCTGGATCTAAATTATACAAAAGTGATTATCAGTACTTCTTCTTTAAAACGATGAGATAAATGATATTTTTTCAAACATTTAATGTTACATATCAAGCTACTATGGATTCATTATAATTCGTTGGATACCAATTTTCATGGATTTTGTGGGTACAGGGGAACCATGAATTCAAATTGTTTAACGAAGTATAAATTTCCTAAAGGAATGTATGCAGACTTTGCCAAAACCACGAAATTAAATATCCATGAATATGCAAGTTTTCCTCATTCCACAAAAATTGGTACCCACAAAAATAAATGAATCCACAGTGCTTCATTTTTCACTTTTGTAAAGCTAAGTCTTAGCTGACCTTAATCCATAATGATACAAACACTAAATTTAGTTTTAAGTCTTTTGAATACAGATAAATTAGTGGCATCAACATGGTCAAATTCAATTTAGTGACCTTGGACAGTTTTGATAGCTGACCTAAAAATGACCTGTGAACTGTCCTCTTTAAAAATGTTCAAACCCTTACTTTTAAGACTTATTCAAATTGGCTAAAAAGTGACCTGGTGATCAGAGGCTTTTTTTAAAGTAACCCTGCTACCTAAGGGGGGTACCCTACTGGAACCCGAAATTAATCTTGATCCATATCCTTAATTTGTCTCTAAATGGTGAACATAACTATTTGGTGACAAAAATATCACTATCACATGTGATTGGATAAGCTACCATTTAAAACATTGACAGAATCTACCGGGTAAATGGTATTCTAACGAAAAGATGACCACAGAAAAAAGATGTAAAAATTATGGACTTATTAAATGTTAACACAAAAGTGAATTTTCATTTTATTTTCATGAATTCTCTAGTAGCAGATGTTGTATGTTTATAACTTGTTTCCGTATTTGATATGCAATGGAATAAATATCTGTACTAGGTATCCGAAAAATTCATTTAATTATGAAACACATAAAAACTTAAAATATAGATGATAGTTTTCAGGTGGATATTTTGTCTTTTATGACATCACTGAACATCAAGTACAATAACTTGTGATGTCATCAAAATGGTATAAAGGTTGACTCACTTACTTAATGGTGAGAAAAAGTAACTTGTCTGCCTTAATTGTTTTTGTTTTGACTTGTTTTCAATTTTTGTCATGTCTTTCATAGCTTTTAATTTTAGCTCATTGTTGAAGGCTGTGGAGTGCCTTTTCATCCTTTGGTCTATAGTGGAAAGCTGTCTCATTGGCAATCATGCCCTAACTCCATTTGTTTATTCTAACATCCATAATTAGTAGCCCAAAATCCAGATATAGAAGATATTGTTATTCATACCATCCTGATATGAATTGCACAAATTGACCTAATTTGTGAAAAATTTCTGCATACAGAGAGTGTATTAAAAAAAAAACACAAAGTTTTAATTTAGAAGATATTTTTTCAGGCAGGTATGTATGTCTTCATAACACAATTGTACATCAAATACAATGGCTTGTGTTACATTAAAATGGTCAGCTCGACATACTAGGGTTCAAAGATCTCACCTTCTTTGACAATTTCAATGACATCTCCTTCATTAAAACTAAGCTCATCAGTGTCCTGAGCATCATAGGCATAGAGACAGCGACATTGAGGAAATGCTTTAGGTTTAGGTGCCGGTGGGGGCTTAGGTCTTCCTGCTCCTGGTGGTGGCTTCTTTGAAGCTGTTTTATTTCTTTGTACACTGAAATTTAGAATAGTTAGAATGATAGGACATAAAATGTACTCCATGAAATAGTATTTCATATTTTTCAACATATCTTAAGTCCTGTGTTTTAATATGCTAATATTTAAACCTATTTTTATAATAAAATCTCATTAGTAATATCTGACTGTAGTATTATTAAAAAAAAAAAAAACCCTACAAAGATGTACAATGTATTGCCATCCACTCCTTCAACGGCCACATGGTAGAAAATGTAACTTATACACATTAACGTTTCAATAATTTGTATTTAATATGGGTATAATGTAGAATTTTATTAGGTTATAGTCTCCTTCGCAGCTGTCAGCATAATCCTCACCATTTCAAAACTCATGATTTTATACCATGAACAAACTCAATATTATTGAATTTGTTCAAAGTATAGGGTGCAATGCATGCAAACACAAAACTAGTGGGTTAACGTGAACTGAAATATGAAATAAATACTTCCGACACAAATTAAACTATTGCTAGATTTTGTAGGAAGGGAATTATTATCGTTGATTTTTTTAAATTTCAGGTAGAGACAATTTTTCTAAAAAAATAAGCTAGATTTTTCTACACACCAAAAAAAAAAAAGAAAAAAAAATAAATCAATGCAAAAGTAAAAGATTTTTTAGTTGGTCTCGCACAAAACTGTACAAAGACAGATGTATTGTCAAACATATTTAAGTCTTATTTCAATTCTTCATAATCTGCAACCACATTTTGTGAATTTGCATTTAACTAGAAAAAAAAATTAGCAGATAAAGACTATCAAGCAGCGCCACATTATTTCCATTTTCATTCAGGCTAGGCCACATCAAGCAATCTGTGAGACATTAACATGTACAGCAATCCAACAACACATGTTCACCACTAATAATCATGTCAAATAATTATTCTTATGATTACTAAAGCAAAAATGAGGATATTTTTACTACTAGGGGATGAAATAAATAATATCTGCCATATTATGAAATAAATAAATTTTGTTGAAAAAACAAATAAATATAATTTCGAAGAAAAAAATAAAATACACACCTATTGAATTTTCTGTGTCAATAATAAAACATACACATATATCAAATTATATGTTAACAGTAATATTGAAATTTATACTGAAAGCCAAATTTATCAAAACTGGTCAGTAAAAAAAGTTTTTTAAATTTGTTATTTGAAATCTAGTATCAAATGAGAGTCAACTACTGACGAAAGATCCATGCACTGTGTATTAATTTTCAAAGCAGCATACAATTGAAGGCGAACCATACTGCACAAAAAAATTTAGTAAAACATTTAACACGGTATTCTAGTGCATGGACCTTTCTGTGTAGATCAGAACAAACAGGAGAAAACAGCAAACTTACTCATTCATACGCTCCTCGTCAATATGTCGCAGCCTTGTAGAAAATATATTGGGTTATCAACAAAAAATTCTCAAAAAAAAAAGAAGAAAGTTGAAAAAACTAACAGACCTAGAATGATGAAAAGCATGGACATTTAGCAGGCAACAAAGATCTCGAAATAAACTTGATTAAATTAAAAAATTTCTTGACCTATATTTGAAGAAAAAAAATCCCACCTCACTTGACAAAGTCATAAGTAAGGTGAGGAAAAGTTGTTCCCATTAAATTCTAAAAACATTATTTCACCAGAGATTTTTTTATCTTGATCCAGAACAGTCCAAGACTGCTTCAACTGGCCCTAGAAAGTAGAAATTACCCCCAAAAGGCATCCAGAAGAAAAAGCAATCTGACTAATTGACTCATTGATAATTTTCTGATAGGTCAGAGAAAAATTCTGGTAGGTCAAGTTTGATGGACCTTAATAGTAAATTTGAAAATGTACTGATATTAATAGTATTTTGTCATTTCTTTAATCATATCTTGTCAAAAAAGTTTCTTGTCTGTATACTCTGTGGGAAATGTCAAAACAATTTTTTTTTTGTAATTTCAAGTGAAATATCAGCTGTAAGTTAAGCCAAAATAAGTGATCCAACAGAACAATAAAATATTTAAAAGTATATATCACATTAACTTGTATCTTAATGAAATATATCCCCCTTTTGAAAGGGTATTTAAAAAGGCTGCATATTCTAATAATGTACCGATAATATTAATAAAAAATTGTAGTTATAAAAGGGCATACACAATCAATAAATAAAAGTCATTGAAACTATTTGATTTCATAAAATCATATATTTTTATATTTTTATATCAACACTTAAACAGACTGCATGCACATTTGTAAAAAAATCGGCTCTGAGCAAATAAAATCAGAAATCAAATTGAAATCAGAGGTATAAGTACAAAATATAAAAATAGTCAAAACCCATGATGCATCTGACAGCAACGTAAGTATAAGATATTCATTTATAAATAAAACTGTATTATTACATACCCAGCCATGCCAGATTCTGGTGTTTTTAGGAAGTCTGTGTTCAATCCTGTCTTGCTATTCTTACGACCAACATTGCCTAACTTTGGTATAGGATGTGATGGGGCATTTTCACTAAATCTTTTTGATCTTCTTTGTCCACCTGTTATTGGAAAATGTAATTTTTATAAGGCTATGAAAAAGAAATTTGTCATTCTTTTGATTGTTTCTGATACAACATTTGGCCAGCAAGTCAGCATATATCTAAATATATCATTATCTAATGCAGATAAGAAAATCATTTATTAAATTTATTTTGTTTTAATTTCTAGGATATTTTATGGTTTGAGCATCAACCATTTTACCTGAAAATTCAATATTGATAAAAAATTAATTACATTTAGTGCAGCATAATACAGCAATGTGGAAACTACTTTTTTTAAAGCTCTTGAACAAGTTTCACAAAAAATCTTACGACTAATGTTGATCATAAGTATACTGAATTGTGTAAGACTTACGATCAATTTTAGTCGTAAGAATTTTTGTGAAACTCATTCCTGCTTCAGAAGATATCAATGAAACAATTCACATTCCAATTTGACTTAAACTAACAAAAATTATGTACCAGGCACTAAAGTGACTTTATGACCTTTTGCCATGTAAATCAAAATATCTATCAAATCTGATGGAAAAATGCTCGCAGGGATCTTAATAAGGAATTTAGAAAAAGTCTGCATCAAACTGCACTTATGATACAAAAGATGAAAAGTTTAGAATCAACTAAAACTGGGTCTTTGCATCTTTGGAACATAAACCTTACATCCATTGTTATTGTGAAAAAGAAAACATTGAGATGTGCCAATTCTAAGCAATTGTATACCAAATATTATTGTTCCATTAGTGATTCCATTTAAACTGACCTATTAACCACAAACTTTGAAAATTGTTGATGCTCCTGTCCACACAGACACCTGAAACAGCACACCTAAGTCTCGCCTTATCAATTTTGTTTAGGTGAGACAAAAACAGCGTAAAACTCACAAAAAACATTAGACAGTGGAATAAAATTTTCTTTCAAATTTTATTCAAGAAATTTCAGAATTCAGTCAAGAACATTTCTGATATGCCATAATTATTTGTTGAAGCCTTAGTTAAAGCTATACATTGTAATTTCATATTTGTTAATATTGTTAAAGAATTTATAGAACTAATGGTTTCTTTTAAATTAAATCAAAACTGTGTTATCTAATCAGTTGAGTTTGAATCAAACATAGTTGAAACTAGAACAGGAATGAACCTACAATAGGATATACCATCCTCCACATTATATTACTTATGCAAGTAAGTTCTATTATCTCCCCTTCAAAATGTAGAACTAAAATTATATTCCTTTTTGCACATCCTTAGGTATTGTTCTACAACTGTGTATAGTTTCATCAATATCCATCCAGCGAGTTTGGAGTTGTGCATACAAAGCACATGGACACACTATATACTCCAAAAACTTTGTTTGTAGGAGAATTTAAGAAATGAAGAGCCATCTTATCTGAAGCCAAATAATACATTAAAGATATCTGTCTATCTTTTGAACATTGCAAAAGCATTTAGCAAGTAATACATTCTATAATTAATTTTGATGCACTTATTTAATATGGTTAAACCTATTTTGCTTTTTATTATCATCAGCATTTCAAACTTTAGCTATCAAGCACAATTAGCCAATTAATATTATGGAAGCCAATACCATGTGATACAAAGCACCAAAGCCTCTTACACGAAAATTTGGCTAAGTCAGTTCCAATGGAACATTTTTTTAAAAAACTCAGGGTATTATCCAAATAGATTGTTGCATGTACCACATAAAGTGGTTTGCAGTTTAGAATTAAGGATAAATAAAAAATTCAACATTCCACAAATTCACTTCAGTGCATCGGAAAAATTCAGTAATAATAAAGCAAGCACTAACAAACAAGCTATTTATATTGTACTATTCACCATCTTTGTGAAATGTATATTGCAATGTGGTTGATGCTAACTAACACAGTGTGGAGACATGCATCACAATACTAAGCTCAAGTGGAAAGAATCATATCAAAACATTAGGAAATTATCTATAGACTTTAAATATTTGATTTAACTTAAGTCAAGAGAATTAAGGATAATTGGAACACACTATACAGTTTAAGCTGTTGAGCTATCACATTTCATATAAAAGGGGGAAAAAAAAACACCCAGAAATTATAGTATTTTATAATTTTAGGCTCATTTCTTTGTAAAAAAGGGAAATCTAGTCCATGCCATATTTCAAAATGACATTATAGTATCAAAACTTTCAAAGAACCCCATCTTTTGCATAAACTTGGCCAATATGGAGATAATCAAAATCATATATTTTTAAATTCTTTCCACATTTGATGCAGTCCATATATACCAGCTTTTATATATTAAAAGCAACAAAACAATTATTGTTTACCTCGTCCTGTTGGCCCTAACAAATAAAACTAGATATTAAAACATTTCAAACAGAAACGTTTAAATCACATCAACTTTTGTATCTCGCACCAATGAAGCAAAAGAAGTCTAGCACTATTTAAAGAATAAGATATACTGTCAAGCTGTTTATATTTATGGAGTTTAAATTTCACATTTCTAGGGCCAAACCTTACTAGGGCTTTATCTATAATTCTGATCTTTCTTGAAAGAAATGTTCAAAAAAAAAAAAAAAAAAAAAAAATTAACTATCACTTGACTATTTTTCAGAACAAACCTTCTTGAAAAATCACCATTCTATTGACTAAAGTGGGAAATTTTGCTAATATCTATATAAAAATATTATCTCGAAATTGTACACTAACGTAAATATGGTCTGTGAAGAATGAATCAGAATTATAAATGAAGCCTCAAAAACGGATCTTATACAGGCATTCTTTTGTACTTGGATGAGTACTTAGCTTTATCTATATATTTTGAATGATGATATAACAAAAACTTTTATTTATATATTAATATCCACTGTAGCTTAGATCTGAAATACTTACTGCTTGATGTAGGTATGGGTGGTGCACCTTGTGAAGGAGGTGGACCTGTAGGAGCCGGACGTGATGGAGGTCCTCTTTGCGACATACGGTTTCTACGATTCATTGAACCATTGGATACTGCCATTTTCTTCATGCCTGGTCCTATTGTTATGAAAAAATACTAATTTGAATCAAATACATATAATCAAAACTGTCAGCACACACAAGTTTGTAACTAAAATATTGTTCAAGTGGTGATTTATTCTGCATTATGTACAATGTCCTTTAATTTCATGCCACTAAGACAAGAACATCCCATTCTCACTGTTGAACAATTCAATCTTGAATAAGTAAATTATACAGACTTCCATTGTGTTACATTTATATCACTGCTTCATTGTCTCCATTGTGTTACATTTATATCACTGCTTCATTGTCTCCATTGTGTTACATTTATATCACTGCTTCATTGTCTCCATTGTGTTACATTTATATCACTGCTTCATTGTCTAACTGAAATTGGGGCCTTGATGGCCAAGTGGTCTAAGTAGTTCATACACTGTATCACCAGCCTGTCAACACTAAGGTTGTGATTTCGAACTCTGCATGTGGCAGTTGTGTTCGACTCCAATTCTTATAATAAGAATTGCCAGTTTTCAACCCAAAGGTCAGTGGTTTTCTCCTAGCACTCTGGTTTCCTCTAACAACAAATTCTGTCCACCACAATGTAGTGCTAGAAGTGGTGTTAAACACCAACAATCAATCTAACCGAAGTCAGTATATATTTTTTTGTGTTGCTAGGATGCTGTTTCATTACCTCATATACCCCATATCTCCTTTTATTCTAACCATAACACTTTTAAAATGAATGCATAGGTAAATCATAGGTAGTTTCAATCATATCAAGGATAAATAAATGGGGAGTGTGTCCATGGGACACAGATGATGCCCCCGCTTGCATATCATATAAAGTTATAAAGGGACATAACTGAAGAACAGTAAAAGTGACACTACTAAAATTTGTATTTGATCTGAGTTTTGTGGCAATAAGTATTGTGTATAAGTTTCATAACATTTGGTTGAGGCAAACTTAAGTTAGAGAACGGAAAGGAAAAATTCAGCATTTTTTCCATTTGTAAAGGGGCATAATTTTAGAACAGTAAAAGTGACACCACCAAAATTCAAACTTGATCTGTGTTTTGTGGTATTAAGCATTGTGTATAAATTTCATAACATTTGGTTGAGGCTAACTTAAGTTAGAGAACAGAAACGAAAAATTCAGCAATTTTTCCATTTGTAAACGGGCATAACTCTAGAATGGTTAAAGTGACGCCACCAAAATTCAAACTTGATCTGTGTTTTGTGGTAATAAGCATTTTGTATAAGTTTCATAACATTTTGTTGAGGCAAACTAAAGTTAGAGAACGGAAACCAACTTTGGGACGTACGGACGGACAAGGGTAAAACTTAATGCCCCCTCCGCTACGGCAGGGGGCATAAAAATGCATAAAAAATGCAGTGTTTACTCCACGTCAATGAATAACCAAATTTTTCTGAAATGATAAATCCATGGATTGATGGATATTTGGATTGATTTCAAGACAAGAACATGCTGATGTGATATGATTTATATGATCCCTGTTTTTTATCAAGAGTAGGATTTTAATTTTGCTGGTTCACAAGGCTACAGTCCACAGGATGACATGTCATCCTATCAGGACACAATATTTTAACTCTAAGCTAACCAGTTTTTGCTTTTACTCCTTAATGGTATAGGCTTAGTTGATGAGCAGCAAATTACAATTTTCAAATCTTTGGTTTGACCTGGCCAAGGATGGAACCAATGACCTCCAGTACTAAAGGCAAGCATTCTACCATGATCCACCACCAGTTTAAACAAAATTCCTAAACAAATCCTGACCAAGGACTGTACCAGGTATTACAGTTGAAACCATGTCATTGTGTCATATTTGTTGCATCTCAAAATGCGAGAAAAACACTCCGGAGAAAACAATGGATAACACATCTTGCTTTTACTGAACAACTTTGGATTTGGATTTTCTGAACAATATGAAATAACAAGGAGAGGTTTGATTACCAATGAGACATTTATCCACCAAGTTCACATTGAGATTATGCCAAATCAATGGAAGAAAGTGCATAAATCTCAAAAACTTACACAGAAGATGATATCATCAAAATATTAGATTATATATGAAGTAGAATTCTTACAACAATCTGATCCTTGTCCATATTTCTAAATGCTTATAATCAATGCCAAGCAGAGGAAAAACAAAATACAAACTTTTTGGTTTAACCTGTCAAAGATATTACCAATGTATTACACACTTAAAGAATCATGCAAAATGTGATTCAAAGGTGGAAAGCCTACAAATGAATTCTTTTTTAAGAATTCAAAAGAATGTTGAAATTCGTGTATAATTTTTTATATGGACCCATACAAGGTGAAATATAAATTCTATAGAATGCATTATAAAACTTATGTTGAGGGAGATAACTTCAATAATATTGTAAAATGTATGCTAATTATCTTTTCTGGTATTAAAGGCAGTAAATGGAAAATATTACTCATTCAATTCATCTACATTAACATTGCAACTGATTGACAAAAATAAAACATTTGTAGCTATTCATGAAGTGTATCACAAAATTTTGGTTTTGCATGATTCTTAAATGAACAACAACTTAAAATGATAACATACTTGAATCTTTAGGTAATCCAGGACCAATGCTGACAGTCAATGTTTTCCCTGAAGGTTTTAGTGTAGCTACATCCTGAACCTGGTTAAGTTTGACAAACTTAAGAACTCGATTGCCTCCTCCTCCCCAACCTTCCTTCTTCACAGGAAACTCAATCCTGTAAAAAGTGAAAACCATATTATATATATTTCATATCTTCATCAAATGTTAGACTGTTCCAACTTGCTCCTATAAAAAAAATACATTTGCTTCTATAAAAACAGTCTAAAAGGAATAATGTTCACAAAGTGTTACAGAAGGATTAAGACTATTGTTATGTCCACCACTTTGCTGTGCTGTGACAGTGGACAAAAATAAGGGCTATTTGGTGCAAAAAAAAGATTTACATGTATACCAAAAACATGCAAGTTTAGGGTTAAAATACATATGTAACTGAGTGTTATGTGAAAAATCTTAACAACTGTAAATTTAGAAATTATTGAGAGGTTTTTTAATTAAATGCGAATATTGTGACAGGGTGAGTATCACAATAATAGGAACTCGCATTTCGATATCTGACGCATATATCCGTATGCAGATTTTCCTGAAATCGCACTAATTAATCTCGTAATTTTTGTCCATTCTTCAAAAATCCCAATAATAAATGAACACATTAATTTCTTAACTTACAGTATATGATCTTTCATATGATACATTAGGACAATTACAAAGATTTTAAGGTCAAAAGATGGCATAAATTTACTGTTTCTCCAAAATAAAACAAAATTTGTATAGCTATGAGTTAAAAATACCAAGAGCATAAACATCTCTTTTTTATAATAAATGTAAATACTAAATCAAAAGCACAGATAAATATTTGGCATAAATAAGGCATGTATTGCACCCAGACTTTATGATTCTAAAGTTAACAAAAGGATTAAATCTGTTTACTCAATTCAATAATGATCTTCAGAACTTCTGATCATTGGCCACTGTATTGATTTATGAAATTCTTTACCAAATTAGAAGTCATTCTGTTCAGTAGTTCCTGAGAATAGTGTGACGAAAATATTTGTTGGACGAATGAATGAACAGACAAATAGACAGACATGGTGATTGCAATACAGCCAGTACTCCTAAAGTGGGAGTATAATAAAAAAACATGTTGTCCTTTCACCTTCTGAGGTGAATTATAGCAATAAATCTATTGTAAATCTTTTATCTACAGACAAACTTACACAGTGCTGAAGTCTAAAGACAAATTTACTCATAAACAATTCAATTGCTTATTCTACAGACAACTAACACATAAGAAAACGCAATACTGAATTCTACAAACTTACGCATCGGAAAAATTAATGCTGATTTCTCTGTTCACAGTTTCTTTCAACCGTTTATTCAATGTTGCTAAAAATTCAGTTTTGAACATGGACTCTAGCATACTACTGTATTCATTGTTTATGTGTAGGACCATCATATCATCCTGGAGCGGACTGAAAAATAAATATGATTCAATGTTTACTTTAGTTTTATGGGAATGTTGGTTGTATACAAGTAAGAGGGGATTGATTTATTGTCATTTTCCTTGAAATTTTATACAAAATGACATCAAAGAAAATTGTATAACATAAATAACATTAAGCTGACATTGTCTGACAATATCAAGAACATTTATTCAAACATTCAATGATTATGTATTTTACAGCCGATTTCAATGAGTGTGTAGCTAAAGGTAATATCTTTGGTTAGCTTGCTTGCTAGCTGAACCGTGAAGTCATTGTTAGGTAAGGTATTCTACCCTCCGATTGAAGTAGCCTAGTCCTACAGACAGATAAATTGGTCATCTGTCGGACTAGTCTACTATTAAAGGAGGGTAGTTTACCTAACATAACAATGACTTCACGGTTCAGCTAGCAAGCAAGCTAACCAAAGATATTACCTTTAGCTACACACTCATTGAAATCGGCTGTATCAAAAAAAGCTCAATAGTGTTCAATCATCATATATCCTAATCAAATTGTCGTTTGATTTCTTTTATTTTTTTATGAGTAATTTTACAAATTAGGGAATAGTATTGTCAGGAAAGTCATAATACAAGAGAATTTTAAGTTAATTTGAAAAGTATAACTTTTTAATAAACAAAAAAAGAATATGTCTTGAGGACATGAATGAGACAAACTTAAGTTAGAGTGCGGAAACTGTATAAACAATTATAACTCAAGAACGGTACATGACTCACTACCCAAATTCAATCTCTGTCTGTGTGTTGTGGTTCTTAAAATTGTGTATAAGCTTCATAACATTTTGATGAGTTAAACTTAATATAGAGTGCGAAAACTGAAAAATTTGCAATTTTCCATGATATAAAGGGGCATTACTCTAGAACGGTAAGTGACTCACTGCCCAAATTCAAACTCTGTCTGTGAGTTTTGGTTCTTAGCACTGTTTTTGATATTCATAAAATTTGGATGAGGAAAACTTAGATTGTGGAAATGAACATGGGATGGATGGAAGGACGGACGGAAGGTCAAGGGTAACATTAATGCCCCCATTGCCTATGGCAGGGGCATAAAAACATGTATTACCTTAAACAAACCTGTCTGATATCACCTATTGCAATCTTTCTTTTAACCACTTCAATCATCCTTCCTTTATCTGGTCCCTTTTTTATCTGTCAAAATATGATCCATGTTGTATACACATATAAAGTTCTTATCAATAATAGAATAAATAGTACTCAATTTTGTATTCATTGTAATAGATATCCTTTCTAAAAAATTCTTCTGTTCTGTAAAATATTTCAAAGTTCAAAGACAATGGCTTTGTTCTCTTAAATCTGAAAACTAAAAAAATTACACTATTCACACATTTATGCATTAACCTAATACCTAATTTAGTTATACAAAGTTTTTCTTTAGATATTGTATCATGTTAAAAGAAAACTTAACAGAGATCAGAAAATCAAGGATATATTATCAGTTCAAGTTTTCCAGTATGACTTGAGAAATTCACCCAAACTCTATTTTTAGTGTGTTTTCTTGTATAATTTAAAAAATTTATCAATAGAGTAATTCAGATATACTGCGATTGCTAATTGAAGCCTAAAGAATAACACATACCACTTCCCTGCCTATTAAATACATGTACTTGGGTGTCAACAACAGGTCCCTTTTGGCAACCTGTTAAAAAATATATATTCATAAATTAAAGACTGGAAGAATAAACAAACACATGAAATGTGCTGTGTCAGATAGAAATTGACCTGATGCAAATGAATATCACTAAATCTGTTAATCTATTCCTGTTTGAAAAAATCTCCACAGAAAGTCTGTAACTGTTTGAAAATTGAATTGTTATAAAAGCCCTACAAAACAGAGTAAAATTCATCTTTAATCTCGTATTTGAATGTTCCAAAATTAACCAAAGTCTTATACATGTACATGTATACCTGCACTTGCATAAGGTCGATTTCTATCCGACACAGCTCAAATAAAGAATTTATACTTTTTTTTTTGGCAACCGGTTAAAAATAAATTATATTCATAAATTGAAGACCTGTAGAATAAAGATGAAATATAGAATTTATATAAGAAAAAGAATATAGCAAAACTAATAAAACTAACAATACTATTCATTATTTCAAGGACACCTTCCACTTCTATTCTACTTCTTTAAAAGTCATCTTTAGTTGAGAAAAAAACATTTGTCATATGAAAATTTTTTCATACTAAATTATATCTTTTTACTATAGTTGTCTTAAAAAAAAGTATAAAAAAATAACATATAAATATTACCTTAAATCGTCTATCATATTTCAATACTGTTTCAGCGAAATCTATCCTTTCTCGTTTGCCGACTAGAGCTCGTAATGCAGGATGATCATCCAATCCAATGTAATCCCCAACAAAGTTCCTGTTCAAACTGAACCTCCTTCTCTCTTTTCTATTGAGAAGAATATTTGATGCTGTAATATTAAAAAAATGTTAATTAAAAAAATTATTAAACCAAAATTTACTGTTATATAATACAAAGTTATGCCTGGGTATAGAATACAGATAAAGAGGCCCTTCTCATATTTGACAATGTAATATAAAAGTGCATCTGTTATTGGATTAGGTACCTCTTCCCTCGCTCAGATTCTTGCTAGAACACAGGGCCACCCTTAAAAAAAATCTTTTTTTGTTTGAAGTTGCCTACCCATGCATTGTAGGGTTGGGTAGGTAGGTAGGGATTATTTTTTTTGGCCAACAACATACACTGCATGGTTTAGACAAGAAAACGACATTAGAGCAGGACAAATTTTTTTAAAACAAGCATTCTGAGAGTATTGCATGGCAATACATAGTCCCCTACCGGTTAAGAATTCATTGTACTGGAACAAAATGCTAACTTTATCTATAACTTTGCATGGTGTAAACTATATAACAAATTTCAAGTCAATATCATCAAGGATGACGAAAAAAAGTGTGGAAAACTGATTATTTGAGTGAATCTTCTAAGTCCAAGGACCATAACTCTGCAAAAAATCATCAGACTGGAACAAAATACGAACCTGATCTGTAACTTGTCATGATAAAACTATATACCAAATATTAAATCAATATCTTCAAGCACAAAGAAAAAAAGAGTGGAAAACTGATTTGCCAGACTGACAGATGAACAGACAGACAGACAGACGGACAGAGTGCAAACCTAAAGTCCCCTTCAACTTCGTTGGTAGGGGACTAATAAAAGAAAAATTTGTCTGAGGACACGAATGCCCACACTCAAGCTTTGCAACAAAAATGGGACGGACGGATGGAGACAGCGTGGGCATAAACTAGAGGCTCTCAAGAGCCTGTGTCGCTCACCTGACTCTACTTTGGTTTTAGAAATCATGTAAAGATAGATAAAAATCATAACAGATACCCAAATAATGATTGAGGCCAAATTTGGTTTAATATTGGTCCCGTTATTTAATAAACTATCCTGGTGGCCATCTTGAACAGTAAATCGGCAACAAAGTAGCAAAACTTGGTCAGCACCTCATAAGGAACATTCATGCCAAGTTTGGTTTCATTCCATTCAGTGGTACTCTAAAAGAAGACATTTGTATGTATTTCCCATAGGGTCCTATGTTAAACTAAGTCCCCCCCCTGGCGCCCATCTTGGATGATGGACTGACTGCAAAGTAACAACACTTGGTCAGCACCTCATAAGAAACATTCATGCCATGTTTGGTTTCATTCAATTCAGTGGTTCTCTAAAAGAAGACATTTGTATGTATTTCCCATAAGGTCCTATGTTAAACTAAGTCCCCCGCTAGCGGCCATCTTGGATGATGGATCGGCTGCAAAGAAACAACACTTAGTCAGCCCCTCATAAGGAACATTCATGCCATGTTTGGTTCCATTCCATTCAGTGGTTCTCTAAAAGAAGACATTTGCATGTATTTCCCATAGGGTCCTATGTTAAACTAAGTCCCCCGCTGGCGGCCATCTTAGATGATGGACCGACTGCAAAGTAACAACACTTGGTCAACACCTCATAAGGAACATTCATGCCATGTTTGGTTCCATTCTATTCAGTGGTTTTCTAAAAGAAGACATTTGTATGTATTTCCCATAGGGTCCTATGTTAAACTAAGTCCCCTGCTGGCAGCCATCTTGGATGATGGATCGGCTACAAAGTAACAACACTTGGTCAGCACCTCATAAGGAACATTCATGCCATGTTTGGTTTCATTCCATACAGTGGTTCTCTAGAAGAAGTTCAATATGTAAAAAGTTAACGACGACGATGGATGACGGACTACGGACGCCAAGTGATGAGAAAAGCTCACTTGGCCCTTTGGCTAAAAATTTGAAACAATTTGTGTCATAAAATTTTCTGGGTAGGTAGGCAACATCAAACAAGTTAAATTTTATTTTTTGCCCAGGTATCCATAATAATGTCTGTGTATGTTCTATAAGATACTTGATAAAACCTGGAAACCGGTCATTAGATTCTTTATAGTACCATCTTACATTTCACATTCATATCAACACCAAACTTGCAGTCTATATTTGTACAAAATATCATAAGTTTTATACAATTTTCTGTGGTGGTTTTTAATTTCTAGGCGCTTTGAAAATTTGTTTGACATAGATTTAAAAAAAGGTCAAAATATTGAATCCGTCTTTGAACTCTTGAAAATATTTTGTTAAACTTAAGGTTTTGGGTTTTACCTTTTTAAAAAAGTGGGGGCTTCGGTGGCCGAGTGGTCTAAGTAGTTACTACTGTAATCACTAGCCAGTCAACACTGAGGTTGTGAGTTCGAACCCCGCTCGTGCGGGTGCACTCGACTCCAATCTTGACTAGGATTGTCAGTTTTCCTATCGAAGGTCAGTGGTTTTCTCTGGGCACTCCGGCTTCCTCCACCAATAAAAACTGGCCGCCACGAAATAGCCCAAAAGCAGTGCTTAAAAGTGGTGTTAAAACACCAAAAATCAAAAATCAAATCAATTTCAAAAAGGTACTATATTCTTAATTCAATCATAACTCTACTAGTAAATGTACAATACCTTCTTCTCTTTGTTTGAAATACTGTTTTCTGGCAAAGTATTTTCTCCAGAATTTTTGAATAATTCTGGCATGGCTATCAAACTTCCTTTCTCTCATTTCTTCCAACAAGAAAAGCTAAAACAGACACACAAAATACCACTATCATGTTAGATTAGAAAGTTTTACTATAAGCTGTGAAATAAAAGGGGGAGATGACACGCTTTTGGAATGTGGGATTTAGGGGGTAAAAAGTGTGGAATGTGGGATATAGGGATAAAAATAAGTAGAATCTTGAAAAAATAAGGAAAAAAGGGTGGGAAATGAGAAAAAATAAAAAAAACAGGATTTGAGTAAAGAACACCCCTCGGTCATCCCCTCATAAAAACTACTACATATTTCTTTGAATTACTAAAATTTACTTGTTAGCTGCCTTGCATCCAATGTTTATATATCATAAGATTTTAAATCATAATTTTTGAATTTTTTATAATTAGATATAAGAAGATGTGGTATGAGTGCCAATGAGACAACTCTCCATCTAAGTCAAAATTTATAAAAGTAAACCATTAAAGGTCAAAGTACGGTCTTCAACACGGAGCCTTGGCTCACACCGAACAGCAAGCGAACCTATATCTTGCACATTTTTGTGTTAGACAAAAAATTAGACAAAAAATTAATTCAAGATATCTTGTAAATAGATATCAAGTTTTGATAAATGCAGTACTATGAATTTTTTTATGCAAATTAGCAGTTATCTGAAAATGACGACTCATGGTTATTTTTTACTCCAGGAATCAATTTGGAATAGAATATTATACCTATACATTTTGTACATCAAAATTATTTGAAATATTTGCACTGAAAGATATTTCTCATAATTTGTGATTTTTTTTTAACAAAAATAAATCTGAACACATATTTCTTTTCAAATATGACACCAGGAATTTAAATTTTTACATCAGGAACTAATTCTGGATATGTTCTACTAATTTCTGGTTAAATCTTACCATTATGATTTTTTATGTATTTGAATGATAATTTGGAAATGGTAACTGTACGTGCCATGGTTGTTACTGTAGTTTAATCATAATATAAGAAATGAAAATTACAATATATATATATATAAAAACAGCCACAGTTTTTCTAACATACTACTGAATTTTCTCCCCTTCAAAAAATTAGCCTTGTATTTAAGCAGGTAGTTAACATTTCAAGATCAAGCAATTTTTAAAGAATGATACATATTAGATAATGATAGTTATCTTATTTATTTTTTATCATATAAATAGTGTATTTAAAAATGCAATATTTGATTATTTCCTTAAAGCATTTTAAAGAATTAATATCTAGTACAAACATTATCTAAAATAAATACCCAAGCAATAATATCAATGTATGTTTACTAGATAACCATTAACTTCTTTCTAATTCTCAATGTAGCTGTTCATGTATTTTGACCTAGCTTAAATAGAATATTTCCTTAGAAAATTGATATTTATCTTTGAAATGATCATGTTTTCAAATTGGCATTAAATCATTGCCTCCTTTGAGAATATAGCATTAAGAGAGAAACTGTCTTAGTCCTAGGTAAAGATTCCTGAAAAAGACTTGAGGTATCTTAACTTACAGATTCTGGGTTTTTAACGAAGACTTTGGTTTTTCCTAGCTGCCATTGGTCATTATCCATATTGACAGTATTCATTAAATGTTGAATTCCCTGTTTAGGATCACCTCTCCAATTAGGCCAAGTTTCAGGGGTTAAAATTGCATATCTACAATAAAATATTAATAACTTTAAAAGAAGTACAGATGATTAACACTTAAATAGATCACAAAGTATCAAAATCTTTAAAACCACTTTTATTGTTTTTATGCTCTAAATAATTCAATAAAATTTTACTCAATGCAATGCTACAGCTCCATAATGACTTTAAGACTGAATTTGATGTCAAAGCCATTATATGTTTGACCTATTAACTTGTGTGCCTAACTAAAGGACTTCCACACTCAATGGCAGTTACTTTGCATTGTGTTGTCTTGCATGAATTACTGAAGTAACAAAATGGGGTTAAGGTTAGGTCATATATGTCAGATAGTCCTATATACCATTTAATAAATGACCAAACAGATTATATTTATCATCTAACCTTAATGCGAATTACTATCTATAAAATGAGGTCAAGGTCATTTGACTTGTACAAACAGACAATAAATCTGCAGACCATAAAATCTGTAAAATAATGACTGAAAATATGAAATATAAGATTTACCTTCTAAGGAATTTTTCAAACTCTCTTCTAAATGCATATCCTGCTCTTCTGACTCTAATGTTTTCTTTTAACCCTAAATACTCTACTTGATGCTTCACTCTGCATGAAAGAAAATCACATCATTGTTTAAAGATTCCATTTCAAAACCGTCTAAAATTTAGGGTTTAATCTATTTCTAATATCACATGAAACTTTTTTTGCATATAAATAACATTATGATATCTCTAACAGGTCACACTCTTTTTCATACTTTATAAGTGCAGTCACATTAACAGTTAATTTTCCTATATTGTCCTGAATATGCATTATATATTTAACACTGAATGTTATGCAAACTTTTGATCTTTTGCCTGGAATGTTTCTCAACAAATCATTATAAATCTACAGTCTTTCATATGTAAAAATCAATATGCTCCAAAAAGTGAAAAGAACAAAAAGTGGTAGGAACACAGAAGCAAATTTGAATACTGTGATGGACATTTAACATCCAATTTGAGTAACTATAATTTTATAGGGTTATGATATCTCTCTTGACTAATTGACATACATAATTTTATCATATTGTGTAAATTAAACATCATAAATTTATATGTCTTGTGAGTCAAGTATTTAAAGTCTTATAATTCACATTCTTACCGGCTTTCTTCAAAATCATGGGCCTTCTTTGTCTCATTGGGTTTAATACATCGAATGTAATGTGGTGTACTCTTCATTAGTGTGTCCACAAGTTTGTTTGCCTGAGTCTGCAATAGCATACAATGAATACATAGTAATATTGAAAAGGTTGTTTTGTCTGCTATTGAATAAATTAAAAAAAAACAAGAGGCTGTCAGAGAGACAGCAAACCGGATTTTCCTGCAGGGGTCGAACCCTGAACAGTTGAGCAAGTATGGAAACAACATTTAAACTTAAAACAGCTCTGAATTTGGATTGTGATTGAATATTTGATACAGCATAGGTTTGTGACACAAAATAAATGTGGTCAAAGAACTGAAAAATTTGAAATTGGACATTTACCTATTATGGTCCAATATCCAAATTCTATGTACATTGCTAGAATCAGCATATCAAGGAACCCCAAGAATTCAATTTTGATGAAATACTTCTTAGTTAAACCATTTCTGTTCAAAGGGAAATAACTTTATTTCCATGAACCAATAATGTAAATCTAAAATTGATATGATTTAACTATAGTTCTCTAAAATTAGATATGATGTAATTAGATATGATGTTATATCTATTTTCAAATTATAATCTAATATTATTAATAGTTTTCAAATAAATCTGTCACTACAATTATAATTGGGTGATTGACAATTACCAGACGGTGTGTTATCTTGATAAAAGGTGAAAATCATTTAAAAACACTTAGTGTAATCAAACTTTATATATATATATATATATATAGTTCCCAATATTTTTTCTTTCATTTGTAACAAACTAATAAAGATCTGCAACTTATCTATGAAATTCTACAACTTTATCTACACAAAATAATGTAATGAAATATATCCTTTAATACAAATAGATTATTATCTAATGAATTTGCAAATCTGGAACAGGATCAAGTAAAAATTAAAATTAACACACACTCCGACAATTAGTTTATACAGAATAACAAACAAACCTACCACAAAATTGTTCAAACAATTTACCAAAGAAAAGAAAAAAAAAATCCAAAATGTAATTTATCTTTAATACAATGTTTTTTTAAAAATGAGTTATTTCCCTTCGTACAGAAATGAATTAATTCATCAAAAATTGAATTCTTGGAAAAGGGCTATAACTGACTAAAGAGAAAAGCTAAAATCGTGAAAATTGAACCTGACCTTCATTTAGTCACAGAAAACAACATATCTAAATTTGAAAAAATTTCTTCAAAGCGTTTTTCATGTAAATGAACGGACACTGTTTGGCAGCCGCCCACCTGTCCGCCTGCCCGCCATACATTGCCAAATCAATAACCGATTTTTACTTTGAAAATCGGGTTAAAAAACACACACTCACACACTTTCACACCCCTATATATTTAATTTCATTTAGTAACTACGCTATCAAATCATAGTGTAGTATTTGTTAATGTGAATATCATGTTACACTTCAAGGGCCCTAAATTGGAATAATTGATACTCTTCTAATATTCTTCATAGCTTTTTATTTCAAAAGACGAAGACATTACAGTGATGAGAAATATATTACTGTAAATTCAGAAATTATTGTATTAAAGGCTTTTATCAATGTGAATAACCTGAGTTAATCCTTGAGTATCATAATAATAAGAACTCGCATTCTGATATCTGGTGCATATATCTGTATTTAGCTTTTCCTAAAATCATAATAATAGAACTCTCATTTTTTGTTCATTCTTCTAAAATCGCAATAATAAATGAACGCAATAATTTCTGAATTTACAGTAGTTAAAATTATATCAACACAAGCAGTGTTACATCGATTAAATAGACCTCCAGACCCAGAAATTCTACTGTTTTGATTTGAAGATAATTTTTTTAACCAATTGTCATTGTTTACTTATCATTAACAGATCTATTAGAACAATAGTTAAGACAAAAGTCTTAGTGTGGCGGGAAGTTAACAATACTTACTTTGATTTTTACTGATGCTGTTGATGGTCTTCCTTTGGTCTGTCCTGAAACATCTTCAGGGAATAAAGATCTTAAAAAGTCTCTGAAAACATATAAAGTCGTTTTAGCTAAAATTTATGAAGTTGATAATTTATTATTCTGTTTATAAACAAGAAATTACACCACCAATTCATTCAAGTACAAATGTCATTAAAAAAAAAAGAAATCAAGAATAAAATAGCCTTTTTTTGTTTTCAAAATAGAAATGAAGCATTTAGAAGATCCCTGTGTTTAGTTCATATCATTTGTACAATATAAATATAGTTTGCTATCAGTGATCTTAAGATAATTACCAAGTTTTATTAATATGAAGATATCATGACACAGAGACACATTTTTATTAAGCCATCAATTCCTAATTGAAGTTTTTCACAGAACCAATGCCTAGTAAGTAAAATAAAAGTTGCAAATATTTTGTTTAAATTGTTTTGTTGTTGACATCAATTCCTATTCACATATATAAAATGGTTTTCTTTTATTGACTAACAAACAACTGTATTTAATTATCCATTTAGAAATGATATTAATAATGTTTGCTTAAATTGAACAATTTCATAAATGTTTTAAGAAAAAAGGAAATATGTGTTAATAGCTGAAAGATGTTAATTATCATTTTTCTGATGAGTTAAATGCACAAAAATTGACCTTATTAAAAAAAAAAACATGACCTTTTAAAATACTACATAAAATACTGGTTAAATTCATCTTGCACATTCTGAAACTGCAATCATGAAAATCTAATGAAGCAAAAAACATATGCTGCAATGATTTGTTATTTAGTCGAGAATAAACTGAATTTCAAACAAAACAACTTTAAAGTAACAAAAACTTACGACTGGCTAGATTGCATTAGCTGTATTATATCATTGAATAATACATCTCTGTTTCTCTCACAAAAACCATCTGCCTCATATGTTACCTATAAAATATTTTCATTCAAATGAAAGAACAAGTAAAAAAAAATACTAACTTCAAACAGATTAAAATAAGGGATTATACTCAATATTCTAATTCAATGATTTTGTCTAAGAGTTCAAAGACCTATTACACAGAAAATAAAATGCTCCGCAGGGCGCAGCTTGATACAACCGCAGAGGTCGAACCCTGAACAGTTGGGGCAAGTATGGACACAACATTCAAGCTTGATACAGCTCTAAATTTGGATTGTGATTAAATATTTGACACAGCATAGGTTTCTGACACAGAATGAATGTGGTCTTAGAACTTAAAAATTTTAAATTGGACATTCAACTATTATGGTCCAATATCCAAAATCTAAATACATGGTTAGATTCAGCATATCAAAGAACCCCAAGAATTCAATTTTTGATGAAATCAAACAAAGTTTAATTTTGGACCCTTTTGACCTCAATTTGGACAAAGTTGATAATGGGGCTCAAAAATCAAAAATCTAAATACATGGTTAGATTCAGCATATCAAAGAACCCCATATATTCAATTTTTGTTGAAATCAAACAAAGTTTTATTTTGGACCCCAATTTGGACCAACTTGAAATCTGGGCCCATAAACTTAATAATTGTGCAATACTGTGCAATTGAAAATTTCTTGCTATTGAACAATACTTATTTTATAATAATTTACACATCCTGTTTGGTGTGTATCTCCTACCATATCATTATTATTTGCTTTTAAATATAAAACAGAAATAACCAACTTAAAATGGAAAATTTTAAAAGAAAAAAAAAAGGAAAAAAAGAAAAAAAAAAAATCCCCCCCCCCCAAATTTTTTGAACCCCCTTATGATTTATCACCCCCAAACTCAATCCCAGCCTTCCCTTTGTGGTATGGTACCTTGCAGTACAATTTCAGAGAGATCCATACACTTGAACACAAGTTATTGTCTGGAAACTAGAAAAATGCTTATTTTTGGCCCCTTTTTGGCCCCTTATTCCTAAACGTTTTGGGCAATTACCCCCAAACTCAATTCCAGCTTTCCCTTTGTGATATGGAACCTTGTAGTACAATTTCAGAAAGATCCATACACTTGCACACAAGTTATTATCTTGAAACTAGAAAAATGCTTGTTTTTTGCCCCTTTTTGGGCCCCTAATTCCTAATATTTTGAGGCAATTACCCCCAAAATCAATCCCAGCATTTCCTGTGTGATATGGAACCTTGTGGTACAATTTCAGAGAGATCCATACACCTGAACACAAGTTATTGTCTGGAAACTAGAAACATGCTTATTTTTGGCCCCTTTTTGGCCCCTTATTCCTAAACGTTTTGGGCAATTACCCCCAAAACTCAATTCCAGCTTTCCCTTTGTGATATGGAACCTTGTAGTACAATTTCAGAAAGATCCATACACTTGCACACAAGTTATTGTCATGAAACTAAAAAAATGCTTGTTTTTTGCCCCTTTTTTGGCCCCTAATTCCTAATATTTTGAGGCAATTACCCCCAAAATTAATCCCAGCATTCCCTGTGTGATATGGAACCTTGTGGTACAATGTCAGAGAGATCCATACACTAACACACAAGTCATGTCTGGAAGTTACAAAAATGCTTATTTTTGGCCCCTTTATGGCCCCTAATTCCTTAACTGTTGGTACCATAACCCCCAAAATCAATCCCAACCTTCCTTTTGTGGTATTGTACCTTATGGTAAAATTTCATAGAGATCCATTCACTTAAACTAAAGTTAGAGTGCGAAAACCAATGTGTCTTCGGACGACGCCGGACGACGCCAGACGACGACGACGACGACGACGACGACGCCAACGTCATACCAATATATGACCGCAAAAATTTTTTGCGGTCGTATAAAAATCTAAACATAATAATTTGATCTCGGTCTTATCCAGTCAGAAATATAAGATGTTTATAAAATCATTTAAAATTGGTTATTTAAAGCATTTTTCCATTTTAAAACAATGAACAATAGCAAAAATAATTTTTGTACAATATACAATTATTGACCTTCAATGAGGTTGAAAAAATTATTTTTCTTATGGTTGTGGCCTGTTATCTATTTCTTGCATGAAGAGATATTTCTTGTATTAGAATTTGATACGAAATAGTGATACAAATACTGTGTTAATTTGATTGGTTTATCCAGCAACAAGTCATGAGACGATATGACAATAATTCCATTCGCTATTTGTTAGGTTATTAATGACTTTCAAAGGTTCAGACGATGTACATTTTGTCCATGGCAACAAACATATGTGATTTCCTCAATGACATACAAAACACTAATCCTTTTCACCTAAAAATGTTCTTTTTGTCAAATTTTATTCCATTCAAAAAGTTGTAAAATGTCTAATATTAAAGTTTGATGCCAGAACAGGATATATGACATCATACTGATATGTATGTGCAAAAGACTAAATCAAAGATTCACAGAATTTTGAATTTAACACAATGAGTGTGTTGACCATAAGAGAAATAGGTTAAACAACTCGTAAGAATTGGATATCGCTTGATAACAATGCTCGTTATTTAATTTAAATAATAATAATAAACTCCCAAAAGGCTCTTTAATTATTATTTTTAATATCAAATAACAAGAGTTGATATCAAACGATATCCAATTCTCACTCAATATGAAACCTATAATTATCAACCCCAGGGATATGATATTCATGGATGCCAACTTTTGATGAGGTTGGTAAAATGGTTTATCAACCCCAGAGATATATTTATGGAGGCCAATGATGTTTAACCACATCTTGACTGACTGGCAGTTACATATTTAATTTTAACAGCTGGTGCTTGTCAAATTTTTCAATATCAGAAAGCTGTGAAATTACACATGTATTGTATATGAGACACAGAATAAATTTTTTATAAATTCCATGTTTATACGAACATATTATCAAAATATTTTAACGATGGTAACAATGCTAAATAAAGTGTGGATTTGATGGCCTACCTTGCCAGCATAATGATGAATAACAAAACCAACACTAATTCCTTGGTAGTGGTCATGAACTCCTATTCCTGCACTTAATTTCTACAATAAATACAAATTTTATCGTAAACAAAATTAATTTCACAAAATTGCATTCCTAGATCAGATGTTAAGTTATTATATTGAATTCCAAAAATCTTCTTAAAGAAAAAATTCACTTCACAAAAATATTCTAATGGTCCTTTATTAAATTTTGTGTATTGAGAATTTTAACCATTATCTAAAATATAAATCTTATTAGAAATTGTTAGTTTTATGATCAATTAATAGTAATAGTATTTTTATTTTGCATTTGCAAACATGTTTACCCCCCGTCGTCACATTCTGTATGTGCCTGTCCAAGGTCAGGTGCTTGTTATTCAGTGGTTGTCATTAATTCATGTCTGTAATATTTGTTTTTTTGTAAATTGTATTGTTATAAATTAGACCGTTAGTTTGAACGTTTGAATTGTTCCACATTTTTCAATTCTGGGCCTTTTAGAGCAAACTCTACAGTATGAGGTTCTTTTATTGTTGAAGTCCATACAATGACCTATAATTGTTTATATCCACATAATTTGAACTCTGGTGGAGAGCTGTCTCATTGGCAACCATACCGCATCTTCTCATTTTTATGTAGTTGCACACATTGTCAAATATACACAAAATACAGACCTATTGTGTTTGACCAGGACCTCAATATGTATGGTGTTTCATAAACATAACCTACATATGAAGTAAACCTGAGCCTCATCTTACAAACACATCATGCATGACTGCACATACACTGTCCAATATACACATAAAACAAACCTGCAGTAATGTTTGATCAGCACCGGTGGATACTGCATGCATGGTTGCACACACATCGTCCAATATACACATGATACCCGTAGGATTTTTCTTTGATTCAATGAGATCACAGACAATTTTATTATTAAAGTAATCTATAGGTGTCCATTTTATACCTTCCTGGACATATTCTTCCTGAAAGAAAAATATAAGACAATTTATATTCAGTATATGCCTAATTCTTAACATCTGCAGAATATTTCATATGATTAAGCTTAACAAATCAAAGTGTAGACAGACTTTTTTGAGTTTTCCCTAACACCAGGCTAATTTGAAGTTGTGATTTACCTGTACACCTGACTGGTAAACAAGTACCAGACATTGATCTGTTTTTTTTAAGTTGTCTTTCATGTTTGAATGGTTTGTAACTAATTATTTTATCAATAAATGATTTTGTTTGTCCAAATAATATCAAGACACAATTAAATTTAAAAGGTTTTTGAGCAAATAATGACAAAACTATTATGCTTGCATACATACCTGTGTGCATGTGCACACTATGCCTAAGTTTAATAGTTGATGGAACATGACTGAAGGGGCAAGGCCAAATATTATCCAGTGCCAATGCTAGTAAAACTGCATGCAAAATACCATTGACTTACCATTGGTGATTCCTCATAAACAGACCTAATCACAAACTTTAATGACTTACCATTGGTGATTCCTCATAAACAGACCTAATCACAAACTTTAACAATTTTTTTCACAACAGACACTGCCAACAGAAACCGCATGCTTAATTCTTGGGTCAGCAACTTTTTCGAGGCAACACACAAACTCAAACAAAGGTTATAAATAAAATTTAGGATGGAAACGGGGAATGTGTCAAAGAGACAACAACCCAACCAAAGAGCACAAAACAGCCCAAGGTCACCCATGGGTCTTTAACACAGCGAGAAAATCCTGCACCCGGAGGTGGGCTTCAGCTGGTTCATTATAAAGTAATTTTATTTACCTGCTCTGCCTTTAAAGTCAACTCTATAAAAATCTGCTGTAGTTTTTCATTCACATAGTTGATACAAAACTGTTCAAATCCGTTATTTTGAAATATTTCAAAACCATAAATGTCTAAGATTCCTATATTGATTTCATCATGGTCTTTGATCATAGCACGATTCACAGACTATAAATGAAAGAATTAATTTACATATCAAATCATTTCATTTTAATAAAATAATTTCCCGGCATTTCTGTACTGCTTGTTTATTGTTGCAAAATGTGAAATTCAATCTTCTTGTTTGAGGCAAATACTGAATGGTAAACTACCAATCATATATTTATAAATTGAGAGCAACTTGTATTTGAAATAACTTGACTAATTCTTAATCCCATGAACATAAGGTGTGTGCACTAAAAAAAAACCAATGCTATGAAATATATAGAATAACTGGATTTTTGATTTTGATACTGACTTTATCAGCAAGAATAACAAGCGAGCCCGCTGATAAAGTCAGTATCAACAATAAAATGTCATTATTTTTTTAATCAGCAATTTGTCTTAACAATATGTTTTTTTTTTTGGTTGAGAATATAAAATAAAATAAAATAATTAGTAAAACTATTTTTACGAGTACAAAAAGTTGTGATAGTTTTTTGGTTGTATGAATGTAGTTGCAATGCATTTTACTGATAAATTGATGAGGATGGACATGACTGCTTGATGATGCTAAACTCATACTTTACATCATTTCCTAATATTTTCGAGTATCAGGTCCTGTGCCAGGTCCTGTCCATGATCTTAACAAATATTAGGCAGTAGGATCAAAGATTGCCGATAATTACTTACCTTGACCATTCAGCCATAGAGTACCTTAGCATTGCAAGATTACCACAATATCTTTAAAATTTTCAATAAATTTTAGCATCAGAAGAAAAAAATTCTCAAATACCATTTTTGTCTCATTTAGTTGCTATCTCATTGATGTATAGACCTTTTCTCTATTTTCATATAATTTACTACAACTCACAATATTTCAAATATGCAAAAAGTGCTTAATGCTGACAGTTCAGTTTTTTCTGATAAATATTTTCATTTTGGCATCATCAATATCCTAAGACTTTTTTTAAATCTAGTTATATCAAATTTGTAAGAATTCATAAATAGTTGTCAGCAATAAACTCATCATAAATACCAATTTTAAAATTTTGTACACCAGACGCCAGTTTTGTCTACAAAAGACTCATCAGTGACAGTCAACCCAAAAAAGTAAAAAGGCCAAATAAAGTACGAAGTTGAAGAGCATTAAATGTGCATTTCTGAATAAATAAATAAATTGAGGACACCAAATTCCGAAAAGTTTTGCCAAATACAGCTACTTACATCCACCAAATAGTCAAATAATCTGGAATATAAAGCTTTTGACAGAGCATCCCTAGCAAATTCTGCTTGCTCCACATTAAATGTAACCTCTGTCTTTTCCGACTTTCCTCCCCATTTACTGTCCATTGTTCGACTAGTGATTTTCTTATTTAGAAATTCTTGATCAATTCCTAATAGATATGCTGGATATTCTAAAACTACAAAATCGTATAAAATAGTATATATATAAAGCTTATTAGGAGATAATCATAATATATTGCACGGAATATTGCACCTAATTTTTTTTTATATAAGTCAAATCACTACATTGTCTCAATTAACACATAAGCTATAAAAAAATGAGTGACGTATAATTTAATTTAATTAAAGTTTGTTTTATATGTGACTGCTATAGTCATACTGTAAAATTGTAAAAGATTCTGTTAAAGGTTTAACAATTATATGCAATAGAATTTCACTGCTCGATACATTGTACCGCTTAATTTACCATCTAGTTACCATGAATTCCGTGAAAGAAATTATAGCCTTTTATTAAGGATTGCAATGATGCAATGTGAATAAATTTATCCGTTTTCAAGAGCTATATAGACAGGGTGTCATCCCTTCAATTGTTTCCAAATTTAAGGTATTCAGTGCAATGTACAACTTACAGTCACTGTTATGAACTTTTGCATAATTTCCATCTTCCGCAAACTGTATGTTTCCTATGTGGAGAACAGATGCTATCAGAGACTGGATTTCGTCATGAGTTTCATGAGGTATGCCAACAACTCTCATGGCATTCTGAAATAAAAATACCGATTTGATTAATAACTGTTTACCGTACATTGAAATGGAAGTTTAGTCAATGTGTTATAAATTTTCTGTTTTTTTTTTTTTTTCTCTAAACATTTTTCAATATTAGAATTTGTCGTTTCAAAATCATTTAAATACTGCATTTACTAATAAATAAGTGACAAACTTGTTCCGCAACATGGAATTTCTCTCATTATTTGGCAAGTGGCCAGAGATAAAAACCTTTGCCAAGAAACTGATAGTTACTATTTTAATCTGATCTAAGGGGACCCTGTCATTTTGTTATTTTAGCAACTGACAAAAGCAAGCAGCTCAAACAATAGTTGTTCAAAGTTTCAAAGCTATTTAGACAAAAAACAATATCCCTATTGAAGACACACCTTCATTATTGAAGGAATCAACACAAAACACTGTAAAGGTATGGAAGGATGTATTGAGCTCATTTAATCATACCATAGTGTCTTTGAATTCTTGGACATCGTCTGTACCATCCACTTTATAAGTACCAGTCTGATTTAAATAGTTGTAATAATCTGGGGTTGTTAAACCAAGATTCTCTGAAAAATATAGGTAATAGTTTAATCAGATTTCATTTGTAAATCATAAAGTCAAAACACATGCCATTTTTGCAATTTGTAGGCTGATGATACAAACTTTGTTGATGATAAAAACTTTTCTTCTATTGAACATCAAACAAGCTTTTTTATATATCTTACAACGTTTGAATACAAAATTCATGATTATAAAAAAATCTCTACCTAAATTATTACAGCTGAACTATCAACTCATTAACAGATTGCACTGTTATAGATACTTATGCATTTTTTTTCTAAAAACATACAACAATACATCTCGTACATTCATTATTACTGCTTGAGAACTAATTGTCTTTGACTTCATTGGAACAAATGAACCAAATATGCTTAAGTCATAAGTGTCAACAAAATACTAATGTCTTATAGGTTGACAAGCAAAATTTTGTTACAATTGTAAAATCAAGTTTCCACAAAAATTCAATTCTTTTTCTCAATCCACAAAAACTGATACCCCCCCTCCCCACCCCAAAAAATAAATCCACAGTATATAGTATAAATAACTCCAGCCATATGACCACCCAAAAAATCCAACAGCCATAAAAATATCAGGCAATTACTTACGTTTTGTTTGATCATCTGCACCAAATAACAATTGATAAAATATATGGAAGTTTCTTTCATTTGAATTCTGACTAACAACTCTTGACTGAAAGTGAAAGTTAAAGTTTGTTAAACAAGACTCTTCCAGTTGATATGAGGCATAAGATCTCATAATACATATTAATGTTTGTTAAACAGACACTCTTCAATTTGATATGAGGCATAAGATATTTGCATTTATTGAAATAAGATGTATATATGTTAAATTGTATTTTTAGAAGCTTATAAAAAAAGAATAGTGACAAGATTTTTTTTGAAGTAAGTTTATCCTAAATAACCACAAGGTGAATGAAATAAACCATATGATGTCATAAACCATATGATCTCATTGAAAAAATTGATTGATTGGTTGTTGGTTGCTTAACATCCAGTGGCTAAAATTTCATTGTAAAGAAGATCCTTTTTATTTTTAGATCGGAATGGTAGAAATATTCTGGATTTTATTTCCACTGGAACACCCTGACATAACCAAGGGTGTAAAATATTTGTTCCCACAGGAAACAATATCATAGAATTGTTTCAAACAAAATTTCCAGTAGATTTTCTGTTATGAGGAACAAATATACATAAACAATGTGAGGCTCTTAGATGCTTATTTGTAATTGATTGTATATTACAAATTTGAAAATCAATTTTTTTTTTATTTTTAAATATTTTGGCCTTGTGCATTACGGAAGAGACATTAATTGTCGAAATGTGCATCTGGTACAGTAAAACTGGTACTGTTATTGTTATTGCATCAAAACTGGCAAAAAGCAGAATCACAAAATATACAATACAATCCAGTTTTTGCTTATGTTACAATTCACTTCTTTCCCAACCAGTAAAAGTTTAATGTAACACACTGTTTAATTTAAGCCCTATCATTTGTGTTTCAGTTTCATTGGCTATGTTGTATGTGTTGTAGTCTTAGAGATCTTCAAACTTTCAGCCCAATAAATGACCTGCATGCAGCCAAGTTAGTTAAACAACTAAATAATGATTTCATAACAATATATTGATAACACCTACCTTTTCTAAAAGAAAGTTTGAAATTTTACCACCATCAGGCTCGCCACCTCTACTGAACTGCATTTCTACATATTTGCCCTGCAGAATAAATATTCATTTATTAAATATATTTTTATAATATGATCAAACACCTTAATTTGAATTACAAACAATGTTAGTTTCATAGGAATAAAACCCAACTTAAGTGCAGTCAGTACACTTTCAGGGGAGATAATTTTTAACATAAGATGACAGGGGAGATAATTTTTAACATAAGATGACAGGGGAGATAATTTTTAACATAAGATGATAGGCAAACTCCCCCCAAAGGAAAAAAAATGTCATTTCAGCGTAAAAACTCTTAAAAAGAGTCATCTAACAATATTGACTAAAAAGACAGTTGGCAGATATTCATAATTTAGCTCCTGAGATTTTATTTATCTTTAACAGTTTACGAGATAAAGGAAAAAATTGTGTTTTACCCCTATGTTCTATTTTAGTCTTGGTAGGCAGGACCACCTGACACAACATTTAAATAGAAATCCCAAGAAAGATTGTGACCAAGTTTGGTTACAACTGGCCCAGTAGTTTCAGAGAAGATTTTGGTAAAAGTTATGGGAGGATGACATAAACGGACGATGACAGTTGACTGACAATGACAGACAACTGACGTTGACAATACAATGAACGCCAAGTGATGGTAAAACCTAACACTGGCCCTATAGGCCAGGTGAGCTAAAAATTGATAATTATAAAATGGAATTAAATTTTACACAGAATCTGATTAAAACATTATGATGCCTATGTGATACTTACAAATCGACTAGAATTATTGTTTCTAACAGTTTTGGCATTTCCAAAGGCTTCCAAGAGTGGATTTGATTCTAAAATGACGTCTTTTATTTTCTACAATGTAAACATTGCTATGATACAATACAAATAAAAATTATGCATACATATCAATTTATTATTATACAGAATAATTTAAGAATTTGAAATTTTGAATTACAAAGCATAAAAGTAAATCAAAGGGATTGAATACCCTATTGTAAAGATTCAGAGAGATATGTGCATAATTTCAAATCATGTTTTTTAAACAAAACAAATAAAGAGCATCCACTGTCATGAATTGAAGATATGAATATGTCTTACTCTAAACACTGCAAAAGACCCAGAAATCTTAGACACATAAGATTAAGACTATCTTTGACAACACTTTTCAGAGAGAAAGGGAAATCTTAACCCTTGGGTGGATGATACACTAATCAGTAAGATCTCTCATTTGGAGTTCTGAGAGAGATATTCAAAGACAACTGAATCTTGATAATTTTTTTTCTATTGTTGAGATTCATGGTGCCTCACCATGTGCGTTGGATAAAAGTAACAGAAATGAATTTAACTACATAAATCAATTAATTTTCACAGATATATAATAAATACAACTATGATGTGGATAAGATCAGACAGATAAATATCATTGTATTTTTTAAGTATGTATTCTAATGCAGACTATAAGTGATCGTTTCATTTCTGGAAGACTTTAAAATACAAATTAAGTCTTTTCAACTCAAAACAGAATCATACCTAAGATCTAATAAGATTTATCCATTTTTAAAAGAAAGAGAAATAATGGTACATGTACATGCTAAATTTTGTCTATATTCCATTTGTTCATATATTTCTGTGAGCTTATGATAAAAACTGGCATATGTATGACAAATCATAATATAAATCATTTAAATATTATCCAATCAAATAATGTTAACAGTAAAACCAAGTCTTGTATTTGCCACTTTTTAAAAAAAAAACAGCCTTCAAAGACTACATAATTCAAATGTAAGAAAATCAATATAAATATACGATAAAGTTTAATAAATTTCATAAATTAATCATATAGAAGTAAGACAAAGTTTTACTATCAAGATATATAAGTTTAATATAAAGCTCACCATTGCCTACATTTAAATAAAACATTTATCTGATAAGTTAATGTTAGTTGCATACAACATGTCGTGTGAATTACATTCAATTTATCTGTTTAAAAATGTAATTATAGATTATTGTTGGTTTTTCAAACGAGAGGGTGTATCTCAGCTACAATCTCATCGAAAGGCGACAGCCCTGAGATGAGATGTGGCTGAGAAATTTCCTAGAGTTGGAAAGACCATTGATAATCTGTTTATCTCTATTTTGCCTATGACGTCGTTGATGTTTACATTGACAATGTCATGTGCTCCCAGAGTTTCTGATGATAATTTTCTATCTCAAGCAAGTAGCGTGATATGAAAAATTATCACAAAAAAGACCAAAGGAAAAATACGCAAAATAACGATAATAGAAGTATACTGTCATACAGGGCCTGTTGTTTTTTATTACATGATTTATAAATAATTTAGAATGTCCAATATTTATCTTCTGTCACTATATTCAGAATTTCTTGCTTATCCCATGGAAGTAATATTTAAAAGGAATAACAACGACTAATAAGCATGTATGAACAGCCTGCAGAGCTCTGTACTAAAGTCATATGATTTTATCCAATTATAGTCTCAGCGGCAAGACCCCTTTGGTTACTATCTGTGATACCACGGTTGTAAAATGGCATCTTGAATTTCTAATCAGTCACATGATTTTATCGAGTCCGGTAATTATAAAGCACCTGTGTGAAATCCAAGGATTATTAATAAGAAGGTGGCGCTGTATCATATAAAACCTCTACCTTCAGAAAGAAGTCGTATGATGTAAAAAACTTGAAAAACGGACGAGAATTGTTCAACCTACAACAGTTTAGCATGGAAAATAGTATTTAATTTAGCATATTTTTGCTTTTAACCGTTTGTTTTAAACTGTTCTAAAAGTATTTTCCGGTTAAAAGCGGATCCCGAGTACAACAGTTAAATGCCGATGAATCGATCAGGTTTCACATGATGTTTAAAAAAATAATGTAGACAAATCTAGACATAGATTTTTTTACTGTTGAAATGTGCAAAGTTTATCGAGAAGTATTCTAAATTTATGTATATGTCATAAATGTCATTGATTACAATATTGAAACTGGACAGCTAAAATAGGGATAATATGTTCGTAAACATATATTTCTTAAAGAAGTGTTTATTGTAGAATATAACAAACTACAGCAAAAATTAAAACAAACCGACAAAATGAGCTTGACGCTATCTGTCTTACGGCAAATACATTTTTACACGAATTAGTTTATGTATCAAGAACTATAAATTAAAGGATAGAACCGTTTAGAATTGTAAAATATTTTAATTGACTAATACACGAAAGACTTAGATTATTTGTATTTAATAAAAGGGGGTCCAAACGTATTTTTTGTACAATCATCTTCTTAACTTACGGAAATGGCTTTTTAACTGTCTGTAAATATTAAAATTGAAAATGACCCAGCCTTGTTCTCCAATTTCATATGTGATAGCTGTCGGTACTATTAAGGTCGAACTAACCAGAAATAGGAAAATTGGACTAAAATAAAAATTGAACGAATGACTCTATTCATCAGCGTACATCAACGGAATGTAACGAATGGACTAATCCGGTTACTTTGCACGTATATACGACAAAAACTTGTCTGTTCGTAGTTTTCTGTGAACTCAAAAATGACCGAAAAGTGTCAGTGATTTGATCGATCACATGCGAAGAATCAACTTCCATGCCAGATATTAAACCAATTAACGAGTTATCGAAAGATGGGCGGTAACGCATATGAAACCATTGAAGTGACGACATTGTTATTCCTTTTAAATATTACTTCTATGCTTATCCCAAACCATCTGATAAATATATAAATGCATTGTATACCAAAAGATAAAAATGCCAATTAATTATTTGCTTAGTGAAAATATTTTTTTTATAATATTACATGTATCTTAATTCTGTTCAGAATAAATCTCTTAAATTAGACTACTGAATATGACACTTATGTATAACGTCTACGCACTTATCAAATAATTATATATGTTTTTAATCTATCATAAAGCGATACAACTTGACTATCACAACTTGACTATCATCTCAATTGTTTCCTCAAGTTTGTTTTTAAGTGTCTGTACAAGTGTGTTTATCTAACTGCATTTTAAATACATGTTCATGTGACTCAAAATATAATTCATTCACTTACTTACTCCAAAATATAAAATCAAAACTTGCATGTTTTCTGGTTTATGGTACCGGTATTGCTGGAATTAAGACTTTTAATAACTAATTTCAGAACATTTTACAGCATGTTTTCTGGTTTATGGCATTGCTGTAGTTGACTCTTATTTACTAATTTCTGTATGGTTTATGGCATTACTTTCTTTTAGGTATTAAAAATGTTAAATGCATTACTATAGTCAAGACTTTTTATTTACTAATTTCAGAACATTTTACAACATGTTTTCTGTTTATTTCACCAACCTGTACTTTAGTTCCTCCACCTGAGACTTTTGTGATGAAACCCATGATAAACTTAGCAGCAACAGTCTTTCCTGCACCACTTTCTCCACTGTAACAAACAAATATAACTTACAGATTACAGAAATAAACCCATAATAAACTTGGCAGCAACTGTCTTTCCTGCACCACGCAGGCACTTTCACCACTGTAACAAACAAATATAAAGTATAAATATAGACATTATAAATGTTATTTTTGTGATAAAAAACTTATACATCCTTGATTTTCAAATTTTTGACTTTGAGCGTTCCTGGTGAAGGTAAATCCAGAAAAACGCTTCGGAAGGATAATATGTATGTAGTGTTATTTTCATATTATAAAAAATATTGAGGAGGGATATTTAAACAATATTATTTTTGGATAAATTAGTTTTGTTATTATAGACAGTTCTATTGGTTAAAACATTATCATGTAACATGGAATAATTCAGTTAATTATCATTTAAATGCAAGGATGGATGATTAACCCTAAAAATTTACACTCAGCGATGAATAACCGTATTATTCACCGGTGAATAACCTTTTCAGCCCTTTGGTTTTTTGCATGAGTCATCTCCCATAAAAATGACGTCACTGACACCTGTAAACAAAATGGACACAGCCAGGTAAGAAGTCCATCAAGTAATGAGGAAACAAGATCAAACAAGGCTTGGAAATTCATCTAGTGCCAAGGATATCTCTCGTAAACGGCCATTTTCAGGGCCATCAATATTTCACAGAAAGAGTCTACCTTTGTTGTACATACCAGAAATTCTTGGACACAAAATAATTTTCTAACGCAGTGGCGGATCCAGAACTTTTTATAAGGGGGGCCCACTGACTGCCATAAGAGGGGGCCCGCTACAGTCGTGCTCCGTGATTCCCTATATAATCAACCAAATTTTTCCCACATAAGGGCTCTTTATAATTTCGATATACGTTTTAGTATGTTATAAATCAAATATGAGAATTTGAGTCAAATCGGTGAACACGAATTTGACAGCTAATGCCCCTTTAATCCTTTACTACCGTAAGGCAATATTTTGTACTTGGTCTGTGTTTTGTGGTAATAAGCATTGTGTATGAGTTTCATAATATTCTGTTGAGGCAGACTAAAGTTAGAAAACAAAAACAATTTTGGGATGTACGTACGTACGTAGGTACAGACAAACATACAGATGGACAAGGGTAACACTTTATGCCCCCTCGGCTGTGGCGGGGGCATACAAATCTCTGTGAATACAAAATTGTAATACTTTTATGTAAGCCTTAAACTTAATATACACTAACATGTGATGCATATAAGCTGAGAATTAACTGGAAGCTTGCATGTGTTAGATATATAATACTTTTGTGTATCTGACTAACACTGAACACTGAACATATGATTATTGTAAATTCAGAAATTATTGTGTACATTTATCATTGCGATTTTTGAAGAATGGACAAAAATGCAAGATTTACTGCAATTTCAAGAAAATCTGCAAAAAAAAAATATGCCTCAGATATCAGAACGCAACTTCTTATTATTGTGATACTCAACCAGTCACATTATTCGCAATAATAATAAAATGCTTCGCTGGGGCGCAGCTTGATACGACCGCAGAGGTCGAACCCTGAACAGTTGGGGCAAGTATGGACACAACATTCAAGCTTGATACAGCTCTGAATTTGGATTGTTATTAAATATTTGACACAGCATAGGTTTCTGACACAGAAAGAATGTGGTCTAAGAACTTGAATTTTTTTAATTTACCTATTATGGTCTAATGTCCAAAATCAAAATACATGGTTAGATTCAGCATATCAAAGAACCCCATATATTCAATTTTTGTTAAAATCAAACAAAGTTTAATTTTGGACCCCAACTTGGACAAACTTGAAAACTGGGCCCATAATCAAAAATCTAAACACATGTTTAGATTCAGCATATCAAAGAACCCCAAGAATTCAATTTTTGCTAAAATCAAACTAAGTTTAATTTTGGACCCTTTGGACCTTAATGTAGACCAATTTAAAAAACGGGACTTAAAATTAAAAATCTAAATACACGGTTAGATTTGGAATATCAAAGAACCCCAATAATTCAATTTTTTATGAAATCAAACAAAGTTTAATTTTGGACCCTTTTGACCTCAATATGAACCAATTTGATAGCGGGGCCCACAAATAAAAAATCTAAATTCATGGTTAGATTCAGCATATCAAAGAACCCCATATATTCAATTTTTGTTGAAATCAAAAAAAGTTTAATTTTGGACCCCAACTTGGACCAACTTGAAAACTGGGCCCATAATCAAAAATCTAAACACATGTTTAGATTCAGCATATCAAAGAACCCCAAGAATTCAATTTTTGTTAAAATCAAACTAAGTTTAATTTTGGACCCTTTGGACCTCAATGAAGACCAATTTAAAAAACGTGACCCAAATTAAAAATCTAAAAACACGGTTAGATTTGGCATATCAAAGAACCCCAATAATTCAATTTTCGATGAAATCAAACAAAGTTTAATTTTGGACCCTTTTGACCTCAATATGAACCAATTTGATAGCGGGGCCTACAAATAAAAAATCTAAATACATGGTTAGATTCAGCATATAAAAGAACCTCATATATTCAATTTTTGTTGAAATCAAACAAAGTTTAATTTTGGACCCCAATTTGGACCAACTTGAAAACTGGGCCCATAATCAAAAATCTAAATACATGTTTAGATTCAGCATATCAAAGAACCCCATATATTCAATTTTTGTTGAAATCAAACAAAGTTTAAATACTGGACCCTATCTTGGACCAACTTGAAAACTGGGCCCATAATCAAAAATCTAAACACATGGTTAGATTCAGCAAATCAAAGAACCCCAAGAATTCAATTTTTGTTAAAATCAAACTAAGTTTAATTTTGGACCCTTTGGACCTCAATGTAGACCAATTTAAAAAACAGGACCCAAAATTAAAAACCTAAATACACGGTTAGATTTGGAATATCAAAGAACCCCAATAATTCAATTTTAGATGAAATCAAACAAAGTTTAATTTTGGACCCTTTTGACCTCAATATGAACCAATTAGATAACGGGGTCCACAAATAAAAAATCTAAATACATGGTTAGATTCAGCATATCAAAGAACCCCATATATTCAATTTTTGTTGAAATCAAACAAAGTTTAATTTTGGACCCCAATTTGGACCAACTTGAAAACTGGGCCAAAAATCAAAAATCTAAATACATGTTTAGATTCAGCATATCAAAGAACCTCATATATTCAATTTTTGCTAAAATCAAACAAAGTTTAATTTTGGACCCTTTGGACATTAATGTAGACCAATTTGAAAACTGGACCCAAAATTAAAAATCTAAATACACTGTTAGATTCGGCATAACAAATAAATAAATGTGATCAAAGATTTTACAAATCTAATGCGCCATACTGTGCAATTAAAGATTACTTCTTGAAATTTTTCAATATTTGAGATTTGAAAAAAAAAAATATTTGAAGAATAATTCTTTTTAATTTCTGAAATCTGAAATGAGAAAAAATTGGCCCCCCCACAATTTCTTTTTATCCCCCCCCCCCCCCCTTTTTTCCCCCAAAAAATTCTTTCCCTCAAGATATGGTCATAATCTCAATTCAAATTTCCAATGGAGTTGGCAACCATAATTACCCATTTAAATTTACCATAGTGCTAACTTAATCTATTTTATAATAGAATTAATAAAAATATAGTGTCAAATCTTTCATATGGATTTTTTTGTAAAAAAAAAAGATGAAAACATTTGCAGATATTTTTACTGGTCTTCCTTTATAAATATGCATTTCTTTAAACATAATTTAAAAGCAGTGTAAGGGAAGTAACCAAAACGTTGTATTTGGATTACCTCCCTTACACTGTTTTAGATTATCTTTATTGTTCATTAACCATTACTTTATACATAATTTAAAAGCAGTGTAAGGGAGATAATTTCAATGATGTATTTGATTTATCTCCCTTACACTGCTTTAAATTATGTTTTGTACTAAAGTATTTGTCCATTAACCAGGACAACCTTGTTTTTCCCCCTTTTTTGCCCCTAATTCCTAAAAGGTTTGAGCCATAACCCCCCAAAGCAAATCCTAACCATCCCTTTGTGGTATGGAAACTTGTAGTATAATTACAGAGAGATCCATACACCGTTCCACAGTTATTGTCTGGAAACTAGAAAATGCTCATTTTTGGCCCCTAATTCCTTAACTGTTGGTACCATAACCCCCAAAATCAATCCCAACCTTCCTTTTGTGGTATTTAACCTTATGGTCAAATTTCAAAAAGATCCATTCACTTAAACTAAAGTTAGAGTGCGAAAACCAACATGTATTCGGACGACGACGCCGGACGACGACGACGACGCCAACGTCATACCAATATACGACCACAAAATTTTTTTGCGGTCGTATAAAAACCTGGCAATAATTTCTGAATTTCAATACATGTGTTATATATGTAAAATTTCTGTGTACATAAAATCTGACTAACACTGAACATATTATTACATGTATTTCTGAGTACACAAAAGCTGATGAACACTGAACAATTATTTGTATGACACATGTAAAACTTCTGTATATACAAAATCTTACTATAGGATAGACATGAACCAACACATCTACTTATTTCATAAATGAAAAATCTTCACTTACATTGCAGCTAGATAACTGATTTCATCAACTTCTAATCAAAATAGACAATGAATATTATGGACTAAATTATTTTGTTTATGGTATCTTTTCAAACTTACCGGTAATTATATATTTTCCCTTTTAATGTAACACTGAAGAATAGACAATAATTATTTTAGAATTCATATATAAAAGTTGTTTTTATGGGCTAACAAGAGGTTAGTGATGGGAGCCATCACATAGGGTTCTGTAGTATGTAAGTAAGTCCTGACACTGACACCTTCTAGTAGTGGTGAATAATCATGCCAAGCTTCATGAACTCCCAAGATGGTTTAAAGTAAAAGAGCAGAAACATTTTTTGTACATATGTACAGGGGTGGCTAAGTTGAACTAAGTTTTTGACTATGTCTTCCAGTTTTTTTCCGTGTACACAACACATCCTCTGGTAATGGTGAATACCAACAAGCATGCTAAATTTTTTCACTAAACTCCTAGGAGTGCATAACCTATTTATGATGGACTGACAGATGGATAGACAAGTGTATTAATATACACCTTTCACTGATTAATCAACTGAGTCCTAAATTAAAGAATTGTAAACATTAACGATGTCACAGGCATAGCGATAAACAGATTATCAATGGTCTTTCAAATTGGAGGATGTTTCTCAGTTACATCTCATCTCAGGACTGTCACCCTTTGATGAGATTGTAGCCGAGAAACACCTTCTCGTTTGAAAAACCATTGATAATCTATAAGTATTGCATACATAGTACTATAACTTACCTGATGATAACATACGGATTTTTCATGTAGTACAAACTTACCTGATGATAACACCCTGGTTTTTAATGTAATACCATAGCTTACCTGATGATAACACACTGGTTTTCCTGAAGTATCATAGCTTACCTGATGATAACACACTGGTTTTTAATGTAATACCATAGCTAACCTGATGATAACACACTGGTTTTCCTGAAGTATCATAGCTTACCTGATGATAACACACTGGTTTTCCTGAAGTATCATAGCTTACCTGATGATAACACACTGGTTTTCCTGAAGTATCATAGCTTACCTGATGATAACACACTGGTTTTCCATGTCAATAAGCATGTTTCTGTACATGTTATCTGCCAAGGCATACACATGTGGTGGGTTTTCATATTGAGCCTATAAAAATCAATTTCAATAATTAAAAATAGTAAAATTATATTCTGTTACGTTACATTCAAGCAACAAGCTTACACATTGGAACAGTTAAGACAAACCTGATCATGATATTTGTAAAAACTTGGATGATTGTTTCAGACTAATTAGTAATTATTCAACCATATACATATCATACTTTGATTGGAATATGACCCCTGTTTTCTAATAGACTGAGATGGAAATTTAACATGCTAATCAGTCCATAAGCATCATGTCTAGATAAATTATAACTCGCAACTGAAAAATCTTTATTCTTACTTGTAAGTACCACATGCTTGGCAAAGAAGATGCAAATATCCTGTTAAAGTAGAGATTTTTTTTAAATATAGAACCAGCAGGGGACTGAGCCAATGATCTCTCATACTCAGGGTAAGCGCACTTCCACCAAATCATGGAGGTGGTTATTAATAAGTGTATTTCAAACTGCTGAAGCCTCAAGGGTTGTTTTCTTAAAAAATTTTGTTATTTGTTAAAAGCAATCTTCCTAGACTTTACGTTACAAAGTAAAAAACTTAAGTTACATTGTGTACTGCAGGAAATAAAATATTTTAACTGATTTTGTAGTTTAAGAGGTCGACAACATACTTTTGCTCTGTCGTTGATTATCTCTTAAGAGAAGATATATATGAACATGGATAAAATAAAAATACATGTATGTACCTATACATTGTTGTTGATTAAAATGTGAAAAAAATATGACTTCAGTTGGAGAGTCACTCTGTCTGGGATTCAAATTGAAATTTTAATTTACTAATAGTTAAATACTATATAAACTGGGAAATTTTGTACAGAATTTTAGTAGTTTTTACAAAAATAATACTGGTCAAATTATTGACAATTTGCATGTACATGATTTTGCCATGATGGAATGCGTTGTTAAATTAGTCATGGGTGAATGGTTTATATTTTAAATAGACCCTTGAATATGATAAATAACAAATACAAAGGCATCAAGATAATCATCCATTTAGACAAGTTAGACAACAAACTAAAAGAATATTTAAAAAAATCTTCAACATATATGATATCAATTTATATTGACACAAGATTAAAGTTTAGATCAATTGAAGTTAACAATTTATTAGTTGAAGTGATTTGTTTCAATAAATCATTATTTATATCATATGACATAATAGTTTAATCAGCCCTGTAAATGAATATAAGGTCAATTATTATATAATTGAAAAATTCATATATATGATAATGAACATGGATACTATTCAAATTCTTCTATGATATGAACTAGTTTTATTGTTTAATAATACAATGTCTATATTTATTCACAATGTCACAACTGTTTATGCATGGCTTCTGCAAATATGGGGGAAAAAATCCAAAATGAATAATTTTTAATATCTATTGAAAACGAGTTGGAAGATACCAAAGAGAAATTAAAAACTCAAAACTTTTTTAATGCTCAGGGACAGTCTTAAAAATGCAGATTTTTAATTGAGATGTTGAACAGCCATGAAAGCATCCCTTCTATTCCGCTATATATATATTAAGCATTTAAGTTCATGTGCATCCACTTATATTACTTTCTCCATATGTCTTATTTTGACTACATGTTCTAAGTTACTTACCGCTCCTTGGTAAAGCTCTACTTCTCTATCTGTAAATATGTTGATATGTTTGAATGGATTGACGGAGACTAATACTGGTCCTATATATGTCTGGTATTAGGTTAAGGTTTATACATATCTTGCTGCTATAGGATTAAGATTGTCCATAAAACATTCCTTAGGATCAAGATAATGTGATCATGAGGATAAATGATAAATGTAATATAAAAAGCCATGGAAGATACCAAGCTTACAATTTAAAATGCCAATTAAAGAACCTTAGTGAGCGCGCTCACATACCCCACGTCCCCACATTGTCATTGGAGAAATAAAATATGTGTAAGATAAAAAAAATTGTATAAGAAAAAAAAAAAAAAATCATAATTTCCTGTCAATATGCACATCTACATAGTATGTCCTTATTATCTAAAAAGGTTTCATGAAATTCTGTTGTGTGGTATCAGAGGAGTTGCGATGACAAACTGTTGCAGTAGTACATTAAAGCAAATAAGTTCAAAGGGGCGTAACTCCTTGAAAAAAAATTGAACCATAATTTCCTGTCGATATGCACATCTACATAGTATGTCCTAATTATCTAAAAAGGTTTCATGAAATTCTGTTGTGTGGTATCAGAGGAGTTGTGATGACAAACTGTTGCAGTAGTACATTGAAGCAAATAAGTTCAAAGGGGCGTAACTCCTAGAAAAAAAATTGAACCGTAATTTCCTGTCGATATGCACATCTACATAGTATGTCCTTATTATCTAAAAAGGTTTCATGAAATTCTGTTGTGTGGTATCAGAGAGGTTGCGATGACAAACTGTTGCAGTAGTACATCGAAGCAAATAAGTTCAAAGGGGCGTAACTCCTAGAAAAAAAATTGAACCGTAATTTCCTGTCGATATGCACATCTACATAGTATGTCCTTATTATCTAAAAAGGTTTCATGAAATTCTGTTGTGTGGTATCAGAGGAGTTGCGATGACAAACTGTTGCAGTAGTACATTAAAGTAAATAAGTTCAAAGGGGCGTAACTCCTAAAAAAAAAATTGAATCGCAATTTCCTGTCGATATGCACATCTACATAGTATGTCCTTATTATCTAAAAAGGTTTCATGAAATTCTGTTGTGTGGTATCAGAGGAGTTGCGATGACAAACTGTTGCAGTAGTACATTAAAGTAAATAAGTTCAAAGGGGCGTAACTCCTAAAAAAAAAATTGAATCACAATTTCCTGTCCATATGCACAACTACATAGTATGTCCTTATTATCTAAAAAGGTTTCGTGAAATTCTGTTGTGTGGTTTGAGAGGAGTTGCGATGACAAGAAACAGGACTGACGGACTGACGGACAGACGGACGGATGGACGGACGGGTCAAAAACATTATACCCTCTGCAACTCGTTGCGTGGGGTATAATAAGGTGTTTCATCTACATACAAAGACTCGTTAGGGAACGACATTTAACTTCAAGGGTGGGGGTTATGGTTTTTTCCTAAAAAAATATTCTGATCCCCAATTTGATGAAAAAAAATATTGTGGTCAAGCAGATGACAAAAAAAATATTCTGACTCAGACAAAAACCATACCCCCCTTGAAGTTAAATGGTTGCTCCCTAAGTGGCACTCAAATCAAAACAATAAGAATGCAAAATCAATTACGCAGTTGAAGAAGTATAAACTTAGCATTACTAATAATGCAAATTCATGTAGATGTTTGTTGTTTTTTTCATTGCAGATAACACAGAGACGAGGGGGTGGACAGGGGGGTACCCTTCTCCCGCCCCCTCCTCCCACTTCCTGCCCCCTATCTCCCACCTCCCACTTTTAGAATCTTTTTTTCTCTCCCATCTATTTTTTGTCTCCCACCTCCCGCCGTCAACTGAACAAAAAGTTAAGTCTGAATTGCTTTGAAATCTGTTAAAACTTAATTTTTTGCTCTCTTTCAAACCATAATAAACATTGATGGTGATCATGTCTGCTTTATTTAAAGCAGATGACCATCAAATTTAAGTATACTAGTACACTGGCCTAACAAAATACAGGTATTTGTTACAAGAAATTTGCTCCTATCCTTAAGATTGATCTATAACTGGTGACCACTATTGAAATGAAAATTCTTTTATTATGGCCTTTATAAGTGCCACCTCTTATGACAATTTATCTTTATCAAGTTGGTTAGGATTTGAACTGTTACGTATAGTTACACAGTACTGTTCAAATTTGACCTTCTGCAATTTCAATATTTTTAGGAAAATTTCAATTTTGTACTAAAAAGAATTTTATAATTATTATATCCCCTTTTGCAATTTCACTTTATTGTAAAGCTGTTATAAATAATTGAGTCTTGATGGATGAGATAAATGGCAAGTAATACTACATGTCCTGTCTACATTAAATTAATAATATGAGTATACAGATATGTATATCATTATATCCTGCACTGCTTTACCTTGACTTGACAAGGTTTTTAAGAACATACAGGTGCAGAGAATTGTTCATTTCCTTATATCTATATTTACCTTCATGAAATAATAAGTGTTTTGGATTATATACTAATGTGTTTACATGTACAATTACCTGAAAAATGTGCTAGGGGCAATCACTCTGATTATAACTATGTCAATAAAGGTGTCACCTTATTGGGAAATCGTAATAAATCTTTACCTTCATTTGTAAATAGTCTGTTAGTAAATAAATAGTTTCATGTAAATGTTCAAATGTTCAAATTCCTCAAGTGGATGCTAGATATTTAAAATATCAATTTGCAAAAGCCTGTATGATACTGAAAACTAATTCCTTTCATAGCTAACACTTCTTTATAACTAGACGCAACTTGACTTCTTATTTTTTTCTTTCTTTTTTTTAAATTTGAGACATACTTTTAATCTAATATATACTTTGAAAAATATAAACATTTTTAAACCCATTACATGTACAGTGTACTATGATATATGTATATACAATGCACTGATTGTGCATAGAAACTATTTAATGTTAAGCTTCAGAGGATATCATCACTGTTTAAATCAATATCCATATTTAGAAACTCAAAAATTTAAATGAACTATATGATTTTTGTAAACAGGAACTCATTTCTATAACCCAGTGTATTTCCTCATAAAACAAAGGCCTAAAAGATCTAGACAGATGCTTCTTTTCATAATTAACATCATTTCTTTTAAATTTGGACCTTTGTTCGCACATATTTTTTTATCCTTTATTTTAATATAATTTTTCAAGACTTTGTATCTGGATAAACTGTTTATTTTTCAACACATATAGCTATACGATCAAGTATGATGTAGTCATTGTGATTAATAAACAATACTTCTTTTGATCTATCTTTGTTTAAAATCAATACCCATAAATAGAAAAACAATTATGGGAAAATATGATTATTGAAAACAGGAATTTAAAACTAAAATCTCATTATTTCCTCATTTGTATAAAACTTCTGGCAACACCTTTTACGAGTTGTTTGTCAATGCAAATTTCAAATTGCATAATCATGCTATCTATTTAAGAAACCTATTGAAAGTAAATTGAAGCATATTTCAAGTTATTATTGTCAAGTACACAATGCACTTTAAAACTATGGAAAGAAAACATTTTACTTCCTTAAAGCTTAAACCTCATGAAACTAACGACAGTTATCACAAATTATTTTCCTTACAAAGAGAAATCCATTACATAGCCATCCATTCCTCTACAGGAAAAGGAGGGTAAGGGTATTTTGAACATAGTCCTTTTTAACATTTAGGAAGTCCCCCCCCCCCCCACCTCTATAAAAATCCTCGTCAATTAGGAATCAATTATTGAGTAAGTTAATAATTGAGTGTTACCTGATTTCAAACCAACTCTTATTTGGAAATGGGTTATTTTACTAGAATATGAGGGGTTGGTAGGTCATTTGTATCCCTCTACAAGTGAGATATTTCAAAGTTAATTTGGGTTTTCACTTGTATTACAGACATACAACATGAAAACAAAAAAAAACTTAAAGAAGCTACAAGAGAACAATGTGATTTTATCAAGACCTCAAGAAGACATGACAATAGATATAATGTCATAATCTAATCTAAGTTTATATTTATTCACTGCAGATAAAGGCACAAGAAAGGCTGACAACTTATTTCTTGTGATTTCAGCTTACAGGGGAATTCCAAATACACCATAGAATTGAAGTCTGAAATAGTACAATTTCAATATTTTACATGACATATAGTCACAGTTAAATTTATTTATTCTATTTTATTATAGACAGACTTTGCAGAGGCGGATCCAGCGATTTTTAAAAGGGGGTTCCAACCCAGGATAAAGGGCGGGTTCCAACCATATGTCCCCATTCAAAAGCATTGATCGTCAAAAAAGAGCCTGTGTCGTTCACCTTGGTCTATGTGCATATTAAACAAAGGACACAGATGGATTCATGACAAAATTGTGTTTTGGTGATGGTGATGTGTTTGTAGATCTTACTTTATTGAACATTCTTGATGCTTACAATTATCTCTATCTATAATGAACTTGGCCCAGTAGTTACAGTGGAAAATATTTTGTAAAAATTTACAAAAATTCACAAAATTTATGAAAATTGTAAAAAATTTAATATAAAGGGCAATAACTCCTTAAGGGGTCAATTGACAATTTTGGTCATGTTGACTTATTTGTAGATCTTACTTTGCTGTACATTATTGCTGTTTACAGTTTATCTCTATCTATAATAATATTCAAGATAATAACCAAAAGCTGCAAAATTTTCTTAAAATTACCAATTCAGGGGCAGCAACCCAACAACGTGTTGCCTGATTGGTCTGAAAATTTCAGGACAGATAGATCTTGACCTAATGAACAATTTTATCCCTGTCAGATTTACTCTAAATGCTTTGGTTTCAGAGATATGAGCCAAAAACTGCATTTTACCCTATGTACTATTTTTTAGCCATGTCGACCATCTTGGTTCGCGTGCGGGGTCATCGGACACATTTTTTAAACTAGATACCCTAATGATGATTGAGGACAAGTTTGGTTAAATTTGTCTTGGTAGTTTCAGAGAAGATTTTTGTAAAAGATTACAAAAATTTACGAAAAATTGTTAAAAATTGACTATAAAGGGCAATAACTCCTTAAGGGGTCAACTGACCATTTTGGTCAAGTTGACTTATTTGTAGATCTTACTTTGCTGAACATTATTGCCGTCTACAGTTTATCTCTATCTATAATAATATTCAAGATAATAACCAAAAACGGCAAAATTTTCTTAAAATTACCAATTCAGGGGCAGCAACCCAACAACGGGTTGTCAGATTCATCTGAAAATTTCATGGTAGATAGATCTTGACCTGATAAACAATTTTACCCCATGTCAGATTTGCTCTAAATGCTTTGGTTTCAGAGATATAAGCCAAAATCTACATTTTACCCCTATGTTCTATTTTTAGCCATGGCGGCCATCTTGGTTGGTTGGCCGGGTCACCGGACACATTTTTTAAACTAAATACCCCAATGATGATTGTGGCCAAGTTTGGTCAAATTTGGCCCAGTAGTTTCAGAGGAGAAGATTTTTGTAAAAGTTTACGGACAACGGATGCAGGACGACGGACGCCAAGTGATGAGAAAAGCTCACTTGGCCCTTTGGGCCAGGTGAGCTAAAAAGGGTGAGTTCTAACCCCCGAACCCCTTGGATCCGCCACTCTTTGGATCCATAGCCATACGAACAAATGTAAAGACACCAATGTTTATGAAATTTCCAACAAAGGGATCTATGATACACACATTTAAAGGCAGCAAAAGTGAACTTGAAATTTCCAACACCTAGTCTAGACAACATTTCAAAAATATGATGACAATCCCAAGTATACTGCTGTTTACCTGTGACTATTTTTAGATTTATCTATATATTAAACTGAAGTGATTTTTTTCAATAATCTTGCAGAAAAGATTCAATTTAACACATTTATAAACCAAATATATCAATAAGTATCATATACTGGTAATGGTTTGGATCCATAGTTAGGAAAATCATTGGTAATGAATACTGTAACATGGTCAAAATTTAAGGTCATGAGAATTAATGTACCATTAATCACACTCATTTCCTCATTATAAGGTCTATGCAAAATTATTTTTTGTAATTTTTTTCACAAGGAAACTATTTATTTTATTCCTCAACATTGTACATTTTACAAGCTAATCTTAAGAAAAACACAATTTCCACCATGAACAGTTGTAAAATGCTAAAGACATAAATAATTTCAATATTCTAGATCTTATTTTGGTCCACTAAATTTTTTTTTAGTAAATTATTGTTTGGGCCTGTCATCTTCTTCATAACAATATATACTACTATCAGATGAAAATAAGATTGAAAAACATGATATTTTTAATGGGCTACAAGTGTTTTTACTAAAAATGATAGATAATTGAATTTAAATACAGACATCCTGTTATGTGAATCATCATCTATCTATCATAGGTTACAGGACTTAACACATTGTTGACTTACAAGTCTCTTGTAAGGGTATTACTAAACAAGAGACAAATAAGTAATAAAAACATGTAAATATAACCTATAAAAAGTATTTATGTTTCTATGGAGAATTTATGTGCATGTATGTCTATCAATAAATCTAATTTTAGTGTATCATATTTTAAATTTATTCATATACTGATAAACCTTAATAGTATGTGTATTTACACGAAACAAAATGTAGCTTCACTATGTAAAATGTCACCCATCCAACATGTGACAACAACTTGACAATAGAAGTTGCAAGCAAAAAATATAACTACATATATAGCTATAAAAAGTGTTGAAGGGAATTAACTCTTGCATTTTCTGCTTATTTAAGATGTGCTATTTTACCTTTCAAACTGGTACAATTGACTATTTCTTTTTTGTTTTTTTGATTTAAGAAATAATTCTTTCATGCCATGCTCTATGCTCATTTGAACATGTGTAGGTATTATATTTGTCAATATCTTTATATCGAGCGTAAGCAAGGTGTAAAATGTTGATAAATATAATGCCTACCTATGTTAAAATGATCATAGAGCATGGCATGATAGAATTATTTCGTTTCTAAAAGGAAACTTTAGGACTTTTGTACTTCGAAGCGGGCCTATAATACACGTTTGAAAGGCAGTCATTATGATTTTATGCAGCCAAAATGATATAGAAAAATCAACCGTTTCATGATAAATAAACTGCTTCGCTGAGCGCAGCTGGATACGCCCGCAAAGGTCCAACCCTGAACAGTTGGGACAAAAATGGACACAATATTCAAGCTTGATACAGGTCTGAATTTGGATTGTATTAAATATTTATCATATTATAGGTTTCTGAATAAATGTAGTCAAAGAACTTGAAATTGGTTATATGAATCAATTAAAGATTTTTTGCTGTTGTGCAATACACTGTGCTGTTGCGCAATACTTAGTAAATCTGTTGTCAGACTATAAACAATTAAAGTTCAATTAATTCTCAATGTCATATTAAAAATTTATGAAAATGTAAAGGGAGCTTACATCAATAGATATAAATAATTCACTAAAGTTTCATGAGAATTTCTGACAGCATTTTTGAGTTATTGTCCAAAAACTTGAAAATCCCCCCTTTTTTAACGAATAAAACCCCATAACTCAGAAATGTAAAATGTAAAATTTATAAAATTCTAAACGGAGCTTACATCAATAGATATAAACAATTCACCAAAGTTTCATAAGAACTGCTGAAAGCATTTTTGATTTTTTGTCTGAAAACTGAAAAATCCCCCTTTTTCTTATGAATAAAACCCTGTAACTCGGAAATGTAAAATCTAAAATATATAAAAATCAAAAGGGAGCTCTAGTCAATAGATATAAACAATTCACCACAATTTCTTGCAAGTTGGTGATAGCATTCTCGAGTTATTGTCCGAAAACTGGAAAATCCCCCTTTTTTTTAATGAATAAAACCCCATAACTCGGAAACGTAAAATCTAAAATTTATAAAAAACGAAAGGGAGCTCACGTCAATAGATATAAACAATTCACTAAAGTTTCATGCAAATTGGTTAAAGCGTTTTTGAGTTATTGTCCGACATGTTGACGACGGACGGACGGACAGACGGACAACGGTATACCATAATACGTCCCGTAAACGGGCGTATAAAAATGAACAGATACATGTAAACTTACTTTTAGAATGATTTTTAGTTTCCTAGCGAGATACACCAACACAAATGTCCATTTTTGTCGTCCAGCGTTGTTCAAAATACAACTAACGTTATAATTTCAATTGTGACATCTATCATGCCCAGCCCATATATTACAAAAAAAAAATGTAGAATTGTTTCCAAAGCGAAAAAAGAACTTCATATTAGAATCCCATACAACTTTGCAACAATTATTTTCTTATTCAAAATAATTAAAGGGTCATCACACTTCATTTAACTATATATATTCTTATCAATTTTTTGGAATTGAAAAATATAAAATTTACAGCATTACACCTTATTCTTTTAAGACATTTTGGTGTCCACCAAAAACATATAAGATACAAATTCCATGACCCTATGATTATTTACATCACTAAATTGGAAATTAATCTTTCCACAACTAATTATTTCTTGAATGTGGCATTATCAGCATTCTTTTGTTTCTATTGTTCAAAACTGAAAAGGATACGTAGATGACATCTTCCATAAACCTCTTTTTCAAATTTTCAACTATGGCCGGTTCTGATATCTTCTGCAGCAGGACCATGTCATCGACCCCACTGGTCTTGACATTGTGACTCTGCCAATGGTATGGCTGAAAAAAACATTCATAAACTGATGGAATAGCAGTATAAATGAGTTTGAATTAGGAATCTAAGAACTTATAATGTAGATGTAGATGTGAACATGATTTGATCAAAATTGTAAATATATAAAATTCAAAGCCAATGGTTATTTATCTTTGATATTTATTCATTTTCAGGAACATTCCTTAGCATAAGCCATAGTTGAGGCAGGGTGTTTTGAAGCAAATTAATTTTCTAAGCCAAGATGCCACTTAAAAAATTCAAAGTACAAAAATGTATATACTATTTTAATATTCATAAGTTAAAATTTGTTGAGTCTTGCCAGATGAAGAGTATGCACAGGAATCATTTACATAAGCAGAAAAATTGTGAAAATCACTGATGAAAATCAAATCTATTTATTTTCTAAGATGACATTAATAATGACACTATGCATATGTAGGAAAGGCTGGTTAAAAAGTGTTCTTATGTGACCTTCACCTAAAATAAAAATTTACTTGCACAAATATGCACAACATGTTTGATTTAGAATATTGTATAATTTATTCCTTCTGGAAATACATTTTTAAAAGACTGATTATGTAAGATCATGAGAATGTGATTCATGCAATAATCTGGAAGTGCATGCTGTAGCATTGATTATGAATGTTTAAGGACAGACGGGATAAATTTAAAGACAGGAGTGAAAAAAATCCTCATTTGACTAAATTTAATCAAATTTTTTGTAACTAAAATTTCCCTAATGATGTTTGTATCTAAGTTCATTAAATTCAAAACTAAAAATGAATACCCCATTATTTATTACATCACAATGTAATTAGTTGCATGTAAGATGTACAGATGTGCCAAATTAATTGTTTTTTGTGAAAATGCCTCCATTTTGTTTTTCTTTAATTCAAAAGATTTTTACAACAATCAAATATAAAATGAATAATCAAATGGACAGCTATTTAATTTACCAGCTTTTATCATTGACCACACAGTTTAATATGATAACACCTATACGATGAATGTTTTATGGGTCTTGCACGCCATTGCATCACCACTCACAAATACTAGTCAAAACTAAACACTTTTTGCCATTTACTATTTATGTCAAAGTAGTTTCCAATTTACGAAGAAACATTCCTAAAAATTAACCTTATATTTATGTTAATATGTTAACTTTGTGTTTATATGATCTCACATTTAATTGAATGGACAAACTAAGAAATTCATCATGAAGACTATATCCCCCTCCTAGAAAAGAATGGAACAATAAAAATGAAATGGAAAACAGTAAGTAATCCATTCATTTAATTCAATTGACATTGTTACCAGTAGATGTACATATCATTTGGAAGACCTTATTTGAAACAGAAAAGTTTACCAGTACATATCATTCGGAAGATCTTATTTGAAACAGAAAAGTTTACCAGTACATATCATTTGGAAGATCTTATTTGAAACAGAAAAGTTTACCAGTACATATCATTTGGAAGATCTTATTTGAAACAGTCTAGTGAGATAAAAATACTGCAATGCATTCAACAGAAAGTCAAGTATTGTCATCTTATTGTTTAATACACATTTATATATTAAAAGTTTTTAACATTGAGATATTGTATGAAAATCCAACTTTTTTTAAAAGCACACCATTTTTTCTTCAATAAAATTATTTCATTTACTAATTAGAAAAGATAAATATAAATATTTTCAGAAAATTTCAAAACTGAGAAAAAGGAAGTTATTTGTATACTATTTGAACTTTCTTGTTAAAATTTCCTTTTCAAATTCACAAATGTAAACACTATCTATTTACTTATTAGATAAATACCAGATTTGTACCCAAGATAACAAAAACTTGACTCTGCTTCTTATAGATGTGAATTCATTCTTACCTTTGACTAATAAAAATAAAAGTGAAATGTTACACAATATTTCTCATTAATAAATATTTAAGATGTTGTTTTCTTTTGTGTTGTTGGATTGTTGACATACCCAACATCACCAATAGACTTTTTTCATATTATCGACTTTTGACTCCAGATTATGTAATTTTTCGACAGGTTACCTACTCCATGGTAGGAAATCCTGGTACTTGGACAAAAGTAAGAGCAGCCCAAAAAGTAAAATTAAACATATAATCAGTGCAGTTTGGGGGAAAAGTTTACTGTTACCGATAATTTTGTCCTGCATAGAAAACATAAAACAATTAATTTCCCACCAAAATTGTAATGATTGTAAGCATGATTTCACTTCTTCATGTTGCTCCTACTTGACCGAGTACCAGGATGTCCTACTACAGAAAAGGTAACCTGTCGAAAAAATATAAACTCTGGAGACAAAAGTTGGTAATATGAAAATAATCTATTGAAATACACCTGTATGTATTGTCTATTTGTCAAACTGGACAAAATTTATAACACAGAAAACATTTTAATGCATTGAATACTATTATTAAATAATATGAGCAAATAAGCCCTAATACGGATAAATCAGCATGTGCAATACTAAAAACGTTCCACTGTCGATATAAATCAAGATTTAATATTGCTCTTTGAACAAGGCCAATACGGAAAAAAACAGGGCCAATACAGAAAAAAGCGGGTCTCGAGGCCAATACGGCAAACCTTGAATCTATACCAATACAGAAACAGCCAGTTAATAACACTATAATAATAAATTCTTATGATTTTTTTTATACTGGATATTTTGTATGTCATATCTTAATGTTGTTAGTTATTTTGGAAACTAGGTTGATGATTGTTTCTTATTGTGTGTATGCTCTATATAGTATATATACCATCATTTAAACTTGTGTAACAACACTTGTCACATCATTCATAAATATGAGTATGAGTGCTAAAAATTATCCATTTTCATATCATTAATTATTGTCATGGTTACTACTTTTAGTATTTTGTGCTTAAAACTGATAAAATCGTCAAGTCATAATTCATTTATTTATATTTTACCACCTGATATAAATTTTTTTTAAACCACAATACTGGTGTAGTATTATACTGGAACAAAATTTTATTCCAGTATTGTACAGTATTTGTATACCAGGAATGGGTAATAATATAACCTTTTTGTGCGAGTGGTCTCAGTCTGTTAATAGGTTGTCTAATAAACTTATCACGATTTATAAATTACATTTAACAAAAAGTATGAATATAAACATGATCATGACTTTGTCAACTTCTTCAATAATTGTTTCATGTATTAGATTAAAAATCCCGGAAATGAGATTTTTGTGAAAACAAACAAGTAAATTCAACGTTATTTTCCTTTATCAGGTCCTTACCATTTTTAAATCTGTTATCAACCGCAGAAAACGTAAAAGGCAACTCTATCGTGTAAGGTCACATTATTTTTTTTCGGGATAAACTGGTCTGAAAAGACTTTAAATATAAATGTTTGCTCTCTCAGTCTTTTACTTTTCGTTAGCCGGAAGTTTATGACAACAGGTGCTTGCGCCTGCTCTCTAAGTAACTCGACTGGATTATTTGAGTTTCCACTACTTCTCTTGCTCTTAATTAAACAGTTCAATCAGAGACATATATGTGTATATATGTCTCTGGTTCAATCAAAGAAAAGGTTCTATAGTGGGTAATATAAGAGTGAATATTGAATGATATCACTTTTATAATGTTTAGGGGTTTTATTTTTTAATAAACGTACAATTCTATATTATAGTTCTATTTGGGATAGATAGCAACTAAAGAAGGTCTGGATGCCCCCTTGATCCGTCTAAATTCTGTAGGACATTTTTCTCTATTCTTTATTTTTTTTTGATCATCAGTCTGTATTCTTTATATTTTAGAACCCCATAATTCTCTATAAATTTTTTTTGTCTTTTTTGTCTATTTTTTGTTTGTTTAATTTGTATGCCCTATATCCGGCGTCAATCATCTTCAGCCCGGGGGCGTAGCTACCCGGAGGCACGATAGCACGTGCATCAACGTCGTTTTCACCAAAAAAAAAAAGGAAAGAAAAAAAAAACAGAGAGAGAGAGAGAGACGGACAAAGTTAACATATGAATGTTGCAAAATACTAGTTTCCTTTAAGCCGTAATTTATAATTTTACGAACAAAAGTATTTTTAAGCAAATAAGGGTAGATAGATCTAAGTCTAAGAACAAAAAGAACGAACATAGATTTTTATAGTTCGTTCTTATGTTGTACTGTTACACCACTGTCCCAGGTTAGGGGGAGGGTTGGGATCCCGCTAACATGTTTAACCCCGCCACATTCTGTATGTATGTGCCTGTCCCAAGTCAGGAGCCTGTAAATCAGTGGTTGTCGTTTGTTTAGGTGTTACATATTTGTTTTTCGTTCATTTTTTGTACATAAATTAGGCCGTTAGTTTTCTCGTTTGAATTGTTTTACATTGTCATTTCGGGGCCTTTTATAGCTGACTGTGCGGTATGGGCTTTGCTCATTGTTGAAGGCCGTTCGGTGATATATAGTTGTTAAGTTTTGTGTCATTTGGTCTCTTGTGGAGAGTTGTCTCATTGGCAATCATACCACATCTTCTTTTTTATATAGAGTAAAGCATCCAGAGGGAAACGAACTTAGGGACCGACAATGGAACTTGAAGGGGCCAAATGTTTTTTTTTCTCAGGCACAATTTTTCTAATTTCATAATTTAACATTGTTTATTTGGTGAAAAAAGCATCTGATTATTTATTTTGTTAAACCCATCGAAGCCAAATTATTTTTATCCTCAAACTTTAGGATCAATTAAAAAAAAAAAAACCATAGCGTCCCCTTCATCAATCACTTAACAATCCGACAAGAACGATGACTGTCCATCGGTGTGTTTGTAAAATCGCGACTTAAAGTTAAGGTCGATGCAAAGTAAGGGGTGGGAAGCACCCCATTTTTACCTGGAAATTTTTTATAGTACTTGCAGTTAAAATGAAAAAAAAATGCAGTCTTATTGTGAAAGAAAAACATCCAAACACTCACCCTTTAGAATTTCTAGGTCAATGAGTTAGTAAAGGAAATTATAAAGAAATTGAACAATATATATACACAATGTATTTTCTACGTTAATAGATTAGTTGTGCAATCTGTGGCCACCACCTGTAAAAACGACTGGTTTGGTTCCCACATCATGAATGCACTTACTGTGAATGACATGCGTTTTTTTCTTTTTATCCTCCCGTTCTTTGCCCAACGGAGTACGGGGTATACTGGTTACTGTGTATCTCTGTCAGTGCGTCCGTCCGTTACAACATTTTTCTCAGCAGCAACTATTCATCACAGCAAAATACTCCTCATTTTCCTACTTCCTTTTACCCGACATCTTTTTAATTTCGTACATATGGTCATACATGGAAGTTTTCGTGGCATTTTTCTCAGGAACTATTTCTGGCAGAAATCTAATATTTAGTAACAAGCTTCATGAATTTTACCTGTCAGTTCCCTCCCTACCACTTTGTAATGTAGGGTTTCCTAGTCGTAACTAGTAAGCAATAGCTCACAGTTGTCGATTTTGTATTTAGTAAAAAAAGACTCAGCTCATTGGTTGACAGGCTTAAGAGTTATGCCTCATACGATGAAAATAAAATCATCTCCTTCAGAATTCCCTTGGTATTCAAAACTGGATAAAAAAGCCCCCTCCCCCCCAAAAAAAACAAAAACAAAAAATATAACAAAAACATGTTGAAGTATTTTGTATGAAGACGCTGAAGCTCCTCATAGGTCATTTTTGCAGTATTTTGTTTGCAGTATTAAAAATATCATACCTTCATGGACATATGTATTTTTCCTTTTGGACATTTTTATTTGTCTATCCTTATGTCTGTAGACATGAAACTTACATAAATATATGAATTATAGTTTTCCGATTTGTATATACATAAATTATACTAAGTGATGTTGAAGAGACACATTTTTATGCCCCGCCGCTAGACGAATTGGGCATTAGGTGTTACCCTTGACTGTTCTTCCGTCCGTCCTTCCGTCCGTCCATTTTTTTTCATTTCTGTACTCTAACTAAAGTTTGCCTCTTCCAAATTTTATGAAACTCATATACACTCACACAACAATGTTTAGTCTTCATTCGACTCGAAGTTAAACAAATAGTTGACCAAAAAACCATAACAAAAATGTACAAGTTTTATTACGGTTGTGATTGTTTTGAAACGCTATATATGCGGAGCTTACGGAGGGCTTCGCCCCCCTCCCAGGCCCCCCTACCAGGGCTTTGCCAGACCCCTTGCCCTTCAGTTTGTGATTCCACTTCATTAAGAAAGTAGCTACGCCCCTGATCTTCAACAATAATTATAGTTACTAGTATAAAGGTAGTGGCTATTTCGCCGGCGCCAGCAAAATAGAAAATATGCTTATTTTGCCGGCTCTTGTTAAGCGGAAGCCAATTTTGACAGTAAAAACGATTTTGTTTACAGATATGCAATCCAAAGAACTGACTATTATTTCAAAAGCAAATTTCATTTAAAACATTTTTGATTTTGAAGCTATATGTGGCTGATTTTGTTAGATTGTATCATGAATGTTTTATCAAATTTATATGCAATGAGATTTTTAACTTTTATTTTTTTACAACATTACAGACTGTGACTTCTCATGCATACATGAAGCATTACAGACTGTGACTGATTTTAGAAGTATCCTTGTTTTACCGGTTTCCGTGATATTAAGAACGCATTGTGGCGTCAAAATTTCCATTGTAAAAGCAAGCATAGTACGAATTCATATGACGTACAAAAACATATGATCTAACCATAATATCAACTACATGTTTTGTTATGATTTCATTGCTACAGCCTACGAGTGGGTGCTCTATATATTTTTTTTACAATATTTTTTTTACAAATTCTTTTTTCACTTGGACTCATAAATTATCAGATTATATGTAACTCAAATATTGTTACTGTTTTTTTTTCTCTCAACTTAATGAGTAATACTTTGATTCTGTTATGTTGACAATACACATTTTCAAAGGTAAATATTAAAATTCACTCGTTACAAAGAACCGGCAAAATAAAAAAATCACTATATTGCCGGCGCCGGTAAAATAGCCATTGCTATAGAAATATGCTATTTTTCCGACTTTAATTGAGATATTTTAATCAGAGCCGGAAAAATAGCATATTTTTTATTTTGCCGGCGCCGGAAATATAGCCACTGTCTAGTATAAAACCTGCCAAAGTCATGATTTTTTTTTAACTATATTTTAACATTTTTAAGAATACAACATAATTGGAAGGCCGGAATGCTTTTATGGGCAATCCAGATAAGTTTCAAAACTTGTTATAAGATTTTATGAATTAAGTATAAACCCGGGTGATGTCCCATGCTTCTATTGTTTCATACTAGCTTGCATATGTAATGTTTGATGTTGATATTTGATCAAATATATCTATCTATCTATCTATCTTTCTATCTGTGAAACAAACAACTAACTTTAATAACTATCAACAAAATCACGTTTGCGTCCGTCTGGAAGCTTCCTGTCCATTTTGGAGATTTCAGTCCACTTTAGTCAAGCATAATACACTTGAGGGATTTCAATGGATCGACGTACTCTACTCAAGAGCTTTCAATGAAAGGTCGTATTCTAGATTTACTGATTATAGAGTTACACTATTGTTGTTTAGTTATGTTAATCAATTGAACTTTATAACCGGTGTTCCATAGCAAAATTTCCTGGTCTTGCTATTAATATTCCATCCAAAGCTGGATCTAAATAAATCAAAATCTTAACGCCAAACCTTTATTCTAAGCATGGAAGTATTATATTGTCAATAATTATCATAAATTTTGTTTGATAAATCAACATTTTCCCGATTTGTTTTTATATACACTAACAGAATCCACATCGGAAGCAAATTACAGACAATCGTTATCAGTAGCACAATCGCAATTATAGCAATTGGTAAATAAAATTGAGAATGGAAATGGGGAATATGTCAAAGAGACAACAACCCGACCAAAGAGCACACAATAGACGAAGGCCACCAATTGGTCTTCAACGCAGCGAGAAAATCCCGCACCAGGAGGTGGTCCTCAGCTGGCCCCTAAATAAAATTGTGTACTAGTTCAGTGAAAATGGACGTCACACTAAACTCCAAAACATATAAATGAACTAAAATTAAAAAACACACAAGACTAACAAAGGCCAGAGGCTCCTGACTTGGGACAGGCGCAAAAATGCGGCGGGGTTAAAGGTTAGATACAATGTACTTTATATTAAAAAAATATGCATGATAATAATATATTAAAAGAAATATATGTACATAAAACTAGAGGCTCTCAAAAGTCGCTCACCTGGATCGACTGTTGTTTTGGAAATCATGTAAAATAAGGTTAAAATCATGAGTTATAGTATTAGATGCCGCCTAATAATGATAGAGGCCAAGTTACTGAAGACCCCTTATCATTATTTAAATTAGTTTTCAAGTTGTGACTATTTGAATTTTTTTTTTTACAATTTTCCCTTAGACTTCTGTAGTAAACCCATATGTTCTATTTTTAGCCATGGCGGCCATGTTGGTTGGATGACAGGGTCGTCGGATACATTTTTCAAACAAGATATCCTATTGAAAATTATGGCTAAGTTTTAAATTCTATGTGGCCCAGTAGATTAAGTGGAGAAGATTTTTGTAAAAGATTACAAAAATTTACGAAAAATTTACTATAAAGGGCATACATTCCTTAAGGGGTCAATTGACAATTTTGGTCATGTTTGACTTATTTGTAGATCGTACTTTGCTGAACATTATTGCTGTTTACAGTTTATCTCTATCTATAATAATATTTAAGATAAAAACCAAAAACTGCAAAATTTCCTTAGAATTACCAATTCAGGGGCAGCAACCCAACAACGGGTTGTCTGATGCCTCTGAAAAGTTCAGGGAAGATAGATCTTGACCTGATGAACATTTTTATCCCATGTCAGATTTGTTCTAAATGCTTTAGTTTTAGAGATATAAGCCAAACTGCATTTTACCCACCATGTTCTATTTTTAGCCATGGCGGCCATCTTGGTGGATGAGCAGGGTCATCGGATATATTTTTTAAACTAAATACCCTAAGGATGATTTAGGTCAAGTTTGGTTTAATTTTGCTCAGTAGTTTCAGAGGAGAAGATTTTTGTAAAAGATAACAAACATTTACGAAAAAATGTGAAAAATTTACTTTAAAGGGCAATAACTCCTTATGGGGTCAGTTGACAATTTTGGTCTTGTTTTGACTTATTTGTAAATCGTACTTTGCTGAACATTATTGCTGGTTACAGTTTATCTCTATCTATAATTATATTTAAGATAAAAACCAAAAACTGCAAAATTTCCTTAAAATTACCAATTCAGGGGCAGCAACCCAACAACGGGTTGTCTGATGCCTCTGAAAAGTTCAGGGAAGATAGATCTTGACCTGATGAACATTTTTATCTCATGTCAGATTTGTTCTGAATGCTTTAGTTTCAGAGATATAAGCCAAACTGCATTTTACCCACCATGTTCTATTTTTAGCCATGGCGGCCATCTTGGTGGATGAGCAGGGTCATCGGATACATTTTTTAAACTAGATACCATTAAGATGATTTAGGCCAAGTTTGGTTTAATTTTGCCCAGTAGTTTCAGAGGAAAAGATTTTTGTAAAAGATTACAAACATTTACGAAAAAATGTGAAAAATTTACTTTAAAGGGCAATGACTCCTTATGGGGTCAATTGACAATTTTTGGTCATGTTTTGACTTATTTGAAGATCTTACTTTGCTGAACAATTTTGCTGTTTACAGTTTATCTCTATCTATTATAATATTCAAGATAATAACCAAAAACTGTAAAATGTCCTTAAAATTATCAATTCAGGGGCAGCAACCCAACAACGGGTTGTCTGGTGCGTCTGAAAAGTTCAAGGCAGATAGATCTTTACCTGATGAACATTTTTACCCATATCAGATTTGCTCTAGATGCTTTAGTTTCAGAGATATAAGCCAAAAACTGCATTTTTCCCCCATGTTCTATTTTTACCCATGGCGGCCATCTTGGTTGATGGCCGGGGTCATCGGATACATTTTTGAAACAAGATACCCTTAGGATGATTTAGGCCAAGTTTGGTTGTATTTGGCCTAGCAGTTTTAGAGGAGAAGATTTTTGTGAAAGTTAACGGACGACGACGGACGACGGACGCCAAGTGATGAGAAAAGCTCACTCGGCCCATTTGGGCCAGGTGAGCTAAAAAGATACCAAGAGGACAATCAAAATTCATTAATCCAGAAGAGAAACAGTAAAAAACAACGATGAAAATACGAACATCAGTCTTCAAAACACAACACAAAAAACTAAAGACTGAGCAACATGAACCCACCAAAATTCTGAGGTTGATCTCAGGTGCCTCGGAAGGATAAGCATATCCTGCGCCACATGTGGCACCCGTCGGTTTGCTCATGGAAAGTACAGATTCGGGGCAATTACATTTGTCTAGCGTTTTTGCTATCTTCATCCACATCAGTTTGAGGTAATGCTCTTCCGGCTCTTGAAGCACACTTGTATTCCGCCTCTTGTTGTTCTTATTGTAGTTCTGCCTACACCAAGTAGCATATGACCTCGCTTCCGACTCTTGTAGCTAACTACACCGAGTTTAGCCTAAGCTGCAATCAGGTAGCTACAACAATTTTTTTTCTAATAGGTTTATTAGCTGCTACACCGAGCTTAATTATGTTAGTAATTTAGTAAATGCCGAGTCTGCCCAAAACCCAAATGCAAGTATAATTTGAGTTAAGCCTTTATTAAGAAGTCGTATGTAGATAGATTGTAAATATATGATAGTATATTTTTGTGAGATTGAAAATGTAAATTATCTTGATTTGTGATTTTAGTAATCGAATTTATAAACTACTTGTGTTTTGTCTAATTCTTACATCAAGGAGTGAGCAATTACTTTTTATAAATTTGTAAATCAGAAAGTAGGTCGCTATCACCTCTCTTATTACCATACGAGTAATAAGATCCATCATCGTCAAATACATACATGTACATGTAATAAGTAGCAGTACTTCATTGCAATATGGGGACATGTCAATGAGTTAACAGCAGAGTCAAACAGTAACCTGTAGTTTGACGACAATGATATCTTAATATTATCACTAAAGCATGCTTGTTTATCACATGTTGTTAAATTGAGTCCGATATTGAGCGGTAACTTTGCGAAGCCATATTGACGGGCATAGTTTTTTTGGGGTCAAACTCACATACAATACAACTAACAAGGATTCTATGTCACGATTTAGGTATGCAACATAATGCTTCATATTTGAGTTCAATACATCTATGTCCTGCTTGTGACCTCAATTATTATAATAGAATGAGGAAACTTGATTTTCTTTTCAATTCGGGTATTTACAACATAAATGGTATTTTATTAAAAATCTGTAGTACATAGTGGTTAACAAGTCTGTTCTCTTCAACTGTGCATTCGCCACGACGGGTTTCGTATGATTTGTTTTTGGTTTTTTTTTCTCGAGAATTTGGTGTTAACATCTTTGCAAGCAATCCGACCTTCTCCTCTGGAGAGGAGGGGGTCAGATGATAATCCTTGGCTAGCGAAGATGAGTGTTAATGACAGGGACAGATCTTTAATTATTTCTGTTAAATTCATTGACAACTTGGGGTGATTTAGAGCTGGCCAAATTGTAAAGACACAAGTCCTGTCTATTGTTGACGACTACATGTTGTCCTCTAGAAGCCTCGTTGGCATATACACCACATCTCTATCGGTAGTATTAATCACTAATTTACCAAATAATAGTATTATGCATTTTGGTAGATGGCTTACCATTATCTGAAAGTGTGCATTGCTAGTCCAAATTTATAATTTGTAGTGGGAACGAATACCTGTTTAACTGACATGTCATCATGAAATATATATATATTTTTTTGTTGGTGTTCATGTTCTTATTGATGAATTAATTAATTAATGTCTCTTCAGTGATGCTCGAGGCCAAAGTCGTTTGTGAAAATCAAGGTCGTGATTTAGAATTTTGAAGCATGGATTAGAGACGTCGCAAGATACTGGTTTCAGTTACATCAATAACAGATTTTCTGCAGAACATATATTTAACGTTTCTTTCTGAAAAAAAAAGAAATTGTATATTTTGAAGTTTAATGTGTTATTAACACGCTTTGGTTATGATCTACATGTAATCATTTAGACTTTGTAAAATTTCTAAACGTATCGACTCATGTAACACAATGTCATTATTTGTGTCGATTTCGGAACAGATAAAAGCAACCGATGCCGCAGGTTTAATGGCCGTTTTACTTGTTACAAGTTTTGTATTTTAGTCAGAATCGTTAGTCAAAATGAAAACTTAAGAACCGACGGACACCAGGGATTTTAACGGTAGATCTTCTGATTACTCATCTTCCGGATCTGCCAGGTATGTTTTGTCACCTAATTTTGCAGAACTGAGCTTGCCTAGTTTTACAATTGTTTGTTGAACTGGGCATGCAATGTTTTACAATTTTCATGTGATCTGTACACAATGCACCGGGCAATCCCTGGAACTTGTACAAGTAAGCAGTTCATATATACATTTAAAGTAATGCAGCCTAGATCATCAAACAATTATAAAACTGTGCATGCTTATGCACGTAAAGTAATGCACCCAGGTTCGTCACACAATTGTAAAACTGTGCATATTTATGTAATGTACAGTTTTACTATTGTTTGTTGAACCGGGCATGCATTGTTTTACAATTTTCATACGATCTGTTCACCATTCAAAATTCCCCTGGAAATTGCACTTGTGAACACTACATATATATACATTTAAATGAATGCAAACTATTTCATCAAACAATTGTAAAACTGTGCACTTGAATTATTAAATCATGGCAGAATTATGAAAATAATTGTATAACTGTGAACTTGAATTAAATCATTGCACAGTCATACAAAAAACTGCAAAACTGTGCACTTGAATTTGAGATCTTTAAAATTTGATATGGGAGACACCACGCAAAATACGTGCTAATTGACAGTCTCGGAATCTGTGGGAGATTCCTTATGCCACCAGAAATTCTTAATGTTTTGTACAAAAACGAGTCATTTTCCCGTAGCGGTCGTTTAGATGCTCACCAAGGTTTATACTTTATTTTAGAAGGGTATAAGTGTAACATATATCTGGTGTCGCTAATAGTGCAAAATGGGAAACAGTTACGAAGAATTACGATACTCTTAAAAAATTGACACAAAACATTAATGGTTTACTTGGTATATCCGAACATATCAGGCAACTTAGACATATACTTAATTAATTTAAATCCGAAAAGGGTCTGTTTCGGGCTGAACTCCTAAATGTAAATACTTATATCCAGTCAGATATATTTGAATAAGATGAGTCGCAACAATTTTTCCCCAAAAATACAAAATTTCACGACCATGTCGATTATGTAGAAAATCCTAACTGATTTTTATCAAGATCGGCAAATCTCTTAATCCGTTAAAAGTCTCTAAAATTCATATGTCTAAAACAGAGGAAAATCAACTTTGTAAGGAGAAAAACAAAACAAAACTACAAATTCTTGCAATGTTTGACGAAAACATTGATGGCTTACCTACAGAAGTAATGAGACATTGTGAATTAGAAAAAAAATCAAAAACACACTTAATGAAATACACTAAAAAATCTGTTCTCATAGGATTTCTGAACAGTGTCAGACATGACTACAGTAATTTCGATGACTAGGTATTTTCTTTGCACTTGTACATATACAGTACCTGTTTATAAATATTTTAAAAATTCTATAGAAATAGTTTTTTTTCATGATTTTGAGAGTTGCTTTTCAAGTTTACGAGATTACCAAAAAGATCAGGCGCCTCCCGGTTTTGAAAATTAAAATGATGTACATCTTATGTCTCTTGGTTTGTTTATTTTTATATTTCCAAAAATCTTGCTTATTATTCAAACAAACAATTGTATTTGCGGGAACGTTAGTATGCCAATGTACGTGTATATATAAATGGTAGTATACCCGATTTGATTAAATGTGCATGTTTATGTTTCGGGGCGATACGTTATTTTTTTAACAGTCCTTAATCATTCAGGAAAAATGTGAAAAAAAACCTTATTAATTTCAATTTAATATAAGGGACAACAAGAAATACGACACTAAGATAAAAAAATATTGTTCTTAAGAAATAAAAAAAACCCCAATAAAATAAAAAAGAAAACACTCTCTCAGAAAAAAGAGTGGTTGGTGCATAATCATGAATTCATGAATACGGTTCTGCTGCCAAGCATGGATTGTTATCAAGTAAAGTGGCCAGCAGAAAAGTTCCAGTTTCCCATTCATCAAACTATAAAGTATTATTCTAGATAATTAAGACCTTGTCCGAATGCTTAGTCAGTCAGTAGAACTTCCGACCAACTAATTTGAATTCTTTCAAAATTCTAGCGTTCCAGTAAATAAATTGATACAACAAATAATTATATTTAGATATCGAATTTAATGATTCCTATTTCATATTAAAGTAAATGCAAATGTATTTAGCTAGGTCCAAATACATGTAGCTTTTTTTCTGTCTAATATATTGCAAGTTCGATAAAGACCGTACGAAAGTTTTTTTTTCTATTTATTAATTGCACCACGATTTAAAGTGTACAATGCATCCGTTCTAAAAATAAAATTTTAGACAAGATATAAGTTGAAAGATACGAAGAGCCCGTACAAATTTTAGAAAACAACAATTGTATAAAGTCGCTTTAAAGTCCGAAAAAGGTAATTGCTACATTCATTACTACCTTAAAAGCTAGTTAAATTTTATTTTAATATTCAAAGAACGTGCGACATCATAAGTAATTTGATTATCGATAATAATAAAGAATTTCAAAATATTCAATGAGCTATTTTGCCGGCTCCTGCAAAAAAACGATTTATATAGAGTTTTTGCTATTTTGCCGGTCAGTATATTAATTAAGAATAGAAAGAAATATAGAAACATACACTTTAATAAGAAGTATCAAAAACATATGTCTTCTTAAAAAAGCTTATACATAAGCAAAGCACGCATATTAAAATTGATATTCCAATTAAAAATATCTCATAAGTTTTGAAATTAAAAGTTACTTTAAAAAGAAGAAGATGTTGTATGATTGCCAAATAAACAACACTCTACCAGAGACCAATGTCGTAGAAGTTGACAACTATAGGTCACCGTATGGCCTTCAACAATAAGCAAAACATAAACCGCATAGTAAGCTATAAAAGGCCCTGAAATGACAAATGTAAAACAATTCAAACGAGAAAGCTAATGGCCTCATTTATGTACAAAACAATAAACGAAAAACAAATATGATATACAACAAACGACAACCATGCACAGAATTACAGGCTCCAGATTTGAGACAGGCACATACAGAATGTCGCGGGGTTAAACATGTTTGCTAGTAGACTTTTGCTGGCGCAAAACCATCCTACTACCCTGGGACAGTGGTGCACTAGTACAACATCAGAATAAACTTTAACAATCAGTTCAAAAGGGCTTTACTCATTAGATCGATACAATGCACAAAAAAACCCTAACAAAAACGCGAAAGACATCCTTAAATATTTGATACATTATAGGTTTGTGACACAGAATAAATGTATTCAAAGAACTTGAAATTGGTTATATGATTTGAATTTATATTCAATTGAAGATTTCTTGTCAGGGTCAAATAAAACCTGCCAGACTGACATGTACATTGTAAAATATTTCCATACACCAAATATAGCACCAAATATATATATACAGTATTTGAAAAAAGGACCAAAACAACAAAAGCTTAACTTTTACCACTGAACCATGAAAATGAGGTCAAGGTCAGATGACACCTGCCAGTTGGACATGTACACCTTACAATCATTACATACACCAAATATAGAAGAGCTATTGCTTATAGTATCTGAGATATGGACTTGACCACAAAAGCTTAACCTTGTTCACTGATCCATGAAATGAGGTCGAGGTCAAGTGAAAACTGTCTGACAGGCATTAGGACATTGCAAGGTACGCACATAACCAATATAATTATCCCTTTACTCATAATAAGAGAGAAATTAACATTACAAAAAATCTTAACGGTTTTTTTTTCAAGTACTAGTAGTCATTGAACCATGAAAATGAGGTCACGGACAATGGACATATGACAGACAGGAACTTCATATCATAAGACATCTATATTCAAAGTATGAAACATCCAGGTCTTCTACCTTTTGACATATTTTAAAAGCTTTTAAGGAGTTAGTTAACGCCGCTGCCGCCGCCGCCGGATCACTATCCCTATGTCGAGCTTTCTGCGACAGAAGTTGCAGGCTTGACAAAAACTAAATAACTACATTCCAATAATTCGTGGCTGACCAGGTAAAACCCCACTTTTAGGAAACCAGCAAAACTCCTAGTGAAGGACCTCACTAGGTAAATGAGAAAGACAAATGATGATTTTGTGTATTAACTACATACTCGTGCCAAATATAAAACAATGCAAACATAATCTTATTTTGCTGACAGCAGGATGGACACCAGATTGTATTATATAAATATTCACAAATATTATCATTGCAATGCATACATAATTCAAAATCATACAATTCCTATGTATATATTATCCTAAATACAACCAAACCAAAGCAACTTTGACTATATACACCCCTTCATAGACGGTCAGGGCCGGCCAGGAATAACTAGAGATAAATAAACTGTTGACAAAGATTTGTCGCGCCTGTCGGCATAAAATTTAGAACAAAACAATCTGATGGACAGCAACATTGCTAATTAATTCAAAGTTGCTGGACCAACTAGTGGGTAGGGCCTCGAAATGGTTGACAAACTGAGATATACAGACAGCAATGTAACTTTATAGAAAATATTGTCTATTGTAAGTAGTTCCTATCAGAAAACTTAACATTGAAAATTGTTAATTGATTGAAAGTCACTGGACTATGACTTAGAGGCAGGGCCCCAATATAGTCGTCAAACTGATATGTACTGATAGTAATGCAACTTTATAGAAAATATCATTGATCTATCTATGACAAGTAGTTCATATCAAACTAAAATATGATTAAGCAGAAAACCTCATCATTGAAAATTGATAAGTAATTCATAGTCACTGGACCATGGCCTAAGGGGCAGAGCCTCAAAATAGTTGTCAACTGATATGTACTGATAGTAATGCAACTTCATACAAAATATCATTGATCTTTCACCAGTAGTTCCTATCAATCTAACTTGAGCAGAAAACTTAACATTTAAAATTGCTAATAAATTCAAAGTCACTGGACAATGGCCTAGGGGACAGGGCCTTAAAATTGTCGTCAAACTGATATGTACTGATAGTAATGCATCTTCATACAAAATATCAATGATCTATCACAAGTATTTCCTATCAAACTAACTTAAGCAGAAAACTTAACAATTGTGGACGGTCGCCAGAAAAGCAATACCTAATATTACATGTTATTGGATTAATTTGCACTTCTCATGAGTGCAAATTAGAACCACACTTTTTTTAACGGCAGAATCATCAAATTTGGCAATAATGTACCTCTGGGGATAGGTAAAACAATACAAAAAAATTTTGGTGTGGCTCGCCTGGTTCGGCAACTGGAGTGAAAACAGTGACAAAATCCTGTAGGATATTATTTTCTCCCATAGGATTTTTTTAAATCCTACAGGATTTTCAGAAATCCTATAGGATAAAGTCATACTCCCATAGGATAATTTTAAAGTATAATTGTGCCGTTATTTAAAAAAGGTCTAGTTAATGACCCTAGAAATTACCGAGGTATATCATAAGTGTCTCATATAGGAAAACTTTTTACATCTACTATCAATACCAGACTGCTGAAATGGAGCGAGGAACACTGAATCATCTCAGACGCACAGTTCGGATTTAGACCTGGCCACGGACCTCATGATGCAATATTTGCTCTTCATTCCATCATATCTAAATCTTTGAGAAACGGGAAAAGGTTATATTGTTGTTTTATTGATTATAAAAAGGCTTTTGACAGTGTTAAGCATTTTAAATTATGGATGAAATTAGATAAATGTGGTATAACCGGAAAATTGTTAAATCTAATAAGATCAATGTATTCTAACCTGAAATCATGTGTTAAACATGAAGGAAATTTTTCTGAGTTTTTTAACTGTGACATTGGTCTAATGCAAGGAGACTCCTTATCACCTTTTTTATATGCCATGTATGTCAATGACATTGAAATAGAATTGATAAAACAGGGTTGTCAATCATATGACATGAGAATGCTCAATCTTTATTTATTAATGTATGCTGACGATACTGTTATTTTTAGCGAAAATATAAATGATCTTCAAAAAATGATAGATGTTGTTCAAATATGTTCTGAAGGGTATAATTTGCATATAAATATGTTAAAAACTAAGATTGTTGTATTTAGAAACAGAGGTGTTATCAGAAGAAAAATGGTTCATTAATGGAAAGAATATTGAGTTATGTGATGAATTTTTATATCTGGGTATGCTGTTAAATTATAATGATATTTTTACTAATACTCAGAAAATGTTGTCAAATCAAGGTAAAAAAGCTGTTTTCAGTTTATTTAGTAAAATTCAAGAAGACTATTTTAATACAGAGACACTACTGTCTTTATTTGATACATATGTTTCAAGCATAGTGAATTATGGTAGCGAAGTTTGGGGATATCATAAAGCAATTGACATTGAAACTCTTTACTTATATTTTTTAAAGAGGATTTCGAAAGTAAAAAAGAGTACTACAAATTACATGGTGTATTTTGAACTAGGTAGAGTCCCATTGTATGTACATAGGTACTGTAAACTGATGAAATATTGGTGTAAATTGTTAAAAACTGACAATTGTATTCTAAAAAATTGTTATGCAGAAATAATGGAGGCTAGCAATGTAAAAAGTAAAAATAAACTGAACTGGTCATGTACAATAAGAGATTTATTATGTAATTATGGTTTAAGTCATGTGTGGTTGACACAAAATGTTTTAAATGTAGATATTTGTATAGCTGATTTCAAACAGCGTGCTACTGATAGGTTTATATCTGAAGCAATGTCATTTTTTGAGGAGTCTTCTAAATGTCAGTTCTACAAATACATATATGACAGTCATGGTTTGCAGTTTTATCTTAGTAGACCTGTTAATTTTAGATATAAACCATTAATAAGCAAGTACCGTATACATGCACATAACTTGAACATTGAAACTGGAAGGTTTTTAAATATAAACAGAAACGCTAGAATATGTAATGTGTGCAACTGTAATTCTGTTGAAGATGAATATCATTTTATTTTGGAATGTATTGGATACAAAGATATTCGTATGAAGTATATTAAACCTTATTATTGGAGAAATCCATCAGTATTTAAACTTATACAATTGTTATCTGTTCGTAATATAAAAGAACTTAATAATTTTGGGAAGTATTTATGTATTGCCGAAAAAATTCGTAATCGTTGAATGTGTATATCATACTTCAATTAAGATTGTTAAATTATGTTAATTAGTATCATGCTCCTAGATTTGATTTAAATTGTATGAATTGTATATTAATGAACTACCTTCTTGTACTATTTGTTGCTTACTATATTTAATGTAATATTAATTGTACTTGATACCTATAAGCTGTATTGCTTTTGGAATAAAGAATATATATATATAATATCCTACAGGATATTAAAATCTTATGGGATTTATAATCCCTTAGGAAAAAAAAAAATATCCTACAGGATATATTTTCTCCCTTAGGACTTAAAAAATCCCGTAGGAGAAATAAAAGCATTTCCTACAGGATATTTTTTATCCTATAGGATATTTGTCTAATAAAATTATCCTGTGGGATAAAAGATATCCGATAGGATTAATAAAAATCCTAAGGGATTTCATTACAGAAAAAATATCCTATGGGATAAACATAAATCCTAAGGGAGAATAAAACTCCTATGGGAGATTAAATCAAATCATAAGAGAGAAAAAAAATCTATGGGAGAAAGAAATATCATATGGGAGAAATAGATATCCTATGGGAGAAAGAAATATCCTATGGGAGAAAAGCAATCTATTTGAGAACAAAATCAAAGAAAAGAGAATAATTTTTATATGTTCTGGTACTAAGTAAAGGTATTATTTTATTTGACCAAATATCCCCAGATTTCATTGTTCAAGAAATGCAAATTTTACTACCAATGACACAAATTCCCGATAATCGTACTTCAAGCCTGGAGCTTGCATGTTTAGTGTTTAGTTATGTTTAGTATTGCCATGTGCGTAGTTTCTTCTGTTACCTATTCTAACATCGGTCTCTGACTTCTTTTAAATTGAGTTTTTCCCCTGTTTTATGCAGTGTGGTTGTTTATTCCTCATTTGCTGAACTAGTATACATTATTGTTTAGGGACCAATAGAGGCCCGCCATCAGGGCACTTGTACTCAACCCTGTTGTTATACTGAGACAAGACTGTGACACCATCTTAACCAGAACTTAATCTGTGAAAAAAATCAGAAGCAAATTTAAACAACACATGATGTTGAGGCTAAGAATACCACCAGCTCGTAATTGAAAGTAAGGGCAAGTTGGAAATCCAACAGATCTTAGATACAATCATACGTTTGCACTCATCTCTGTTGAGCTGCTATCCAAATAGGAGTTAATTGACAGACAAACAGACAGACAGACAGGCAGACTTTGTCGTTTCTATAATCATGTAATGATGATCTCAACAATTTTAACAAGATTTCTTTTGAATATTTAGCATTTTTCAAATTTAATGTACATGTATAAATGGTTAAAAAGTAGTACTGTAAAACATGTTCAACACATGCTCATTTTACAATTACATAAAAACAAAATCTTTGAAAATTGTATATAAGTGGGGGTTTTTTTTATTATGTATAGGTAGCATTCCATGAAGTTTTATTTTAGGTGGAGATGCCTGAATAGTTTTGCCAGTTACTATATTTCTTCGACTTTGTCCTCAATATGCATGAAGTATTTGCAACTGAACATTAACATTAACTGACAACAATAAATTCATCAACAGAATTTGATAATAACCCATATTTTCTAAGCTGTTAAAATTTGTAAGAATCATAATTTTTTTCTGACAAAATTATATCTTTTGCTCTAAATTAACACATACGATTCGGAAAATAATAAGAACATTGCAACTTAAGTCTCGGGAATTATTTGTGTATTAAGGCTTTTGAGCATAGAATATCAAATTCAATTATTGCCGACATTATGGTTTCATGTGTTACAAATAAATAACCAATTAAAAAACAATAAGGTCTTTCCTAACGTAGTGGAAAAACCTTAATACTACACAATCATGACAAAAATTACTTTTTGATAAAACAAATGTCGAACAGTTACAAAAATAAATAAGTACAGTATGGAACCTCTGTAAACAAGTTTCAAACTTGTTGAAAACTAGTGGTTTTGATAAACCACAAGGACGCCACATGATTTTTTCAGTTTAATATAATCGCAATTCGTAATAACTATGGAGCAAGTAATATAAAGTGGAAAAGCAAGCATTATGTTTTTTTTTTATAGTTATGCAAAATTTACTCATATTTTTGAGAGAAACCATTTTGTGTATATACGCATCGTTGTCGGAATAAAAATAAAAATATATCTATTCCCTTTGTCTTGATACCTCTTTAATAAATAAACATTTTTACAAGCTGACGCACACCAAAGCCATGCACCTATAGCAAATAACTAATTCTAATCAAAATTCCCTAATGACAGCAGTGCTTATTATCAATTATAAGAACTTAATTTGCACAATAATTAGTGCAATACAGCATCATATTTTTCAACTGCTCGCTCAACATGGGAAGGAAGTGATGATGCCTCTAAACGCACAAATGAGGTTCACTAATACCAAAGATTTTGATGGAAATGCAACAAACTGGAAAGTGGTTTATAAATTTGTGATATCAGGGTCTTGCCAATCTCTTTGTATATATGTCTCTTGTAGAACTAAGTGTTCTGGTAATTTTTGCTGTTTCTCAATATCTATTATATTAGTATTCAAACAAGAGTGCACACGCTGAAATGTCTCGCCTTCTTTACTTATCATTGATATTATGTTGATAGTTCTAAATATAAAGCTTTACTACAACTATCACATAAACTTAACATGATCCAAGAAAATGAGGTCAAGGTCATATAAACCAAACAAGAAATTCATGTACACCTTACAATCATTCAATACACTAAATATAGTTGACCTATTGCTTATAGTTTCTAAGATACAGACTTAACCAAGAAAAACTAAACATTGACTAATGAACCATGAAATGAGGTCAAGGTCAGATGAACCATGCCAGGCAGACATGTACAGCTTGCACTCCTTCCATACAACAAATATAGTTGACCTATTGCTTATAGTTATAGAAAAACAGACCAAAACACAAAAACTTAACACTGAGCTATTAACCGTGAAAATGAGGTCAAGGTCAATTAAAACCGGCCAGACTGACATGTACATCATAAAATATTTCCATACACCAAATATAGTTGACCTATTGCATATAGTATTAGAAAAAAAGACCAAAACTCAAAAATTTAACATTGACCACTGAACCATGAAAATGAGGTCAAGGTCAGAAGACACCTGCTAGCTAGACATGTACACCTTACAATCATTCCATACACCAAATATAGTAGACCTATTGCATACAGTATAAGAAAAACAGACCAAAACACAAAAACTTAACTATAACCACTGAACCATGAAAATGAGGTCAAGGTCAGATGACACCTGCCAGTTGGACATGTACACCTTACAGTCCTTCCATACACCTAATATGCTAGACCTATTGCTTCTAGTATCTGAGATATGGACTTGACCACCAAAACTTAACCTTGTTCACTGATCCATGAAATGAGGTCGAGGTCATGTGAAAACTGTCTGACGGGCATGAGGACCTTGCAAGGTACGCACATACCAAATATAGTTATCCTATTACTATTATAAGAGAGAAATTAACATTACAAAAAATCAACTTTTTTTTCAAGTAGTCACTGAACCATAAAAATGAGGTCATGGACAATGGACATGTGACAGTAGGAAACTACGTAACATAAGGCATCTATATACAAAGTATGAAGCATCCAGGTCTTCTAGCTTCTAAAATACAAAGCTTTTAAGAAGTTAGCTAACGCCGCCGCTGCTTGCCGTAGCCGCCGGATCACTATCCCTATGTCGAGCTTTCTGCGACAAAAGTCACAGGCTCGACAAAAATGAAAACACTGTAATTATCATGTGTCAGAAGTTCTTTTCTGGAATAATCTTCTTAAAGAACGCTCAATGCTAAATATTTGAAAGCCAAAGCTGTATACGAATCAAAACAGTTGAGCTATATCACCAAAATGGACCTAAAAATAAAAGCCAAATCCTTCTAAGGTCATCTTTGTCTCAGGGAGTTGAAACCTAATAGTTTCTTAATAATTTTATAATTTATAAACAGACAATTTAAGAAAGGTTTGTTAAAAATCATGTCAATACCCAAGTATTGATTACTGATACCCTTGGGGGCTGGTAGTCCACATGCAGTGGTATCAACCCAAAATAATAAAGAAAAAATTTCAAACTGGATTGTCCTATTTTTCTGAAAATTACATAGAGATAAATCTGAACTGTTGATCATTTTACTCTTGCTAACTGCTCTAATTATTGATAGTCAAGCCAAAAAGTGCATTTTATCCTAGGCCTATGTTCTTTTTAAAGCATCAGTGGCCAAGTCTTTCTAAACTAGATACTCTAAGAAGCATTCAGATAAAGTCTGGTAAATTTGGCCTTGTAGTTTCACAGGAGATTTTTTTTAAGGTTAGGATGAAGGATGCTAAGTGTTGGTATTAAGCTACTTTTCAGCAGAAATTGTGTATTTTGTATGAAAATGAATGTTGTTTTTTTTGTTCAACTGATACACAATACACAATCCATAGGCAATACATGATCTGTTCCTTGAACTGCTTTTTCAAATTAACATGTGACACAAGTCACACAACATACATGTACACACACTGGCCTCTAAAAACACTGCAAAGGATCTCATTTGTGTAGAAATGTAGCACAAAAGTGAATAAAAAAACCAAAAAGGACCTAAACATGTTTTTATCCCATATGTATGCAGTGTGCGACTTTCGAAATATTAACTTGAATCCATTTAAACAATTTCTACAAGTTCATAAGTTGTGGCCCTTTTGTCTCGTTGATCAGAAATAAATTAGTCATAAACTAAACTTAACCGAGTGACTGAAAAAATAAAATCATGTGAAATACCCCTAAATCAGAAACCTCTTTCTTGTTACTGGCATTTGCCGTCCAGATTCAAACTAGACTTAAGTGATAAGATCTAATAATTGAGCAGATACACCTGCTTGCAGAAAAAAAAACAGTAAATGAGATACCAAAATTAAAAATGAATGTGACCAGTATTTTTTGTTTCATAAATTAAGTGTTAAAATCAAAAATGCTTTTGTCAAACATTACTTCATTAACATCTGGAAATAAGAAAGTAAAATGTTTAAGGTAACTAAGGGGCATAACTCTTGAACGGTTATTCTCAAAACCATCAAAATGGACCTTGAACAGTTTTTCAATGATCCATGATATTATGTACAATTTCAAAGGATTGGGGCAAGTGGTTCTATAATTATCTTCCAGAAATCAAAGAAATAACATTTTCAAAGGCAAGCCGCAAATCTTGAACAGTAATTGTGAAAAAAATCAAAATCTAACTTGACCTTGACATTCTCAAATAAATTTCATTAACGATGGAAAATGAAAGGATATGGAGTAAATGTACATGGGACAAAATCGCACACAATACATAGAAAACATAAAAAATTATCAATGAACAGGGCTTTTATTCCTGTTCTTCATCTTGACAGTTGATGTCTATTCATATAATATTACTTTACTTCTATCCCTTAAATATTTAGGCTTAAACAAAACTAACAATATAGTCATGTAGCTGATAACCCAGACAGTTCGTCTGGACACCAGATTTTAATGATTTTTAATAAACAATATCCATGTATACAAATTGTAAGCATATATACATAAAAGATAATCATAAAAATCATAATTGATGAAATGCTTCTATGCTGTATTTTAAGTTAAATACCAAATAATGACAAAATCTCTATCAACAATCTCCCTGCCATGAACAACCATGACAACTGACTAAAACGAGTGAACTTGGTCAAACTTCTTTAAAAACTGAATTTGTAGTGGGAAAATGTTGGAAACCAAGTCCAAAACCTAATGCTCTGAAGACCGTCTCAGGAAGTATACTTTAGACAGTATAAAAAAATGTATAATTATTCAGAACAAAACAATTGATAAAAATATAAATTATATCAAACTCAGCTAAAAAATAAAAGAAGAATGTGTCTGAGGACACGATGCCCTTGCTCAAGATTGGCAATTTTAAAAATTGTAAAAAGGAGCATAACTCTAGAAAAGTAAGTGAGTCACTGCCCAAATTTGCAACTTTTCAACTGATAAAGGGGCATTACTCTTAAAAGTTAGTGCGGAAACAAAAATGGGACAAAAGGACCAACAAAAGGACAGAAGGACATCAGGGTAACACTTATGCCTCCTTTCCCTATGGCAGGGGCATAAAAAACGAAAAAATTCAGAAACGATATATATTTAACAACAGTGAAAGCCAAAATATACATTTATTTTTTTATTTTATTTTAAGATTCTCCATTCTTAACTTCTGGAATTGTTTTGACTAGACATGGACCATTATTAATATATCTAAAAGTGTAGGTCTTCAAATAAAAGTGGTCCATTTCGATTAATTTTCAAAGTACCGATTACATCTAGCCACAGGGGAAAAAAATAATGAATACAATCTGAACTATGAACTCAAAACAAAACTATACATACCAATAAACTGTTAACACAGAGATATGTCTCGCCTATTTGTTATTTTGATAATGCAAATGTTGAAATTAAAATAACAATACTTTTACATGTAAGTTATGGAAATATTCAAAGTCAATGAACCATGACTAAAGGTACAGGGCTAATCAATCTCCATGGAAATGAAGATGTGCCAATGCTATTACAACTGCATACCAAATACCATTGACTTTTCATAAGTCATTTCCTTGAAAGAAACCTAAACACAAACATTAACTTGTAAACTAAGCAAAAGTTTCAAAGTCAATAGACCATGACTGAAGGGGCGGGGCCAAATAATCTTCATGGAAATGAGATATGCCAATGCTTATACAACTGCATACTAAATATCATTGACCTATCACTAGTGGTTCCCCATAAACTGACCTAATCACAAACTAATACATGAAAACTAAGCAAAGTTTCAGTCAATAAACCATGACTGAGGGGGCAGGGTAAAATAATCTCCATGGTAACGAGATGTGCCAATGCTAATTCAACTGCATACCAAATATCAGTGACCTAACACCAGTGGTTCACCATAAACTAGACCTAATCACAAACTAATACATTGTTGAGCCGCCGCCAACGCCGGAAACAGCATACCTATGTCTCGCTTTTTTACCCCGTCAAGGCGAGACAAAAACCAGTTCAGTATCAATATGCATGACAAAAAAATTGTCAAGAATGGACATGAGTAGAGCTACCTGAATATATCCTTTGGTTTTAATGGTAAAAAGAGAGATTTTAAAATTCAAAATAAGTTATCTATAACTTACAATCTTGTTGAAAATGGAGAATCTTTACACTATTTTTATTTTTGTAAAAAATTATAAACATTTTCTCAAACATACACAAAAATTGTCTGAATTACATTCTTTACTGGTACAGTCACCCAATCATTTTCATGCAGCCACAGTTAAAGTTACCTGAAAAAGAAATATTCATTCTTAAACAGATCTGTCAAAACTATGTGAAAATAATTGAAACAATATTTAATGCAAAAGAATAATTAAATGGACATTACAATTATGATGCAAATAATATTTCTTTACCTAGCTTTAAAGTGACTCGTGGACATAACTTTTAGACTACCAGTCTTTGTTGGCAAAAAAAAGATGAAAAACATAGTCGTTGTTTGTTGTCTATCATATTTCTTTTTGTTTATTGTTTTATCCTATATCAAGTCATTGGTTTTCTCATATGAATTATTTCACTTTTTGCCATGTTGGGGCCTCATATAGCTTACAATACAGAATAGGTTTTGCTCATTGTTGAAGACCATAAAATGGCATTCTATAGTTGCTAACATCCTTGTCATGTGGTTTCTGGTTGATTAATGTCTCATTGGCAATCATACTACATTTCTTAATTTCTATATAGTGGGATTAATTTAGATAAAAAAAACAGAGAGAAGATATCCAAAATTCAAATCTTTGACTTCCCTTATTTTTATCTTGATACCCCCTTCCAAATTATACATACACTTTTCACATGAAAAATTCTAGTGACATGCTCTAAGTTGAATAGTTCATAAATCTATGTACTGATTCTTACCATAAAAGTCAGCTCCAATTGCCATTCCGAACCTCAATCCTTACGGACAAGCTGTGATATTAACCTGAAATATAAAATGCCTCATCATAAAAAATTGTTTAAACTGATCATTGTTGGTATACTTATATATATTTAATATAAATACTGGTAGTCTATAAATGTGTAATAGATGTTGAGAACATGTGGATTAGAAAGCTATCCAGCAACCCAGCAAACTTTTATGTAATTACATCAGATCCTAAAATTAACTTATATACTGTTACTGCTAAATGAGAGAGTAGACCTGACCATCTCCTAAAAGCCTAGAGAGAATTTTCCAAAGAAATTTTATAATACATTTTTTTTTTTTTCTCTTTAGAACTGGAATAACATTCTGGTACTTACCTTCCTTTTAGAAGTATTAGACCCCAAAGTCTTATTCCCAACACCATGAAAAACATGCCACAGAAAGAACCTAAAAAGGAATTAAAATGGATACATTATTATATATTTTATAAATCCATTTCTGTCAACATAAACATTTACTAAATATTGTTTTGATTTCTTACTACATGTTCACAATAATATAAAATCAACACCTAAGTTTGTAAAATTAATATAAAGATGGAGAGAAAAAAAAGAAGTCAAAGAATAATGATTTGAATTTCAACTGCATTAAAATCTGCATATTTTACAGAGTTATCTCCCATTGAATTAACAAATCTTGGTATTTATTGAATTTGTCTCCCCTTGGAAGTTCTATTCCAATCTCAGGATTTACTACAGTTATTTTTTAATTATTCTTTTTATAATTATCCAGATTAGAATTCAACTCGCCAATGTACATGTAATGGTGTATAATATCATACCTTTTATTTACCTTGGTACAGTGTATCCAATTTCATTATATATGGAAAATACGTTGCCTTGTATCAATTCTATTGTTGACTAGTATATATATATACAACCATACACATGAAAATATATAAAATGAAATAGATCAACCAACCTTACTTTGAGCTACTGAACCGTAGCTCTTAGGTCCTTATGATATTTATTGAACATAGATGGTCCTCAAATAGTCAAAAAATATCATAAGGACCTTATGATATATCATAAAGACCTAAGAGCTACGGTTCCGCAGCTACCTTACCATCAATTCTTTGAAGAAACCTATATAAAAAATAAATATATATACAACAATATACATGAAAATATATAAAATGAAATAAATCAAGCAATCTTACTATTAGGTGCGGAACTAAAGCTCTTAATTAGGTCTTATGATATATTATAAAGACCTAAGAGCTACGGTTCCGCAGCTACCTTACCATCAATTCTTTGAAGAAACCTATATAAAAAATAAATATATATACATTTTGTACAACAATATACATGAAAATATATCAAATTAAATATATCAACCAATCTTACTATTAGGTGCCGAACTGTAGCTCTTAATCAGGTCCTTTTGATTATGATATATTATAAAGACCTAAGAGCTACGGTTCGGCAGCAACCTTACCATCAATTCTTTGAAGAAACCTATATAAAAAATAAAAATATATACAACAATATACATGAAAATATATCAAATTAAATATATCAACCAATCTTACTATTAGGTGCCGAACTGTAGCTCTTAATTAGGTTCTTATGATATATTATAAAAGGCCTCAGAGCTACAGTTTGGCAGCTACCTTACCATCAATTCTTTGAAGAAACCTACACAAAAAATAAATATATATACAAGCATATACATGAAAATATATAAAATGAAATAAATCAACCAATCTTACTATTAGGTGCGGAACCGTAGCTCTTAATTAGGTCCTTATGATATATTATAAAGACCTAAGAGTTATGGTTCCACAGCTACCTTACCATCAATTCTTTGAAGAAACCTATATAAAAAAATAAATATATATACAACAATATACATGAAAATATATAAAATGAAATAAATCAACCATTCTTATTATTAGGTGTGGAACCGTAGCTCTTACTTAGGTCCTTATGATATATTATAAAGACCTAAGAGCTATGGTTCCGCAGCTACCTTACCATCAATTCCTGAAGAAACCTATATCTAAAATAAATATAACAGTATATACAAGCATATACATGAAAATATATAAAATGAAATAAATCAACCAATCTTACTATTAGATGCGGAACCGTAGCTCTTAATTAGGTCCTTATGATATATTATAAAGACCTCAGAGCTATGGTTCCACAGCTACCTTACCATCAATTCTTTGAAGAAACCTATATAAAAAATAAATATATATACAAGCATATACATGAAAATATATAAAATGAAATAAATCAACCAATCTTACTATTAGGTGCGGATCCATAGCTCTTAATTAGGTCCTTATGATATATCATAAAGACCTAAGAGCTATGGTTCCGCAGCTACCTTACCATCAATTCTTTGAAGAAACCTATATAAAAAATAAATATATTAGTATATACAAGCATATACATGAAAATATATAAAATGAAATAAATCAACCAATCTTACTATTAGATGCGGAACCGTAGCTCTTAATTAGGTCCTTATGATATATTATAAAGACCTAAGAGCTATGGTTCCACAGCTACCTTACCATCAATTCTTTGAAGAAACCTATATAAAAAATAAATATATATACAAGCACATACATGAAAATATATAAAATGAAATAAATCAACCAATCTTACTATTAGGTGCGGAACCATAGCTCTTAATTAGGTCCTTATGATATATCATAAAGACCTAAGAGCTATGTTTCCGGAGCTACCTTACCATCAATTCTTTGAAGAAACCTATATAAAAAATAAATATACCAGTATATACAAGCATATACATGAAAATATATAAAATGAAATAAATCAACCAATCTTACTATTAGATGAGGAACCGTAGCTCTTAATTAGGTCCTTATGATATATTATAAAGACCTAAGAGCTATGGTTCCACAGCTACCTTACCATCAATTCTTTGAAAAAACCTATATAAAAAATAAATATATATACAAGCATACACATGAAAATATATAAAATGAAATAAATCAACCATTCTTATTATTAGGTGCGGAACCATAGCTCTTAATTAGGTTCTTATGATATATCAAAAAGACCCAAAAGCTATGGTTCCGCAGCTACCTTACCATCAATTCTTTGAAGAAACCTATATAAAAAATAAATATATTAGTATATACATGCATATACATGAAAATATATAAAATGAAATAAATCAACCAATCTTACTATTAGATGCGAAACTGTAGCTCTTAATTAGGTCCTTATGATATATTATAAAGACCTACGAGCTATGGTTCCACAGCTACCTTACCATCAATTCTTTGAAGAAACCTATATAAAAAATAAATATATATACAAGCATATACATGAAAATATATAAAATGAAATAAATCAACCAATCTAATTATTAGGTGCGGAACTGTAGCTCTTAATTAGGTCCTTATGATATATTATAAAGACCTAAGAGCTATGGTTCCACAGCTACCTTACCATCAATTCTTTGAAGAAACCTATATAAAAAATAAATATATATACAAGCACATACATGAAAATATATAAAATGAAATAAATCAACCAATCTTACTATTAGGTGCGGAACCATAGCTCTTAATTAGGTCCTTATGATATATCATAAAGACCTAAGAGCTATGTTTCCGGAGCTACCTTACCATCAATTCTTTGAAGAAACCTATATAAAAAATAAATATACCAGTATATACAAGCATATACATGAAAATATATAAAATGAAATAAATCAACCAATCTTACTATTAGATGAGGAACCGTAGCTCTTAATTAGGTCCTTATGATATATTATAAAGACCTAAGAGCTATGGTTCCACAGCTACCTTACCATCAATTCTTTGAAAAAACCTATATAAAAAATAAATATATATACAAGCATACACATGAAAATATATAAAATGAAATAAATCAACCATTCTTATTATTAGGTGCGGAACCATAGCTCTTAATTAGGTCCTTATGATATATTATAAAGACCTAAGAGCTATGGTTCCACAGCTACCTTACCATCAATTCTTTGAAGAAACCTATATAAAAAATAAATATACCAGTATATACAAGCATATACATGAAAATATATAAAATGAAATAAATCAACCAATCTTACTATTAAATGCGGAACCATAGCTTTTAATTAGGTCCTTATGATATATTATAAAGACATAAGAGGTATGGTTCCACAGCTACCTTACCATCAATTCTTTGAAGAAACCTATATAAAAAATAAATATATATACAACAATATACATGAAAATATATAAAATGAAATAATTCAACCAATCTTACTATTAGCTGTGGAACCTTAGCTCTTAATTAGGTCCTTATGATATATTATAAAGACCTAAGAGCTATGGTTCCGCAGCTACCTTACCATCAATTCTTTGAAGAAACCTATATAAAAAATAAATATATATAAAAGCATATACATGAAAATATATAAAATGAAATAAATCAACCATTCTTATTATTAGGTGCGGAACCGTAGCTCTTACTTAGGTCCTTATGATATATTATAAAGATCTAAGAGCTATGGTTCTGCAGCTACCTTACCATCAATTCTTTGAAGAAACCTATATAAAAAATAAATATATATACAAGCACATACATGAAAATATATAAAATGAAATAAATCAACCAATCTTACTATTAGGTGTGGAACCATAGCTCTTAATTAGGTCCTTATGATATATCATAAAGACCTAAGTGCTATGGTTCCGCAGCTACCTTACCATCAATTCTTTGAAGAAACCTATATCAAAAATAAATATATATACAAGCACATACATTAAAATATATAAAATGAAATAAATCAACCAATCTTACTATTAGATGCGGAACCGTAGCTCTTAATTAGGTCCTTATGATATATTATAAAGACCTCAGAACCATGGTTCCACAGCTACCTTACCATCAATTCTTTGAAGAAACCTATATAAAAAATAAATATATATACAAGCACATACATTAAAATATATAAAATGAAATAAATCAACCAATCTTACTATTAGGTGCGGAACCATAGCTCTTTATTAGGTCCTTATGATATATCATAAAGACCTAAGAGCTATGTTTCCGCAGCTACCTTACCATCAATTCTTTGAAGAAACCTATATAAAAAATAAATATACCAGTATATACAAGGATATACATGAAAATATATAAAATGAAATAAATCAACCAATATTACTATTAGATCAGGAACCGTAGCTCTTAATTAGGTCCTTATGATATATTATAAAGACCTAAGAGCTATGGTTCCACAGCTACCTTACCATCAATTCTTTGAAAAAACCTATATAAAAAATAAATATATATACAAGCATATACATGAAAATATATAAAATGAAATAAATCAACCATTCTTATTATTAGGTGCGGAACCATAGCTTTTAATAAGGTTCTTATGATATATCATAAAGACCTAAGAGCTATGGTTCAACAGCTACCTTACCATCAATTCTTTGAAGAAACCTATATAAAAAATAAATATATTAGTATATACAAGCATATACATGAAAATATATAAAATGAAATAAATCAACCAATCTTACTATTAGATGCGGAACCGTAGCTCTTAATTAGGTCCTTATGATATATTATAAAGACCTAAGAGCTATGGTTCCACAGCTACCTTACCATCAATTCTTTGAAGAAACCTATATAAAAAATAAATATATATACAAGCATATACATGAAAATATATAAAATGAAATAAATAAACCATTCTTATTATTAGGTGCGGAACCATAGCTCTTAATTAGGTTCTTATGATATATTATAAAGACCCAAGAGCTATGGTTCCACAGCTACCTTACCATCAATTCTTTGAAGAAACCTATATAAAAAATAAATATATATACAAGCATATACATGAAAATATATAAAATGAAATAAATCAACCATTCTTATTATAAGGTGCAGAACCATAGCTCTTAATTAGGTCCTTATGATATATTATAAAGACCTAAGAGCTATGGTTCCGCAGCTACCTTACCATCAATTCTTTGAAGAAACCTATATAAAAAATAAATATATATACAAGCATATACATGAAAATATATAAAATGAAATAAATCAACCAATCTTACTATTAGGTGCAGAACCATAGCTCTTAATTAGGTCCTTATGATATATTATAAAGACCTAAGAGCTATGTTTCCGCAGCTACCTTACCATCAATTCTTTGAAGAAACCTATATAAAAAATAAATATATATACAAGCACATACATGAAAATATATAAAATGAAATAAATCAACCAATCTTACTATTAGGTGCGGAACCATAGCTCTTAATTAGGTCCTTATGATATATCATAAAGACCTAAGAGCTATGTTTCCGCAGCTACCTTACCATCAATTCTTTGAAGAAACCTATATAAAAAATAAATATACCAGTATATACAAGCATATACATGAAAATATATAAAATGAAATAAATCAACCAATCTTACTATTAGATCAGGAACCGTAGCTCTTAATTAGGTCCTTATGATATATTATAAAGACCTAAGAGCTATGGTTCCACAGCTACCTTACCATCAATTCTTTGAAAAAACCTATATAAAAAATAAATATATATACAAGCATATACATGAAAATATATTAAATGAAATAAATCAACCATTCTTATTGTTAGGTGCGGAACCATAGCTTTTAATAAGGTTCTTATGATATATCCTAAAGACCTAAGACCTATGGTTCAACAGCTACCTTACCATCAATTCTTTGAAGAAACCTATATAAAAAATAAATATATTAGTATATACAAGCATATACATGAAAATATATAAAATGAAATAAATCAACCAATCTTACTATTAGATGCGGAACCGTAGCTCTTAATTAGGTCCTTATGATATATTATTAAGACCTAAGAGCTATGTTTCCACAGCTACCTTACCATCAATTCTTTGAAGAAACCTATATAAAATATAAATATATATACAAGCATATACATGAAAATATATAAAATGAAATAAATAAACCATTCTTATTATTAGGTGCGGAACCATAGCTCTTAATTAGGTTCTTATGATATATTATAAAGACCTAAGAGCTATGGTTCCGCAGCTACCTTACCATCAATTCTTTGAAGAAACCTATATCAAAAATAAATATAACAGTATATACAAGCTTATACATCAAAAATATACAAAATGAAATAAATCAACAAATCTTACTATTAGATGCGGAATCGTAGCTCTTAATTAGGTCCTTATGATATATTATAAAGACCTAAGAGCTATGGTTCCACAGCTACCTTACCATCAATTCTTTGAAGAAACCTATATAAAAAATAAATATACCAGTATATACAAGTATATACATGAAAATATATAAAATTAAATAAATCAACCAATCTTACTATTAAATGCGGAACCGTAGCTCTTAATTAGGTTCTTATGATATATTATAAAGACCCAAGAGCTATGTTTCCGCTGCTACCTTACCATCAATTCTTTGAAGAAACCTATATAAAAAATAAATATATATACAAGCATACACATGAAAATATATAAAATGAAATAAATCAACCATTCTTATTATTAGGTGCGGAACCATAGCTCTTAATTAGGTTCTTATGATATATCAAAAAGACCCAAAAGCTATGGTTCTGCAGCTACCTTACCATCAATTCTTTGAAGAAACCTATATAAAAAATAAATATATATACAAGCATATACATGAAAATATATAAAATGAAATAAATCAACCAATCTTACTATTAGGTGCGGAACCATAGCTCTTAATTAGGTCTTTATGATATATCATAAAGACCTAAGTGTTATGTTTCAGCAGCTACCTTACCATCAATTCTTTGAAGAAACCTATATAAAAAATAAATATATATACAAGCATATACATGAAAATATATAAAATGAAATAAATCAACCATTCTTAATATAAGGTGCGGAAGAGTAGCTCTTACTGAGGTCCTTATGATATATTATAAAGACCTAAGAGCTATGGTTCTGCAGCTACCTTACCATCAATTCTTTGAAGAAACCTATATAAAAAAATAAATATACCAGTATATACAAGCATATACATGAAAATATATAAAATGAAATAAATCAACCAATCTTACTATTAGGTGCCGAACTGTAGCTCTTAATTAGGTCCTTATGATATATTATAAAGACCTAAGAGCTACAGTTCCGCAGCTACCTTACCATCAATTCTTTGAAGAAACCTATATAAAAAATAAATATATATACAACAATATATAAGAAAATATATAAAATGAAATAATTAAACTAATCTTACTATAAGGTGCAGAACCATAGCTCTTAATTAGGTCCTTATGATATATCATAAAGACCTAAGAGCTATGGTTCTGCAACTACCTTACCATCAATTCTTTGAAGAAACCTATATAAAAAATAAATATACCAGTATATACAACCATATACATGAAAATATATCAAATGAAATAAATCAACCAATCTTACTATTAGATGCGGAACCGTAGCTCTTAATTAGGTCCTTATGATATATTAAAAAGACCTAAGAGCTATGGTTCCGCAGCTACCTTACCATCAATTCTTTGAAGAAACCTATATGAAAAATAAATATACCAGTATATACAAGCATATACATGAAAATATATAAAATGAAATAAATCAACCAATCTTACTATTAGGTGCCGAACTGTAGCTCTTAATTAGGTCCTTATGATATATTATAAAGACCTAAGAGCTACAGTTCCGCAGCTACCTTACCATCAATTCTTTGAAGAAACCTATATAAAAAATAAATATATATACAACAATATATAAGAAAATATATAAAATGAAATAATTAAACTAATCTTACTATAAGGTGCAGAACCATAGCTCTTAATTAGGTCCTTATGATATATTAAAAAGACCTAAGAGCTATGGTTCTGCAGCTACCTTACCATCAATTCTTTGAAGAAACCTATATGAAAAATAAATATACCAGTATATACAAGCATATACATGAAAATATATAAAATGAAATAAATCAACCAATCTTATTATTAGGTGCGGAACCGTAGCTCTAACTTAGGTCCTTATGATATATTATAAAGACCTAAGAGCTATGGTTCCGCAGCTACCTTACCATGAATTCTTTGAAGAAACCTATATAAAAAATTAATATACCAGTATATACAAGCATATACATGAAAATACATAAATTAAAATAAATCAACAAATCTTACTATTAGATGCGGAACTGTAGCTCTTAATTAGGTCCTTATGATATATTATAAAGACCTAAGAGCTATGGTTCCACAGCTACCTTACCATCAATTCTTTGAAGAAACCTATATAAAAAATAAATATATATACAAGCATATACATGAAAATATATAAAATGAAATAAATAAACCATTCTTATTATTAGGTGCGGAACCATAGCTCTTAATTAGGTTCTTATGATATATTATAAAGACCCAAGAGCTATGGTTCCACAGCTACCTTACCATCAATTCTTTGAAGAAACCTATATAAAAAATAAATATATATACAAGCATATACATGAAAATATATAAAATGAAATAAATCAACCATTCTTATTATAAGGTGCAGAACCATAGCTCTTAATTAGGTCCTTATGATATATTATAAAGACCTAAGAGCTATGGTTCCGCAGCTACCTTACCATCAATTCTTTGAAGAAACCTATATAAAAAATAAATATATATACAAGCATATACATGAAAATATATAAAATGAAATAAATCAACCAATCTTACTATTAGGTGCAGAACCATAGCTCTTAATTAGGTCCTTATGATATATTATAAAGACCTAAGAGCTATGTTTCCGCAGCTACCTTACCATCAATTCTTTGAAGAAACCTATATAAAAAATAAATATATATACAAGCACATACATGAAAATATATAAAATGAAATAAATCAACCAATCTTACTATTAGGTGCGGAACCATAGCTCTTAATTAGGTCCTTATGATATATCATAAAGACCTAAGAGCTATGTTTCCGCAGCTACCTTACCATCAATTCTTTGAAGAAACCTATATAAAAAATAAATATACCAGTATATACAAGCATATACATGAAAATATATAAAATGAAATAAATCAACCAATCTTACTATTAGATCAGGAACCGTAGCTCTTAATTAGGTCCTTATGATATATTATAAAGACCTAAGAGCTATGGTTCCACAGCTACCTTACCATCAATTCTTTGAAAAAACCTATATAAAAAATAAATATATATACAAGCATATACATGAAAATATATTAAATGAAATAAATCAACCATTCTTATTGTTAGGTGCGGAACCATAGCTTTTAATAAGGTTCTTATGATATATCCTAAAGACCTAAGACCTATGGTTCAACAGCTACCTTACCATCAATTCTTTGAAGAAACCTATATAAAAAATAAATATATTAGTATATACAAGCATATACATGAAAATATATAAAATGAAATAAATCAACCAATCTTACTATTAGATGCGGAACCGTAGCTCTTAATTAGGTCCTTATGATATATTATTAAGACCTAAGAGCTATGTTTCCACAGCTACCTTACCATCAATTCTTTGAAGAAACCTATATAAAATATAAATATATATACAAGCATATACATGAAAATATATAAAATGAAATAAATAAACCATTCTTATTATTAGGTGCGGAACCATAGCTCTTAATTAGGTTCTTATGATATATTATAAAGACCTAAGAGCTATGGTTCCGCAGCTACCTTACCATCAATTCTTTGAAGAAACCTATATCAAAAATAAATATAACAGTATATACAAGCTTATACATCAAAAATATACAAAATGAAATAAATCAACAAATCTTACTATTAGATGCGGAATCGTAGCTCTTAATTAGGTCCTTATGATATATTATAAAGACCTAAGAGCTATGGTTCCACAACTACCTTACCATCAATTCTTTGAAGAAACCTATATAAAAAATAAATATACCAGTATATACAAGTATATACATGAAAATATATAAAATTAAATAAATCAACCAATCTTACTATTAAATGCGGAACCGTAGCTCTTAATTAGGTTCTTATGATATATTATAAAGACCCAAGAGCTATGTTTCCGCTGCTACCTTACCATCAATTCTTTGAAGAAACCTATATAAAAAATAAATATATATACAAGCATACACATGAAAATATATAAAATGAAATAAATCAACCATTCTTATTATTAGGTGCGGAACCATAGCTCTTAATTAGGTTCTTATGATATATCAAAAAGACCCAAAAGCTATGGTTCTGCAGCTACCTTACCATCAATTCTTTGAAGAAACCTATATAAAAAAATAAATATATATACAAGCATATACATGAAAATATATAAAATGAAATAAATCAACCAATCTTACTATTAGGTGCGGAACCATAGCTCTTAATTAGGTCTTTATGATATATCATAAAGACCTAAGTGTTATGTTTCAGCAGCTACCTTACCATCAATTCTTTGAAGAAACCTATATAAAAAATAAATATACCAGTATATACAAGGATATACATGAAAATATATAAAATGAAATAAATCAACCAATCTTACTATTAGATCAGGAACCGTAGCTCTTAATTAGGTCCTTATGATATATTATAAAGACCTAAAAGCTATGGTTCCACAACTACCTTACCATCAATTCTTTGAAGAAACCTATATAAAAAATAAATATATATACAAGCATATACATGAAAATATATAAAATGAAATAAATCAACCATTCTTAATATAAGGTGCGGAAGAGTAGCTCTTACTGAGGTCCTTATGATATATTATAAAGACCTAAGAGCTATGGTTCTGCAGCTACCTTACCATCAATTCTTTGAAGAAACCTATATAAAAAAATAAATATACCAGTATATACAAGCATATACATGAAAATATATAAAATGAAATAAATCAACCAATCTTACTATTAGGTGCCGAACTGTAGCTCTTAATTAGGTCCTTATGATATATTATAAAGACCTAAGAGCTACAGTTCCGCAGCTACCTTACCATCAATTCTTTGAAGAAACCTATATAAAAAATAAATATATATACAACAATATATAAGAAAATATATAAAATGAAATAATTAAACTAATCTTACTATAAGGTGCAGAACCATAGCTCTTAATTAGGTCCTTATGATATATCATAAAGACCTAAGAGCTATGGTTCTGCAACTACCTTACCATCAATTCTTTGAAGAAACCTATATAAAAAATAAATATACCAGTATATACAACCATATACATGAAAATATATAAAATGAAATAAATCAACCAATCTTACTATTAGATGCGGAACCGTAGCTCTTAATTAGGTCCTTATGATATATTAAAAAGACCTAAGAGCTATGGTTCCGCAGCTACCTTACCATCAATTCTTTGAAGAAACCTATATGAAAAATAAATATACCAGTATATACAAGCATATACATGAAAATATATAAAATGAAATAAATCAACCAATCTTATTATTAGGTGCTGAACCGTAGCTCTAACTTAGGTCCTTATGATATATTATAAAGACCTAAGAGCTATGGTTCCGCAGCTACCTTACCATGAATTCTTTGAAGAAACCTATATAGAAAATTAATATACCAGTATATACAAGCATATACATGAAAATATATAAAATGAAATAAATCAACAAATCTTACTATTAGATGCGGAACTGTAGCTCTTAATTAGGTCCTTATGATATATTATAAAGACCTAAGAGCTATGGTTTCACAGCTACCTTACCATCAATTCTTTGAAGAAACCTATATAAAAAATAAATATATATACAAGCATATACATGAAAATATATAAAATGAAATAAATCAACCATTCTTATTGTTAGGTGCGGAACCATAGCTCTTAATTAGGTCCTTATGATATATTATAAAGACCTAAGAGCTATGGTTCCACAGCTACCTTACCATCAATTCTTTGAAGAAACCTATATAAAAAATAAATATATATACAAGCATATACATGAAAATATATAAAATGAAATAAATCAACCAATCTTACTATTAGATGCGGAACCGTAGCTCTTAATTAGGTCCTTATGATATATTATAAAGACCTAAGAGCTATGGTTCCACAGCTACCTTACCATCAATTCTTTGAAGAAACCTATATAAAAAATAAATATATATACAAGCATATACATGAAAATATATAAAATGAAATAAATAAACCATTCTTATTATTAGGTGCGGAACCATAGCTCTTAATTAGGTTCTTATGATATATTATAAAGACCCAAGAGCTATGGTTCCACAGCTACCTTACCATCAATTCTTTGAAGAAACCTATATAAAAAATAAATATATATACAAGCATATACATGAAAATATATAAAATGAAATAAATCAACCATTCTTATTATAAGGTGCGGAACCATAGCTCTTAATTAGGTCCTTATGATATATTATAAAGACCTAAGAGCTATGGTTCCGCAGCTACCTTACCATCAATTCTTTGAAGAAACCTATATAAAAAATAAATATATATACAAGCATATACATGAAAATATATAAAATGAAATAAATCAATCATTCTTATTATAAGGCGCGGAACCATAGCTCTTAATTAGGTCCTTATGATATATTATAAAGACCTAAGAGCTATGGTTCCGCAGCTACCTTACCATCAATTCTTTGAAGAAACCTATATAAAAAATAAATATATATACAAGCATATGCATATACATGAAAATATATAAAATGAAATAAATCAACCATTCTTATTATAAGGTGCGGAACCGTAGCTCTTACTTAGGTCCTTATGATATATTATAAAGACCTAAGAGCTATGGTTCCGCAGCTACCTTACCATCAATTCTTTGAAGAAACCTATATAAAAAATAAATACATATACAAGCATATACATGAAAATATATAAAATGAAATCAATCAACCATTCTTATTATTAGGTGCGGAACCGTAGATCATAATTAGGTCCTTATGATATATTATAAAGACCTAAGAGCTATGGTTCCGCAGCTACCTTACATCAATTCTTTGAAGAAACCTATATAAAAAATAAATATATATACAAGCATATACATGAAAATATATAAAATGAAATAAATAAACCATTCTTATTATTAGGTGCGGAACCATAGCTCTTAATTAGGTTCTTATGATATATTATAAAGACCCAAGAGCTATGGTTCCACAGCTACCTTACCATCAATTCTTTGAAGAAACCTATATAAAAAATAAATATATATACAAGCATATACATGAAAATATATAAAATGAAATAAATCAACCATTCTTATTATAAGGTGCGGAACCGTAGCTCTTACTTAGGTCCTTATGATATATTATAAAGACCTAAGAGCTATGGTTCCGCAGCTACCTTACCATCAATTCTTTGAAGAAACCTATATAAAAAATAAATACATATACAAGCATATACATGAAAATATATAAAATGAAATAAATCAACCATTCTTATTATTAGGTGCGGAACCGTAGATCATAATTAGGTCCTTATGATATATTATAAAGACCTAAGAGCTATGGTTCCGCAGCTACCTTACATCAATTCTTTGAAGAAACCTATATAAAAAATAAATATATATACAAGCATATACATGAAAATATATAAAATGAAATAAATCAACCATTCTTATTATTAGGTGCGGAACCATAGCTCTTAATTAGGTCCTTATGATATATCATAAAGACCTAAGAGCTACGTTTCCACAGCTATCTTACCATCAATTCTTTGAAGAAACCTATATAAAAAATAAATATATAAACAACATTATACATGAAAATATATAAAATAAATAAATCAACCAATCTTACTATTTAAGGAATGACTATAATATTTTTTCTGTCTATGAAGAAATAACATCAAAAATGTGATTCACATTGAATAACTCGCGTATGTTATTTCGAATAGACAGAAAAAATATTACAGTCATTTCTAATAATTTAATTCTAAATTCCATTTTAAACCAGAGTAAACCATGAAAAAACGTTGATGACGTCACAGTCACATGACAAAATTATGTCTATGAGCTGATAAACAAAACAAGGTCAGCCAATCAGAAGACGCGTTACATCCAAAATTAAATTATTAGGTGGGGAACCGTAGCTCTAAATAAGGTAGCACTCCACAGTTAGAAAATAAAATTAAAAATGAACCACAAAATATTTTATCATCTCCTATTCCTGGATTTCTAATACATTAACCTAACTGTTTGTGTTGTACATGTGCATATGTATGTAATCAGTATCTTCCATAGATTTGATTTTCAAAAGTTAAAAGGGTGAAATATAATTCCTTCTATGTGTATCCATGGCAACATTCTGCATTTATTTACCATAAAATATTGCAAAAAGGGGGGTGAAAATGTCACATATCCCCCCAAAATTTGGATCAAACTAGAATTTCAATGCAAATGAGTGATACCTTTTTAGAAACTGTTGAAATTAATCTTCCTAATAATCAAATAAAAAATGGGTGTCTTTCGCCTCATTTTTTTGTAAAATTTAATTACAATGTTCGTGCGACAAAAATTTGGAAAAAAACATTACAATAATTGCCGGACCAATGTATGGTATGGATATGCAAATACGGACTGTCATACAGAAAACAGCCTATATTACATACATTACATAATCTTGATGTTCATATAAACCCAATAGGAAGGCTATTTTAATCCTCAGCTATCCAAAAATGAATTTTATTGCACACTAGCTCTCATATTTGAAAAATCCACAGGGGCCAAAATGCGAAACTACACACCTAACTGTGGAGTGCTACCTTAAGATGAAATTTACCCCCTCCTGTCTCAATTTTTAGTATATTTTCTGCGTTCTACTAGCTGTTACGATTAAAATGGTACCTTAGTTTTTAAAATTGGTCCAGTAATAAGGATTTTATGAAGGTTAGCAGTTGATGTTCAAACTTGACAAAAAGTGATTTAAAAATGAATGCTAGATCATAGTGAAAAACCTCAAGTCTGTCTCATTTTTGGGGTAAATTTCTAAAACTTTTCCCTTTTTTCTGTTGAAAATCTTAAAATTACCTTAAAAGAGGAAAAATTGTACAATTTTTAGGTATTTGAAAGCACTCATAGGTCAATTTTGCTGTAAATAGCATACCAAACCTTGGTTTAGAAGCTCTCAAGCAGGGTATAAATTTCTAACAGTACTGGCATCATTAAATTTAATTAATGCCAAATTATAATATAAAATCCTGCTAAAAATGTTTATTTGACTTATTCGCATTCAAAAATATAAAGCGATACATTCTGAGGATATCATATAAAGCGCAATCTTTGGTTACAAGGGCGAAGCTAATGGAGTACAAATTTAAGACCGCAACATGTCTAAGTGTCAAAATGTGTATCTTTGGTTGCTAAGGACAGTAAACAATAAAATAAACATGAATTGCAATCCTAGCAGATTTTTTACCTTCTGAACTAAAACAAAAACCTAAAAGACTAAAGATTTGTGGTCAAATTTATCTTTAAAAAGGCATTTCTGTGCTTTCTGGTGTGCCATAAGGTAGCAGCACTCCACAGTTAGAAAATAAAATTAAAAATGAACCACAAAATATTTTAAAAATCCTATTCCTGGATTTTTAATACATTAACCTGACGGTTTGTGTTGTACATGTGCATATGTATGTAATCAGTATCTTCCATAGATTTGATTTTCAAAAGTTAAAAGGGTGAAATATAATTCCTTCTATGGGTATCCATGGCAACATTCTGCATTTATTTACCATAAAATATTGCAAAAAGGGGGGTGAAAATGTCACATATCCCCCAAAATTTGGATCAAACTAGAATTTCAATGCAAATGAGTGATACCTTTTTAGAAACTGTTGAAATTAATCTTCCTAGTAATCAAATAAAAAATGGGTGTCTTTCGCCTCATTTTTTCGTAAAATTTAATTACAAAGTTCGTGCGACAAAAATTTGGAAAAAAACATTACAATAATTGCCGGACCAATGTATGGTATGGATATGCAAATACGGACTGTCATACAGAAAACAGCCTTTATTACATACATTACATAATCTTGATGTTCATATTAACCCAATAGGAAGGCTATTTTAATCCTCAGCTATCCAAAAATGAATTTTATTGCACACTAGCTCTCATATTTGAAAAATCCACAGGGGCCAAAATGCGAAACTACACACCTAACTGTGGAGTGCTACCTTAAGATGAAATTTTCCCCCTCCTGTCTCAATTTTTAGTATATTTTCTGTGTTCTACTAGCTGTTACGATTAAAATGGAACCTTAGTTTTTAAAATTGGTCCAGTAATAAGGATTTTATGAAGGTTAGCAGTTGATGTTCAAACTTGACAAAAAGTGATTTAAAAATGAATGCTAGATCATAGTGAAAAACCTCAAGTCTGTCTCATTTTTGGGGTAAATTTCTAAAACTTTTCCCTTTTTTCTGTTGAAAATCTTAAAATTACCTTAAAAGAGGAAAAATTGTACAATTTTTAGGTATTTGAAAGCACTCATAGGTCAATTTTGCTGTAAATAGCATACCAAACCTTGGTTTAGAAGCTCTCAAGCAGGGTATAAATTTCTAACAGTACTGGCATCATTAAATTTAATTAATGCCAAATTATAATATAAAATCCTGCTAAAAATGTTTATTTGACTTATTCGCATTCAAAAATATAAAGCGATACATTCTGAGGATATCATATAAAGCGCAATCTTTGGTTACAAGGGCGAAGCTAATGGAGTACAAATTTAAGACCGCAACATGTCTAAGTGTCAAAATGTGTATCTTTGGTTGCTAAGGACAGTAAACAATAAAATAAACATGAATTGCAATCCTAGCAGATTTTTTACCTTCTGAACTAAAACAAAAACCTAAAAGACTAAAGATTTGTGGTCAAATTTATCTTTAAAAAGGCATTTCTGTGCTTTCTGGTGTGCCATAAGGTAGCAGCACTCCACAGTTAGAAAATAAAATTAAAAATGAACCACAAAATATTTTATCATCTCCTATTCCTGGATTTCTAATACATTAACCTAATGGTTTGTGTTGTACATGTGCATATGTATGTAATCAGTATCTTCCATAGATTTGATTTTCAAAAGTTAAAAGGGTGAAATATAATTCCTTCTATGTGTATCCATGGCAACATTCTGCATTTATTTACCATAAAATATTGCAAAAAGGGGGGTGAAAATGTCACATATCCCCCAAAATTTGGATCAAACTAGAATTTCAATGCAAATGAGTGATACCTTTTTAGAAACTGTTGAAATTAATCTTCCTAATAATCAAATAAAAAATGGGTGTCTTTCGCCTCATTTTTTTGTAAAATTTAATTACAAAGTTCGTGCGACAAAAAGTTGGAAAAAAACATTACAATAATTGCCGGACCAATGTATGGTATGGATATGCAAATACGGACTGTCATACAGAAAACAGCCTTTATTACATACATTACATTATCTTGATGTTCATATAAACCCAATAAGCAGGCTATTTTAATCCTCAGCTATCCAAAAATGAATTTTATTGCACACTAGCTCTCATATTTGAAAAATCCACAGGGGCCAAAATGCGAAACTACACACCTAACTGTGGAGTGCTACCTAAGGTCCTTATGATATATCATAAAGACCTAAGAGCTACGGTTCCGCACCTACCTTACCATCAATTCTTTGAAGAAACCTATATCAAAAATAAATATATATACAACTATATACATGAAAATATATAAAATGAAATAAATCAACCAACCTTACTATTAGCTCGGAACTGTAGCTCTTAGGTCTTTATGATAGTTATTGAACATAGATGGTCCTCAAGTCGTCAACAAATTTCATAAAGACCTAAGAGCTACGGTTCAGCAGCTACCTTACCATCAATTCTTTGAAGCAACTACCGGTATATAAAAAATAAATACATATACAACAATACACATAAAAATATATAAAATGAAATAGATCAAGCAACCATATTATTTATAGCTGCAGAACCATAGCTCTTAAGTCCATATGATATTTATTGAACATAGATGGTCCTCAAATAGTTAAAAAATATCATAAGGACAGAATATACCATACCCTTTGGTAACTACAAAGATAGCTGTTTTACTGTACACATTGCTTGCTCTTCAAGGTCATTGAATACTGTTCTGCTCTGTTCAGTTGTTGGGTTCCTCTAAAATATCAGATAAGTATAAAATATTTAAGGATGGAAACTTAAAACTTTATTTTATTTATAGTTCTTTATAAAATGTTTATTCAATCTAAGACATTCATATAAAAATAAGGAGATGTAGTATGATGAGACAACTGTCCACCAAAGTTCAAATGAAGTAGATGTTAGTCATTATAGGCAACTGTACAACCTTCAACAATGAGATAACCCTAAAACATGTGGTCGGGTTTAAAAGGCCCTAAGACACTGAAAATATGAAACAATTCAAATGAGAAAACTAACAGCCTAATTTATAACAAAACAGTTTACATAAAAACAAATATGACAAAAATGAACCAAAGACAACCACTGAACTTTCTGGCTCCTGACTTGTGACAGGCACATAAAGAATGAAATGTGTCGGGGTTAAACATGTTTGTAAGTGTTCAACACTCCCCCTAACCTGGGACAGAGGTGTAACAGTACAACATAAGAACAAACTATAAAAATCAGTTGAAAAAGGCTTTACCCATCAGATGGATACAAATAGAAATACATCTAACAAAAACACAAAGTAGACGTAAACGGGTACTTATTCATCCCAAAAACAAAAAGACACAAAGTACAGATCCGAGAGTTTTCGCAGTTACTGACAGCTAGTTCAAAGCCAATAACAATTAATAAAAAACATATCATAGGGAACATGTGTACTATGTTTCAAGTTGATTGGACTTCATCATCATCAAAAACTACCTTGACCAAAAACTTTAACCTGAAGCGGGACAGACGGACGAACGAACAGACAGACGAACGAACGTACAGACGAACGAACAGACAGACTAACGAATGGACGAACGAACAGACACACAGACCGAAAAACATAAGGCCTATAAATGGAGGATAAAAATCATGTATCTAAGGCTTAAATATCAATCAGTACACATCCAACATCCAACGGATTAAGGGTAAAGACGTCATTAACAGTCAGAAAAACATGACCTTGTGCAATGCCAAACTATAGGTATTGACAGATTGTAGAACGGTGAAAGTACATATGTGTAATATTTAGTATGGTTTTAATTCATTGATGACAAAATCAATATTTACACCAATAAAAACAATATTCAAAGATTAATTTACAGTGTTGAATAGGTAACCTTTCAGAATAAGTTTATTTAAAGAATTGATAAGTGTAACCCGGATTGTTTATGTTTTCTTTAGTACAAAAAATTCTCCTTTAATCAATGTCATATTTCAATCAATTTCTAATATATTTATCTCAACAAGAATAAAAACATATCCAACCAAATATTAATATTATCCTGTAAAACTTAAACCATAAAACATCATTAAATATTTCCATACACCAAATAAAGTTGACCTACTGCATACAGTATTAGAAAAACAGACCAAAACACAAAACTTAACATTTAGCAATGAACCGTGAAAATGAGGTCCAGGTCAAATAAAACATGTCAGACTGACATGTACATCGTAAAATATTTCAATACACCAAATATAGTTGACCTACTGCATACAGTATTAGAAAAACAAACCAAAACACAAAATCTTAACACTGAGTTATGAACCCGTGTAAATGAGGTCAAGGTCAAATAAAACCTGCCAGACTGACATGTACATCATGAAATATTTCCATACACCAAATATAGTTGACCTACTGCATTCAGTATTAGAAAAACAGACCAAAACACAAAAACTTAACATTGAGCAATGAACCGTGAAAATGAGGTCAAGGTCAAATAAAAGCTGCCAGACTGATATGAACATCGTAAAATATTTCCATACACCAAATACAGTTGACCTATTGCATACAGTATTAGAAAAACAGACCAAAACACAAAAATTAAACTATAACCACTGAACCATGAAAATGAGGTCAAGGTCAGATGAAACCTGCCAGTTGGACATGTACACTTTACAATCATTACATACATCAAATATAGTAGACCTATTGCTTATAGTATCTCAGATATGGACTTGACCACGAAAACTTAACCTTGTTTACTGATCCATGAAATGAGGTCGAGGTCAAGGTCAAGTAAAAACTGTCTGACAGGCATGAGGACCTTGCAAGGTACGCACATACCAAATATGGCTATCCTATTACTCATAATAAGAGAGAAATTAATATTACAAAAAATCAACTTTTTTTTCAAGTAGTCACTGAACCATGAAAATGAGGTCAAGGACAATGGACATATGACAGACGGAAACTTCATATCATAAGGCATCTATATACAAAGTATGAAGCATCCAGGTCTTCTACCTTCTGAAATATTAAGCTTTTAAGAAGTTAGTTATAGCCGCTGCCGCATGATCACTATCCCTATGTCGAGTTTTCTGCGACAAAAGTCGATAGCTCGACAAAAACCAGGGTTTGTAAAAGTTTTTTTTTTATTTACTATTAATTATTATACCTGTATACACTGGGTCTACCATTGTTGAAAGTCTATATAATGGAGTTGTAATAATGTCTGGCTATCCTAAATGCATCTGAATACAAAGTTAGACGACTGTAAGTTCATAGTACTCCAAGAACTGAAAAGAAACATTTAATATTAAAACAGGTCATGAAAATTTTTTACATATTGGTAGACTAGAACAATCTACTGGCTGATGAGAGAAGTCAAACTCGCCTCAATACATTCCGATTTTCATTAAGTCAAATGACCCTAGAAATCTTAATAAGGTTTTCAGATCCAGGATTTTGAAAAGGGGGGCCCATAAATGTAGCTCCACAAGGGGAAGGGCACCCCCTTAAATCAGCCTCTGCTTTTGCAAAACTTGTAAACTTGAAGACATGTACAGACATTTGGAAGAGTGTTTTACAAAATTCTCCAATATATAAACAAATGTGAAGAAACTGTAATAGTCATCATTTTGTTTCACATCCAACCTTATTCTGCATTAAAATTTTGTGAAATCTTTTTGATTCTACAAAAGCAATTTTCTAGAACTAAAAGCTTTCAAGTCCCAAAGTGATCACATTGAAGCAAATAATTATAACTAAATAATACCTTAAACTCCTCATAAATCTCTGAACATATTAGGTGTACCAACAAAGTTCTAAGGAAATAATCCATTTATTCAAGGAAAGATCAAACTAATTTGGAGTCAAATTCTAACCTTTTGATCATATGATCATACAGGTAATAAATCTGTTCACTCACATCTACTCACTTCACACTTGAGTAACTAGCTGTGTACAAAATTAATTTAACCTGACAAAGGTATTTCACCAAATTATGTAACAGAATTTTGTTCAGATAATAAAACATTCCCCTAAAGGTAAAAGTTTTAATATAAGTTGTAAGACTTTGCCCCCAGCATAGCTACAGAAAAACAGTACAATAAGGGGTGTGTTACAGGACACTTTTTATGAAGATACAGGACTCTTTTTATGAATAAGTCACTCGTGCATTCATTGAGTTCATTTTTATCTTTTATCACTTTATCCTTAACGTACACCTTGTGACCTAATTACCTTGATTTATAAATAAAATTTATCAGTTTGGGAACAACCCTCCAAATGAGGGATATCCCTTAAATGAGGGACTGTCCCCCAGACAAGTGGTCATTTTGCTGTTGTAGAAAAGAAAAAAGAAAATCTTAGCTTTTTTAACTTAAAAGTGGAAAAAAAAATCATTATTTTTGAAACAACTTTTCTAAAAAAGGGGTCCACTTATTTTCAATAAAAAAGAAGATATATAAGTCCATCAATCTTACTTCCGGTTCCTGATGAGGAACATGTGCATTTTAATAATAGACAAACTATGACAAACAATTCCTAAATATAGAAATATTTTTAGTGTTTTAACGCCAGTTTTAAGCACCGCTTTTGGGCTATTTCGTGGCGGCCAGTTTTTATTGGTGGAGGAAGCCGGAGTGCCCGGAGAAAACCACCGACCTTCGATAGGAAAACTGATAATCCTAGTCAATTAAGATTGGAGTCGAGTGCACCCGCACGAGGGGGGTTCGAACTCACAACCTCAGTGTTGACTGGATAGTGATTACAGTAGTAACTACTTAGACCACTCAGCCACCGAGGCCCCTCCTAAATATAGAAGGACAAAGATTCAGGGAATGGTTCCAAGTAATATATAAAGACTCCTTATATTGTTAACATCCACCACAACAGCCAATTATCGCCATCGTCCCCATTATCTACATTCTTTGACCAAAAACTTGTCACATCATTGTAAAAACTAACAATAATATGGCGTCTATTTTTGACGATCTACCTAAAATTGCCGTTGAGAGTGTTACTCAATCCAATCTTTGGATGCCCGACACTGAATTTATTAAGTATAAGTAGCCTGATCAACCAAAACCAACAACAGGCATTGCTTTCAAGGCACCTTTTGAAAAACTTTATCACGACTTGTACAGGCCAGCTGCGCGTATGGTAGCATTCCGAGTTGAATCAAAAGATCGGTTTCTGCTTTGGATAAAAACTTTTGCTTTTCGCTACCATTCCCAATTTGGGGCTCTTGACAACTATACTTGCAAGTGGACAGACAAAGAAAATTATAAAGAGGGCAACATAGGTGAAATATTTAAACAATTTTCAAGGGCGCTGAAGATGAAATAAATACTGACTCAAACAAACTACTTACATTTCATTTATATCCAACAACTTTCTCATAACAGTTCAAGGAACACATTATTTATCAGGGACAAAAACAGAGTTCCAATATCTTTAATCAATACTAGACAATCATTTTAAACTAGACATTACAGTCACAAATAGTGAACACAATAATCTTCTTGATTCATCCAACACAGAATACACTGACTTCATAACACAATTAGACCAAAGTGAGACAAAACCTATGAAAATGTCAACCCCTAGAATTGTAACGCCAAGAACACATGATACTGTGATAAATAAACAATCTACTGAAAATATTCTTGCATCATTGCAACTATTAGAGAGTAAATTATGTGAAGTGTCAAACACCTGTGCAGGCTTAAAAGATGACAACCCTACAGATAACAATAACTATGATAGCAAAATATCAGAACTAAATCAAAATCTTGATGACCTGAAAGGAAATCAACAAAAATTAGAAAAAGAGCTTCATGGTCTTGTGTTATCATCTAATCAGATGAAGAAACAATTTGTAAGTTCAGCAGTCCTTGACAAGAAACTTGTAGACTTTGAAAAGTCAATTTTGACAAAAATAAATTTACAAAGAAACCAAGTTACTTACACTGTCACATTAAAGGAAAATTCTGACTTAAAGAAAGCAATGACAAATTTGGAGTCGTCAAACTCAAAACTAAGAACACAAAATGAGGCTTTTGAGGAGCAAAATCAGTTTTTAACAAGAAACCATCTGATCTTGAAAAGCAACTTCATAAGATACATGTACCTGAAATTGAATATGAGGCAACCATAAGCACACACAACCGATTTACAGGGCTTACAACACAAAATGATGACATGACAGATATAAGTGAAAAAATCAGAGATGAACAAAAAATAAAGAAAGATGATGATAACAGTATTCATGAAAAAATCAGAGATGAACAAAAAGTAAAGAAAGATGATGATAACAGTATTCCTAAAGAAAAACCATACAGCTATGATCTAGAAATAATTATTGACTCTCATGGAAATGGTCCATTGGCATCAAAACTGTACAGACACATACAATCCAAAATCAAGGTTTTTGGACCAGGAAAGAAGAATAATATAAAAAGGTGCAGGGGAGACTATTCTTGAAACAACCAACAAAGACATCAGACATATTGTCTTAGGTGTAGGAAGCAATGACTTGAGTATCAAAACAACTACTGCATGTGTAAATGAAATGAAAAACCTTATAGAAAACACAAAAAACAGTCATACTCGTTCCGACATACATGTTTTAACAACATTTCATCGTGTGAAACAGCCCCATTTCAAAAAATAAAAATTCGCAAGGGTTCCATGGAACCCAGTGTCTCGGCTACTTTTGCTGTTGTCTATGTTTTCAGTGTGATAGGGGAATGCACGTAATAGATTTACAGTTAATGAAATAAAACGTTTGAAATGTATGAAAAAAGTTATGCTTGTAAAAAATGAATACAGTATGCAATCAAATATATAGATTTATAAAAGAGTTGAAACATAAATTTATTGAATGAACAAATGATAAAGAAGATAATTTTTACATTTTCCTCTAGATACTATCTTTTGATTGTAAGAAGCTTCTGTCCAAGTTTGGTAAAAATCCAGGATGGTTTATGAATCTAAACTAGAGGCTCTCAAGAGCCTGTGTCGCTCACCTGATTCTACTTTGGTTTTGGAAATCATGTAAAAATAGATTAAAATCATAACAGATACCCTAATAATGAGTGAGGCCAAATTTGGTTTAATATTGGTCCTGTAATTTAATAAAAAATCCTGGTGGCCATCTTGAACAGTAAATCGGCAACAAAGTAGCAACACTTAATCAGCACCTCATAAGAAACATTTATGCCATGTTTTGGTTTCATTCCATTCAGTGCACCTCTAGAAGAAGCATTTGTATGTATTTCCCATAGGGTCTTATGTTAAAGGAAGTCCCCCCATTGGCGGCCATCATGGATGAAGGATCAGCTTCAAAGTAACAAAACTTAGTCAGCACCTCATAAGGAACATTCATGCCATGTTTGGTTTCAATCCATTCAGTATGTGGTTCTCTAAAAGAAGACATTTGTATGTATTGTCCATAGGGTCCTTTGTTAAACATTGTCCACATCTGGCAGCCATCATGGATGAAGGGTCAGCTTCAAAGGAACAACACTTGGTCAGCACCTCAAAAGGAACATGCACGCCATGTTTGGTTTCATTCCATTCAATGGTTCTCTAAAAGAAAACATTTGTACGTATTTCTCATAGGGTCCTATGTTAAACTAAGTCCTCCGCTGGCGGCCATCTTAGATTATGGATCGGCTTCATAGTAACAACACTTGGTCAGCATCTCATAAGGAACATTCATGCCATGTTTGGTTTCATTGCATTCAGTGGTTCTCTAAAAGATGACATTTGTATGTATTTCCCATAGGGTCCTATGTTAAACTAAGTCCCCCACTGGCTGCCATCTTGGATGATGGATCAGCTTCAAAGTAACAACACTTGGTCAGCACCTCATAAGGAACATTCTTGCCATGTTTGGTTTCATTCCATTCAGTGTTTCTCTAAAAGAAGACGTTTGTATGTATTTCCCATAGGGTCCCATGTTAAGCTAAGTCCCCCGCTGACGGCCATCTTGGATTATGGATCGGCTTCAAAGTAACAACAGTCGGTCAGCACCTCATAAGGAACATTCATGCCATGTTTGGTTTCATTCCATTCAGTGGTTCTCTAAAAGAAGACATTTGTATGTATTTCTCATAGGGTCCCATGTTAAACTAAGTCCCCTGCAGGCGGCCATCTTGGATTATGGATCGGCTTCAAAGTAACAACACTTGGTCAGCACCTCATAAGAAACATTCATGCCATGTTTGGTTTCATTCCATTCAGTAGTTCTCTAAAATAAGACATTTGTATGTATTTCCCATAGGGTCCAATGTTAAACTAAGTCCCCTGCTGGCGGCCATCTTGGATTATGGATCAGCTTCATAGTAACAACACTTGGTCAGCACCTTATAAGGAACATTCATGCCATATTTGCTTTTATTCCATTCAGTGTTTCTCTAAAAGAAGACATTTGTATGTATTTCCCATAGGGTCCCATTGTTTGGGTTTAGTTGGTTAGTACTTCGCTTGTGTAAATAGAATACGTGTGAATAGTTCTAATTGCTTTTAATGACTCTACTTGCTTGTATGACTACAATAACGTAATAAACGTGTTGACGTTACAAAGGTAACGTTAGTTACAGTCCGTGAAAGAATAGCGGCAAAAGACTTGACACTGGGGGCGCCGAGAAGTGAAAATGATAAAAATTCTTAATAAATACATAGATATCGCAAATATTCACAGTTTAACTTAAAGTCAATGTATGTAGAAAATAAAAATCATTTGAAAAATTAAAGTCTGTATAAGTATAAAATTAAGACATCAACTGGCGAATCTTTTCCCTGGCGTCCTTCTTCGATTTCCGTTCTTTGGTGTCAAGTGTTGATTGAAACAAATCGCAAGAAACCTCTATCTGGTATAACTTTGAAATTGGACGATTTGTATGTCCATTGTTTGTACGCAAATTCACTGCTCTAACGAGTCCATCCTTGCCAACCAATAGTTCATCTACAATGGCTAGCTTCCAATTAATTCTAGGCGAATCTTCATGTATTTTAACCACATCACCAACTTTGATAGTCTGATTATTGTGTCCTAAAGTCGTGTGGTATTCCCTTAATGATGTAAGATATTCATTTTTCCATCTTCGTCGAAAATGTTGAATAATGTTGTGCTGATCGGTAAATACATGTAGTTTCCTTACCTTGGTGTTGATATTTGCAGATGATTCATTGGTGAAATAAAATCTTGGTATTTCAAGTGTGACTGCTTGTTGTAAGTCATCCAATAAAGCGTACCATATACTCTTTATATCATCTGGTAAGAGCTCATCCCAGTCAAATTACCTCTCCCATATAGTCTGCATCAAAATCTTAGCTCTTCGTTAGTACTTCGCTTGTGTAAATAGAATACGTGTGAATAGTTCTAATTGCTTTTAATGACTCTACTTGCTTGTATGACTACAATAACGTAATAAACATGTTGACGTTACAAAGGTAACGTTAGTTACAGTCCGTGAAAGAATAGCGGCAAAATACTTGACACCCATGTTAAACTAAGTCCCCCGCTGGCGGCAATCTTGGATTATGGATCGGCTTCAAAGTAACAACACTCGGTCAGCACCTCATAAGGAACATTCATACCATGTTTGGTTTCATTCCATTCAGTGGTTCTCTAAAAGAAGACATTTGTATGTATTTCCCATAGGGTCCTATGTTAAACTAAGTCCCCCGCTGGCAGCCATCTTGGATTATGGATCGGCTTCAAAGTAACAACACTCGGTCAGCACCTCATAAGAAACATTCATGCCATGTTTGGTTTCATTCCATTCAGTGGTTCTCTAAAAGAAGACATTTGTATGCATTGCCCATAGGGTCCTATGTTAAACTAAGTCCCCCGCTGGCGTCCATCTTGGATGATGGATCCGCTACAAAGTAACAACACTCGGTCAGCACCTCATAAGAAACATTCATGCCATGTTTGGTTTCATTCCATTCAGTGGTTCTCTAAAAGAAGACATTTGTATGCATTTCCCGTAGGGTCCTATGTTAAACTAAGTCCCCCGCTGGCGGCCATCTTGGATGATATAGATCCGCTACAAAGTAACAACACTTGGTCAGCACCTCATAAGGAACATTCATGCCATGTTTGGTTTCATTCCATTCAGTGGTTCTCTAGAAGAAGTTCAAAATGTAAAAAGTTAACGCCGACGACGGACAACGCCGGACGACGGACGCCAAGTGATGAGAAAAGCTCACTTGGCCCTTTGGGCCAGGTGAGCTAAAAAGGTTTTAAAAACTTTAACTGCAGACTGTATGTTATGTTAACTGGAAGAAAAACTAAGTCCATTTATAAGTCATATACGGAAAAACAGGAAATAAATTTTTACAAAATTTCCTTCTAGATACTAGCTTTTGATCATAAACAAGCTTGTGTCCAAGTTTGGTAGAAATCCAGGATATTTTAAGAAAGTTATTAAAATTTAAAAAACTTTAACCACAGAGTGAATGTAATGTTAACTGGCAGAAAAAACTAAGTCCATTTATAAGTAAAATACGGATAAACCTGATTTTTTTTTCTTCCAAAATTTACTTCTGGATACTATCTTATGATCATAAACAAGCTTCTGTTCTGTATAGTTTAAGAAAGTTATTCAAAAACTTTAACCACAGAGTGAATATTTGTGGACGCTGCAGACAACGACGGAATGTAGGATTGCTATGTCTCGCTTCTGTGACAAAACTCACAGACTCGACAAAAAGCAAAAGAATTCAATGAAGAAATAAAGAAATATTGCGAAAATCAATCAGATGTTAAATTCATTTTGAACAATGACATAAGTGGTATTAACACATCCATTTTTCAAGAGGATGGCATTCATTTTAATCAATCAGGCAAAAAATGCCTCGTCAGAATCTTAATAAAATGCTTCACTGAGCGCAGCCTGATACGACCGCAGTGGTCGAACCCTGAACAGTTGGGGCAAATTTGGACACAATATTCAAGCTTGATACTATTTGAATTTGGATTGTGATCAAATTTCTGACATAATATAGGTTTCTGACACAAAATAAATGTGGTCAAAGATCTTACAAATCTAATTCACAATACTGTGCAATTGAAGATTTCTTCTTGAAACTTTTCAAAAATTTTTAATTTTGAAAATTTTGAAAAAAAAATATGAACCCTTTTAAAAAAAAATTGGAGCTAATTTTTACCATCCCTTTGTGATATGGTAACTTGAGGTATAATTTCAGAGAGATCCATACACCATTTCACAAGTTGTTGTCTGGAAACTAGAAAAATGCTTATTTGGGCCCCATTTTGGCCCATAATTCCTGAACTGTTAGGACCATAACCCCCAAAATCAATCCCAACCTTCCTTTTGTGGTCATAAACCTTATGGTAAAATTTCATAGAAATCCATGCACTTAAACAAAAGTTGTTATCCGGAAACCAATGTGTCTTCGGACGACGACGACATGATACCAATATTTGCGGTCGTATAAAAACACATTTGAACCCAGTATTTGGACTTAAACCTTATAATGAGTACAAAACTTCTATTTCTTCAAGTAAAACACAAAACAGAAACTTTAGACATAACCACTCCTATGATTGACAAAACAATGACAATCAGTCTTACAGGCAAAACTACATGTACAATGAAAACCAAAACCCCTATAACTATTATACCGGTGGTCAACAGTATCACAAAGCTAACAATGGGAGATCCAACAAAAGTGAGATGAACATACTTCTCAGTAGACTTATTGAACTTGCACGATAATTCATCTATAGATTTAACTGAAAAGCTATATATTACAGTACATTTAGCCATATACTTTAATTAAGGCCAATTAGAATAATAAGCATTTATTATAGTTGTTATTTTTATTTTTGTACAAAAATCAAATAGTATGTTTTCATTTTTTATTTACGTTGCTTGCAAATGTCATTTATTACATGTATATTGTAATATACACTCTTTAAAAGTATACTGTAGTCTAGGCACTATTACATACATATTGCTTTCAATGTGTTATGATACATAAAATTAGAACACATCTCATGAAACAGAAAAATTTAGATTTACTTCCCTTGTCCCATGTTTGAAACTCATTATTGTGTTTTAAGTTAAAGTAAAAGAAACTTATATATTTATATATTATTTTGATAACTAAATGAAAAAGAAAATATACACATTACACATATATATCAATGACTTATATGTCCCTGCATATATTAATAAAAAAGATCTGTAAAGTAATAATAATGGAGTTATTTCCCTTTCCCCATGTCCTTTGTAAATAGATAGATATTTGACTTACTATATATGAATATTGCCTATTGGAATATACATGGTTTAAATGACGATAAATTTCAGGATGATTTGTTCATTGAAAATATTTGTAAACATATAAGTTTGTTTTGATGAAACTATGTTGAGAGAGTCTCCGGGAAATCTTCCACGTTTTACATCTTCCTATATAGTTAAGCCTACTAAGGCCAAAAAAAGGGGGAGACCATCAGGTGGCAAGCTTGTATTTATAAAAGCCAAAATTAAGACAACTTCTCAATATATGGTTAAAAATAGATGGAACTTTCCTCAATTTGGAGAAAGATATTTTTTTATGTTTTACTTACAATGTACATGTATATCAAAGCATATATTAATAAGGATGTTTCTGAATTGACATTCACAAAAATGGAAAATGATATTTCTTTTTTTCTATCTAAAGGTGAGGTGATTTAAAGCGGTGATTTTAATGCACACACAGGAGGGTTAAATGACTTTATTCAAAATGATGGTGTTAATGAGAATTTTACAGACTGTCCAGTACCTGAAGATTATACACCTGATTTACACTTAGACAGAAATCAATTAGATCAAAAAAACAATTTACATGGGAATCTACTATTTGATATCTGTAAGTCCTCTCAAGTGAGAATTGTGAACGGAAGATTTCTTGGTGACTCACTTGGCTACTTTACATTTTGTAATAGTAATGGTAAGAGCACAGTAGATTATATGCTGACATCACAGAATTTATTTTATACCATCAACAACTTTATGGTAAAACCACCTACTGATCTATCAGATCATTGTTTAATAGCATTGAATATTTTTAATTTTAAACACCCTAAAGAAATAAAGAAGGAAGAACTATGGTCCCTTCCTGGTACTTTTAAATGGACCGATCAGAGCAAGGACATTTATATTGACGCTTTTTTAGAAGAAAATAGTGTAGAAGACATTCTATCTTTAAACAAACTAATTGACGATAATAGTTTTAATGATATTGATTTCTTAGTTACCAAAAATAATGAAATCTATTTAGAAGCTGCAAAAAAATCAGTTTCTTTCAAAGCAAATTTTAAAAATACATCATGCAAAGACAAACAAAAAAGGCAAAACCTAAAAAAGTATGGATGTCAAATGATTGCTTACTCCTTAGAAAAGAAGTTTGCTCCCTTGGAAATAGATTAGCTAAAGCACCCAATAATAATGCATTAAGATTGACTTATTGCAACTGTAAAAGAGAATAAAATAAACTTAAAAATAAACTAGAAAAGTTTTTTTTTCAATCCTTGATAAAACAAATAAATGATATAAATCCAAAGAACACCAAAGAATTTTTAGGTAGCATTAATAATTACAAAAAAAAGAACAATAACTGTGAGCCTGCTATTTCTGCCAAAGAATGAGAGATTGACATTATAAAAATTTACTTGCTTTAAGTGAAAATGATAACTAATACTAATCAAAACATAGAGAACAAAGACCATAACTTTATTACTGTGACTTGACTGTTGGTGTTGCTCTCCACCTATAAAGTGGAATTAAAGTCTTATAGGATTGTAAGTATGCTTTATTTTATCACTTTGCACTTTCACGACTTGACTGTGGTTTTCTACAGCAGTTTGTTCAAATTTCTGACCAGTTGAACAGTTTGGTTTTATAAAACAAATTGCAATTTGGTCAGAATTTTTAATAAGTTGCAATAGGTGGAGAGCAACACTAACAGTCAAGTCACAGTAATACATCCCTTAATGTCCCTATTACATGTAAAGAAATCAAAGACTGCACTAAGAAGTTAAAAAAGGGAAAATCTGGAGGTCCTGATCTGATAATTAATGAGTTTCTAAAGGTAGGGTCAAACACTTTAGTTTTACTTCTAACAAAACTTTTTAATAAGATACTTAATTCAGAAAAATTTCCTAAAATTTGGAACATTTCTCTATTGACATCAATTTATAAATCTGGTGATCCATCTGATTGTGGGAATTATAGAGGTATAAGCATAACAAGCTTCTTGATAAAGTAGTTACCTCCATATTACAAAAAAGACTTAGGGATTTTCTTGAAACAAATAATTTATTATGTTCAAATCAATGTGGTTTTAGAAAAAATTAAGGAACTGTAGATCATGTCTTTATTTTAAAAACAATAATAAACAAATATTTGTTTAAATGCAAAAAGAAACTATATGTGTGTTTTGTAGATTTGTAGATTTTAAAAAAGGCTTTTGACAGTGTCTGGAGATCAGCTCTCTTCTTAAAATTACAAGATAAAGGAATCCAAGGCAAATTTTATAACATACTGCATGACATGTACTCTAACATGTTAAACATGTAAATATCAGAATATGTTTACTAAGCCTTTTCTTGCTAATAAAGGAGTCAAACAAGGAGACAGTTTAAGTCCTACTTTATTTAATATATTCATTGATGACATAGGAAAATACTTTGATACTAAATCAACTAGTGCAGTTAATTTACATGATCAAAAATTGAACCATTTATTGTATGCTGATGATTTATTATTGATATCTGAATCTGCAACTGGTCTCCAGAACTGTCTTGATTCTTTGCAAAAATATAGTGCTGAATGGAAACTGGATGTGAACTTCAAAAAAACAAAAATTATAATTTTCTCTAAAAAAAAGTAAATAAAGAAAATTTCTACTTTTATTACAGTTCTAATGCAATCGAAATCGTTGATTATTATAAATACTTAGCAGTTTATTTTCATAGCTCTGGAAAATTTATACAAGCAGTGTCAAGCCTCTCAGATAAAGCTAAAAAAGCATATTTTGCGTTGGTTTAAACTCCCATACAGTGAAAACTTGTCTGTTAAAACTTGTCTCCAGTTTTTTAACTCGATAGTTCCTATTCTAACTTATGGATCAGAAGTATGGATATCAGAATTCAAACCAAATTTTGAAGCATTAGACAAAAGTAAATTTGAAAAAACACAAAACTCCATATTTAAAAACATACTTGGGGTTCATGGAAAGTCTTCCGATCTAGCAGTGCGGTGCAAATTGGGTGCATTACCTATTAGCATTAAATGTTATCAACTTATGTATAAATACTATGTGCGTTTCAGTGATATTGGTGACGGTGACCTATAATTGTTAATTTCTGTGTCATTTGGTCTCTTGTGGAGAGTTGTCTCATTGGCAATCATACCACATCTTCTTTTTTATAGTCTGGTGGTCCACATGAAATTCTCAAGGCTGCTTTTGAAGTGGACAAAACTATAACAAGTAGAGAAAATTCATGGTCTAATAAATTATCTGAATTATCAAAATATATTGGAATATCCTTAAACAAGCATTGTAATATTAATTTCAAACAGAAACTAGAAGATTTCTACAAAAACAAAATTATATTTGAACTATCTAAAAAAAAAGATGAAAACTTTTATTTTTTAGTAAAATTTATACTAAATTTAAACAACAAGAATATTTAAACTTTAATGTTCCTATATATCTCAGAAAAAAACTCACCGAATTAAGAATAAGTGCACACTCATTAGCAATAGAAACTGGTAGGTATGCAAGACCAATAATACCCTCTAATGAGAGATTTTGTAAATTTTGCACTGGACAAAATGAAAATAAGATACATTTCTTGAATGAATGTTCTCAATATAACAAAATTAGATCTAAATATAAAATCAATGAAATAAATTCAAATAATTTGAATGAAAATCTTAAATCCCAATTCTGAAAAAGAACTAAAATCAATTTGTATGTATATTGAAGAAGCTCTTGATTTGAGAGACCACCATACTGTTTCATCGGATAATAATCCTTTATAGCCGCTTGTGCATATACACATATATCTTATATATAGGTGACTGTTTTCAAGTAAAATTATGAAAACTTAGAATAATCATGATGTATAAGTGTATGGTATCATGAAGAATTCTGAATGTTATGGTATCCATAGACCATATCTAAAATTGACTTATGACTTGTTGTTACATTGATCTTTATTTCATTTATAGTAGATGTTATTGTTGAATATATTATTGTCTGTACTTGGATCACAGTGGCGGATCCAGGATTTTAGTTTAGGAGGGGCGCAAAGTTAAAAAAAAATTTTGAGGTAAAATTATCGGAATATTGTTTATTAAGCTGAGGACAACCCATGCTTTGCAAATTTTAGACGGGGCGCGCACGTGTAACAGTGGTTTGATTCCGCCAGTGTACTTTATCCGGAGGAAGAAAATCCCCAGTGATTTTTATCCACCAACAAATATTCACTAGGTTTTTCTATCCGGGTCCAGTGTAAAACATCCACCAGTCATTATAAGGTTCTAAAAATGGTTTTTTGAAGGGGAAATATATATAAAATGTGGCTTAATAGTTTTTAGTGTATTTGAAAATTGCATAGTTGATTTATGTAAAAAGTGCAGAGTTTTCATCCAAGGAATGTTCACACTAGTGTTTTTTAAACCAGGAATGATTACACTAGTGATTTTGAACCGGAATGATTGCACTAGTTATTTTATACCGGGATTAATTACACTAGTGCTTTAGATCCATACATTGAAGTGATTAGTACTCATTCTGAACACACGATAACACAATAATGCTTATTAACGAATATTAGATTTAATTAATTTTTCTATGCAAATTTATAAAATCATATGCTTTCAAATTGTCACTAATTGTAATATTTATATGTATTGGATTGCCGAGGTTTTTCTGTGTATTATCTTTTCGGTCGACTTGGATATAAAATCATATCTTCTATGTCAATTTCAAAGGATGCTTCTATAATTGAAACTTTACGTAAGAACAAATCTGCTCTTTAAATTTGGTTTATATCTAGTTCAATGTCTTGATCATTAATAAAGTATTTTGAGTTATAAAAATATAGTCCTCATCATCATCAATATTATTTAGATCTACTATATTGACTCAGATTAATTAAACTGGTTCCTTGAAAATCATTGTAAACAATAAACCGGTCTAATATAAACAAAACAACGATATCAAGATCGACGCTTTCACACTATTTACATCCAACATTCTCCAGTGAAAAACAGTTACCCGGAATAAATACACGGCGGAATGAAAGTACGCTTACACACGCATGCCACGCCCTGCCTGAATCTGCCCCTGGATCACGTCTCTATTGTGCTCTTTCCAATAAAATATTGAATTGAATTGAATATTACAAAATTCTTGGACAATGTTTTGACTATATAATACAAGATAGATGTATAGTTCTTTGGGAAAAGTTTCTTCAAATAATATAAATATGTGCCCTTTTGTACTAAGAAGTGGTTTTTACAAACAAATATTTTTTCACCCCTCATAAAAGGGATAGTCATTACATTGAGGGGTTACACCTCATTTTTGGGGTTGTTCCCAACCTGTTTATATGAAAAGTGTTCATAAGAATTATATTTATAAAAAAGCTAACTATGCACGAAAATGCTGAAATTAAATAATGTGTCAACGAAGTTACTGACTGCAAGAGTAAACTGCAACGATAAAATATTTCCATGTACAAACCTCTGCCAGGGACGTAAAATGAAAAAAAAATGTGTCACGTGATCAGTACGTGGGTCTACTCGAAAAGAATAGTAATTAGGCTTATACGTCCTTGGTGCATATCACATAAGAAGTCAGTTGCTGTATGACCCATAACATTTAAATTATTTCCATATTCAATCTAAATATTTGAAAATTTATTTCAATTTTTAATCGAATGAGATACAGACCTTCTAAAATTCAAACTGACCATTTTCCGTGCGTTCATCGTGTATCGTGCGTTTTGCGTTCGTGTATCGTGCGTGTACCAATCGTGCGCTCATCATTCATCATTCCGTGTGTTTTCCGTGTAACGTGCGTGCATCGTTCATTCATCCTTAACCGTGTATCGTGCGCTCATCAATCATTCATTCTTAACCGTGTAACGTGCGCTCATCAATCATTCATTCTTAACCGTGTATCGTGCGTTCATCAATCGTGTACAGCTGAGACTACTATATAGTAGTCTCAGTGTACAGTAACCGTGTAACGTGCATTCGTTGTAGTTTTTATATGATAGTCGGTTATAGAGCTCATCAAAGCTTATATTTTATCTGTTATAGTGTATATATGTTCCGACTTTAAACAAAATTTACATTTTTACTTACTTTCTTGTAAACATAAATAAAAATATGAAGATGTTAAAAATATTTACACCTTTTTCAATTATAATGTTCTATATATTTGCTAGATAAAAAGAAGACAAAATTTAAATTTTAATGTCATATTTGGTTTTATTGAAAAATCCTTAGTTGATGTCGTGTAACAAATGAAAGGGGACACACACTTTCATCCTTATATCACTTAGGGAATACAAGTACATGTACTTGCGTTGTTGTAGTAATAATAATAAGATTCATACTCTGGATTCATAGCAAACTTAACATCCCTGTGATGATAAAATGCTTTCTTTCAAATTGTTTCTCATCAAATAATTCAAATAGATATAAGAAGATGTGGTATGAGTGCCAATGAGACAACTCTCCATCCAAGTAAAAATTTATAAAAGAAAACCATTATAGGTCACAGTACGGTCTTCAACACGGAGCCTTGGCTCACACCGAACAGTAAGCTATAAAGGGCCCGCCAAAAAATTACTAGTGTAAAACCATTCAAACGGGAAAACCAACGGTCTAATCTATATAAAAAACGAGAAAAGCCTATATGACACTAATCATCATAAAATTTCAAATTATTTTCCAAGGGCTTTTTCCTTACGTGTATAATTTGATAATATTTTCTAAGATATTTGTGACTTTCATCCTAATAATATCAAATATGTGTGACTTATACCGCATCATACATGTATATCATATCATGGACACGTTTTCCCCCGTTAATTCTCTGAATATACTGAACAGTATTTTAAAAGAAATATTTCTACTCTGCTACACGTTTTTGCATTTAAAACTCGCATTATTATTTGGTTGAGAAATATTGGGTTGTTATCATTTATTATTTCTATAGAATTTGTAAAGACTAAAGAAAAAAATTAGAAGATGCACCTTAAATACTGTATTTTGAGTTCGATATATATATCTTGACTTGTCAATTCAATTCAATACTTTATTTACACTCAGACACAAACTATGTGTTACATGAGGACAATACAATAAATGACAAATAGACAGGAAAATAGTAACAAAATTATACTATTAAAAGATCATAGAACTTATATATATAATGTACATGTATCTTACTATATGAGAGTATAGTAAAAAGTTTCTTGATAAATATAAATAAATTATGCAATAGCTGACAATGACATAAGGACAGCATGCGAAACAGGAGAAAAGCTTGGCGAGCCTCGCTTTTCGTCCTATTTCTAAAGCTCATACAAATAAATCTTATATTTTCCGACAATGTACATACATTGTATATACATTAGTATACATGTAACTTTGAAACACTTTCCTTTTATCTTGCTTTTTTTCACTTTGAAAATGATATGAGGCAGTCCATGCGAAAAGGTACAATTAACAAAAAGTCCTTTTGATAAACTTTACATGAAACGTTGTTAAATTTCGTTAAAATATTTTTGAAAAACGATTTTATCCGAAAAAATTTATATTAATGTAAACATCCTTAAACTTGTCAAGTCTGTCCCGAATTTGTCAAATAAAACCGTTGCCCACTTTGATTGCACTGATATCTGTATTGTAAGCGAGAGACTTATCCCCACTGCTACTGTTGAAAAAAGGGTAGGTTGGGGTGGTAATAGCTTAACGTAAAGTTTTAATCATGGTTCAACTTTATTCTAGTAGCTTTTATCAAGCCAAAGATCAATTTTACTCCAAACGGACGTCACTTTTCAGCAAGGTTTACTGTCGAGCGGGAGAAGTCAAGAGATGACAATCGAACTTATATATATATGTCGAAACATGTGACAACTTTATGACAGGCATTCTCAATAGGAAAACTAGTGGTTATACAGGGCTAACATCATAATATATATAGAATTCGTCTCAAATCTAGCCCAAATTCACAGATCTTACATTGTTGGCTAAATTTAGGACGAATTTTATATATATATATATATATATATATTCTTTTCGATTCCTAACATCACTGAAGAGACATTAATTGTCGAAATCCGGATATGGTGTACAAATGTTTGCACCTCATGTTTGCGGTATACCATCTATTCCGCAAGTTTTTTGTTTTCTATTTGGTATTAGATTAAAATTAAGATCCATTTTGTTACATCTGTGATCCGTTTATTTGGCACTCGCCATGGCAGTCAGCAGGGTTTAAGAACATCCGTTGTTCGACCTGCTTGTCAATTGCGTTTTGTTTAAATATACTTTTTCACTTTTTGGTCTTTTGGAAAATGTTGTTTGTGCTGTATTTAGACCCCTCTACCAAGAAATTTGTTTTGCATGCACACGTATAAAAATTGTTGTTTTTATCCAACGCAATCATAGGTTTGAACGTTGTTTTCAATTTAGACTTGTATATATATATATATATATATATATACGGATATCAATAAGAAACAAGTAGTGAACAGCCTGTGACAAATGCACAGATATTAATTCACGCCTTTTCAAATTTTGCTCCGTTTTGCTCTCTGAAATTTTTTATTTCGACTTTGGACACTACCAGAGAAGAAGAATAAAAATTAATAGATATGATATGGTCGCAAATAAGACAACTATCCATATATATGTAAAACTCAAACGGACTTCCAAATCTGAACTCATAAAGAAATACGATTCCAAATCGACGGCCAATTCCATATATGTAGCCCTACTGACAACAATGACTGAACGTTATCTATCTAAAATGCCTAAAAATTGTCTTAATAGTAGTAAAAATAAAATGAGAATGGAAACGGGGAATGTGTCAAAGAGACAACCCGACCAAAGAGCAGAAAACAGCAAAAGGCCACCAATGGGTCTTCAACACAGCGAGAAAATCCCGCACCCAAAGGCGGGCTTCAGCTGCCCTCCCTGGAACCGAAATTAATAAAACATACAAGACTAACAACGACCAGAGGTTCCTGACTTGGGACAGGCGAAAAAATGTGGCGGGGTCACATGTTTTGTGATATCTCAACCCTCCCCCTAAACCTCTAGCCAATGTATAGTAAACAAACACATGTGCAATACGCACAGTAAAACTCAGTTTAAAAGAAGTCCGAGTGTATGGTTTTACTATGTATCCCTTTATTTTTCGATGTGTCTTGCCTCTGGATAAAATAACATACCGGAGATCAACTTTCGTTAAATTAGGAAAACAAATACCAAATAAATATTCATTTGTTTTCTAAAATTTTTTCCTATAGATATATAAATAGAAATCTGTTTGCTCACAATTTGGTCATTTTCATTGTGCATAATGACGTTTCCGCTGAACATTTGCGCAGATTTTAAAGAACAAAATATTTATGTTGGCAATACTTACTCATAAGAAATGAGATATGCCAAAGTAGAAAGAAACGAACAATTATCGAACACAATGCGTCCATCAACAACGAGCAAAACCTAACCCATATATAGTAAGCTATGTGTAAGTACTTTTAAAAAAATCTTCGGGTAACACATTTTTTGAATTATTAACCTTTATTAACCTTGTTGAATACGAGTTTTCTGGCACTGAGAATACACATGTAACACAGCAACGTGTATCTTGTGTTAAGGGGCTAATTCTTTGAACATCAGTATATATTTCATACAAATAACGGAACACGAATTTCGTTTTAATTTTCAAAGTGAGAAAAGGTACAAGAAATGTACATTTTTTTTGGTATAAAAAACATCACACTTATGATAATTTTTTTATAGCATTTTTACCTTTAAACCTGATATATCGTTAAATTTGCAAAATTAATCGATACGGGACATACCTCATGCGTCATATGATTCCCATTTTTTTCGACTTCAACCGCCTTTGAAGGAAACACGGATACAACGGTTAAAAAGGTTTATTACGTTCATGAACGGAAGGAAGAATGGAGCGATTTCGCGAAAAAATAAGAATCCACTATTCTATAGTTTTATGTCGAACAGCATCGTTCAAAATGTAACGCGGGACAGGACACACATTACAATTTTACGATCTTTGGACTTTTATTTCTAATAACCTTATCATCGCACTGCATAATGCTTGCAATATTTTAAAGAGAATTAAATATGCTTTCTTTTGATATATATCGATATATCGTATGTTAGCAGTAAGTATTTTATATTACTATTGAGACATGTTTTAGAATAAGTCGAAGTAACACCGGTATCTTGCGACTTCTATCACCATTTTCATACATATTTTTAACAATTTTATAGAAATAAAACCCAGCTCCAATATCCAATCGTTTAATCTTGATTCCTATGTGCAAAACAGTATCAAAGGTCTTCAGAAAGTCAACGTAACGGACAAAAAGTTTTCATTCTTTTGAATTACAATATATATATATATATCAATAAGACATTTTAAGAATGAACATATGATTTTCAGTTCTGGCTTTCCACTTTAATCCAACTTGACTATCATATATAGATATAAGAAGATGTGGTATGAGTGCCAATAAGACAACTCTCCATCCAAGTCACAATATTTAAAAGTTAACCATTATATATAGGTCAAAGTACGGCCTTCAACACGGAGCCTTGGCTCACACCGAACAGCAAGCTATAAAGGGCCCCAGAAATGACTAGTGTAAAACCATTCAAACAGGAAAACCAACGGTCTAATCTAAATAAAAAACGAGAAACGAGAAACACTTTTGTACCACATCAACAAACGACAACCACTGAACATCAGGTTCCTGACTTCGGACAGGTGCAAACAAATGCAGCGGGTTTAAATGTTTTAATAGGCGCCAACCTTCACCCTACCTGAAACAATAGTGTAACATCACAACATGTTTAATGTTATGTTTCTGAAGAAATCCGTCCAGAAGTAAACTTAAAATGGTGTTAAAAAGTGCATGTTCCAACATTGCACCTGTTATAGTTATTACTCGATAATCATTCTTGGTGTTTCTTGGATGTACGGTCCAAGATGTTTGGTATATTTCTGAAGATAGATAAATTAAATCCTTTTAGTTTTATAAATATTGAACATCTTCTGAAAACATTATAGTTCAAATTTTTGCTAGTGCATTATCTTTTCGGCCCTATGGTTAGCATGTAAGTTTGGAGATTTCTCAAAAATGTTAAATGGCTTTGGCTATTTTAGACTTTTTGCAGAAAAAAAGCTACTGCATTGAATGTTTTACACAGGGATCTTTTTTTTTTTTTTATAGTTTTCTCTGTTAGATTGTTAATTACATTGGCCATTCGGTGTGGTCTGTTTGCTGTCCAATCTTGTTGGTAATTTCGGTTATCCTTTTTACGTAATATTACTTGTATCATTTGATGATTTGTTTTTGGCCGGAATATGCTTAAATATTAGCCACTGGACGTTACCCTCTGTTTTAATGTCAGTTATTTTGAAATCAGTATCATTACACACAGACAAATCCCTTTTTCATGCGATTGGAATTACTTTAAAATTTATACTCACTTAATTCGTTGTGATCTTGTCCAACATATAAAGAAGTCTAAGTGACATTCATTTTCAATAATTGATTCTAGTATAGATTGAATCCGAATTTAACGTCATTATTTTCATTATCTGCTATACATATATATATACCAGTTACCAATTACGGCGATATGGATATTAGGTGACAATCCCGCATGTTAGGAAGCGTACGAAATAATTTCCTTGAAGCACAGCTGTTTTAGATATTTTCGAATATTAGATTTGCACAATCAAAAGTGTTTGTATTTGCATCTAATTTCAAACATAATGTATCTATCGCAAATGATCCAAGGCATGCGCTGGAATTATCAAAACAGTCTTTGACTAATCTCAAGAATTTGTCAATTTATGTCTAATTCACCACTTTGTTAAGTTTAAAAAGTTAATAAAGTTTTACTGGAAACTGAGACTACTACATTAACAGTGTTATAGTAGTCAGCGGGATTTTTCTAACCATATTTCCTTTAGCCCAATCGGTTGTTTTTTTCTTTTGTATTTTAACAGAACTTTTTTTTTTTATGTAAGAACGAAATTGCAGCATTTTTTTTCATGCTAGACCTGAACAGAGTTCATAACATTTAACAATAGCTGCAAGAGAACTTTTATGAATGAACGTGCAGATTACTTGAATATGAACAAGAGGCTACCAAGAGCCTGAATCGCTGACCAGGTAAAACATAAATTTACCATTTTGATGTTCACTTTTAACTTTTATTGTAATATGTTTACCTATTTGTAGATTTTATTTAGTGGCATTTTTGAAGGTCTTGTATTGATGAAAATTTTTACTATTTATAGATAATACCTAGTTATTAAAGTTTTTAGGATGAAATGAAATAATAGTGTGACAATTTGGTCATATTGACTATTTTGCCGATTTAAAAAAAAAATGTGTTCTCTCTAACTCCTATAGTCTGAAATAATGCAAAAAATGGATAAGTATCATCATTCAAGGGGGGGATGATATAAAGACGTTTGACAATTCTGGCCATGATGACGACTGATTTGTTGATCTTATTGTGCTGAACATTTTGACTGTTTGACTGTTTCTCTCTTTCTGTTATAGTCTGTGCAACCTCTGGAAATATTGGGGAAAAAAATCATCTTTCAAGGGCAATGACTCCTCTTAGGGATCAATGAAAGATTTCAAACGTATGGACTTATTCATAGATCTTATTTTGCTGAACATTTTTGCTAATGTTGTTGCTCTATCTATCTTCGTTTCTGCAAAAATGGGGTAAAATTGCCATTCAGGGGCAATAACTCCTAAAAGGAGTCAGTTGACAAGTTTTGCCATTTGAATTATTTGTTGATCTAATTTAATTTTTATACTTATTCTTTTATAATTTTACACTATCCATTATGGTTTCTGCAAAATCGCAAAAATGAGTAAAACTAGTCTTTCAAGGGCAATAACTCCTATTAGGGGTCAATCATAGTGACAATTCTTACTTGTAGAACATATTTTGTTGAACAATTTTTACTCTCGAAAGATTCTTTCAACTTTGGTTTCCTAAAAAAATGCAAAAAGGGTAAATATCAAGGCCTCATTTAATGACAATGATTCCTATAAGAGGTCATTTGACATTTTCTTTGAAGTTGACTTATCTGTAAGTATTATTGTTCTGGTCATTTATACTGTTTAAAATTTCTCTCTATCTTTTATAGTTTTCAAGATAATAACCCCCAAAACTTGTAAAAATTATTTACATTTCAGGGGCAATAACTCCAACATGGGTTGTCCGATTTTCCAAAAAATCAGCAGAAGATAGACCTTGACCTGCTGACCATTTTAAATTGTGTCAGATTTCCTCTTACTGCTTTAGTTTTTGAGATATAAGCCTCTAAATCGCCCTAGATATAGAAAAATTATTAAAAACACCAACAATGTGTCATCGATAGAAACTTCCATTAACAGGGAAAAAAGCATAAAGACATGACCGCACGACATTCAGGCACGTCAAGCTTGAGAGTGGTTTCAGTGGAGAATATCTTTGACTGAGTAAAGTGTTAGATGTTTTTCTGTTTTGTAAAGATATGATGAGTTAAGCCATTTTCAACTGATTTTTATAGTTTGTTCTTATGTTGTGCTGTAACACCACTGTCCCAGATTAGGGGGAGGGTTGAGCGCTCACAAACATGTTTAACCCCGCCATATTCTTTATGTACCTGTCCCAAGTCAGGAGCCCGTAGTTCAGTGGTTGTTGTCGGTTCATGTCTGTCATATTTGTTTTCCTTAAAAAAAATATGTTATAAATCAGGCCATTAGTTTCTCAATTGATTTGTTTCATATTTTTCATGTCGGGGCCTTTTATGGCAGACTATACGGCATGGGTTGTCTTTTATGATCATTGAATATCCAGAAATTTAAAAAGTAAAACAATGGGGGACATTTTTTTTATTCTCAACATCTCCATTATGGTAGGTGCACAACTTCAACAATAGTCTGTAAAAATGTCCAAAGGCTACAAATTCGTGTAATCAGCTCCTCCACTGTTTTCCGATGCTTGAAACTTCACAGAAAGTTTCAACAATAGTGCAAACCTAACTCATATAATGTAAATTATGCATTGCACAATTTCATACTTAATATTGATTGATTGTTATTACCTTTACATCCATTGACAAGTATTTCAAAACCAGAACAAGTCCAATGTTGTTGGTAGCTGGACTGCAGGTTTTTTTCTTGTTGTGTTGTATTGTTGAACTTCTATGATACATGGTCTATTTAGGCAAAACTGGAGGTTTGTATAAAGATAAGATGTGTATGATTGCCAATGAGACAACTCTCCACCAGAGACCAAATGACATAGAAATTAACAAAAATAGAACACCATACGGCCTTCATCAATGAGCAAAACCCATTCTGCATTGTCAGCTATAAAAAGCCCCAAATGACAAATGTAAAACAATTCAAACAAGAAAACTAGTGGCTTGATATATGTACAAAACAATGAACAATAAATGGGGAATGTGTCCATGGGACACAGATGATGCCCCTTGCATATAATGTAATAAAGGGACATAACTCAAGAACTGTTAAAGTGACGCTACCCAAATTTGTACTTGTTCTGAGTTTTGTGGTAATAAGCATTGTGTATACGTTTTATAACATTTAGTTGAAGCAAACTTAAGTTAGAGAACGGAAACGAAACATTCAGCAATTTTTCCATTTGTAAATGGGCATAACTCTAGAACTGTAAAAGTGACGCCACCAAAATTCAAACTTGGTTTGTGTATTGTGGTAATAAGCATTGTGTATAAGTTTCATAACATTTGGTTGAGGCAAACTAAAGTTAGAGAATGGAAACTAATAATGGGACGTACGGCTGGGGCATAAAAAAACAAATATGACATACATATTGCATCGATAGCAATTTCCTTAAACAGGACAAAAAGCATAAGGGCATGACTGCATGAGGACAATCACTTACGATGTTCTTAAAGTTTACAATTATATATGCCTTATTTCAGTCAAAACAAAAATTGTTGGTTGATAGACTATCATAGACTATCAATTTTGAGGGTTGAGATCTCACAAAACATGTTTAACCACACCACATGTTTGCACCTGTCATAAGCCAGAATCCTCTGGCCTTTGTAAGTCTTGTATGTATTTTAATTTTGGTTCATTTATATGTTTTTCAGAGTTTAGTGTGACATCCATTTTCGCTGAACTAGTATACATTATTGTCTAGGGGCCAGCTGAAGCCCACCTCCAGGTGTGGGATTTTCTCGCTGTGTTGAAGACCCATTGGTGGCTTTGGGCTGTTTTCTGCTCTTTGGACTCTCTTGTTTCCATTCTCAATTTTATATCATATAAGTGACAAACTTGATTTGAACTCTGGTGGACAAATGTAAATACATAAAACTGGTTTAACTCCACTACAGTTTGAGCCTATGATAAGTCAGGCTATCTGGACCATGTGTTGTTAGTATGTTTATTTTTCAGAGGAGTTGGGTATTGGTGGTTTGTATGGTTTGTTGTCAAGTCAAATAATTTTGTATATTCCTGGTATCTTTTTAAAGTATAATATATATGCTGCCAAGGGAGGCCACTGGGATGAAAAGAAAAATTCAACTGTCACTGGAAAAATGAGGTATATTGGATAAGGGCAGAATGTTACCTTGCAACATGGCACCTATTATAACCACTCGACAAGTTGACAGGGTTCTTTACATGCAGAGAGCTTGGCATTCTCCCTACATTAGACATCATATCAAACATTCCCATGCCAACCAGAAGGGGCTGCATGTTTATACATCCTACACAGCCAAATAGATGGCCCCTCAGCATGTGTTTTATTGCCTAACAGGAGAAATCCAGGTGACAATAATTTCTATACCACAAATATTTAACAGGCTGCAAAGAGGGCTGAAAATACAGTTGACGTCTCATTTGAAAATGCAAACAAAGGAAGACCCAAAGGGTGTAATAGATAGTTTGAGGATGCTCAACTGATTTCCCTTTGCTGTCATATTTGAGGACAATTTGCACAAATTCCTTTGTAAATATTTTGTCTTGTTTAACTGACTGCTAAACTTAAAACATTTGTTTTCTAAATAAGTTTAATTTGTTTAAGCCTTGTATAGCTCATCACTACTATCTAGCAATGAGTTTTTTTTTTTATTATATATGCTTATACCGTGTTTAAATTAGGTAAGTCATAGAATAAAATCAACCAGTTTGCCCGCCACCACGACTACCAAGGGAAATGACTCCCATTCAAATTACATCACTCAAAAACTATCTATTATTTCAAATATTGGCATATAATCAAACAATCATAGAATAAAATCAATCAGTTTGCTCTTCACCATGACTACCAAGGGAAATAACTCCATATCAAATTACATCACTCAAAAACTATATATTTTTTTCAAATATTGGCATAAAATCAAACAACATTTCTGCTACAAAAGAACTTTATTCTATGCTAATACTGATACAAAACTGGTCTTCAGTATAATAAATAATAAATTTAAAAATATTCAACAACCAATGAAAACTAAGACATTGACTAGATGCTTGAGTGAATGGCTACTAAAATAGCCTCTAAACACTGATACATTTAGTACACAATTGCATTTCATCAAATAAATTGAGAATTTGAGACTGCCATTTCCGATATTATTATGCTTTGTTCATTAAAAGTGCATTGTGAAGCTTAGATGTGAAATAACAATAAATGATATAAACATGTATTATCGATATTTTATAGTTAAATAATAGGTGTACTACATGTACTATTAATATTCAAAAAGCAAAATGGACAAAAAATGTGGTACTGAATAAAAATTATGTATAAAAATTTTACTTTTGATTGACATATGCTTCTTACATGAGAGACTAAAAAAAAATTACGGCCAATGGATCCAAGATCCATAAAATGTCTTTGAAAGTACATTGTATTGGTATAAATGTGAACTAAAACTAAGATTGTTTGCATGTTCGATGTTGACTAACTGTATCTAAGTTTTTGGCATAGAAAATAAAACGGAATATCACAGGTAAGTACTTTGTACACTAAATTACAAAAAAAATTATCAACAATTTGGCAACTTGACTGGCAGGATTTAATGTTTAATGTTATTAAATCATTGAAAAATTGACAACAGAGAATGAAATTTAAGAAAAAGCTGGGATGTGGTGTTTTTCTTCATTAACAAAATCCTTACACATAGCGAAGGATAAGCTATTACTGTTCATCATTTTAGAGTCAAAATACTTTTATTTTTATTTTTTTTTGTAAGTCCAAAATACTTTCTCTAATAACAAATATATCCTGTACATGCGAAACAAAGTGTTTTTAGATGACTGCTTGCATAAATTCATATAAAAGAATGATCACTAATTTATTCTTTTCTTTTAAAATTGGAATGATTAAAGCAAAGATCGTTACAAATCATACTCTGTAAAGCTTATACTTTCTTTTTGAAATTGAGTACCAACAAATTCAAGAAAATAAAGTAAAATTCAATCTCTGTTGCCTTTCAAAAACTAGTCTACAAGTATATAAACAAATAATACTTAAAACAATGATATTTGCATCATGGGAATCTTCTGCATAAATTGATAATTTATATCCCTGTAAAACATATAAATAAACTTTGCATGCATATTATAAAGAATTATTGCTTTAATACACATATTTAGCATAGTAGCTAGAATCTGATTAAAAATATTTCTATCTATATCTACATTTTACTTGCATAGGTTTAAAGTGAACTTTAGACAGACCTCTTCTGAAGGCAAAGAAAAAAAAAACTCTTTTGAAACCTTTTTTTAAAAAATTCCATCGAATAAAACTTTAAAGAATGTTGTAATTATAAGTTCAGGTACCAGTTGGTCAATTCTTAAAGTATAAATAGACAAAAAATGAAAAACCAATTGTGAATTTGATGAAGAATGGAAATTACTAAGGTTTTGTTTCAAAAGAGTTATCTCCTCTTTGACCATAGAATGCCTGTCTAATTTTTAGATTTGACTATTTCAACATCAAAAGCTTATTTACAAATGCATGGATGAAATATAATCATAATTTAATATGAAAAGAACACAAGCTAAGTTGATAGATTGTTAGTAGATGATATACTAACAATTAATTTCCTCATTGTATAATGTCAATTATTTGTATAGTAATTAGAAAAAAATACTTTAATTTTTTTTATTGCAACTAAAACTGAAAAAATAATTAAATAATTCAAGAAACGTATAGGAATAGAAGGAGATGCGGGATATATGTCAATGAGACAGTAGCCCAACAACATGAATAATTGTAACAAGTATACTGTGACTTATCAGTAGAACTTGTTTTCTTTTCATACTTAATTATTACTGCATTATTAGGAAGCCAGAAACTAAATAAAATGTTGTATACATCATTGGCATCTGTTAACTTGAAAAGTATTAAATTTGTTTTTTAAATTGTCAAATAAAATACTATTACAATGTCATGTATCAAGCTCTCATGAAAATAACTATTACTAATGAATACTACTATACTAGAAAAGACTATGTGGAAAAAATGAAAAATATAGAGTTCATCCACAATTCAGAAAATTTCCTTATTTTTTGGTTATATTGAAGGGGAAAAATATGGATTTAGAAATACACTTACACAAATAAAGAAGAAAAAGTTGTTAACATTTGTGATGCTGTAAATTTTTTTGTTCAGAGAGCACTAGAAAAAAATAGAAAAACTATTTTTAGATATACATGTAGTTTGTTAGGTCTCTGTCTAAACATTATAACACAAACATGAATTATTTTTTGATGTAATGCAATTATGAACATGATGAAAGCATGCATAGAATACTGATAAATAAATATGCATGTGTATGAATGATACAAATAAAATCATGAAATGTAACATAAATAATATATATGTGTCTTAATACCTTTGAATAATTCAACCGTTGCTATAACATAATTACAAGACATTTAATAGTCTGAAAAATTATTTGACTAGAAAAAAGGGATTGTCATAAAACCAATTTTATAACCTCTAATAGCAAAACAAAAATCTACTCACAACTTAAAAAAAAACTTCCTGAGCTAAAATATGTATCACAACACATGAAACAATACAAAACAACCATGCAGGATTTAATATTTATTCTAAATAATTGTATTTAATTAATAATGATTTCTTAAAACCTGCATAGATTTGAATTTTTTTTTTTTTCAATTTGAGGATATACATCCTTCTTCAAATTATACTTAATAAAGGAAAAAGTAAACAAAAATGAATGCAGAAGACATGAAGTGAAACCATTGACATATAACACAGATATTAACAAATTATTCATCTTTACCAATTATATAATTTAAAATTAATCTCCTGGATCATAAAAGAAATTTTCGTTGTCAAAATAAACTGACAACAAACAAAATAATAGTTGTGGACGGAAATCTAAACTGAAACAAAACAATAAAAGGTAGATTGCATTTTGTATATTTAGCTCTGATCTTTACATAAAGAACTATTTGGTCTCTCCAGTAATTTGAATATTAAAGGTAATATCAACATTCACTTTGATGTTCAAATAAGTTTTCAAAGTTTAGCTATTTTTGTATTTTGCTTGACCATTATAGATATTTCGCATATCTATCAAATATGAAAAAATGAAACAAGAAAATCAAACATTATATGCAACAAAATGAAACAATAAAGACAAGAAATGTACACTGCTCTGGAGATCTGATTAACTACCACAGTATGCTATGGTATAACAACAAAACACAACAATTAAAATGCATAGATTAATATTATACAAATAGTGCATAAATATTTGGCAATTGTGGGAAAGGTCTGAATAGAGTTAGCTCCCTTTGACCAGTGAAGTTATAAAGAAACAAATCAAATTTTGTGTTTGAAAGAATAAATCTTAAAAAAGAAATAAAAAAATCCCCATAAAAAACAGACTATTTGATCTTTGTACTATTATACTTCACAATATAAACAACTTGTATCTTTTTGTTATAAATTAAGGAAATTAAATAATTCTTAAACATTTAACATTTGCATATTGACAGCATATATCCAAGTTTAATTGCATATATTATTGTTCAGCACTTTTCTAATATATTTCAGCTTTTTGTTTCTGGAAGATGATGATGTAGGTTACCATTCTGACTGTGACGATTTCGACTTTTGCGGGTTGAGAAAATCTTTTCACATCCTTTTATTGTACAGTGAAACATTTCTTTTGGATGATTGATTTCAAAATGTTCTTTCAAAGCTAAATTATCCTTGAATTTTGATTGACAGACATGACAATGGACATTTATACCATTTTTATGGATGGCAATTTCATCTTTTTCAGTTTCATTGTCAAAGTTGTTGTTTTCATTTTTCTTGTCAATTTCATCTTCTGAATCTTCGTCATCCCCATCAGAACTATCTCCATGTTTGTTCCCATTTGTTTTGGCATATTTGTCAACAGAACTCTCCATTTTTTCAATATTCAATTCTTCACGTTCCTCTGACTGGTCATTGTCATTATCCAGTAAGCTTTGTCGTAACTTTTCACAGTCAGCACTGTGCCTCTCCTGATTTCGTTTAGATTTAAAAAATGCATTGCACCCATTTACAGAACAGAAATGCATAGATTTGAAATGCAAGTTTTGAAGATGAGAGCGTACATCTTCCATACTTAGAAAATTTTCATTACACATGACACATCTTTCTGGATTTTCCTTACTGAAAGGTAATTCTCCAACAGAATCATCAGAAGAGGATATTTTTTGCCCAGTTTCCATATTTGTAAAAGATGACTTAGATTCAGACAAAGCACTATGGTCACTTGAAAGTGAATCCTCGTCTTGATTTAAGGGAACCTTTTTAGAGTAATCAATAACCTCATCATTGCAGGATTTTGACAAAAGGGAAGCTATTTTTGGATACTCCTTCTGTGCATGTCCGTTAGGTAGTTCATGACTTCTGTAATCTCGCCTTATTTCACCCAATTCAATGTCATTATCATCACTGGTATCCACGACTAATTTACGCTTCAAATAATGTTTTTCGGCTAAGCTATCATTATCCATCTGATATCTTTGATGAAGGCTAAGGTATTGTTCATCATTCATGTCTTCTTTTCCGTCCTCTTTCACATGTTCATCTTCAGAATTATCATCACTCATATCAGGCATACTAGAAGGCTGTGTTAGACGAGTCGGTACCATATTTTTACGACGATTTGATCGGTGGTGAGGGGAGTCATCACGTTCTGACTTGAGGTCTGAATCTTTCCTGTCAACAAGACTGAGGTCTTTGGGCATATCATCATCCAATCGGTATCTTTTCTCTGGTGATGGAAACACAGACATCTGTGCATTTAAAGCAGAATAGAACAGTGCATGATTAGCACGAGCAAGCTCATGTGTGTCGAACTGTGAAACAATACTTGGATCTGACAAGCTTGTAGGCAACCCAACCATACTTGGTGGACTTGCTACCATATTTGGTGACATACAAGAGTCTTCATCAATAATACTGGCCCCTTCAGGTAACTTGACTCTTTTTTGTGGCATATGTAACTTAGGATTAGGATTAGCACTGTGTCTGTTACGACTCCTCCTGGAACTAAACATCATGTTACATCCATCAACGCTACATTTATGCATTTCCTTCAAATGAACTGCACTGTAGTGGATTTTTAGTGCACCTTTATCACAGAAAGTCTTATTACACGCTGTACACAATACCCGCTTTTTCCCATTAGGTCCTATGAAAGAAGTACCAAAGCTAGCTGATGGAGTCCATTGTCTTTTGACTGGATTGTGTGATTTTCTTAAATGTTTGGCATTGTGGTCATCATACATTAAACTGTTCCCATGATCCCTCGGTGAAGAAAAGTCAAGAGCTCTGCTACTACCCAGATCTCCTGGTTGCATGATGGGCAATGACATCAGAGCTGATGATTTGACTGGTGTGCCGTCGCTCTCTGAGATTTGAGGTGTGTATGGTGGTGTATCTGATTTCGATGATGTAGGTGTCAAACTCATATTTTTAGGACTATCACTTGAATATGATTCCGGATTATGTTTTTCAGGTATGCCTGGGCTCATTGCAGGACTACTTTGTTCCCTGTGGTAATCAAATGGCTGCATGGTCTGTAGTCTGCCTAATGGTGATGACGTAACAGGACTTGATGATGGTACTCCGGAGGTCACATGACTTCTGACATCATTACTCAAAGGTGGAGAAAAGTTTAAAAGTGATGGAGGAGTCATTAGACGGCTTCCTATTGGCACAAACGGAAGCCGATTACCAAACAGATGACGAGGCTCAAGACCTCTCATGTAGTTATGAACTGAGTGGTTGCTTCTTTCGATGAATTTCTTGATTTCAGATTCAGCTCTGGTTGATTGCATCTTAAATAAATCTTGTTGTTCCTTTGTGTCTTGAAGAATAATTTCTTGTGCTATAGATTTTGTTTCTCCAAATCGCAAAAACTGCTGCAACATAATGTGTTCCTCTTCTCGGGAGGCAATGGACCATTTATCTAGGACTTTCCCGTTAGTATCCTGAAAAAGAGATAAAAATGGTTTAAAATAGTGCTATTTAATTAGTCTGCATTAAACATATACTATCATTTTTATGTCAAGTGAATGCTTATAAAAACGCTCTACACATTTATGGTTAATCCTTTTCATTTTGATTTTTAATTTTTAAAATTTTTTTATTTTGGTTAATTCAAATCATTTATTAATAATGTATTACCTTATTCACCGATGGTTAAAAAGTCGAAATTTGTATTTATACGATATAGTACCACTAATGTATAAAATATGAAGTCCAGTAGTTCAACTTTTGTAGAATTGTAGACCAGTAATTGATGGGTTCAAAAGAAACCTAAGAACAAATAACCTTATAATTTAGAAAACAATTGAAAACCTTTAGACATACATTCTATATGTAAGCTGATCATTTTATTTGTAAGCTGATTCATCATTAAACATAATATAAGTATCTATTAACAAAATAGCATGAAGGACAGAAAACTATATCTTTTTATTGCTTATAATGTTTTTTTCGTTGAACACTGTAATTTACGATGACCTATCCACATAGAGTCTCCTATTTATCAGTTCTAGTCCCAGTAGTAATCGTGTTATAATGTTACGTGATGGCATTTGCTTATTTAGACTACTTATTATCGTTACTATAATACAAATTCTCCCAACTGGACCATAAAGTTAAATCATTCAACGATCATGAAAGAAACAATCAAATTACAGCAATTTTTTCTTGTCAAATAAAATGATGTCCCACACGACGATGCAAATATTATTTAATGTATCCTCATAATATTGGTAAACTAATTTCTGACACCTTGATGGCGTATTTTCGTCATAAAATGTCATTTCCCAATCCAGCGATTAAGACGAGAGGTGTCCAGTTTATTCCAAACATGCTGACATTCGTTAATATTTTATTCAACAGATCAAGTGAGTTGCTCCACCGAGGACAGTCTAGAGTTTTATTGCATTGCAATTGACAATGAATTAATTCTGCTGAACATGACATGGGTACACGGGAATAACCATAAATGTCTGCAGTGTTTGGTATCAATTTAGAATTATACGGCTTATTTAGTAAAACTCTCACAGCGACCACAATAGACTTGTCAGTTGGAAATTAGTCGGCTAACTCAGAAAATTACATGCCCACTGTATATTCTAAAGCATATATAAAATAGAAATATATTTTCTGATAAATTCAAATTTTACTTATACATGTAACAGGACACCATGAAATGCAATATGCCTAAACAATAGTTTAAAATGTTAAAAAATACCAATTTCTTACGAATGGAGATGGTCAGACTTCCCTGAATTATAATCAATTCTAATATCACATAAAAAGTTTATGAACATCAGTCAATGGAACTATTGCACATGTATAACATTCATTTTTTAAAAATAAAATGATGACAAAACTTCTTTTTATCATTTAGAGTTCCAGCTCATATGATATGAACAGTTATGGTACTTTATACCTTGTCTTTGAAAAATATGTTTACACTGGAAATAAAGGGATTTCTGAATATCTTCCATTGATACTTCAATCTTCTATATTTCCTGAATATATCTTTTTTAGGAAATTTCTACTTTATAGTATCTATTAACAGAGAGGAAGGTTAAACAATTTTAATAAGTCTGTCAGATGCAAGTATTTATATTTTTGAATTCAGTTTTACATATATGACTTAGGAAAAAGTGAGAAACCTGCCAAATTAGGTCTTATTTGGAGATCTTGTAATTAATTTCCCTAACAGTCTTAATTTACAAAAAAAGGTATTTCATTTCAAGATGTCTGAAACAAAAGATGTTGATGTGAGTAAAATATATTTTTAGGTAAGGCTGTTGATTTAGCAAAATTATGTAAAAAATGGCAAATTTAGTTTGTTTTTTTTCGTCGATATTGACATACTTATGACATTAGAGTTGACTCTACAATCCTATTCCTTTATGAATAAATCAACATAATTTTCAATGGTTTGAAGAATTTTTTTTTTTTTGCAAATATATTGGCAAAATAATGGCCCTTATCATCATCATCCTTGTCATAGAAAACTAAATAAAACTCTCATTTAAAATACAGTATCTAAGTTCAAGAAACTTAGACATTTCTTGTAACAGAAAATTACTGTTTGATGTGTCTATGGGAGAAATTGATTACAGGGTGTTTTTTTTCTAATCAATTTTACATGAAGTCATGCTACCCTTGTCTCACATGGGACAATCCAATGATTAAGGAATACCACAGTTGGTCGTCAGAATGTCATGACTATTGGCAGTCTGCTTTCAAAATCAAATCAAATCATTCCCTCTTTTTTTTGTTTCTTAAGATCAAATAAATTATTTCTTTGATTGACATGCAGAAATTTTTCAGAGTTGGCTCTGATCTAATTAAATGAGTTAATTTTACTTTAAAATTAACTAATTTGTGTTCGGTTCTATAATTTGTTAACTGCAAATTTAAGTTAGATGGACCTACACATTAATCACACCTGATCATTGAAATTAAGAATATAGTCAGGTGAAATTAAAAAAATCCAGAATTTAAAATTGAATCTATAAATTAGAAGAGCATTAGTAAGGAACAAAATAAGCTTAAAATATTGATAGGTTATGAAACTCCTTTTAAAGATATTTAATTTTTTAAAATGGCGGGAAATGGCTGACTCAAGACTTTTACCTTATATTTAGCATTGGCATTATTTGGGTCTCAAATCTAAAGAAAAGAAATATAGAATCTGCTTTAATTTTGGAAAATGACCTTTTATGAGCTATTAATGTCTTATATGAAAAGAAAAGTTGATGACATGGGGCAAAATATTTTACCCTGTATCGTAGGAAAAAATCCAAGGAGTCCGAACATCTGACAAAAATCCCTAAACCTGACATGACTACATCCTTAACCCTTTTGTTTTTTTCCATCTCCTAGGACACAAACCAAGGCTATGAGAGTACAGACCATCAATGACTAACTTTCAATTTGTTATTCATTACTTCTGAATAATGCACATACTAAAATTTTGTGAGGCTCATTATTTTTTCCATTGATAAAAACAGTCAATATGCTTTCTGTAAGTCATCTGTAAATGATGGATGAAAGGCATAAAAGCTAAACAGATCTTTTATGTCAGGCAAGGTGATACTTCTTAACAAATTAATGAAAGATTTCACTTGTAAATGCACTAAATTTAATCCCCTATAAACCGTAATGAACATTGTGTTATAAAGAAACATATATTTCAGAATAATAAGAGACCTCCAAATATCTCATTTTTTTAATATCTAACGTCACATTTTCATAATAAAAGCACCACAAAATATTTGGTTTTATGATTAGGAATCAATAAACAACACATGTAAACGGGACGCTTTTGCTTGAATTTTTTTCTGCACATGCATCAAAAATTTACCTAATTATTGTAGGAAATGATTATAAATCAAGCAAACTCTGATGTTTTGCATTTTCTAAATTATCACCCAGTAAATATGTGCTTGGTTATTATCAATTTACTGTGTTACACTTCGCCAAAAACCATCACAAAAAGATAATGGCAAATCACCTGAAAGAATGTCTACAATTAGAGACCATACAGATAATATCATCTTATAATCACTTTTTGTTCATTTTCCAGAATCCTAATGTCATGAATTACAAGATTCAGACACGTCCTTTGTTGGAGTAAAACCCAGTAGTTTTACACTCTTTACCCCTTGAATTCCAAGTTTTATTTATTTTCAATTACATATTTATTAACTTTGAACCAAATGCTTTATTGCAAATTATTTGAAAATATGATTCAAATTTAAATTTATTTTACTTATCTAAGAAAATAATCTTTAAATTAAAAAATAAAATTACTGATCCAGGTGGTCTTAAACTTCTCTTGATATAACAATCATTGAATTTGAAAGGTAAATCTGTCATTTTACAAATGCAAAACTGATATTAACAGAGGTTATGGTTGAGGTGCATACATGAAAACAAAATGCATATCAATTTAATCAAAATCTATCTACAATTTTTTTTCTAAATGTTAAAAATTTATCCCTTCCATATGCATTGGGCTGTTTTCTGCTCTTTGGTCGGGTTGTTGTCTTGTTGATGCATTCCCAATTTCCATTCTCAATTTCATTTTGGACACCTCAGCATATAAAACAAAAGGACCCATATACTAAACTAAGAGATCTTCTTGCAATTTCCTGTCCCCTGCAAATTTATGTTGAGGGTAACTACTCCTTACCATATGATCAAGCTTAGCTATGTGGGTGTACGAAAACATTGGAATATTTTCTGAACACAAAAAATTCAAACGAGATATTTCATGACACCTGCATGTACTTTAAGCAAAAGAAAGAAAAGACTGCTTGTAAAATGGTTTCTACTTCAACATAAAATACAAGACCGTCCTTCATGTTGAAAGACAAAAACATAAAATCACTTCTGTTAAAACTTGATGTAAAAGTGAACTTTACTTATATTTTATCAATTAAATGTGCATTATCTCCCATTATACAGAGAAGAAAGAGCTTGTGCTCGTAATAAATAGTTCCGAGACAGATGTGGATCAAAGGCTACGGAGAGGAAAATTCTTGCCAAAAATACAAAAAATCACTATCTGTTTGTAATAAATTAAAAAGAAGACACAGAAAAATTAAAAGAATGAAACCGTGAGAAGCAACTACCAGAAAGAACTTGACAATCAAAGATACTTGTGTGTAATCATCAACCGAAGAGGGAACACTTATTCCCCATCTGTGTACCATCAAGGACAATTATCTGTGCATTTGTTCACTAAGGCAGGACACTTGATTTATTCTTAGCATGTGCTGATGAATGCTTCCGGACAAAAAATTCTTAAGCTGCAATTATCTAATTAACCCTCTTCCCAAAATGTGCTTTAGACAAAAAGACAGTCATGTGTTTTTTCTTGTTTACAATGAAATATGAGGACGCATTGGTTAATTAAGAATAACGAGAAAAGCACAAGGAAACAGTACTATAGCATTTCATAGATTACATAACATTATGAGGGTCTCTGAAATGTCTGTCATAAAAACTATCAAAAATAGTACTTCCAAATTACTACTACTCAATAGTTCTGTCATATAATTAATCAGCTATATCAGTACTAAATTATAACTCTCAACAACAAGTAGTTGATGTGGTTTTTGTGTGAGAACAGGAAAATAAACAAGATCACAAGATTTCTACAATTCATTTACCATGGGGAAAGCCACTATTGTTTTCCTAGTGGTTAAATCAACTCTCAAAAAACAAGTTCTTACTTTTCAGTATGGTTCAAAGAAGTTTCAGAAATCTCTAATCAAAAACAGCATACTGTCAAATAGGCCAACTACAAACACATACTGTGCATTAATTCATTGTCATGGGTACCAACTTTTTGTTGATTGAGGAAAAAAATGTATTTTCGAGGATTTTTTATTTCTGGGTTTTACCATTTAAAGTCTGCAAACAATCCTATTGAAAATTTAGACATTGTTAAAACATTTAAATCCATTATTAATCTTTTCCCATGAAATCCCTGAGTACTGGTATCCGAGGATCAATTGTGAATCCACAATTACCCCCATCTTCTTTAATTTAAATTAAGAATTTAGACTGAAACAAAGAAGCCTTCAATAGTTCATCAACAGAAATTGCCACAATGAAAAAAAAATCATGAATTTCCAGTTATCTTCTTTATTTGTGACATTTTTTTCAGAGTTTTCAATTGCTTGACCAAGTTTGTGAAGAACTTAACATATCTTAGACAAACAACACTCACAAAAATAACATTCCATGACAATATTTGATGTAAATAAAATGTACATATTTCCAATATTTACATTGACATGTTCTTTAGAATCATCCTGTTTCTGGTCAAAACTGTATCCCATGATACATCATTATACCACATCATAATCCAGGTCACAAGTGAGTTTTCTGGATATTGTATAAAAGATGAACAAAAAAGATCTGACAAGAAGAGATGTCTAGAAACAAACATAATGGTCCACAAGAGACGTCAATAACATAAAATTAATGATGTCTTTTTAATTTAATAATTCAATATATGGGACATTATTGTATGATAGAGTTAATTATTCTATTGGAACAAAACAGTCGATGTCCCATTTGTAAACTTAAGGGAAAATATTGTATGACGTATCTTAAATAGAGAAAAACAAAAACCATTGTGATAAAACCAAATAGTCGACACTAAAGTTTACAGAAAATGATCGATTTCATCAAATGTTAAAACATATTAATTATTATAAACAAAAACATTATCAATCAATTATGAATCCTATTTGGTGACTTGAAGAAGATGAATTATACAAAAATTACATTTCATTCGATAGCTTTTCTTTTGAACGGTGAAGACGAAAATTATCAATAAAGAAAGAAAAAAAAAACCCTACCTATAAAAACCGCAAAATTTGCATTTATTTGAGTAATCAAGGTTTTACTTATTTCAATTACTGATACAACCCACTATTCTGTTTAAACTGTGAAAAATAGTGACTATGATTTAGTTTCTAAGTGCTGTTTTGTGTCTGAGTGCTCACAGAAGGATTATTTAGACAGATTTTCAGCTGTAGGTGTATATACAGAAGACAGGATGTGACTTAGTAAACACTACTATCCTAAAAATCATCCAATTTTCTTCAAAATCATTGACAGGTTTTAAAAGATGGCATGTGGTGTGATTCAGATTGACGTCAAACGTTTTGGTGATTCTGACTCTCTGCCAAATGATGCTACCACAGATAGATAGGCACTTCAATACGACAATTTAATGTGCCTATTCTAAAAGTTGATAAATTTTCTTTGAGGAGAAACTTTTTCTGATATTTCTGCACTGCAGGCTGTCTTAGTTTAATGTTTCTAGATCTTCATGTCTTATCTACTATTTTGAAGAAGAGTTTTGATATCATTTCTGCAATGTCAAAACTTGAGAAAATTGACAATTTTTGCCATACTTAAGTCATTAAATAGTGAGTGTATAAATAAATATAAAAAGCAATTCAAATTGTAAATTTTTGGACCTTAACCAACATGTCATCAATTTGCCTTTTCAATGCTTTATATAAACAATCATTGTGTGTATAATATTCAAGTCTGATAAAATATAAGAAGTCATTCCCTTGTTCTACAAACAAATATAACATAGTTTCTTAACAATTTGATCTTGTACTTGAAATTTAGCAAAAAAATTAAGCAGAATAAATTTTTGAAATGCACATCTGGTGTATCAAATTAGCTACAGTATCGTTTAATCTCATTTGATATAACTTAGATATCAACATGTATTTATCTATTCATGATGAGATTTAGTGCAATTATCAATGAGACAGCAACCTTCAAAGATTACTGGAAAAGATTAGAATAAATAAATGGGGAATGTGTCCATGGGACACAGATGATGCCCCCGCTTGCATATAATGTGATAAAGGAACATAACTCAAGAAGGGTAAAAGTTTGATCTGTGTTTTGTGGTAATAAGCATTGTCTATACGTTTCATAACATTTGGTTGAGGTAAACTAAAATTCAGCAATTTTTCCATTTGTAAAGGAGTATAACTCTAGAACGGTAAATGTGACGCCACTTAAATTCAAATTTGATCTGTGTTTTGTGGTAATAAGTATTGTGTATTAGTGTCATAACATTTGGTTGAGGCAAACTAAAGTTAGAGAACGGAAACGAAAACTTCAGCAATTTTTCCATTTGTAAAGGGCATAACTCTAGAACGGAAGAAGTGACGCCACCAAAATTCATACTTGATCTGCGTTTTGTGGTAATAAGCATTCAGTTTAAGTTTCATAACATTTGGTTGAGGCAAACTAAAGTAAGAGAACAGAAAGCAATTTTGGGATGTACGTACGTACAGACAGACAGACAAGGGTAAAACTTAATGCCCCCTCTGTTACGGCGGGGGCATAAAAACATTAAATTTTGTTCAGAGAAGGTACAAATTATACATCCTTTATCCCTGACATTAACTGAAATGGTACAATGAAAGCAACCTGTAACATTTTGAGGGAAACCTACAACATTTTCCCCAAACTTTAATAAACATTTATGTTTATGACAAAGATATTTGTAAGTGTGCCAATAATGACCCAGAAATCCTGGAAGGCATGTGGCCTGTCTTTCTGTTGTCAGTTTAATGAGATTATGATGATAGACAGAACTGTGTGCTACTACCAGTACATCTATTGAGGACCTGCAGGAAGAATTTGAAGGGGTGACACAGGGGTTCTCATTTCCTAAATCCTGTTTTTTACAAATTTTTTGTCAATTTCAACTTTTTTCCCCCCAGATCCCACTTTTTGTACCCCTATATCTGACAACCATTACATTGTATATATCCCACATCCCATAAGCATGTCATCCCCCTGAAAAATTATGACATACTGATCCTTTTTGATGAATGTTGCTATGACCAATTTAGTTTCTGACCATGTTTCTATACATCAAAAACGCTTAACTATCCAAAAATATGATGTACAGAGACAGGAATTTTAAAACATTTTATAGAAAATATATGGAACTTTTTTTCAGATTTAACGTTTATTGTTGTTGACAAAATGATTATGTTCATTTTAGGCATATCATTTATTTCAAAGAAATTTTGAAAACATAACCTTTAAATGTAATGAGTTAAGTTTCCCCAAAAACTAATTGTAAACATTTGTTGGTTAGTCTTAGACATGAGTTTCATACATTTGTAGCGAAGAAAAAAAAAAAGTAAAGTAAGAAGCAATGGTAGGCTTAAAATAAGTAACCGATTTGCAAAATAAACATATTGTCTTTACAACTATTTTATAAATTTGAGTGAACACTATTTCAAGACATGAGGTATAAAATTTTGTGGTAACTTTTTTCATCATTAGCATTCTTCGTTAATGTTACTCTGCAAGATGCAACACCTTAAGCTTCCGCATCAAAGGAGGCACAATTACGTTTATACCAGTTTCCGATTTTAACAGAACTCATTTTCAAGAAAACCTATTAGCAGACATAATTACAAATGACATATACACGTGGCATTTGTTAGGATCAATCTCTCTACTATCTATTTACCTGCAGAAATTATTATCAAATGGTCGCATATGCCTTACAGATGTCCCATTAAAATAGTTTATATTTAGATTTTAATGTAAAAGTTGTGTTTTGTCATTAAATTTTGGCTTTGTTCAGGGTACTAAATGTTAGCTGCAAAATCCAAAAAATACATTTGACAAAATATCACACAGAATTAGTTGCTTTCGAAAATTTGAGCAACTGCCAAAGTGATTGCTGATTCATGTGCTACAATTTATCAAAAGTCACTCCTGTGGTAGAAAATAAAAGTGTCAAAAAACAAAGCTTCTAGAATTGATCACAGTAAGATCATACACTATTGTCTCATATTTATCATATGCTTGCCAAATTTTCACGCCTCTTAAACTTATGTTGTTGTCTAGTTTATTTTTTAGCAAAACAAAAGCTATTTCAAGAAAGAAAAACAGTATAAATGTGGTTATTTGTCAGTTACAAAAATTAATAAACAAAAGAGTCATGAAATTCAATACAAAAAGTGAGTAATTATATACATTTTTATAGACTTGTATGAAATTTGACGCAGTAGAAAAAGTAATAATCAGTGACATGTTAAAGAACAAGACTGCCTTTAAAAAATAGAGGTGTTACAGAAAAGAGGTTCCTTCTTTAGCTACAATGATGCTAAAGCAACGGTACTCTCTCTCTCAACAAATAAAAGCAAGCTTTGGTAGTTACATTCATTTGCAAGTAAATAGCTGCTTGCATCCACTTCATTTGGACTCTGGTGGACAGTTGTCTCATTGGCAATCATACCCCATCAGTTAATTTTTAAATTTTTTTGGTACTTTTATTTTACCTGTAAGATATATCCTCTTGCATAGTCTTCATAAGACCACCCAAAGCTCTGCAAAACTTGAAGGACTTCATCATGTTGCAAGACACTGAAAAGTCGGTCCAGTAATATCTTCAGTCGGACAGGTGTAGCTGTGGCTCCGTACAACAGTAGGCTGGCTATGTCAAAAACAACATTTGGTTGTACCACTTCCACCGACATTCCTAGGTTGTATATGTGTCTGTATCCTAATTTATCTAGTGCTGAAAAATAATAATAAATATTTTGTAGCAAGATCAAATTGTCATACTTTTTGACATTTAAGTAATGTTTCCTGTCCTATTGTATGCACGACTCCAAGGAAACTTGCTGCATTGTTCTCATTTATGCTGCAACTGTGCTATTTGAGAAGTCAAATTGCATTGACCGTGCATTCATTTGTGATATACAGTCACTGATAGTATCTTTAAACATCACTTATTGCTCAAATTTACACCTATCATACATGGGGATTTAAAAGTCAATTGACACAAAGTCAAATAGTACAAATGAAACACATAGTACAATTGTAGCAGTCAACAGTGGAAGATTGAAAATCAACACCTAAGTTATTATTTCCCCTGATTTTCATCTTCATTTTTTGTCCCCATGATTTTCATCTTCATTTTTTGTCCCCATGATTTTCATCTTCAGTTTTTTCCCATGATTTTCATTTTGTTTCTTTTCCCATGATTTTCATCTTTCTTTTCTGAAGAATTAATGTTCCTCGTAACAATTGCTATAAATGACAGCTGATGATCAGTCCTACTCAGGATCTAAGTGTATCAGTAATTAAATGTCTATTTCAAAAATATGTTAATTTCATGTCTCTTAGAAAGACTATTATCAAATAGACCAATATAATTGCCATCTTTGAAAGTGATACCTGATGATCTTCTGGCATTTTCTAATGAATACATTTGATCTATGACTTGGAAGAATTTTTGTGTCAGAGAGGAAACTTGTGTAACAAATTCTGCAAGTGGACAGTTTTTAAAATATTGTTGTTTTTTTGGATGTTGAAAGGGAGGATATTCAAAATCAGTAATTTTTAATGTATAAAGTTGTTCAACATTTTTTTTATACAAAAACAGATTTAAATCTTCATCTGCACTGTAATTGAAATAAAGAGTCCCATCTACAGTTCCTATTTCTTTGCCTTAAAATTGTTAGATCTGGAGCTTTTATCCTCCACAAAAATAGTTTTTTGTTGGATAAAATTCCATCAGATATATTTCTTAAAACCAAAATACCTTAAGGGAATTCACATCACAGAATAAAGTGCATTAGTATATTAAATGTACCAGGGAGAAAAAAAAAAACGTAGGACATGGTTCACACAGATTCCCTTTTTAGTATATCCCCTAATCCCATCTCAAGGTCAATGGATCTGCATTGGATCTGATTATTTAATGAATTTTGCGGTTGGTCTTTTTGTGGTTCTTTGTTTGCCAAAAATGTGTGTTAAAATGTAATATGTGCTCAATAATGTTTTCCATTTGTTTAATGTGTTTGAGCTTTTGATTTTGCCGTTTGATAAAGGACTTTCCGTTTTGAATTTTCCTTGGAGTTTAGTATTTTTCTTATTTTTGTATTTTTTCTATTATCATTTACAACTACATGCACAGCCAAAATGTCAACAATGAAATCCAACAACTTTTTCTTATAAAACCTTGAATTTGCTGCTTTGTATTTTAACTGTAATAAACCATACATTGAAAACATCATCTGGTAAAGAAAGCTATATTTTTTTCTCACTGTGACGATTGCTCAAATTCTGGCATTGGCTATCATGTCAAGTGCAAATTGTTTGAGGGTACTTATTGTAAATTAGAACGAACCTGCTGATGAGCTTCACATATTTATAGATAACAGGCTGATATACCAAAATACTGTCTTAAATCACGGAATTCAAAGTCGCTTTTATCATACATCCACTGTGTCAGTCATAGCTTATATCAAATGATGAACCATGTAATTATTTTTTATCAAAATGAGGCTTCCCATCCTAATCTTGAATGCAGGAAACATTTGTACAAATATATATACTTCCTACAGAGAAAGATCAGTGACAAAATAATGTTTTTTTCCAGTATGTTTTGTATAATGCTGATTGTTAATTTGCTGGGCGAAATAAACTAATCCCCTGCTCATTAAGTCTGGAGGTAACAAATAGGTTATTTATAATAGAAATAACACATTTTTATTATCAGATTCATCCATCCTGAAAAAAGTCAGGCTTTTTGATGGACACCAAACAAAACATTGTCTCTTGTATCAGTTTATTTAACCATGTTTCTTTTCAGTTCAGGACCCGTGCATAAATAGAGCAAACAGTTTTTAACTTAACCAAATAAACATCATTTATAAATGTAGTCAATTTTTTATTCATTTTTTTTCTACAAGGAAATTTCAAACTTTATTATAGTTGTAAAGAGGACACAAAAAGAAAAATCAGGGGAGACAATCCCTCATATTTTTGGTATTTTTTTCTGATAGTGAACTCTTGCTGGCATTTAAAATCCCTTAACGATATGCAATTTTATCATATTATACATTAAAGGATTAGTAAAAAAAATTCCATTTTAAAAAATCATTTGAAATTTTGATATTTATTAAAAAAAGTCAGGAAAGCTGATGTACAATTATTTTCTTAATCATTGAAGGGAGATAACTCACACAAGGCAAAGTTAATTAATTGTCTCAATGAAAATAGTAATTATAATTTCTGGCAATACAAAATAAATATGACTGTATTCGTAGTAGTGGGGTTAAAAGTGTAAAAAGGTGGAGATGGGATCATTAATCTTATCCTATTGATGTATAACAACAAATAGTTGTCACAACAAGCGACAATTCAGAGGAAAATACAATGTTGATAATTGATGTTGTGAATTGGAGACACTTTTATGGAAAAGTCGTTATATAAATTGTCTCTATAAAAAATAATCCTGTTAGTTGTAAGAATAAAAGTAAAATGTTGTCAAAGCACTGTAGACATTGATCAAACATAGATACAGCAACAAAAGATAAGTGTTCTATCACTATTGACCGTCATTAACTATGTTTACAATAGTCGAGGCGCGGGACAAAAACTGCAGCAACAATATCTGTTATTACAGTTTGGACTACTTTAATGTCCGCTGATAATATTTTGTACCAATCATTCTTGATGTCGCAGAATGATCAGGGGAGTTCTAATTATATTATTTTGTCCATTGCAAGTGAAATTTTGCTTTAAATGTATTGTTTAAGTACTGTCATCATTTTTGCTGTCCATTTATAAGGGAAAAAATAGCATAAAGAGAAAAAATTGAATAATTTGTGATGGAAAATCACTTTTAAATTTTGAACAGTTTAAAACGTATTTGTTTGTAAATTTCCTCCTAGAGACTCCTTATAATGCATGCTTTATCATATATTTTTCATTCTTAATTTTCAAATAGACCAAAAACCATACACAAATAAAAGTAGACATTGCAAACTTTTTATAACACTGCATGTACAGTAGCTTTTGTTTTGACATGTTTTCATTTCATGGATAATATAAAGTGAAGAGAATGGCTGAACTTTGTACATTTTTAACCTGATATCATGTAGATAATTTATGTTGTCTTTCCTCATTCTTGGCATTTACCTCTTCAAAGACACCATTTAGATAAGCATGATTAACTTCCACCACTACTGTTCAGAGATAACTGTTTATAATGAGTGCATTGCCAGTCCCTAATCTTCCAGGATGACATGTATACATATACTGACAGTAAACTGCACAAAAACAAACATCAAAAGCTTTTATTTATCAAATAAGTTCCATATAAATAAAAGACTTTATCATTTGTGTGCTGATCCATTAACATATTATCATTACCAGTGGGGAGTACTTGTATGACATCAAGGACTGTCCAATGACATTGCCTTATATGGTCACATGGTCTGTCACTGATGGAATTACCAGATATCAAAGCAGACGGTCACATGTAGCATGACATCAAAGCCATCCTCCAAATTGTTGACATAATACACAGATTAATTAATCATGTCTGATAATAATCAGAATCATGATTCTTATCAACATGGCAGTTTTGTTGTGGATATTTATTTGTACAGTATCTGGTCAAGCAAGCAGATCTCACTTCAATTATCCCTTGTAATTAAACTTAAACAAAGTTTCTTGTAACAGGTAAACATTTGATAAGTATAAGCTTCAAAGATATTATCATCAGTTTCAGTATTTAATAAGAATTGCTTAAAAGTTGATTAAAACTTAAAAAAGATTTTTTCCTTTTAATTTAAATTCTATAATATTTTTCATCATGTACAAAATTGTTCGTAATGCATAATTAAAACTCTATAAAAACATATAATTAAACAAAAGTAAGTTGCATCTAAGACCTACAGTAAAGTTGTAGTCTGAAATAATTCTTTTATTGTCTGATATTTTTTTCAAATCAATTTCCCTTTGTTTAACCCCAAAATTATTTGACAAGATAGTCATAACAAGACAGAAAGGACATAAGAGTAGGACATCCCCACTGAGATCATCCTCTTACTGAACAATTATCTCCCAGCATTCCTTGTTTATCTCAACACCAGTTGTCATGCTGAGTTATCTTCCCCTGATGTGCCATCTTTTACATTGTTTTGTCACAAAGCATTGGCTGCTCTCCAAATTCTTAAAAGCTATTTTCATAGCCAAAATTTACAGATGATATTCCTCTTTGTCATATCATTTTCATGTTAACTTTCTTACAATATTTTCATCAGAAGCACTTAACTGAAGCATTCTTTAATTTTGGTGGTGACGAACATCCCGATACAAAATATCTTAAGAGATACCAAAACACATAGAACTTCAAATAAAAAGATTTGAATTTGTCAGAAATGAGGACAATTTGATGTATCAGTTTTTGATAAACCCCATCTCACTGTAACTGATCACTTTGAAGAAAATCTTATTTCTTTTAAAATCTATACTTAAGCATGGAGTTGATGGATCTTAAACCCATTACTAAAACAATTACTGTCCTAAGTAAAAATGAAGGAGGACTGACCAAGCCATTGTTGTATACCATGTTATTTTGTGACATTACGCCAATGACAATATCGATTAAAATTTCTACAGTGTCAACCCTTCATATTAATTATACCTTCAGAATTCCAGGAACATGTCTAGAAGCTTTTATTAACGGCTCCTGATGTCTTATTTTTGGTGACTGGACAAAGTTTAGGGTGTCTTTCTCCATTTTAACTTTGTGACAAAGATTGAGTGTACTTATCGCTTGCCTTGTTATTTACCATTGATGTTTGGTCTTATGCCAGTGAAATAATTGCAAGTAACACAAAAGGAGGACTAGTGCATGACTGAAACTCAATACTTCAATCTTATTAGAATTGTCTGAGAGATGTAATATATGTATATGTTATAGTGTTGCTTTGTTTTCTCTGCAGATTTCAAAATTGAAAATTTGGAGTGAATAGTACTTATTCTTTAACATTTTTATAAATTTTTAGAAAATCTTCAGAAAAAATTGAGAACTTGAATCAAAGCGGAAAAATTTAGGAAAATTTAAAAAAGTTAACAATAATGACTATAATCTGAATGTTTACAAAGTATTAATGCTCTCTCAAAAAAGAGAAGTTTTATTATCTAGTCAGTTAAATCTGAAAACAAACATGTTCCCCCCTAGAAAACCTTAAACAAACATCTTTTTCTATATATAAGTCACAATAAAAAAAGTTTCAAATTCTGACATACTACATTAATTCACAAAACAGAAGAAAGCTTTGAAGTGTATCAATCAAGTTTGATGATGGTACATGAAACATTTGTATGAACTGTCATCTCTAAAACAAAATGAAAAATATTTTTGTTAGAGATTTTGACAAAGGTAAGCTGATTTTGGACGTGTGCCTACATTTTCCTGACCATATGTTCTTCCTCACCACAGTTGTGATGTATTTTCTTGGTGCATACTGATTATAGAAGACACATGTCCATTCTTTTAATGAGACAGCCAATAGGACTATTTCCAGATGTACTGAAATACAGGAGTAAATTTACCTTCCTGTGTACTAATTAATGAAGCGTCTGCAATCAAGGACTACTTCCAGATGTATAGAAGTGACAGTTGGTACATACAAAACAAAGCCATTACACCTACATAAAGCTGATATTAGAAATTAATTGATGCTTGACAGTGAAGAGCATGGTGCATATCCATCTTCAAAAGGGAATGAAAAATCTCTGTGAAGTATGAAAGATGGCTTTTTCTTCCTTTTTCTTTGATAACCACATTCAAATTGCACAATGAATTCATTTGACTAATAGTTATCAGTAAAACTTAGGGAAGAAAAAGTTAAGCCTTCTAAACTTTCTACAAGAACTTATCTGTTTGATGACAAGTAACATTATAAACTTCAAACTCTCCTCACATGTAAAGTCAATGGAGCTTTCTTATCCAAAAAATATTTAAATAAATAAAATATCATAAGATAACCTATTTATGTCACAAACCCTGAAATTCAATCCCTTTCAGTTGTCGCTAGTCTTTTTTTTTGCCTTTCCTTTGAAGATATGAGGGCTGATATAAATCTGTCTATCTGTTATATGGAATCCTGACTGATGTAAATAATTAAAACCTAGAAGATAATCTTGAAGAAGAATCAGCCTGGGTCCCAGCTGTTTTTGACAGCAGGTGATACTTAACAGCTTCGGGACACCAGATACATCAGAGGTTTGGAAATTCGATCCTGCCTGACTCGTGCTGCATTAGATAGCAGTATATTTCAGAGATTAATTATGACTTATCTATATGGTTCAATGCTGTTACCTCTGTGCAGTTTTCATTATATTTAATAACTTTACATGAATTTTTATGTTTTTCTATTTTACACACAGTTGGTCGCCTGATGATTCTTGATGGCTAAAACAGTTATTGTCATTTTTGGTTCTTGAACTGCAATGGTTTAAAAAGAAGGTGAAGCTATCTGCTTGTTAAATCAATAATTCCTAGTTTGTAAAACTCTATCTGACTCAAGAGAAACATAAAATTATCACTTCATATTCCTATTCACTAAAACTAGATTCAAAGACAATTCAAGGACTATCTTTTTTTTTTTTTATAAAAATCAAAATATTGGGTTTACTTCACTAGACAAATTCGTCTTTAAATTTTTGGAAAGAAACCAATTAAAGCTCTTAAAAAAGTCAACATCTATTCACGTGTCAAACCAATCGCTGAAGTCAAGAAACAGAAAGTTTATACACAAAGCAGACAGTTAATTCAGTGTAGACAAAATTTATATTTCAAGTTTAAATGAATGAGACAAGATAACTGTCTTTAAAACATTTTTGTCAGCAATTAGCTCTCTGAAGTAACGAAAATAAACTTGAGCCAGAAGTGATGTTCTTGGAACAGATGTATAAATGACAAAACATGTTAAAGTAACATCCCATCATATGTGCTGTCAATTCTGATTCCTCAAGGTCATTAAACTATAATTCTTACATCCTCTTGCCTCCATTTCCAAAATTAATTTACTTTAAACATGATTTTGACAAACCTTTTTTTTATTTTATTTACATCATACTTATCCCACTTGATATTGATGAATTCTTCAACATATTTTGCTTATTTATATAAACCCATAGATATGAATTAACTTATCTCATCTTCAATATGTTTACCAAAGATTCTGTACATATATCTAGATGTGTTTGTTAACTATGAATATTGTACGAATATATGTTTTCGTACATATTAACTTAAAGTTTGTTAGCTATGAGCATTGTCTTCATGATCTTCAAGAAAGCAGGGCTTGTGTTCATTTTTTAGCAACTGCCTGACAAAACTTCCTCATTTGACATTTTATCTACTAACTTTTTTAAGTTATCTTTTTCTCTGGATTCTCAACTTATAACATCTGTCTATATTAAAAAAGCAAAATATACCAGAAAAAAGGATAAATACCATAAATAAAAAAGCTTGACCCTGAGCCCAAGATATGCACAAAAACCCCCAAACAAAAACTGGTAAGCCTGAAAATAATCATATGTATCCCTAAAAAATCATTGAGTAGAAAATTTGAACATCATCTATCTCATTTTTTGATCTTTTTGCTTTTCATTAACATTTATCTATTGATAATTGTGAAACACTAGTTTTTCTTGGCCATACCATGAATTTTTATGGCGAAATATATTGTACACATCTTCAATTGCTTCTCCTTCATTTGCATAAATTATTTGCTGCTTGGCATTAACTAACAACAATCATTTGTCAATGACAAAGTATCATCCAGACAAAAATTTTTTCACAAACAATGAGAATTGGTAAGTAAATTAATAGATTTACCATATATACTGTATATTTATCCTAAAAGACAAGAGTGCGGCCTGTGTTTCACAAAAAAGTTTTGGGACCAAAATTGTTCGTAAGTATACCGAATTGTTCACGACTTATAATCAGCCACACCACCAATACTCCAATTCAAGATTAATAAACAATTTTGAAAAAGAAAGAGAAATTATGCAAAGTTTTGATCTTTCTTAAAAAATTTGAAAAACAGGCGTTCTGTTCCAGGTGCGGATGTCAGTGAGGTATAGAATTACATCAAGGACAGAACTAATGGTTTCATTCAGGAAAAAACACACTGTTTTTTTGTAAAATTTGCGTGAAAGATAACTGCCAGATAAATTTCTGTGTGATCTGTGTTTTAAATGTGACATTTCCCAGGTATCCCACGATAAGACACCATTCTAAGGATGTATGGATCATGAGAAGAGTCAACGTTTTATCGCAGGAGCGTGTCCGCATCAATGAATGAAGTATCTGCCAGCCAGGCTTGTGTCATGTACTTATTGTTTTGCCAACAGTTGTCTTTAGAAGGGTTACTGTGGGTCATGAATAATGAGGTTACTGTTAGTTTTAAATGAAATTCATTCACGTCTTGATTTGATAACAGACACCATTTCCTGTCACAGGCTCATAGCGGTAACCTACACTTGATTCATCGTCGCCAGTTTTATATGAATTTGAAATTTTTCTTTGTATTGTTTCACCCACCACAATGAACATGAAAAGAATATATATGATGCAACAATTAAATAATCTAGTTTAGCAATTATTGGGACAAAACAAATTATCTATGCTTGCTATATTTTTGCCGTGCATGTAAACTCATCTATCTGTGTTGAATTAAAATATATCTGACTTAAAGAATAGTTGCTTTAGTAGGAGGAAATGTATTTGAGTTTTTATAAGATTTATGTATTTTTATCTTAATTTACCACTTGAGAAATTATAGACCTAGTCACAAATAATTGGATAATCTTTATAAACGTCTTTGTCAGCGATGCTATAAAAGGACATACAAAGCGATACAATGAGTGACACCATCAGCCCACAGCTGAAATACTCAGCATATATCAAAAGTCTTAAGTAAGATCCCAATGCAGCTTTGTACTTTTATTTTAGTGTGAGAACGTAACTTTAGTATGACAAAAGTACAAAAGTCATCCCTGGTCTTGTAATTGATTAAATAAGAATTTTTTCCAATTGTAGTGTCTAGTTAATACCAAAATACATTTTCTATTCCGTTTTAAATGTATTTGTATATTTGTATACATGTATATTTCTGATAAAATATTTGATTTGATTTGATTATTAAAACCAAAATACCAATTTCATTTTAGATCAAACTGTCCCCTCAATTCTACATTCAGCAGAAGATAGCACTCAGTAACAAATATTTTATCTGTTGTAATCTATCATTTCCTGTTTTGACATGGAAGATGAAAAATCTACAAGTCCTTTCTTCTATCAATAAACAAATATCTTCTACAGATTTAATGACAGTAATTGGCTTTTTGACATACTGTGCTAATATCTGATGGAATTCCCTAAGGCATTTCTCTTGCATGGAGTTATGATTCTCCAATTTGTAGGTGACATTCCGAAGATTCTCTTTTTTCTATTTCTTCACACTCTCTAATAGTTTAATGTATTTCTATTGGTTGTAGGTATGATTTGAAGCTTTGTGAGTCGGAAGAAATCCCGCCATATGTCTGTCATACTGCATTAAACAAATACCATATGATAACTAGAAACATGTGGTGGAAAAAAAAACATTTCGGAAGGAGACATATATTTGTGTGCATTTTGAATGACAAGTTGAATGGCACCTCTCAAAAATTTCTACGATTGTCAAGCTGGCATCTATATGTTCCTTTTCCACTTGTACCCTTCATGCACAAGTAGACATTAAGAACTAATTTCCGCTAAGATGTGCTTGAATTATTACATAAACTACGAATGATATTGTCATATTGGCTTCTTATGCCATTATGACACACCGTTTTCTTACAGATGATGTTTTTTGTTGGAATTTTATTACAGTTTTACCAATCAAATAAAGTACAATCATGGTAATTAAACTTACGTAAAATTCCAAATGTCACCCCCACCATTAAACTGTAAGGTGTTATTGTGTTTTTACCTAGGGTGGTGTGTCACATGGAACTCTTGCCAAAATAACAGATATTTTTTTTCCAAATTTATGAAAATTTTCAAGCTTAATTTCTCTCGTTTTTCCTTTAAAAGTTTAAAATATACTTCTTAGGCGTTTGAAAGTTTATTTCCTTCAACAATAACCAAATCAAAAACAATTTAAAATCTCAGAAACAGTTCAATTGTTGTAAAACTCGCTAAAGTTCCATATAATTGTCAACCTCCATTAAATATCAGCTATAAAACATAATGTATTACAGATAATACTTATTGATTCCATTGTCATTACATGATTAAAGGAAACTAAAAAAGAAGGCTAACGACACATATGACATTTAGCTGACACCGGGACTAATTCCCCAACACTTTTACTAATTCTATCACAATAGTATTAAATTAGATTGATTAAGTTCCGCGGTGACATTACAATTAGCCTTTTGTCTCTGGATGGGGACAATTCAATAAAAAAATTGTGTTGCGACTATTTTCTTGTAATCAGATGAATGTATCATGCGGTTTGGCTGGAAATTCATGGTTAATTTATTACGTTGACACACGACAAGCACAGTAAATGACTATTTGCTTGTAGCCAGATAGTCAAATTAGTGCTAAATATATTTTCCATCACTTTTGTCAATAAAGTGACAATTTCAACCCAGGAGAGTTAGTATTGCGTCAATACATTTTTTAAAGCTATCATGTCCTTGGCCTTTTAAAAACAACTTCTTATTTATTTTTTCCTTCCTTTTAACAAACCATATTTAATAACATGATACAAAACTATTTAAAAAAATATATACAAGTTGATCAAATTATATTGCAATAGTTATCTCCCCTTAATCCATATCTGAATATGGTGTTATTTTTTTTTTCTTCATTTCATTTTCTGGAACAGTATGATAGTTTTTGCCCCTACAACCCCTCATAGACAATTAAACCATCTTTCAAGAGAATTAACCAAGCCCTAGTTGACTTTAATAAATTTTAAAGACGGGCAATTTAATAAGAATTTTAACTTTTTAACCTGAGTCTGATCGATAAATAAGAATGTTTCCAGCAATTATTGAAATACTAAAAAATATCGTAATATTTGTGTTAAACATATCAATCAAGAAGATATGCCTTAAATTAATCAGAAGAATCCCTCAGACAAATAATTTTTGGTTGATAAAAGACAACTTGTCAGCCGTCACGACCAAGCTTCTAATTAATCTCAAAAAAGGAAATCAACTGTGCTGTGTTGATTTGACAAAAATAATTACCTCACATAAATGTAAGCAAGATAGAAAATTTGCTATATTAGTTAGCAGTAACTGTTCTGTCAAAACTGATGACCCTATTTTGATAAATAGCTTGTCATTAGAGAAAATCGACAGTCAGAATTCGGGGTTCAAACTTGGCAAATGTGATCGGCAAACACCGTGTGACATTATAGAGACAAATGTAACCAAGAAATACGCACTGAATTAAGCCGTGTAGATATTTTATCGAGATTAATCAAGCGATATGATTGAAATGATATTTTCCTACACTGTCTCATTAGTGCCGATTGTAGCATTTCGTCCATAAGCAGCGCAGCGAAATGGATTGTCATTGTCTTTTGCGGATCATTTACGTAAATTGATGCTCAAATCATTGCCTTCCTCATTCTGCCAAACAAACAACACAGACAAATGTTTTACACTTTTTGCTGTTTGCTTTTTAATCCAATAGAATTTGACAAGAAAGGCAGCACTTAGAAATGGGTTGACTCAAGAAATTGTAATAATGAAAGACAAACATTAGCTGTCAATTGTCAATGAATTTAATTAACTCTTATTTATGAATTAACTCTTCATCCCATTAACTCAAGTTTTTCTCTTTATATAAAAGATGCTCTTCAAGACATGAATAGAAAACACTGCATGAATTAAACGAGGTCTTCTTAAACGTTCTTCTTAAACATTGGCACCATTAACTATCCTGTTGAGTACATTGTCAATGAGTTACAAATGACAAGCTTCGGAGCTCTTTCCCTTATGATAATATAGTATTGGTTTTAAAATGATTTGCTGTAATAAAATGCAATTTTATTATGAAATATCATTGGGATAATCTGCACTAATCTTTTGTAACAAATACACGCAAAAATCATTGATATCTGACATATGTATTGGTTGAGAGAAAACTTTTTAGAATAATATCCAGTTTGCTCCTAGCCAGAAAGTCTAAAAAGCAGAAGAATAAAGTCAGCAATAAAATCAAAGTGAGGCTGAAATGATTGGGGTGCCAAAATCATGTTACTTTAATATTAGCTGATTTTGAACAAAAATGTAAGTTCAAGTCAATATAACCTGGAATGGTGAAATTATTCTATTTTTTTTTTTAATGCCTTGCCACATGTGAGTCAATTAAATTTGCAATCACTCATATGTACTTGACAAGATAAAACTGTGCCTCAGTGGACTTATAATAAAGATCCAAAGCTGTTAATTCATATCCCACTATTCAGAATAACAGAATAGTTTTATTGAGCCGAGAATGATGAATGTAAAAACAAACAATGACAACACAGGACAATCTAAATGTCTCTTGTTTACATATATGAAGTGTATATATTTGTCGTTGCTGGAATCACTAAGATATTGATTCCAATCTTTGATTTTCCTTTGTTTGTGACAAGATATGGCGACAAATCTGCTGTATTCCCATATCTAGTATCAATAGAGCTAAAAATGACGTAAAATTATTAAAACACTACGGGTTTTATCTATAATAAACTTCTATACACAGAAATCTGTTCATAATCAATCAATTACTCTAGAAGAAATTGATAAGTTTGAAAAACGCTATGTTACAGTATCAAGCAAATTGATTGATTCATTGTTGTTTGGTTAAAATCCAGTGGCAAATATTTCATGCATGTTCAGGATCAGAACAAATTAACGATAAATATAATAGGTAATTCCTGTAATAAGGCTTGTCATTGATAATGGTCATGGAATTAGGACTTCCACTGGAAAATGAGGGTATATAGGATACAGATAGAAATTTAGCCTTGAAACAGACCACCCGCTGACCTCTCAAAGAGTTGAACACTTGTGGGCACTTAATACTTGATAAAAAAAATATATAATTTTTTATATAAAATTTCCCAAATATCTTTTAATAATAATAGATTCAAATTCTACTTTTCATTGATTCTATTTTAGGATTTACTAGTCCATTCTGTATTACAAGTTCTGTTTACATCAATGTGGTATTCAGTATGAAAACGCATCCTAAACTTAACAAGACCTATTCAAACATATCTATCAGGTAACCTACTGTGTGGCCTAATTAATGAAAAATAGACTTTATTTTGCAGAGTTATAATAGTTAATCAAAATTTGTGAATTTAAAAAAATAAAAAAAGAAATCTGAATACAACTCGCACTTGAGTTTTCACATCATTTAAATTTGTACTGACATTATTTGACTCCGCAAAAACCACAAAAATATACATGTTAAGAAAAAAATTCAAAAAATGCAGATATCGTAATATGTTTTTTTTTTTGCTCCTCAGTCCTGTTTGTTATTTGTAATGAAATTTTTATAAAACCCTCTTTTACCAAAATGTTCGACATGATGTAAATGTGAATCAGAATATAACTTCTTAAAATATTTCATCAACTGAAAAATATTCTCATTTCACAAAATCTTATGGCTATTTGATATTATTTAGAAACATGACTGTTCTAGAAAAACTTTGGAAAGAGAAATTGAGAATCAGGTTGCAGTTATTTTCTGATAATAAAATCTTTGTGACATGGGCATGACAGTTATCTGTAAATTTATACTGAATTATTACATTATATTTGTTATATTTGTCAATAGCAGTACTGTGTTACAAACACGAGATTTTTCACACAACTATTTTGATAAAAAGTTTTTCATTTCGTGACTTTTCATGAGTAAGACGCTTTATTGTCATGTCATGAGACTGGTAAAATACTTGATATTTGACATAATGAATCTTTTGTAATAAAATATTGCTGACAACAAACAGTAAAAGAGCACACCCTAAAATGAAAATGGCGTGGACTTGAATGTCTCTGAGTCAGTTAACTTTGAAAAAACATAAATGACCATTACTAGTTGTTAATTTCTGTGTCATTTGGTCTCTTGTGGAGAGTTGTCTCATTGGCAATCAACCACATCTTATTTTTTATATTATACAATAATTTTAAATTTAAATTTAAATTTAAAATTTGTCAGTACAGTTTGAATTAATGACTACTACTAAGGGGTGTTTAACGACCTTGACTACCCATAAGGGTCCGCACACAGTGTATCAATGAGGAATTACATTAATAACTACATTGACTGGTTAACCTGTTCTAAGTTTATAAAAACAAAATAAAAACCATTCAAAAACTCAAAAACGTTAAGGCATTTTCCCAAGAACATTAGCCTTGTCAAAATAGAGGCTGTACCTTGACAAAAGAAGCAAATTAATGTCCCAGGGTACCAAGGTTAATCTGTGGACACACCATTCATAATTCATTCCAAATGTGCTTTTAATTTGGACATAAGCCATGTGTTAGTTCTTCATGGGAAACTACTTAAGAAGCCTGATGTCAAAGGGGACATTCCCTGTTGTCAAGGTTACTGGTTGACAAATCTCAACATGTGACACATATCAAAAACTGTTGAAAGCAAACTAACCATATCTTTGTTTTTATTGAGGCCATGTGGTGTTCTGTGTGAGAAAATTTTGCTTCTGTAGCAAATTTCCATTTTAAAATTGTCCATAAATTGCTGACTTCTGGTTTTTGACTGACAACTGATTACTAGATAAACCACAAAAATGACACTTTTCAACTCCCAGGAATATACAATGAAAATGTGAGATAGATATTAGATCTGACTAAATGACTTTTGTTCTAATAAAAGAGTTATGGTCCTTTAAAACATACTTCATTGTCAATTTGACTTTTCAATTATTGCCAGAAAAATAAAAAGTTGACTTGTATGTTTTATGACCTACTGGTCAGCATTAAGACAATGAAAACAAGTGAAACTGCAGTAGCTCACTGATGATACCCCCAGCCCAAATATGCATTTGTTGTTGAGTGATGAATCTGAAAACGCATCACACAGTATAGCTGACTTATATAAACCCTGAAACCAAATTTCAGAAATACTTATGATGTAGTTCCTGAGAAAGATGCGACGAAAAATATTCATGGGACGGACGGACGGACAGAGGTAAAACAGTATACCCCCACTTTTTTAAAGCGGGGTATAATGAAATTTGTAACAAGTTAATAGTTGATTTGTATGATTTATGCATAGACAGCATAAAGTCAATGAAACAAATATAATGATCTTACATTAAAATTTGTTTGCTTGAGGCAAAAAGTGTGTGTGAATGGTCAATGAACCCCAGGAAAAAGAAATTTTAGTACAAACATAGCTGCAAAATTAAAAATTATTTACCATATTCTTTAAAACTTCCTTTTATTAAAAAACAACAATAATGACCATTTCTAATTATCAAAATTAATAAAAAAGAAAGATAAAACCATGTAAACAGTGCAATCACTTTTCACCCCCCCCCCCCCCCCAACACTAATTTTTTTTGAACCAAGATGTCCACCTTAAACCATTATTTTAATACTCACCAAAACAGTCTTTATACACATTAACCTTTACATGTACATCAATCCATTGTTTTTGATGCTAAGCATGCAAAAGTAAAAGGGGTCAAGGGTTGTTAACAAAAAATAAAGACAGAATCAAATTTCCAAAATGGAAATACTTTTCAAGTACTTTTAGATGTTTTTGATTAAAATTTGTCACATGAGAACCAACGAAACTGAGACCTGATACCATCATGAGGCTGATTTTGTAAATTTCCTGTCTTTGTGGGATATCCCATGACAAAGTTATTTTCTTCAGAGGTCATCTGGGTCAATAAACCAAAAACATCAGATTCTGTCAATTTGAAAAACAGTAGGTGACATGGTAGAAAGTCTCTGGGGATTTTTATAATGCTTTTTGTATGTCACTGCTAAACAAAAATTGGTGGGAAAATACTAAAATCAGAATGAAAAACACATGTCCCATATTTTCCTGACAAACAGAAATTATCAGCATCATAATTCAATGGAGGTGACAAGCATTTTAAAGCTTTTAATACCAAAAAAGATAAGAAAATCCATAATCATTTTAAATGGTGGTATTATGTTTATTAAAATAATCTAAATGAATCCCGGATTACGCAACAAATGTGTCACTTTTCTCTTTAGATAATGTCCTTCCCTTGTCCATAGTGTCTTTATTCAAACGTATTGAACACCCAGAAATAACAATTGATCATGTTCAAAACAGTTTTTGTTAAGAAACATTTCCCAAATCAATAAATCGGCTATATTTAAATGTCACAATGTTTAAATATCATAAACTATTGTGTCCCCTGAAACGGCAGATTTTCAATAGCTTTTGCTTTTTGTCAAGTATGGTCGATAAATGACTCTTTTAACTTATGCGACAGGAAACATGGCTCTCAACAGAACTTTGGAACCATAAACTTTAACAGTTAGTGTCCTCAAAGACTTATTGAAATATTGGTTCTCGAAAACAACTTGAATAATGTTCCCATAACACTTGAAAGATTTGTGAAAATGCATCAATATATTTCATTTTCCACTAAGATTCAAAGTCTTGGAGGAGACAGGGCAACAGGAACTTCTATGTTGACATAAAACTGAAAGTGATTGGAAAATTATACAGTGTAAGGTTTATAAATTTTTCCCAGACATTTATGGAAACTAGAAATGTTGTTTCACAACATTGCACAAATAGTTGCACTTCACCATTTTCATGGAAAAAAAAATATTTAAAAAGTCTTTTTGCATACAAAGATCAAATTTCAGATAAAACTATTCTGGAAAATTTAAAATTTAAAATTTTGCAATTTTGGTTTGGTACTGCAAATAGATTGACTTTGTGAAAGTGATAACTTTTTTGAAGAGGATTTCCTCCCCCCCCCTTCCCCCCATATTTCTTTTTCAAGGAAAACACTTTTCAAATCAATAATCAATCTGCCTGCCACCTTCCAGTTTAAACATCCACATTGAGATTTGCCAACCCACACAATAATAGACAAGAGAATTTTTAGTGAGTTTGACAGAATCATGACGAAATAAAACACTGGTATAAAGATATGCTTTTATAAATTAATTGCAAAAATTATCAAAGTAAATTAAGCCTTGCATGTTCTGTGCTCGCTGAATTTTAAATGTCACACATCGAGTTTCTGTTTCAAACATAATAAAGATAAGCCATTACCATAAAAGGACATCAGGGATTTATGTATTACGACCATTTTTATTAATTTTTGCTCTTATATCTTCCGTTTTTTTCATAAATTGTGTGAAAGTGATATAAAAATTATCGAAAGACATCATTTTACTTTGAGATAAGTTTTATGTCTTGGTTTTAGAGAAAGGATGTGACACATTTAAGTTTTATGTCATACTTAAAGATAATCTCTTAAAGTAAACGTCTTTGAAGCTGGTGTCAATTAATCTGATAATTGCCTTTAATTTACTAATCGGTGTCATTTATTTTATCATATTATGACAGAAATGGGACTGTTAAAAACTATAATCATTTTTGCACGCTTCCTGTCAATTTTCATACCAAAGAAATTTATTCATGGTTTTCATAATTTTATGCAACAAATCTATGGACATGTTTTACAGAGAAAAGATAAAATTCAAAATAAATTTTCTGCAAAATAAATAAAATTAGATTTTGCTGGCACTAAAACAAATTGGTTTTAATGAAAATTTAATGCAAATTTTTAGAAAGACTTGGGTTTTATTTTTTTGTTGGCTTATATTTTAACAAATCATTTAAAGAGAACCTTTGACATGAAAATTAAATCCTTGAAAAAACTGTTATATTATCAAATTCAAATTACACCAAATAAAGGGCAAATGGAATTTTCAATTAACAAATACAATGACTGAAAGTTACATAAACAGTAAATGCATGTACAATCAATAGTGACTAATAATTACAAAATTGTAATTAAGACATTTCCACAGCCAAACTTTCATTCTATTAATAAAGAAAACCAAGGAAATGACAAAACCAACTCACACTTATAAGTCAAGCTAAAAAGCAAAGTGGAACGAAAAATGCAAACTTAAATAACTTTTGCAACCTACCCATGACCAAACTGATCTTTATATTTATCAGTATCTGACTTGGCTTTATAGCCACCAACAATTTGACAAGTGGTAGATAGATATAAGAAGATGTGGTATGAGTGCTAATGAGACAACTCTCCATCCAAGTCAAAACTTATAAAAGTAAACCATTATAGGTCAAAGTACGGCCTTCAACACGGAGCCTTGGCTCACACCGAACAGCAAGCTATAAAGGGCCCCAAAAATTACTAATGTAAAACCATTCAAACGGGAAAACCAACGGTCTAATCTATATAAAAAACGAGAGACGAGAAACACTTATGAACCACATCAACAAACGACGACTACTGAACATCAGATTCCTGACTTAGGACAGGTGCAAACAATTGCAGCGGGTTTAAACGTTTTAATGGTACCAAACCTTCACCCTTATCTGAAACAATAGTGTAACATCACAACATAGAAAAACACACTATAAAATATCAATTGAAATGGCTTTACTCAATCAAAAGGCATGGGTTTAAAAAAAAAAAAGTGTGTTCAAACTGTTAAGATTTTTTTTTGTCCCAAAATTACTCTTTTTTCCAAACTTTTTATAATAAAAAATAGATGTGTTACTGCAGACTTCTGCTGACCTAATTATACATTGAAAAAAAATCCTCATCTGATTTATATTATCAACACCCCTTAAAAAGGAAATGGTTAGTGCTTAAGGCCACCAGGTAAATAAATGCATTTGAATACAATTGAATATAAATCAGATTTTTTGAAGAAAAATTGCCTATATAAAATTACATCAGACCTATTCTAAATCATTTCTTTCAAATACTTTCTCTTAGTTTTGAAGACTCAAGGGACTAAGGGACTATGATCCCTAACATCTTCCATCATAAAAGCCTCGTCTCTCTGTGTGATTTATGAACACCATAAATTAATATTTCATGAATAAATTCCCAAACACAAAGGAATATTTCAAATTTGCATTACTGGTCTTAAATTGGATTTTAAATGGTTCCATATGTAATACAAACAGTTAAACTATTTGTGTGACTTGGTTTCTCCAATGTCTCCATTTTCAGCGATGCTATGATAGTATAACAAGGCCATTGATCTTTATTTAATGATCGTGGAGCTTCCAAAGGGACGTTAGCAATCTCCTACATTGATCAAATACAATAATAGCTAACTATTTTGCTGATTCTCTAAACATTAAAATAATATTAGCTCATATTAACTGGATTAGTTTAATAGCTAACTCCACTGGTAAAGGACTTTATTTATTTTGTTCTATTTAACAAGAGAAATCAGCTAAAAGCTTGTCTGCAAATTGTCAATTTGTTCTTATTTAATTTAAGGGAAAGTAGTTTTCATTTTATTTCAATGTCTAGTTTTATTTGACATCTTTGTACTGAATCAAATTAGAGTTAAAGACTTAAAAGAAGGACTTATAGTATCAGATTACTAATTAATCATTTACCATACAAAAATGAAGCAAAGATTATATACAATGCATGTTTAATCTTTTAATTGGTTTGTGTTTTTGGGTTGCTGTCAAACATGAGAATTTGAAATACAGAAATCTCTGTGTTGTTGACTAATTCATTCTGTTTACCACATTGACAATATTTACTCATATAGATTGTGAATAACAACTGCACATTAATCTGTGCTCTGTTGTCTTCGACCCTTTATAATTAAGTGGAGCAGGAATTTCTTACCCTCAAGAGTTCACCCCTGTTTTTGTTGCTCAATCTTAAGTTTTGTAAGTAGATACGCTTTGTAAACTGTTGCACAAATTTTTAGCTGTTGTTATTTTGGCCATGGTTATATCTGTTTTTATTTGACTAATGGTTTTTGAATGCCCCCAAAATATAATCCTCCCCCTTTTAAAGGGTATGACTGCTCCAAAAAATGTTGGCATAGAAGCACTGATTGGAAAATTCAGCAAGCAATATGATAAAAGAGAAAGGTTTTACTGTAAAAAAACACTCCTTTTTAAAATTTTACAGGTTATTAACCTAAAAATAAGTGATTGTCAGTTATCATGTCCTACAGTTCTCTAAAATATTTTAGCAGGCATACAGCTGACAGCGGAAAACACCTGGAAATCTCTTTAGTTTTTCTGCATAAACATGATCACATCTTATAAATTTGAAGGAAGATGTTATAAATATGACATCAAAGACTTCAGCATAATTGTCGAGTAATAAAAAAATTTCTGATATTTCTCCAGTTTGAAGTAGTTGACTATTGAAGACATCTGTGACTGATGTTCCAGCACACTTAACAGTTTACAATGATTTAGTGATGGTAGGGTAACTCAAGATACTGATAATGGTTCCACAAATTATACTTACTTACTGAACTAGTAGTTAAATATCAATGAAAATCCATTAGTACAAAATGGTTGCCATTCCATGAATGACTAAATGTAACCCTCTCTGAGATTCTTGTTTGAAAAAAGATTCACCTTTGCTTAAGTACTAAAAGGCAAGTATTAGGTACTAAAAGGCAAGTATTAGGTACTAACTATTGGGAATGTAAACTACAACTGTCAAATCATACTCAGTGTCCCCCCCCCCCCCCATAATTTTTTTTTTTTTTTTGTAATGGACTGAGTTTAAAAAGTGGCAGGTAGGGCATTCAATTTAAGTAAAGTTTTTATTGATAACTTTCATGTCTGACAGTAAAGTAGAAAGCCAAAATATTGTGAAATATGCTATTTAGCCTGCTACTGGCTTCTGAGGAAAACTCAGATTACTAATAAAAAAGTGAATTCAGTAAACATTTACCTCCAAAACGACCATATAAATTCACGAAAGAGGCACCTGGGTTACACTCAGCCATTACTGCAAGGTGTATTGTTATTTCATGACTTTCTAAGTGTACATCAAAGGAAAGAAGACAATTGTTTCCAACAAAAAGTACATGATATGGTATTCTAAAGTGGAATACTATTGTGTGCACATGTTACAAACAATATAAATGCATGGTTATAGCCATTTTTGAGGTGCTTTAAACTGTTAGTAAGAGTTCTGCATGACTTAAATAGACAGAAGTTCCTATCTATCTCTTGTCAAACATCTTTGGATCAAAAGCAAACATTGTCAGGCAATTTAAATTTCACATTTCTAAAAAAGACATAAAGAATAGTTTATAACTATTATTCCATTCTTTCAGCAGATGTCAACTTCTTTATGTTTTCTACTTGCACTTTTATACCCCATGACTGTAGTATACTTTCAGCAAAAGAATTTAAAAATACTGTCGATTCGCTTATTTTCTATGATAGCAATTATCATGGATTAAAAAAAAAATTATAGTATCATGGATATTTAGTTTTCAGGTTTTACAAAAAAAGTCTGCATACACGCCTTTGTACTTCTTTTAACATTTAAATTAGCAGTTAACCTGGACCCAAGAAAATTGGTATCTTTCAAATTATAATAAATCCACAGAAAGAAATAACTCTTCTGAAATCATCAATACACAATGTTTACCTAAACTCTACTATCAGGAACATCAATATGTATTTTGCTAACTGGACATAAACTCAAATTCAAAGTAATATAATCCTTTATCAATATCTTAAAATCAACTGTGACTGAAAAACCTTGATTTGTTCTTCACATAATTCATATTTAATAAGATTTTTATAAGCCACATGGAAACTTTCAAGGCATTAACTGGGAAGTTTCATTTACCCCTGGATATTTCCTGCTTTTCTGCAAACCAGAATGATACACACATGGCATAAATATATAGAAGTAAGGGTAAGTTCTAATTTTTACATTTAAAACTTATCTCTGAATCACGTCATAAAGTGATTACCAGTATATACATTGCTGATATATGGACTATGCCTACTTGCTTACACTGGTACCTTGAACTGCAGTTGCTACCGACAGTCCAACTGTTGATTTAAATCTAAAGCCAAACTACCCCAGTATGATTTCAGATCATTTTCTTTAAAGATCTCCCACTGTACCAATATATGATTTTTTTTTGAATTTCTCAAAGAAATTATAGTGAAACTAGAATTTTATTGGCTACTGAAACAATGCTGATTGTAAAGTTTTATTTTAAAAAATGTACTAGTTCAGTCTTGTTGAGAAAAAACTTGTACACCATAAAGATAGTACAATGTAAACTTGGCCAAAGACACAGTATACTGTTAGTGTAAAATCTTCAAGACGTTCTCCTAAATTTATCAGGACAGATTTTGAAATACAAAGAAATCTGAAATATGTTCACCTAGATTCATTCTTATGTGGATATGAAACTAACAGAATAAAAAAAATCCACTTAAACTTGCTTAAAATTAATTACTTGTCAGATAACATTTCTCAGAGTCCAAAACAATTTGGATATATCAATTTTGCTTTGGCTACGTCATCTATATCTAACATATTCTAAGTTAATAAGAATATAACTTACCATGGGACACCCAACCATGCTTGCAGGATTCACAGTTTCTTAGATTGTCCTTGCCTGGCGTGAAACATTCACAGGCACAACTTGGTACTGTACATCTGATAGCCTGAAAACAAAGGCGTGGCGTCAATGCATTGGATAAATTGACAAAGTTCATAACTCTCTTATACTGGTCCATTTTTGTATAGTCCAGTAATGAAGATGACATCCATGGATTAAATTTTTTATCTTCCATTAAAGTCTTCATCTTTGCTTGTTTTATCAAGTCTGTTGTAGAATGAGAATTTGTTTCAAGAAATTGTGACAAGCAGTTTAAAATTACTAACAGTTAATCTTAAATCAGTTTCAAGTTTCTGAATAAAGTCACACACTTTCATTTCAAACCCATCATCCAATGAAAGCATCCATATCTACAAAGATTTATATTTTTTTAAGTCAATAATTTTTTTAATATGTCAATTTCAAAAAGTTGTCCAATGAAATTTAAAGTTTATACACTGTTCTAAGACAAAACTCTTTTCACTGACGTTTCTAAGAAAAGAAGAGATAAAATGTCCAACAAAAGCATGAAAAGTTAATCATGTGAGTCAAATTACTTCACACATGTATGGAAACCCATGCTGAGGTTGTATCTTTATATTTGAAACATTATCGCTTAAGTCCCATTAATTTAAAACAGTTGCATTATAGCCAAGCATATTGTTTACACTGTACCTTCTAAACTTCTTTGGTTTGTAACAAATGAGACATGCGATAAATCAAATCTAATCAATTAATGCTTGCACTATTGATGAAAAAGTTACTGAATAATACAAAACCTTTGAAAAAAATCAATTAATAAAATATTTATTTAATTTTTGAGTTACTTTAAACACAAGTAATGAAGAAACTTCGTTTTCTATTTGTCTATCTTTTTTACTGTCTTCTTCACTTTTTGTACAGTATGGATGGAGTTTAAAAATAGGAGACAGCAACACGAACAAAATTTAAAAAGAGAAAATTATTCTTGAATCAAATGTGTTTACAGTATTTTTTAAATGATTGATTGCATAAAAGAAAAAAAAGATAAATCTTTCAGATGATATATTTCTGATTATTGACTAAAAGAAATGATTTAAAAAGGGTTTAATTACTATAAGCTTCTTTACTACAATAATAAAAGAAATAGTACAATGCGAAAAGTATACAATTTTGTACATAATGCTGGTATTTTCATTCATGAGAAAAAAAGATTATTTTTCCCATGATCCTTTAGATACATATGACAAAAAAATGGATGACA